>NC_139847.1:17230562-17904490 GCF_963691815.1 Echiichthys vipera
AGCTTCCCTCCACCTGCCAACACCCCACCCAGCCTGCAGAACACAGGTGACTGGTGCTTTGGTTGTTACATTAACAGAAAAATATGCTTTATATATATAATTTTTTATATAAAAAGGAAAAGAGTCTTTTTTATGGTAAAATTTGTGTACAGTTTAGCATCTCACATCGAAACTTAAAGGCTGATTAATATACAACATGTGTAGTATTAGTGCTCATGAACAACACACACACAACACACAGCTGTCAGAAAAAAAATAGTAGAATTTTCTTTTCCAAAGCACGGTCTAATGCAGTCTTCCTCCCAGAAAAGCATAGCCTCGAGGCATTTTTATACCAGCACTTCATGTCAGCGCTGCAACACCTCCACTTTCTGAAGGGTGTTTTTGTCTTCCTCCGAGCATATGGAGCACTGACATTTGGGAGATATTCTCAAACAATGGAGTGTCATTTGCAATGGAAATGTGATTGACCCCCTGCAGTGAGGCCAGTGACTTATAGATGCAGTGTTTTTATCAGACATTAGCAGAAGTGGTGCCCTACCTGCTTTGTTTCAGCAGTGTCAATCTGCTCGAGCAATGGGTGAGAATGCTGCGAGACAAATGCAGACAAAGGCCACACCTTTTTAATGAGGTGTTGTGCATTCTCATTTGTTATCAACCTATTCCTCATTTCTTTCCCCACTCCTTCTATGTTCATCAGTAATTGCTGAAGAGGATATAGAGGCAGTAGAAGAAGGAGTGTTTGATGTCCACCTATAACCAGGTGAGAGAGATGTTTACCTCCTGTTCTCACACTATTCACTGCATTCTAACTGTGATTGTTCTTGACAATGAAGCTGTACCTATAGTGTAAAAAGTCTTTATGTAATGTGTGTACTTAATTAACATCATGGATTTAGCGTTACGTTAAAATCAGGTGTGCATACCTCGTAGAGAAGTAGCAAATGGGTCAGTCACTTTTTCTGAACATCTGCTTTTTGATTGCTGAGCATTGAAGGAATAGATTGACATTTTGGGCTAAGCTTGACACCCTTCTCACATATGTACGCTAAGTATGTAGCTGGAGCCAGCGGCTAGTTAACTTAGCTTAGAATAAAGACTGGAAACTCTTTCAGAAGCTTACAAAGTCTGCCTACCAGCACCTCTAAGGCTCTTAAATTAACTCCCTATATCTTGTTTGTTTAATTTCTACAAAACCCAAAGTAAAATTGACAGGTCGAGGGTTTAAACAAATATGGCCCAATCCCAGTGTCCACACCCACAAACTCACAGACTCTGAGGTGGGTTCCCAGTGAGTGCATTAATGAACACTTTCTGTAAGTCTGGATTTCTGCAGACTTTGCCTGACGAAATTACCCACAATTCATCGTGCTGTGAAGTTAAAACACAGGGTTCCCATGGAATGCCGGGAAGCGTTAAAAATATAAAAGGTAAACAAGGAGGACCAGTCTATGGCTGTTCAGCTTGCCATAGTAACTTTACACAGAAACATTAACAAGGACATTAGATGGAATATAAAAAAACATGTGAAATGCAATGCAAGAGGAATGCAAGTATAGGCTATAAATCCCACCTGATTTGATCATTAACCAGTTCTCTTTATTTTGCTCAATGATGCTGTTTTGGCAAAAATGATTTCATTAGTTATTTGACAATTAAATCGCATCCGCTCTGTAAGGCAAGAGCCTGGAAGACGTTCAGATCAGGCAGTCAGTCCCCGAAGTGTCTTGGTGTTGAAGGCAGGAAAAAGGCTAAAATAAAAAGTCCCAAAAGCATAATTGTGTCTAACATGTTTTAGTGTTGTCACTGTAACTTGATCAATTGCTGCAAAGTGCTGTCCCATTCCTATACACTATATTGAGCCCTTGCAACATCTCGCACCCAAGCACTTGAGGTTTCAGGGTTTAGGTTTTAGGGATTGGGATTGGACATATTTCCTGGCCAGGCAAAGTAACTTCCTAGATTATTTTCACCTCTCTGCGACCAGCAGAATCTACTGAAATAGTAACCCTGCCATATATTACTCTGGTAAGCAGATTTTGTTACTTTTTGACAGAGCCAGGAGAGCTGTTCTCCAACCTTTCTAGCTGGTGACCCTTTAAAACACAGCCATGCCTACTCATACCCTCTCATCACAGGTTGAATATGAATATGAAATAAGGCAAGTTCGATCAAAGAGCAATTTTGTCTTCTCAGATAGCTTAATTGGAATCACATTTCTGGCCTACAGATTTAAGACGAATCAGTATTTTACAACATACAACTAATTAAACCTAATGAGATCTTCTTTTGGTCAGTGTTTGCAATTTGTCTCAATCAAATGTATTATCTATACATTCTATTAATAAAGCTAATGCGTAACTTCGCAACAACAAAACAAGTATGGCCAGGGTTAACTGTTAAATAGTTTAAGGCAAGTTGACTAAACATAAATGCCTGAAATATTAAAGGTCTTAAAACTATATGTTGACACAGGCACAGAAGATAATAGTTGTCCCCTTAAAGCCCTTTATTATTTGAACTGTTGTCAATTGGCACATATCCCCGAATTCCCAGGGATGATGTGTTTTCATGTAGATATTCCTTCTGCATTTAAATCTGTTTGCATCAATCACTGTATCACCATCCTTGCAGCTCTCTATTTTAGAATCCCTCCCACGGTTGGTGTGCAAGAAGCCAAATGAGCGACTGATGGGAGCCAGACAGAACGTGCTACACTATGTCAGTTTTACAACCCTCACCACTGATAAGAAAATGAAAATGCACTGAACACAAGCCAGGATACCTACATGCTGCCACACAGTGGACACATACTGCAACAGCAACGCCACTTCACCTAACTCACATGAATGTGACGACCGATGTGAATGGAATGTCTTTGTATGATTTCTATGTACAATATCTGCATCTTGATTCTGTGTTGGCCAAAAGTGTTACCGTAAAACTTACTATATATATCTAAAAACAAATCCACAAAATTGTATTTTCTTGGTGGTATTTTAAAGTCAGTGGAGTTTATCATTTGAGCGCACTTTTGCTGCAAATTGAAATGGCTGTCTACTTTTTTTTTTCTAAAACATTCAAAAGGTGCTGTTATTGCCAAGAATGTAAAGCTGCCGCCCAGACAAAGCTACTGTCCTCTTTGTCTGAGAAGCTCTGCTTTTTATTGTTCATCATCCTGTTTTGAAATACATTTCAATGGACCAATAATAGGACCAATTTTGATGTCAGATAAAATATTGTTGATTCGTGGTGCCTGTCTGAAGCATGATGACAAAAGCAACTGTTTTTCCAACAAAAGAAGCAGCTGAAATGACTGTGGACGGTTGTAATTAGGATGGTCTTTGAACAATGTTATATTTTTGTCATGTTTACCTGAACATCAGTAACTCTCTTATAGTTATTGCTGTGGTGTTGTTTTCAGTATAAAGTACTGTCTTGTACCAGTGCATTGATAGATGACCCATCCTCTGTCAGTACTGTGAATGTAGCACAAGATGCTGTCAGATGAACATCTCATTTTTCCCGATAAGGACTGCGTGTTGACAGGAGAGCGCAGGAGACTGGCTAACTTTCCACTCATTCCTCTACCAGTTTTAGAAAGAGCTTCAGAGACTGTCAGTTAAAAATAAAATTATCAAAAGAATAATACTAAAACTGTGGTAATGACGCTTTTCATTTGACAGCAGTATATACATTTTATATTACTTACCTGAGAATCTGTTTAGACGCAAGTTGTATTTACTGTTTTTTTTATCCTGCATGCTTCTCTCTTCATGGCTCTGTTCTCTTTTCAGGTGTCTGTTGTTGAGGATTCTTGTTTTTATTTTAATGTTGCACGACAATTTATCATTCATTTAGGCAACATGAAGTGTCCAGACAGAGGAAATGTTTCTTTTTGCCTGTGGAGAGATGAATTCAGACTCCGGGTGCCATATTGTTTGGTGCTGGTTGGTCGTTGAATGAGACTCCTCACACACTGCTGGTATTTATTTTTCTGTATAAATAGCTAAATAGCTGCCGGTCCTTCTGTGTCACTGCCTGCCTGACGAAAGATGTTTGTTGTCATTCTGTGAATGAATCTTTCAGACTGATGTCATGCTACTTCTTGTGGTCCCATGATTCCCCAGTATTAAATGCAGCAGGTCTCACTCAAATATGTGTCCGTTTTAAAAAAAAACACTTTTATTTCTCTCAAACTGGACACGTTTGTCTGAGCGGAAGATATTTTCAGCTCTTAGCAGCTGCTTTGAGCTACAAATACAGTCGTACAATACGTTTTACTTACTAACATTTCTGTTGATACTGGCAGTCTCAAGTGGAAGCTTGCAATTTAGTACAGGTGAATACGGGAAAACATTTACAATAACAAATATACATAACTGTGAAACTAGCCCAATTGATTACTTACATTGAGATACTTTATTTTTTGTATTCAAATCTTTTTAGAAATGTTTGAATTTGCAAATGAGGCATTATCTTATGAAATGTGTGCAAATTTAAAGACATTTCCAGAACAGAAGTGTGAACTCCGGATAAAGCCAGATTCGTCATTTTTGTTTCACTTTGTTGACAGTCAAATGGCTTTAGAGAGGGCAATCTCTTTTTATTCCTCCATAAATCAGACAAAACAGTCATCAGTCCTAAAAAAAGATCTCTTTTCGCCATGTTTTAAAAACCTGTAAAAACCTTCAGAATAGAGATAGAAATGAAACAGGAACGTTTGGTGTGTAAGTAAGTGCTACTGAAGTGGATATTTCTGGCACAGAGGATGAGAACAAATCTGGAGAACACAGTGTTTAAAGATACACCCTTAGGAGAAATCTACAGACGCAGATAGACAAAGGGTGGTAAAATAAACACCTACATTTGGATGTTTTTTTCCCACTAGTCTGACAGAATACAAAAAAACAAAATCTCAAAACTGACCGGTGCATGAAAAAAAAAAAAAGGCATTTCTGCCTGTAGTGACTTGCCTTAACTTGAAGATTAATGTGTGAGAATGAATCTCTGGCTTTGGTTAAACCCTGCTAATCTTAGGTTATTAAAACCTCTTCAAAATTCTACCTGAAAAACCTGTCAAGTTAAAAGCAAAGCAGTTTTCCTCTGTTCCTGAAATGGTGACATTTTGGAGACAATGCAATTGCTGTACAGCCTGAATCTGTCCCTGCATACAAAGCATGATTCAAAATAGTTCAGTTGAATAAAACATCAGACAAAAAGGTTCACCACTGAGGCAGATGCGAGACGATTTGGCTGGTACTTTAACTGCAATATTGCTTAGCAGGAGAGCATTTTACCACATTAAATACAAAACAACCAATTAGAATACTAGGAGAACAGCCCACAGCACATCCTAACTTATTGATGCAACTACTTTTTCATCATTTCCTAACTCCACCCTTTCCAACAGAAGAGTTTCAAAGCAATTGCAACACAACAAAAGCCCTAACCACAACCCGTCCAAAAACGTACTCATACCGAATGTTAAATCGTTTCTACAACTGACACATCATACCTCTGCCATTCTTTATGCGGTGTCCCCTGATTGTCTATTATAGACATTAATAACCAACCCTGAATGAGCCTTGCAGTTGGTGCCACATCTAATTACTATCAGAGATGAAGTCAGTCTGGGACTGATTGCCTGGCTCCCATGTATGTACTGTTCAGTGGAAGGACATCGATCTGGTATCCAGCCTTTGAGTCGGCCCATATCTCATCCACTGCTATGACACCGCTAAAAGCTCTCATGTGGGGCTGTGTCAGCTAACAATGAGCTGATGAAGTGCTGAGGCGATGTGTTCATAACTTGGCCTATCGACTTCGGTCACAGACATAGATTCATACAGTGGCAACCGCACGATTACGCAACTGTGATTCATTCTTTTCCTGTACTGTAGACCCATCATTGATAGAAAACGGAGAAAAACACATTCATGGCCATTTTTGCGTCTTCTTTTGAGCTGGTTTGCAAGCTGAAGCACCAAAAGAAATCTACAAGAAGAAAGGGCTACAAAGTAAGAGTATGCAGACTCCATAGAAAAGGATTGGGGCTTAGAAGCAAACAAAGGACTTTCTTTCTATCAGGCGATATGCTAAACTATGTCTCTGCAAGCAGTGGGATCAGGATTTCCAGATTTGTGTCTTTACCTCAACAGTGGTCGATACAAGGCCAGCAGAAAGAAACGGGAGCCATGTCGTAAACCTGACACTCTAACATAATATCGTCTGAAATATCACCCTCCCCACATCTCTCCACTGCCACTTTTCCTCCAAAGCCTCTACGATTGTGCTTTAAAGTGTGTGTGGTCATCTCTTCTACAGCATTGAACGTCTCTTTTAGCCCAGTGATTGATACTCCCATTCAGCTATAGAAAAGCCCTCCCAGCAGCACAGCCATTTAGCAGACGGCCTATGTGATATTGATCTGCAAAGTCTGAAATGAGGGAAATTGAATGACACCGCAGCTAATTACATAGTAATGAGGACAGCAGAGAAATAACCTCATTCACTGCGAGCACTCTCACACTGCGACCTTGATTGCAAGGAAAGGAAAGATTTGTCGGATGTCATCTGCCCCTCAACAGATGGTACAGGCCTATTTCTGTGCAATTAGACAGAGATTGCAATGCACATTACTCTGATTATAGAGAGGGCTATTTGTGCCAGATAATGGCAGGTAGGCATTTTAGCATCTATAGATACCCACGAGACGTTATCATGGATGGAGAAAATGATTTGGCACAATGAGTTAACTGCATGCATTATTGATTTGTTTAAGCAGCATTAGATTTCCTCTTGTAAGACTAATGAACAGATTATTGATTTGATGTCTGCTCATCAAAAACTGGGACCACTGCCAAGCCCTGCTATGATTTGACGGCTGCTCATCTGTTTGAACCCACCCTGACACCTGCATCTGCAATGCTGTCCCCTTGCGGTGCACCGACTGCAAGCATCTGGAGCTGTTAACCTCATGCAAAGTAAGGTCATGGGTGTTATTTACCACTTGGTGGCAATGTTGAGCCATTTCATGGAGTGTGCATGCTGAGGAAGGACTCCTACCAGGAAGGTGGGAATTCTGCCAGTGATATGTCACAACACAGAGCCTCTGTTGGGTTTACGGTGAATCACAATGCAGCATCACAATGCAGATAACGGCAGTACATTTCTCTGTCGTTTATATGTTACTTCCAATAAAATCAAACCCATGCATGTGCACAAGCAGGGAAATACTATAAATCAAATGAAATGTTGCTTCATGCTTGTTTTTGCATAAGCTGATGGTTCTCTCTTTCGCCCACACACAGACAAACTGAGGAAGACCCTCCACTCTCACTTAACACTTTGCTTGCAGGTTCTCAGTTGTGTTATGATTGTGTTTCTTCAGTTTTTCTGACGCCTCACACATTTTTTTACATTCTAACAGCATAAACAAAGTTGACGGTAAGTAAAACAAGTCAAATAGGCTCCAGTGAAAGTGCCTAAAGCACTCAAAGTCTGATTGTCTGGCTTTGTCCACATTTATGAAGCAGCTCTGCAAACAGTTTCTCACAAAGTCGAAGAAGCTCCATGAAACGACTGCAGCCTTAAATTGCATTAAGCTCATTGCTGACTCTGGAGGAACACTCAGCACTGTCGGGGGTTGGACTCCTCATTAAAACAGAATCGGTTATGATGAATATTGCTTTAAGAACATGTAACTTATGCCAAAGAATCCCAGTGGGATGTGGCCCCGGACCTGTTAGCACTACTGTGAAACACAAAAAAATGAAAGAAGCACTTCAATCGTTAGGTTTAATACTGCTGCATCAATACTATAAGGCTTTTGAAAGACTTTATGGATTAAAGAGAAGTGGAGGCAGTAACAAACGTGTTATACTTATTTTCTAAAAGCAGGCTCAGATGTCTTAAATGAGCAGTGTGTAGGATTTAGGGGGTTACATTGGCAGAAATGGAACATTATATTCAAAATGTTCAGCATATATAGGTGGGGTGCAGTGGGGTTATTATCTAGTAAACAGTAGCGTGTAGTTTCTGCCAGCTACAGTGTGTACATATTGAGTTTTGCAAGTGATAATGCAGTTGGTTCTACGGGGCTTGTAAGCTCTGCTGCCTCATATTGCCCTCTGGTACAACGGGGGGTATGTATCTTAATAATTTTTTAAACCAATTCTATCATTTTTTGCACAGTTCTATGTAGTTTTACCACGTAGCCACACATAGAGAGAAAAAAACTAGACGAGCCGCTTCAAAATAGAGTTGAGCTTCCATGTTCCGTGTTGCTGCTTCAAGTGGATATAATTTGCGCAATCTACTGCAGGCATGCAGTGACACAGCAACCTCACCGAGAGATGCCACTCGATCCTACACACTGCTCCTTTAAGAGGATGGAGACAAGATGAGTCGAGGCACTTTGTGAAGCTTACAGGCGAATACAGGAACATGCTGGGATTATTGAAAATAAGAAATATTAACCTACCTGGAGATATTCAGGGTGATATTCAGCTCCTAACTGGAGAAGTATCATTTAGCCATCACGGATACTTAATCAAGTTACTGCGGCCTGGGGGATTGACACAAAATCAATGGCAATGGCTGGCTTGCATTTTTAATAATCCTGAAGCTGCAGGACAGAGAGAGGAATCAGGTGATGTTACAGAAGGGAGAGAAGTAATCCTCAGCAGCAGGCAAGTGTGTTTTGACTGATAGACCTGCAGATTGTATCTTGTTACCCTCACACTTATCTTTGTACAACCTGCACGGCCAGGTCGCCATTGTTTTCAAGAGTTTGCTGGGTGAAAAAAGGAACGTCAACACGCTTGTTACTGTGCTTACTTTATAGTCACTTTGCCTTTCATTCCCCTTTTTTGAAGATTAACCAGGGCTTCAGTGCCTATAACAATCCTTCTTTGAGGTATTCATGAAAGCACAGGTATGATAGGCTATAAAAAACGGTATGTGTGCATAAAGGACTGCAATTCAGAGCTTTCTTTAAACGCAGGCTATCATTTCTCTGAAAGGTGAGTTATATCTCATCACTGAATACATCAAATAGTCTGCTTTCAGTCCAGAGCACCTCATTAACCATGTGATTTTTTAGCCCTCTGTAGCTTCGTGTCCTTTATTCATTCATTTGTTTGTTTGATGATGCATGTAGTGAAGGTTACAGAGTTGATTTATGACTGGATTGGAACACACAGCATGTTTTCTAGCGAGAAAAGCCTTCAGTGTTGTTCTCTTCTTTCAACCAAGAAATACTCTCTAATTTTGCCAAAACTAATACTATTGCAGCATCTGCGCTAAGCTCTTCCCCTATTGTTGGAACAGTCACCTTAACCACGCCCAGGACGATGATCGGTCCAACTGGTTCAGACACAAACACATTAAAGGTGTACTTGAGGCCTGACAAGATGGATTTGTGTGATCTCGTGTGAATCCAGCTGCCGTCCAAGTTATGTTTTTTCCTCTACCGCTAGTAAATTTAGGTAATTAGTGGCTTGCTAATTCCACCATGCTTTCATGCTACACTGGTTACAGAAACTGAGCCAAACAAAGTTGTCACTCATCTGGCGATATAGCGATGCTCACTGCCTGCTCCCTGGGATCCAACATGGACACCACGCTGCTGGAGTACCAGAACAGAGTGGAGAAGACTGTCAGACACTTATAAAATGATTTTTTTCTAAAGGGAAGTCTGGCAGATGCAGGACTCAGACAAAAGGAGTGACCCTGAACATTTCTGTTTGTGCTCTTTATCAAAACGTCTGGAGTAAAAAAATGTTGTTTCAGTTTGTCTGATTCAGATTTTGAACTCTTAACACAGTACCAGTAGTAGGGTGGGGTGGGGGGATTAGTCATGCACTGTGCAAGGTAATATCATCCAGCTGATACAGGGATCCACTCAAACAGAAAGAGAAGCTTGAGAGCTTTGCAAAATATACATATATGGCTGAACACAAACGGGAAGTAAATCATTCTGAAGAGGTTCCGGCCATCCCTTAAATACAAAAAATTTCAAAATACAAAAGATTTGTTGCCGATTGTTCATTTCCAGACTTAATGCTTTATGGTGGATCTTTACTAGTCAAGCTCCATGTGAAATCCAAATATGTAAATATCTCATATCAGCTGCTACTAGGTCATCTACTCTTGTGGTCAGTTCCAATAAGTTCATTACATATAACCCAATGGAAATTAAATTGAATACTGAACCATAACATGTGAGAGTTAGTTTCTACTGCATTTACATGCAGTTTAAAAAGAGTATATTCGGGTTAAGGGCATATCCCAGTTTCTAAAACACCATGTAAACACCGTACCCCAGTTACAATCAGAGTTCCCATACCCCGGTAAACAGACATAGAGGACTCCTTCAGTTCTCCGATTATTCATGCATATAAACATCTTACCCGGATTATTATAGGATTTCTCATAAAAAAACTCTCCCTCCCCACCTCCACAGCAGTGGCTTTTGACCCGGAAATAGAAGAAACCAGGAAGCCACGGCGGTGAAAACAACAACTGCAATAGAGCGTTCCCTTTAAACCGAGGGAGGACTTCGCCATGGCAAGTAACATTGCTAACAAGAAGACCCGTTTATGTCCTCATTCTGTTCAAAAGTCAGCCATTTTCCCCCTGCTTGTGATTTCGACAACGGTGGGCTGGGAAAAAAGCTGTATTCCGACCAGCTGTATGTTGACAGAGCTCCACCTACTGTACCAGAGGTCGAATCACTCCGTCATTTCCCCATTCAACCCCTGCTCATTCCCTTAACCAGGGTAAGGCCAGTTTCGGGTGTGCATGGAAACACACTGAATGTTGCATGGTGTATATTCTAGGGGACCCTGAATACACTTGCCCAGACTACTCTTAGTAGTGGGCAAGAACTGCTGATCTGGACTAACTGAGGTGGAGGAAGGAACACTGAAGAACTTCTAACCCTGCTCACACACACACACACACACACACACACACACACACACACACACACACACACACACACACACACACACACACACACACACACACACACACACACACACATAAACATCCTGTGGATTATGTTGCACTGGAAGGCCACCCATCTCTCACACAGAGTTCACTGAGGTAGTTAAAAATCTGTGCAGAGGCAAGGAGAGTCCAGTTGAGAGGAAACCTGGGGCTGACTCAGAGCACATGGGAGGGATTACATTACCTGTCTAGCTTGGAAATCTCTTGGGGCCCCCAGGAAGAGCTGGAGGATTTTTTGGGCTACCTTACTAAACCTGAATAAACAGAAAATAGATGTGTACTCAGTGTCCCCTCCAGTTACTTGTAAATAATTGTTTTCTTCCATTCCTCCTGTGCAAAGGTAGATGCTAACTTTTTTGCACTTCTGGGATTCTTTTTTGTTGGTCTTTTTATTGTCTTTTTTTGTCCTGGAGACAAGGCACCTCCTCCTTCATGGCTCTGTGGAAAACATCCCAAAATAGTTGCTTTGTTCAAGCATGTTGCATAACCCACCTTGACGATGGGCACAGAATGGCAAAGCAGCGGAACTAATATACGTATCGCAATGCCTCAGTTTTCGAGGAGGGAGCACTCATAAGTTATTCACAGGTCCTCTCTGTCTCCTGTTTTTTCTCCTCTGACCAAATCAAGCTTATGACACATAGTCAACGATAGCTAGTGACAAGAGAGGAATTGGAAGAGAAATAAGAAGACAATGGAGTGGTAAACAGGGTATACCAGGACAGAGCATCACCTGAGGGTTTTTGGAAGCACAAACCACTTTCATATTATTATTATTGTGGTCAGAAGAGGATGGTGAGACTTTACAAGCTCATAAGAGAGAATGACTCGCCAAAACCTTTCAGGTTTTTATGAGAAAATGCCTTGGAGGCATGTAAAACCTACTTTTATTAAAGACCACTTAAGCTGCCTTTATGATGCCTAACAGCACTTACTGATGGTTATAGGCATTACCTTGCTTCATGCTGGTTTATGAGGTTTATGGTTTATGAGTACCATGGCTCTGGATACAGTGCAAGGGCACTTGTGGCTGTGAGGTGGAGCGATATTGAGATATTCATAAGTATTGGTTGCCTTTGGCCAACATGTTGCTGTATACTCATCTGTTTACCAATCATTCTTTTTTAGTCTGTTGGGAGCTGGAGCGTATCCCAGCATGCAGCAGTAGGCAGTTAAACAGCCTGCAGAGGTTACCTGTCTATCATAGGGCAAATATACAACACACACATTCATACCCAAGGGCAGAATAACATCTCCAAACTACCTGATTTAAAAATGTTTCCAAAGTGTGAAGGGGTTTTGACAGAAAGTTAGACGTTAATGGCATTTTTACACCACATGGTGCGGCTCGACTCTCTCTTTTTGCTTTTCCATGAGCAAAAATTGTGGATAGTACCTGGTACCTAGTAATTTTTCTTTTTACTACTTCTGTCAGGTTCCAAGAGAGCTGATACTATAGAGACTACAGACTATAGTGGCAGAGTTAAGTGTGTGTGAGACTCAACTAATATCTGTGCAGTGTGTAAGTGCTGATGTAAAACCAGCCAACACTTCCTGATTTTGCTGCTTCATAATAAAAGCTTTCAAATAAAACAAAAAAACAATGGTGGACTTTTTTATTGAGAAGAATGTATAGTAAATGAAGTGTTTATCCATCGTTTTACAGCCTCCCCTCAAGCTTCTAAACAGCAACAACAGACGAAAGAACAGGAATGTCTATAGTAATGTATTTTTTGCATTTGGATACAATTTATTAAAGTAAAAATATAAGATTATTGTCTACCGGCAGTCCCTGGAGACCTCAACCAAAACCCTGTCCCATCACCAACAGTATGATAATCCAAAACACAACCTTCACTCTCAAATATTTTCAAAATACAACAAAAAAAAACAGACAAAATACACAGAGCTACCATGAGCCTGCCCCAGAAATGCCACACTACTGAAGACACCTTCACGTGGGTGCAGTGGAGGTGCAGACAGAGGACTTGTCCATGGAAACACAGCATCTCTTCTTCATTGACCACTTCTTTGGCCACTCCTCAGCAAATCCTTAACATGACTCAGGCGGATAGAAAGGGAGAGGATCACCACATTTACTTATTATGGTTAGATAATCCCCCAGAGAGGTGCTGGCCTGTCCCAAGGCTCAATGAGGCTTTAAAGTCAGACGAGGAATCCCTGACATGGGGGAGGTGACTCCGCTCAGAGCCCCCATCCTCTGGGGCATAAAGGCTGGATGTACAGTATTTGAGTGTGCAGTCAGCCAAACCCACTGGCTGTGTGGCTGTCCAGGCCTCTCTCTCTTTCTCTCCTTCTCTCTCTATTTTTCTTTTGCTCTCTAGCCACTCTCATAGCCTCGGTTTTAATTGCTTTGAAGCTGAGCGCTCACCTCAGGGAGCTCAACAGGATGTTTTACAGAGGTTCTGGGAGACTGAATATTAATAAATAATACTTTCCTATCCACTTTCTTCACCTTACTGTGTACACTACAGTGGCATGGTGATGAGCATGGAAGAGAGGTAACAACAGATTTTGTTAATCTACAATACTCTGCTACAGAAGGTAGATATAATAATTAAACCACCAAAACTGTAATTAACAAAAGGAAGGAAGAAAAATAGAAAATAGAATTCTTGATGTTCATCAAGTACCAGCTGACACCTTTGTAGTCAATTCAACACTGTGCATTAGCCATGCACATAATAATTAAATCCACCCTTATCAGGTGAAATATTCCAGTGGACTGTGCCCTATGAATCATATATCATGAACAAATGTGTTGTTTTTTTAACCTTGTGCTGCCAGTTAATAGACTCTGCGCTGTAAGGGAGAAAGGTATAATCACATGAGCTTGAGTCGAATTATCATTCCAAATGAAATTGGCATCACCTTATGAAAAGACTTGCTCTCTTTTCTCTGGTCTTACTTTCTGTGACTTTCTTACTATAGAGATGTTTGAGCTTTTGCTACGTTGTTATGCTGCGAGGCGAGACTCTACACTCAGGTTTTATAAGTGTGTTATGTGTCTCTAAAGCTTTCATAGCTGTATTGACCTCATAACACGGCTAAACGCTCAGGAAACAATGTTTCCCAAATGCCCTTGCTAAAAAACCTGCCCATCCATACTTTCATACACCCAAAGGATACAATTTTACCTAACTTTTAAAGGAAACATTCACCCTAAAACTGCTATAATGTCAACATAACAGCTCTGCATATCACAAGACAGATGTCAGCACTAGAAATGTGACTTTAGAAGCAAGGTAGGTTACTGGAACAGGTGAAATCATGTCACCGCAGAGTTTTACACCTGTAACAAAAAGTTCATTAGGATTAAGAACTCAATAAACGATAGGGATTAGTGACAAGATGGTTGCAGCGTAGAGACTGTGTTCATTTAAACTGGCTGTAACCTCAACGGACCAAAATGCAATGAAGTTCCAAAACAGCAGATAAAATGCTAATGCATCCGAGTGTAATTGCAAGAGCAAAATTATATGTATTTATGGAATATCAGAACTTACCACCTAACGTCATGCCGTGGAAAAGCAGGAGCACAAAATAAATTACAGTTCAAGTCGACAAAATAACGGCTGTGAAACTAAATCTCATAAAGTGTCAATATCCAAGTATATTTTTTTTCTGCAAACGACTTTCCCTAACTATCTGCCCTTTCTACTTAGTGTGGGTATATGGGATTAGCTTCTTTAATGAAGACTTATCTACACTCCAGGAGCCCACCTTGAATGTACAGACCTGCTCCCCTGCTCTACTTCCACACCCCGGGCTGTGTGACTAATTAGATGCTGCAATGCATCGTGATGGAAGGAGGAGATATTGAAGTTTAAAAAGGAAGAGAGGCTGTGAGATTGATCTGGGCCTAAATGATAGAGGAATTGATCATGCCTGCATGTGGCAGAGAGAGAGGAGCGATAGCATTCCCTAATGAGGAAGAATAGCCATTAGTGACAGAGTTAACAGAAATGTGGGCGATCTCTCACGCTGATTAAAAAGGCTTATGAGCGCTGTGACGCTTTTGTCCTCCACGTTCGGCAGGGACGAGGGGGGAGGGAAGGACGGAAAGGATGCTGATGAAGGCAGTAGTCAGCTCCGGATTCACATATTACAACCCAACCTGTTGGATATTAGATGGATAAATTGTAAAAAAAAATTAACTCTCTGATTTATCATGATCATGGTGGAAAAGCATATTCAAATTATTTTTAAGGAGCCAGTTGAGGTGGTTTGGGCATCTAGTAAGGATGCCCCCTGGGCGCCTCCCTAGGGAGTTGATCCAGGCACGTCCAGCTGGGAGCAGGCCACGGGGAAGACTCAGGATCCCCAAGTTAGAGCTGGTTAATGTGGCCCGGGAAAGGGAAGTTTGGGGTCCCCTGCTAGAGCTGCTGCCCCCGCAACCCGACCCCGGATAAGAGGCTGAAGATGACCGAGTGAGTGATGTTATCAACCTGCTTTGCTTGAGGATTTCGGGGCTGGGATTAACACACTGCATATGGCAAAGCTAACATAGCAGCTCTTTGACAAAGCAAATAAATATGACAACAACATTTTGGCCTTTCAGAATTATTTATTGTCTGTAAAGTATTGCTTCTCCTATCCAAAGTCCTGACACTGTCAGAACAATGTGACTGCTGCTATGACAAACAACAGTGACAAACAACTGGCTGGCGATAACTGGCTACTGCTATAACCACGTTTAACTTACACTCTTTCCCCTGGCCTTAAACCCCTCCTCCTCTTCTTGTTTTGGGTTTTTCGATGCACAGCAGTAACAGTTCTGTGGCCAAAGCTTGTTTATTGCTTTGTTACATTTACCAGTATAGATGGATGATGCAAGTTGATGACATGTCTCTGCTTGCATCTGTCTTTTTTTCTATTTGCATTTGCTCTATGCTGGCATTCATTGCACCATCTGACATGCCTAAAAATGTCATTTCTAATTTAAGTTTGACCCAGATTGTGACTTTCTTAGATCCATCTCCCATCTTGCACAGTGTGACATGCATTAAATGTTTTAATGGAGATATATAATGCACAGTATGATTTTGCTTTTAATTAATGCCACCTTGTCTTAACATTGTTATTATTACTTGATACTTATTTTATATTTATCATACTTTCTTCATGGCTTTTATATCTTACAATTGTTTTTCTCATTATCAACTCATTAAAAAAAATCTCTTTAGGATAGTACGGTATTACTGTATTGTTATTGCTCTTTATGTTTCTTGTTTTTAATACCAGCCAACATTTACACATCCAGTTATACATCAATTCACACTGTTTACCAATCACAAACTGTCTTTACTGGTGCATTAAAATTTAAAATTTCAGGGAAAGCAGAAAACCAGAGTCCACAATGAATATATTAATCATGTTTGCACAATCCAATCTTATATAACCCTGCTCTGCTGAACGAGAAGCCAATACAGCTCAACAGGCAGTGGCAGCAGTCACTACATCACCGCACACAGAATAAGGAAATATTGTATTGATCTTCAGTGGGAAATTAATTTCAGTTACATTTGCTGAATTATTGAATAGATATAAATAAAGAGATAACAACTATGGACAATAACAGGAATTAAAAAATTCATGTTATAAAATACTAATGTGTAAACATTTGCAGCATATATAAGCTCTGTATATGTAAATACAACAAGAAATATATATTGTAAATGAATACAATTATGTAATAATACTTCTATATGGCAACAATACGTGGAATAAATATGTCAGCAAAATGTTATATTAAATGCAATGTACACAACAATTAAAATAATCAAGTCAAGGTGAAAATAAAATACTGTGTGGTATAAATAAATGCAGTAATATAATTAAATAATATATTTAGAGCATAATAGAAATACAGTGGGGTATTGCACAGTTGAATTATTATTGCTGTATTAGCACTCATTGTTCAATATTGCACAGTTGAAGGTATACATAATAAATAAATAATCACCAAGCCTCTACCACACACAAGGACGGGCTGGCCACAGATGCTCTCGACAATAAGGTGAGTTTTAATTTGACTAAAATGTTTACAGTACTTTGGTAGCACCTGGATTTCACCACCGCGCTGTGTGTCTCTGTCGAGCATCATCTACATTTATGTAAAGAAAAAAAAAACAGGGGACTATTTAAAATATAGAAATATAACTTCATGACTCAAAGCAAACTATTATGTTATGACTTTAGTACCAATCTTCTATTTTGTACATTTTAACATTATGACTCAATTTTCAAAATCTCAGATAATTCAAATTTTTTATGCTGTGGCCCAATAATAATGTAACAGATCACAAATCAGCCTTTCAGTTATTATTCCTGCTCTAATTTGTGGCTGCATTTGTAGCTTTTTCCATGTTTATTTCATCTGTCAAACAGGAGCCACAGCATCGATTCTTATTCTTTCAGTTTTATGACAGATTGCAACGCTTTCTTTTGAGGTTGCATGCTGCCCCCTGCTTTACCGGCTTTGCTACTTTGATGTTTTTATCGTGGGGACACAAATGCACAATCCCCCGCATAGGGACTATTTTTACAAACTCCACAATGATGTCCCCTAATTTAACCTTCCCCTGTTGTGAGCTGTATCTTGCCTGACAACCCACTAGAGCAACATACTTCTCTAGCTTCAATAATGTGTGAAAAGGTTCTTGGCAGGACACTATTTTCATGTTTACACACACACACACACACACACACACACACACACACACACACACACACACACACACACACACACACACACACACACACACACACACACACACACACACACACACACACACACACACACACACACACACACACACACACAGTGATCTCTGTGCCCTTTCTCTCTAATGTCACCATGTTGGTGACAACTTGCAGAGTCCTGCTTCTTCTTTTTTATTTTTTTTACAAACACACACTTCTCCACGTTGTTAAGCTTGATGTGCTTGTGCTTCCATATCCCGCCCCTCCTTTTCTCTGTTTACTACGGTTTAGGTTTACTGCTTTAATAGGGTCAAATAATTCCAGATCATTGACAGCCCTGTTCACGACGCTGCATTATTTTGTGCAGGAGACAGTTTGAATTTACGTCTTTCATTGTTCCTTCGCCCGGAGCTTCCAATGTTAATGAGATTGATGTATCAGATACGACCACACACACATGCACACACAGGAAAATCAATGGACTGTTGTTAGCATTTATATGGCTTTTGCTTGAACATCACTAGCTAAAAGGGAGCCTGCAAGCAACAGACACAAAATAAAAAAAGAGAGGTTGTTATGTAGCAGGTGATAGCCATGAAACCGACTTTAGCAATGTTGTCCACTTAACGGAAACCATTAAACACCACTCAAGAGTAAATGCTTAGTGTTTCAACACAGATTCATGGCATTCATAAATGTTTAGGGTCACTTTCGACCAATCATGAGCCAATTTATGCACTGTTTATGAGCAAATACTTTCTGTGACAAATATATATGCTGATTGGGTCTTACTCCATAGGAATAGGACAAGCTGTCAGATCCCGTATTAAAAAAAAGTGAGATTTACATGTTTGTTTTTATCATAAAGCAGGTTGAGGTGGTATATAAATACTGTGAAAGTAACATGTGCTCATTCCACAGAGAAATGCACACAGCCCATATTCAGAAACTGTGTCTCTAAACAAACTATCAGGACTCCTGTATGGTTGTGATGTCACAACTAGACCAAAGAGGTTACAATAATAAGAGGCGACACTCTACTGAGTCGCCCATATAATATGGAAATGTTTATATGGCAACATAAATACCAGCTGTTTACACATCTTAACCTACTTTGAAAATGACTCTGAGGTGAAAACCTTATTTCACTTTTAGATTTAGATTATTATAATTTAGACTCAGGAATTATTATTATTATTTTTATTAGTATTATCATGGCCTGCAGCTCTCATAAACTTCGCTATATTTTAATTTTAATTTGTTGTCTTTATACCTTTATTACTAAGCATGGCTTATGGCAGAGATAGACTCATAAAGATCGGAGAAAGAAGCGCAGGGACTGGATTAAGTTCAGCAGTCATTGAGAATAACTCTGACCACACAGTCAACAGCAACAGGAGATCAGAGACTGGTGTGCCCACATCTTTGCAGACCCTGCTCCATATCATACATCGGGTGGGATTGTAAAAGCCCTGAAAAGGGGAGTTATGAATGAAAGATGCACGGGTACAACTTTCCTCAGACTATGCGTCTTATTAAATGCAATAACAAACAATCATCAGTAATTCTGCTGAAATATTTTAAACATAAAGCATGAGGTACAAAAATGCTGTACTCGAACTGCTATAACATAGTAAAGATTAATGACTTTCAACTATTACATTAAAGGAACATACTCACAGTAAAGACATTAACTGTTACTCTGCCACTAATAATAAATATTGTTCAGTATGCTGGTAATACAGATAATTCCATCCGTCACAGGATGACTATTTTAAAGGTTATATCGGTGATGCTTGATGCTCCAACTCAAACGTTAATGGACAATGTTAAATGTTAGATGTCATATTTTTAATATGATGATGCCGGCCCTGATCTGCCCAGATAATTACAGACTACAACTTCATTTCAGTGTGCAACCCTGAGTTATAACATTAAATTGCTGGAACAGAGGTCTGAGCTTAAGCCAGGTTTGTAAAGTAGTATTAGCTAATACTAGCATGTTGGAAGTTTAGACGACTTCTTTAATTTCATCTTTTCGCAGTTGATGATAATAAGCTAGCCTGTCGGGATCACTGGGAAAACTATGAAAAGCTAGCTCTGGATTCTTACTGGGATCATTTGAGCAGTTAATTGCACTACTTGATATTCTTCATTGTTGACATAATGTGCATTGACGCATTCTCATCCCTCTGGTGGCGGTTGCACAAAAACACGAAACTCTTACTATTAAAACCTCTATACTATATACAGTATATACCGGAGGTAGAAAGTGTCAGTACAATGTTGTACAGTGATTTCTCAGCTGCAATGATGGGGCAAAGATGCTGACAGCACATATGAGGAAGACCTGAGGACAATGACCAGTCAGAGCACTTTTTGCATGTGCTAAAACAGAGCGTTTCCGACTGACAGTATGAGAAATTGGTGTCTTTTGAACATTAAAACATGTAAACATGTTCTCACAGAAGCCCAAAATAAAAGTGTGAACCTGAAAATGAGCAGAATATGGCACCTATAAGTCCTGATTTACCACATTAAATATTTCATTTGCCATTGTGAATCCTGTTAATAGGCTGAGAAAAGTATTGTGTTAAAGGCAAAATTTAGATCACAGGTAGATTTTGGAGTCTGAATCACATTCTTGTTCTGTCTTTGAAACAGTGAGGGCATAATTCCCTACGAAATCTGGATGAAGCAAGAGAGAGGGAGAAACGATAAAAAAAGGGGAAAAGAGGGGGAGTGAGAAGACTGAGCATAAAAGTGAAACATAATCCAAAAGTATTGGTGTTAATCTTTTGATTTGGGCAAATTTCCTTCTGCAGCTGAATCAAAAGGTCTATTTGCATTTTCTCTAACAGATGGGGTTTTTAATTTTCACAGTTCTGTGGATTACCTCAATTCAAAGCTCCCTGTCAGAAATGGAAAGATCTCTATCTTCACTCCCCTTCTCCTCGCTCCTCTTCTCATCTCACCTCTCTGATTTTTGCGTGTATTTGTGGACAAGAAGAACTGAGAAAATGAATATACAGAGGCTAGTCTCTTTGTCTTACCCATGGTCCTCTCACACCAAATTATATTTAGACAGATTAGCCTTCTGTTCAATTGGATATGCAAATCTTTTTCTTCTGGCGGAAAAACCAAAGCAGAGAGCAGAGAAGGAAGATTTCACTCCATACTTTCCACACAGCCAGACAGCAAAAGGGTCAGACCTCCAATAATTGAGGTTGCTCCATTTTTTCTCTATCTCTCATGCATTGGGACACTTTTAACATACAGGCGTCAGTTTTTGCGTGACAAAACAGAACAAACATTATTCCCAGGAGGATTTTCTCTCTTTTAAATAACTGCTTCGGCTTAAAGGACACGAAGAGTCCCATGTTGATTCGGACGGAGGGACAGGTGGAGACAGGGGAGGTGGTGGCAGCTGAAAAGCAATTAACATTCACAAATAGCGTCAGGGAAGCTATCCGCTGAGGTTACGCAGGCGCTGAATGTCACCTACTGCCTGGGCCCGATTCCTTCATTAAACCCTCCCATAAGGGCAGACACACTTAAATACATATTTGCATACAAATGCAGTGATTAACCCTCTAAGTGCATTAGCTCTGGCTTCTTCTTGGGGCCTCGGTGCTAATATCTCACTCACCATTTGTCTATGTGTGCTTGAAATGAGGTGGAATAATGATCCTTTATGACTTTGTTGAATTGACTTCCATTGGTTTCCTCTGGTTGTATTGTTTATGGATTTCTGAGATTCATTATTCCTTTTCTCTGCCGATAAATCACAGTGAAGCTTCAGGTTGCATTTGGCATTATTACAGTGTGCTCTGTTTGATTTAAGAAATACGCTTCCATAATGTGTCCCATAAAGCAATAAAGCAGTGAAGCAAAAAAAGTTGAATGATCCCAGTTAGGAGAACTGTGCTATAGGTATTTGTGATGATGTCACAATATTATCCTGATAATCATTAAAATATTTTCCTAACTCGTTCAAAATATGAGGCGGTATGGCCCTACTATACTTCCTAGTTGCCTTAGTAGGCCATTAACATTTAATGTAACGGTAAGCTGGATAACTCGTCAGCGCTGCTCTAGTCTGCTGATGTAGTGTGACAGTATGAAGTATTAAATGGATAGGTCAGACACATACAGGACTTTTACTCGAGAGACCCGAGTTCTAACCCATTAGAAGCAGACTCCCAGACTGTTTAAATGGGGACGCCAAGGGGTCCTGATGGCAACCTCTGAACCTACTCGTAGGTGTAGCAGGCCCATTATAATCCATTAAAAATTATATTATTTATATCAAATATATAGAACAAATTATAAATACTTGATTTATTCTGAAAAATGTTTTATTAATTGTTCAGAAATTGATAGAATATCAGCTGTGGCTAAACCACTGATGTACTAGCATGTTTTTTTAAATGACCAAAATACTTACTTACCAAAAAAACTTTATTTTGTGAAAAAAAACTGTGTCAGAAGAGAAGATTTCAACAATGTTTTCTTCTCTACTAGGATTCAAAAATGAACAGGAAGTGTAGAGGCCACAGCTTTGAATGACTTCAGCACATCTGCGCCCACAGGACATCACTAGTTCCCACACTGCTCTGGTTTGATCTTGGTCCATTCTTCTTTACTCTCTTCCACAGTTCAGTAACTGTAGTGGGTTTCTTAGACATTACTTTGTTGCTGAGGACTTTCCAGAGATTCTCTATGGGATTTAGATCTGGACTCTGAGCTGGCTATTCCCTTTTTTTCTTTTCTTTTCTCTCTTTCTCTCTCTTCCTCCCCAACCGGTGCAGACAGATGTCCGTCCTCCACAGAGCTGGGTCTGTCCGATGTTCCTGCCTGTTATAGGGAAGGTTTTGGTTGCCAGCGTACTCTATGGAGGAATTGTTGGGTCTATGTAAATCATAAATAAGTAATCGACTGTCGTCTATACCTACACTGTAAAGTGTCCTGAGATAATTTGGCACTATAAATAAAATGTAATGTAATGTAATGTGATGTAATGTAATGTAATTGAATTTAATTGACGAGACACGGTGTGCCGAGACAGATCCTTGCCCTGTTCAGCGCTGAACTAGCGAGAAACTCCTGCTGCACACAAAATCCTGTTTCAAGTTTCAATATTCTTGAAATCACAGACTTGGAACACCCAACCTCTCTTGCAATGACAACCTGCTGACTCAGGGTTTCAGTCACCTTTGCCATCTTGCAAAGTAACCAGGAGAGCTGCCAGATAAATAGGGGGTGACCAACAATTAAGTACATTGTCACCAGGTGCCAGATTAGCACCAATAACTGGGAGGGATCTGAAAGTGTTCTCTAATTTTGATTGCTGCTTTTATCAACAAAATAAAGCTTATTTTTGAAATGTCGTTGTTATTCAAAAAAACAAGCTAGTACAGCAGTGGTACAGACAAAGCGGATATTCTATCAAATTCTCAACAATTAAAAACTCAATATTTCAGAATAAATCAAGTATTAATAATTTGTTCTCTGATTTCGATCTCCAGTGTTTCATAAATTGATGTAGAAAGGTAAAAATTGGTGCACAACTATTCAACAGAATGCAGGAAATGAAGTGTTTAATACTCAATATTTCTTGTTTTTTCTTGTCTCCTTAAATCTTTTTAAAAATCTTACACTCTCGTATCATATATACACGGTATATGACCAAGGTTATTGTGGAGGACCAGTCTCAGCCAAAATTGGATTCCGATTTTTGTCCCAGTCCACCCACGATGAAAAGCTTCTTTCAAATGAAGAGAGAGTGTGTATCTAAAACATTTTACTGCTTTGTAAGCTTTGTTTTTTTGCAGCAGATGAACACTGACATACAGGGGAACGCAACTGAATATGCCAAAGGGCTGATACGTTCATGGACTGCTGCTGAAGCTAGATAGGCTAAGATAAGTTAGATAATGAAGAAAGAAAAAGAACACAATTGGAGTAGTGGGAGTCCTGATCCATTATTCCTAGTCATACTTTAAAGGCGCCCTTTATGACCTCAGATGCTCACCTCGAGGCTCCGACAGACAACTCCCTATAGAGTCAACAAAAACGAATATTACAGAACGCAGAGAAGCTAGTCATTACTCATTTCATTTTCCGTCTTTCACCTTCACTCCACAATTTCTAAGTTACATACTGTTGTTTTTCCATCCCTCCATGGCACCCCAACTATCTCTCTCCTCCTCCCTTCTCCTCCATCTTGTCCTCCCTCCTCTGTCCATTGGCAGCGCACACAGCCGTGAGCAGAGCTAATTAAATGCTTCTAAGTGAGTCGCCTCGCATGCCATTCCAGCCTCAACAAAAGGTCATCCTACTCACAGGCACGAGGCAGACATTTCTCATGACTGTTTTCCTTTTGAGAAATTTAGCAGATTGTTAATTATCAGATTACAAGTTTTCCTTTTTAAAGGCCATCACGCCGCCCGGAGTCGCATGACTGGGAAGAGAGGGAGAGGAGAATGAGAGAAGAGGGGGTATATGTAATGAAGTTTGCTGAGGGGGTCCAGCTTTCAGGGCTATGATTCGTAATCAGACATAGAGAGAATATGAGATAAGCACGGAAGAGAGGCTCTCGGTCTGGCGGTAACCCCTCTACTCTCTGTCTGCTCCCATCAGCCCCGAGCAGGCTCTCCCTCCACCTCTCTTTCACTCCATCCAATTCCAAATAGAGTCGGTTAAAAGAAGCAACACTGACGAAGAAAACACAGACCTGGCCTCTGGAGATGAACATACTTGTAGAAAAACACCAAGAACACTTGTTCACTTCTTCTTCAGCTTCCATTGCACAGCCTGAAGAGACACAAGGCCAAAGTACAGTGAGCGAGGTGACATTTTGCCTCCTGGCTCTATGAGAAGACAGAAACTGTGGAATTTCCATTGCAGGGGTACTATTTTAATGATCAAAGGGGTTGGGGTTAAACATGTCATTGTTTAGCCTTTTTAGTGTGTGTGTGTGTGTGTGTGTGTGTGTGTGTGTTTGTGTGTGTGTGTGTGTGTGTGTGTGTGTGTGTGCATGTGTGTGTGTGTGTGTGTGTGTGCGTGTGTGTGTGTGTGCGTGTGTCTGTGTGTGTGTGTGTTTGTGTGTATTTGCTAGATGTAATGCTATTTGATGCATTGCCTGACTTTGCAAACATGCACTCGGGGAGGTTTCCACACATAAAAAACATAGAAAATATCTATTTTTGTAGCAGAAATGTCCCCCTGCTCACACAGTTTCACTATTGGATGCAGATAAGCCACAAGGCACCTTCAATCTACATTTACAAGAAATGCTCCACTATCCACCAAATTGCTCATGTTTAACACAGTTTCTTTAGCGTGATCCCTCGGCGCCTCTGGGTCTACTGATTTTCATAGCCATCAATCTATAAATTGATATGGAGCATTAATGAGACGATAATTGAGTTGTGAATCAGCTGTGGAAATGGGCAATGGCAAGACATTGATGAGAGATCAGTGCTTTATGCCCCTCAGCCAAAAACAAAGGAACCAATAAATGCTGTACATTGTATACTTTATATGTAGGATTCAAATGAGAGTTTAGGATATTCAGAAACTAGAAAGACATTTTGGTACTCATTCAAACATCTCCAAGATGTGGAGAGTCAGATACATTTCTTTTAAAGAAGCATATTTTGGCATTACCAGAGGTTTTGCATGTGTGAGCCTATTAACTATAAGTAATACACTGTAAATAGATGAATTAAAAATGAAAAAAGACTTGACTTTGTGCTCCTATACTGCCACTCCACACCACATTCAAAGGGAAAAAATTTGGACTACTTTTTACTCCATTGCAAAATTTTTGACAGCTGCTACTAAAATACTAGTCACTTTGTTGATTAAGATTTTATCTACAAAGCATATGATATTTCATATGATATGATGCATTGCTATAGATTAACTACCCTACAGTAGATTAACTACAGTAGACCAACTACAGCATTAAAATGGCGCTCAAACAGCAATGATGATAACCCAGTGAAATAATACTCAGTCCGTCTTTGTTGACTGTTCATACATGTACCTAAGAATATTAATGCACTGTAACTTATATGCAATTCACAAATGTATAACTGTAGAAATTACATTTGACATAAAGAAGGAAATTAGGTGACGTAAAATAAGAGCACAAAGGGGGGATAATCAGGGTGGTCGAAGGGTTCAAAAACACAAGAATTTCATCTGGGGGACTGGTGTTCATTTCCTGGTGGTGTTCCAGTCCCCAAACTACTACGTTTTTCTTATCTTAACCATGCACTTTTGTTGCCTAAATTTTCCGAATTCTCATTCTCCCGAGTTGAGACCACAAGGCACAGCATATCAGAAGCTGGTTTAGCTCCTCACGGCTAAGTTCATTCGCTTAGCTAACGAATGCTAACAACACGCT
The DNA here is from genome assembly GCF_963691815.1 of Echiichthys vipera. Classification (NCBI taxonomy): domain Eukaryota; kingdom Metazoa; phylum Chordata; class Actinopteri; order Perciformes; family Trachinidae; genus Echiichthys; species Echiichthys vipera. The sequence continues at coordinate 17,256,721 of NC_139847.1, forward strand.
CAAAGTTAGCTCAGTAGCTGGGCTAAGCTAAAAACATAGCAGCATCGCAGTTCTGTGCTGAAACTTCTCAAGCTTCTCAAAGCCCCCTTTCCCCAAAAACACACCTTCTCACACTTCTGGTCTGCACCTGTCAATCACACCTTAACCAACAAATGACCAGGATCCCACTTCTTCTCAATACAAGAGAGTAACCGTACATCACATAAAAGGCCGAGCCCCCTCGACGGTGAAAAACAGGAATGAGTACTCAGTTTATAATAAATTTGATTTCATTTGAAGAAATACAAGTAATATTTCTATATTTATTGATAGAATGATGGCAGAAGGATGGCAGAATGATGTCAAAAAGATAGCAGTGTGTGTGTGTGTAAGAGAGAGAAAGACAGTACATTTTCACCCTCATTTAACCTTAGGTGGGCAAAGCCTTGGCTGTTTGTTTTGTTTGACATAGCCAGTATATTAATGACAGAGAAAAGGATCATTGTCATAGGCCTGCATTGGAATAAATGTGTGGGTATGTCACCTCTGACCACTGAGTGGGGTCATCTACCCACTTCACCTCCAGTAAACTGTATGGACAAACATTCCCTAACTCTGTGATTTTTTCCCTATCATCATCATCATCACAATCATCGCTCGGCAACAACGTGACATAGCTGCCTGCCTGACCAACGTTAGTCATTGCAGGAGGTTTCCAGGCTGGTTTACGTAAAATAGGCGAAATCAGGACAGATTACGACGGAATTTGTATTTACCACCGGCAGTTTGTTTTCACTGGAATGGGGGCGAGGCCTCATGTGTTACTCTCATAGTTACTCTCTCCCCATGAGTTTCTTCAAAATCGAATGAAATATTTAACCATGTAAATTTGTGTCGTTTTAATCTTATTACACCTTACTCTTTTATCAAACTATTTGAACCTTTATGAACTATTTCTTTTGCATTTTTAATAGCAGTTACCCAATATGAACTTTTTTATACCATAAATTATTTATTATTTATTTTACGAGTAAGGATTCTTAATATGGTAACATATGTAAAAATATTTATTCCACCACTCCTATCTTCTGTTTGAGAGTACAAAGCTTTTTTCTGCAGCACAAATAAAGAATGAGTAACGTTCCTTGACGGCACCACCCAGAATAGTTTTCCGACTAGCTCCTAACCACCATTAAATTATCACACAATGATGCTGAAGTGAAAAGAAATCAGCAACGAATGCAAAACAGTAAAAAGTTATCCAATGCTGTTTAAAAAATATCAGCAATCGTATAAAGTATACAAATATAGATTAAATAATGCCAGTAAGACTGCACACTGCTGTTGTACCCCTGCTGACTGCATTTCACATCCTCCCATTCTTCTTTTAGCCTCACATGTTTCTGACCTTCACCTTGCATTGGTGATTTGTGACTAATGTGCATAAGACATTATTTGTGTCCCTGCCTTGGGCGACCAATGCTCTCTGTCCAAACAGCCCACTGCCTAGCCAACTAAGTAAATAAATGGGACAAGACGAACAAATGAATAAGGAGATGAATGTTCTCTTCTTGGAGACACAGAGGCCTAATTTGAGCTAATAAAGGACCACATCAAGCGTGACCCCTTGCTGAGGATGGAGGGTCGATGGAGTGTCTGAGAGGCCCATGCAATCTCAATTCAATTGCTCACAGGCCCAAAGATCTCATCAGCTTCTTTTCTCTTTACAGAAAGAAAGCGATGGGAAAGGGAATGAGAAAAGGAGAGACAGAAAAGGGAGGAGAAAGGTGACTGACAGCTGATGTTTTAAAAACAGAAAAGGTCTTTATCATCATTCGCCCTCTCAATGCTCCGTCTCATCAGCTTGGTGCTAATCTGAAAAGGGGCCACTTAAGAATGAGCTGTTGTTTGTCGTACCTTCAATCGATGGATGACCACTATCACTGTTGTGGCAGGAGGGGTGCTGATGAGAGGAAAAACCACAGTAGATGAACAGAATTAGTGTCTAACCCTTCCTCTCTTGTCTGTCTTCCGCCCTCTCTGGAGTTAGCCCCTGATCTGTGGGGTGGGGGGTTATGGGTAATCGCCAGAGTACTCCAAGCGCCAGCTGTGATCTGATTTGTGGCAGAGGGCAGCCAATTACAACCATTGCGTCACTTTGTGCAAGACGGTTACTGCCTGCAGGAGGAGAGAGAAGCAAGTGAACAAATTGTGAGGAGGGACAGAAAGAATGAATGGAGAGAGTGAAAATGGAGAAAAAAAGAGGGGGAAGGAGGAGCTGACAGAGTTTAGAGAGAGAAGAAATGAAGTGCAGAGAATTAAAGAGGGCAGAATGACTTAAATAATCATTCTAGTTTTTATAAACCTTGGTTTTACCAATAATTTGGTTCAGGAGGCACTCTTGGGCCCAATCCCCTTTCACCCCTGGCCCCCTAGGCCTTAGCCCTACCCCTTGGTTTTGCACTCTCACGTGTAGGGGTGTCTCAATACCCTCTGGTTACGAGGGGTAGGGCTGTGAAGGGAGGGCTTTGAGATGTTATTCATTATCATATAGAATCCAAAGAAACTAATGATATACATGTGTTAGTAAGCATATTGTGTAGCTAGGCAAACTACAAAACCTTTTTTGCAGTCTATACTACATACCATAAACCTGTCCATCAGCACAAATGAGAAATGAGATTGGGCCTTAGATCCACAGTCCAGAATCTTTGCAGCTTCTGGGTAAGAATAATCAAAAACTGCATTTCTCAGGTAGACCATTGTCTGAGGAAAACCATTGGTGGTCAAAAGAACTGGGAACATGAACAGCCACACCAGCTCATTGTTTTGATTTTATGGCTGTAACTTTACCTACTCTTGGTTCACTCACGGCTCTCACCAGCCTCATCTTCAGACACAGCAGACAGCTGTTTTATTCATTTTTATTTATTGTATACATTCAAATACATTTTAAATATATAATATACAAATATTCCTATGACATTTTGCTGTTATCAGTATTGCATTAATACCAAATAATTGTGTCCATGCTTGTCTTTAAATTATATTCTGCCAAAGCAACTCAACAATGTGTTTATGATATTTGAGCCAGCATCAGATTATAATATGGACCGTGGGTTGGGCATCCAGAGTCTCTCTAGATAAGAATATTCATAACAAATCCTCATCAAGATCGCCACACCGAGACCAACACCAACAGGAGAACACATACAGCTGCAGTGGCCATTATCACCAGACTAGTGCAATATGGTGCAGGGGGTGGACAAATGATAAGAGAGAGTTTCTTAGTAAAAGAGGAGATTAATGTGATCAGAAAATCACACAAAGGAGACAAATAAATAAATAAAAAGAAAGTGAGGTTGTTTTTTCACTTTCCATAAGATGCTGAGACAGCACAGCGTTGTGCTTCAAAAAGTAAATTCACCCGCACTGATGTCTGATACAGCACAAGTCTTATTGCATTAGCCTGAAATATGCCAGCAAACATTCCCAAAGATATCAACAACTTATAACTTTTGACCTCATTGAAAATGAGGAAGCGCACTGCCAGATGCACTGCCCCAGATTCCTATTATTTCCTACGATTAAGTTCATTTCCTTTCCATACCTCCTTCATTAGCGCCCATGTTAAGCTCTGCAGAATTGCTAATAAGTTAATTGTGGGCTTCTTAAGACTTTGAAGGTGACATTGACAGGGAGATTGGCTTCACAATGTGTGGGGATGAGCTTTCCATAATATTTGATGGCCATTCATGCTCCATATAGTGTGGCTGTAGTGACTTCTGGGCTCGTTCTCACACACAAAGATATAGAATCACACACACCAGAACACACAGTTCCCTGCTATGAGTATGGTGTCAGTATTAATTAAACATGTCTCCCACTAGGGGAGGTGTGTGTGTGTGTGTGTGTGTGTGTGTGTGTGTGTGTGTGTGTGTGTGTGTGTGTGTGTGTGTGAGAGAGAGAGAGAGAGAGAGAGTGATCAGTCACCTTCTGTCTCATGGGCTGAGCAGAGGGTATAAGTAAGCCTTGTCTGCTAAAAATAACATTTCCATAACAAAACTGCATTCTCAGTTATGTTATTATATTCTTATATTATTATATTATTATATTATAGTCATATATTGTCTTTAGGGTACGCAAAGTGTACGCAAAAGTCCATTTAGAGGAGGTCGGCATGGATGGATGACTTGACTTTCCCTGAGGCCAGTAGACCGCTGGTCATGTCTTGTGTGAAATCAAAAATCAGCAGGACTGTGTTATGTAAAGTACTTAACTTACATTTGTAATTGGATTTACATGACATTCTTTTTTAACCCAAAACACAATCTTATCTTAAACCTAACCATGTAGTCTATGTCAATTCACAACATTAACCACGTGTTTAAAACATTTGTCGCTGGACAAAAAAGGTTTCCCTCAAGACGTAATTGAGAATGTAGTTTTGTTGTATGGGCACGTAACATTCTAGGGAGTTGTTCACTGCATTGTCAAAGCAGTTGTCCGTTTTCATTTCATTGTAACGTGTGTGTGTGTGAGTGTGTGTGTGTGTGTGTGTGTGTGTGTGTGTGTGTGTGTGTGTGTGTGTGTGTGTGTGCGCGTGTGTGCGTGTCTGTGTGGGCAGACAGGTTGACAGTGCATGCAGAGAGTTGGAGAGAAAGGCAGGCAGGCAGCAGCTGTATAGGGACTTCTCACCAGGGCCAAAGGTTTCCTGCCACTATCTGTCTCTTTGCCTTTCTTTGTCTCCCCCAGAGGCTTTGTGTCAACAGTAGAGACCTCCATCCACACATCTCACACACATAGATCCCCTTCCTCCATCCACCCTCCAACAGGCTACAGATGGTTGTCTGAGTGTCAGAAGAAACACACTGTAAAGTGAAATATTGAAAGGGAAGTCTAGTATGGTAATTCTGTCTGTTGAGTTTCTCTTTTGGTCTGCTCATGTGTGTGTGTGAGTGTGTGTGTGTTTGTGTGTATGTATGCCTTCTGGGTATCTGTAGGACAGCATGATTAGCTAGCTGTCTGATGTCAGAATTGCCCACAACAGATCAACCTTGAACAACCTTTCTGTCCACTTGATAAGGTCCACTTACCTCCAAAAGCTCTTATCTCATTCACTCCTTCACTGTAGTGAAGAGCAGAGATATCCTAGAGCTCAACTCTACTTTCTTGGCCAGGAGAATGGACGGCCAGACACAGGGGAGAAGCTACTAACATGAAATTTGTTAAGTTTTGTTTTGAGAGAATGTTAATAATTAATGTTAATGGCAATCAGCTGTGTATTCGGTGCTGATCAGGTCTATGTCTCTAAGGTCGGTCCAGGTCTTTGGACCAGTGAAGAACTGCATTCAATGAGCATGTCGCCATGGCGTAGAGTTGAGTGTGGGTTTATTGTAGTTAACAGAACAATGAATCAATGATTGTGTGATGGTGCTTAACTTTATTCTTTGGTAGAATGCACAGAATGTGAATATTTGTTTCGGCCTCAGTATGAAAGGTTTGGATGCGAAAAATCAACGTCAACAAATACTCCATGTTTTCATTCCGGTGTGAAAAAAGCCTTAAGATGGATTTTGGTTCTGCGTTAATAATTGTGGTGTTATTGGCTGTACGGTATCTGCCCCACATCTGGTTTATGGCAACTTAGGTGGCAGAAAGGATTTTGATTGGTCAGTTTGTGCTGCTAGTGTGGTGCTACGTGGTGACCTGGTGGAATTTTTCCTTTTTTGGAATATTGATATCACAAAACACCCGACAAACCTCAATTCTGTGTCCTTCCAATATAAATCCAATTAGAAAGAAAAAGTCCTGGGGGAAATTGATGTGAAGATAACATTGAAGAAGTTGAAGAAATATGCTGTGTTTCAGTAACACATCTTACATCACGTTTGCTCTAAACCTTCTGCTGAACATGATCGCTACTCTCTATCTCAGTGAAGGAAAGAATATACCGTAAGCTCATTGCACAACAGTAGTCTGTTATTTGATAATGAGACAAAGGCAGAGAAGTTAACCAGTTACTCCACGTTTGCCTGTGCATCACTCAATAGACAGAGTAAATAAAGGAATGTCAACAGTTGCTGTGGGAGTTACAGTTAAAAAAAGAAGTATAAACTACATTTTGATCGTGTAATATCCATCTAGTTTAGTGGTGGTGCTACCAGCAGATAAAACCATCTACCCCATCAAGTACTGTATAAACTGGCTTTAGAGTAGAAATAAACATTATCAACTGTGTAGTCTCACACTGCCAGACCACAGGGACAGTGCTGCAGCATGTCTGGCTGCATGATAGAGGGGGATAAGATGCTCTGGCTTGTTTGTATTTCAATCACAATCAGCTGGGCTTCACAGAGCTCTGGATATAGCGGCTGTGCCTTTGCAAAATAGGTAGCAGAGATAGCATAGGGAGAGGGGAAAGCTTGACATACGACGATGGTTTATCCTAGCACTGTACATCCGATAAGCTAGACTATGAGCTGGCTAGAACTGGAGGCTCCCATTCATCTCCTATGAGAAGCAGCCAGTTCCTCTTGAGGAGCACAGAGGGACAGGCAGCAGCAACAAATCTGCAGGTAGTGAGGATGAGAAAGCTAAAATAAATGAACTGTGATCCGGACAACTCTGTGAAAAAGGGTAGTATGATTACCAGTCACACCTGATATTAGGTGTAAATGTTCATCCATTCATCCATCTTCAACCGCTTGTCCCTATCGGGGTCGCGGGGGGGGGGGGTGGGGGGGGGAATCAGCTACATGGGGCGTGAGGCGGGGTAAACCCTGGACCGGACGGCATTCTATCACAGGGCACGGCATTCTATCACAGGGCACGTAGAGACAAACAGAGACAGAAAACCACTCACACTCAAGGGCAATTTAGAGTCATTAATTAACAGTGTAAATGTATTGTAAATAATTAAAATGGCAGCCTTTTATCCCTAAAATAACATTCCCAACACATGCAGCTCCAGCACCAATCTGGATTATGAGTCTATGCATCAACAATGCATGAGACTGCAACAGGGTTCCTTGCACATCTTCCAGCTCAATGCAGCTGAATGATGAGCCTCTGAGAGGACAGAGCACATCCAACTTTCAGATTGATTTTCAGCCTTTAACTGTGGAAATGTTTCAACACAACTTCATCTTTACGGATGAAGAGAAAAGTTATGCACATAGTCGACCTACAGCAGGTGGGCAATTTTCCTTGCATTGGTTGAACAGGATTTCAAATCAATTGGTGGGGATCCAACAGTAGGAGTTGCCATTGTTAGTGTTCAAGCGCAACTTCCCCTGCATCCCAATCACACCAGGAACAGAAACACCAAGCCAATGCTTCATGAGTCCAAAACAATAGTTTCACATTGTCCAATGGCATGTGTTGATCACACCATTACCCACATCTGACAAGGCTCTGGACCTGGTCCACCTTGAGATCAGGACATTGAGACCTGAACAAATCTCCAAACTGTTTGCTCTTTTACATGTAGATGTAGATAATACATCGGTACAAATTCTAATAGTTAATCTGTCGTGTTTTCAAGAAGGTGTCTATTCTCACTCACCTCCTCCGAGTCACCTGCCTACCCTGTCCTTAATTAATAGAGAGACAGCACAGTGTTTGACACTTCGAGTTACTGCTTCTCCTGGGGTATGGCTACACCACTTGGGCAAACCACACAAAGAACTGCAGTACACCTTGAGCCGTACACTTTTGAGGACATTCCAATGGTTATGGATAATATTTTTTACCCTGCAAGCTAAGGGAGAGTATGTGATAGTGAAGTGATAAGGAGATATATGTAATCCCTATTTTGGACACACTCTTTCAACTTTACAGTTTTAGACAGGAACTGGGCCTGGGCGATGACCTCGCTTTCCAGCAGCTGGTACATTTCCAAGGCAGGACAGCATTTATTGCTGATTGATGAATTCTACAATACAATTAATCAAACAATACTTGTGTTATTGCATTATGATACATTGACTACTGTATGTTATGCTAGAAGTACTTTACTTTTCTTACTAAGTAAAGTTTTAAGTGCAGGACTTTTTACACTGTAAGAGAGGGGAATTGCTTTAGTTAAGTATAGGATCGTAGTGCTTCCTCTGCCACTGGTATAGTATATTAAACATAATGCTGCAATTGCTATCAGACAAGCATCTCTTGCACAAAAATCCGAGCAGTAATTTGAAGCGATAAGACCCAATTTGTATGAATTTGTTCGAGTTGTAAATTAAGCACATTGCGCTTGAGGTCTTGTCAAACCCTCAGTGAGAGAGGGAACATGAATTTGAAATGCATCTGAAATACAAATGGGTTGCTCCATTTTGCTAAATGAAACTGTGAAAGCCTTGCAAATCAAATCACAACTAGTCTGGTGAAATCACTTCAGTGTGAGGTTATAATTCTCCTCTCCAGGAAATATTATCTAAAGGGCAGGGTACTGTACATGTGCAATTCATGTTGGTAAGCTTTGTAATGAAGAAAGAGTGTACAATGCTAGCTGCCGCGAATGACCCCTGCTGCAAATACAGTGATTTTGTGAAGTGAATCTTTGCTTCCTCCTGCTAGACCAATCTCTGCTGGTCTGTCATACTGGCCAAGTATTTATAGAGCAAAAGATTGAAAGTGAGTAAGACGAGATTGGGCGGAGACGCTGATAAAAGAGAGGGAAGGGAGTGAGAGCTAGATACCTTGCAGAAGGAAAAGCAAGACAGCGAGGGCAGTGGATGAATTAGGGGATGACAGAGAGAGGAGTGAGAGAAAGAAGCTGCAGAGCCAGTAGGAAGCTGAGAGACAAAGAGACGGAGTGATGAATTTGACTGAATAGGAGTAACACAGGGCTGACAGAGACAGCTGAGCCAAAGTGAGAGCCTGCCCTGGGAGGCAAAGGATTCAGTGTAAGGAGAGAAGAGAACAGCTCAGCTCTACTGCTTGCTATTCCAGGTGTCATCTTTTCCAGCCGTTGCTGATTAGTGCCTGGACATATCTCCTGGGGAGAAAATTAAATATTGATCTATTTTTCTCTCTTCATTTCAACCCCCATCCCCTTATTTTACTCGGCTTCTTTTTTATATATAAAAGACCGCCACTGATGGAATTTCAAATGTGACTGGTCAGGCAGGGGTGAGCCGTGTTAGGCAGTGTTCAAATTTAACAAAAAAACTCTCCCCTCTGTGCCCTTAAGTCCATTCATCCAATGGAGAGTGCTTTTTACTGCAGTCTGTTCAGTGCAGTGAGGGCTGCTGCATCTTGAATGCCTGCAAGAGCATGGTAGGGTTGGGCAATATTGAAATCCCCCTACTGATGAGATTGCTTTAAGAAAAACAAAGATATAAGTTAGATAAAAGATAAAATATTATCGTCACAAAAAAAAGATGCATTGATATAAATATCTATGGACTGGAAAGACATAAAGACACAAGGGCATGCTGAGATCAATAAATCAGGTCAATCCACTATCATTGATCAACACTGATATACTGCATGGAATGACGATAACACAGACATACCTTTTTAGGTGAATTTACTAATTCCACCATGCTTTAATGCTAAACACTGTCACTAATCCTGTGAGAGAGCAATGTACGTGGGGAATAGGTGTGACAAGAGTGCAACAAGAGTAAGTCGATGAAGCATAACCTTTTACTAATTTAGCAGCTGGGTAAAGGTGGTTATGGGCCACTAGACTACTCTTTGAGTGGGGCCCATTCTTACTGCCACGATTGCGTGCTAGGGATATTACATGGCTCACACACACACACACCCATTGAGACAGCCTTTACTATAAACAGTATAACTACAGAAAAAGGCTTTTACAGTGCATCTGCAAAATGCTAACAACTTTCAGGTAGATAGCAACCTCAGCAGCAGTATCCTGTTTTGTTGTCGATTTAAGGATTTTCTTTAGTAGATCTTGACCCTATAAACCTTATGACCTTACTGACCTTATGAACCTGGCCACATGGCGATTGGGAAAGCTGATTGCTGCTTGATTTCTAAAGGTTTCTTATGGACAAATTGGGGTCAAAGTAATATTTCAAAATACTCAGGCCTATCTGGGGCCCTTGCACATGTGGGGCCCCAAGGCTGCATCCTAGGCCAGCCTGTGCACTTAGCCACACCAGGGTACAGTGCTCACTCCACAATAACACACTTATTGTGGACATATGATGACCATTATCGTGGCCAACCAATATCATGTTGAAGTATAATCTTGTCACATTGCCCGAGTCCAAGTATGGCCACTCTCTTTGTATGGCTTATAAGAATGAGGCAGCTCGGAGCCCAATTAGAGTGTTTTTTTTTACATAGACAAGTGGTGAATTCAGCATATTCCCTGTAATTGTATTGCAACTTCAAATTTGAAAGAACATATCCAACTATGTGGTGAGTTTGAAGCTGCACAGACACATTTTCTTTCTATTAAATGAGTCCACTTTTGTGTTTTGGGCTCTGCCTTCTTCAAGTCTCTAACCTTGCTATTATGTTGGGTAAAAATGGCATCCATTATTTTAAGGGTCAAATTTACTCTCATTATTGAATTACGCAGGCAAATTGTCACAGTTGGAGACATTTGCACTAAAGTAGGTGAAATTGATCACTTGTGTCTCCTAAATGGCAGATTGCTATCCCTGAAGTTTAACTGACTTAGTATTCCCTTCATTTTTTCCTACAGGTAATTCGGCTTATGGATGCCAAATCATCATGTGACGAGTTTTCCTGTTATGTGTCCTGTCTTTTATATGAAAATCAAAAATGTTAAATTTAAAGGAAGTTAAAAACAAACAAACAACAACAACAAAAATCAACGCTAATTTTGTTTTAAAAACCTGCAAGCTACACATGCTTGCTTTGATTGTAAAGCGGTTCACATATTTGGTATAGTTGTCAAATCCTAATAATTTGTTGAAAACATCTGGACTATAAAGGAGTTATAATTAACATTTTATGATAATAATAAACTTTATTTCATAGCAATTTTCTCAACAATACTACAAAGTGCTTAAACAATAGAAAATAAAACCAGACAAGGCAGAAGAAAATGAGAATAAGGAACCACAGAGGGAATGCCTAACAATGAAATTGATAGAAACAAAAAAACGGTAATAAAATCAGTATAAATAAGAACATATCAAACATTTCCAAAGCACAGCATTTTTCTTTCACAAAGAAAAACGTTTTGAGAAGAGATTTCAAAGAAGCTTGTGATAGAAAGTCCCATAGCGAGGGGGCTCTAATAGCAAAAGCCTGATCCCCTTTTGTCATAAACTGTGACCTGGGCGTCACCAGTAGGGCTCCATCCACAGATCTTAATGGTCGAGAAGGTACATAACAGGTCAGACATGTATTTAGAGGCAAGGCAGTTTAAAGCATTAAAGTGAGTAATACAATTTTGAAATTCATTTGAAATCCTACAGGTTGGAGGGAACCCCTGCCTGATACTAGAGTAAAGTGCATTACAATAATCAAGCTAAGAATAGATTTACATGTATAACTTTTTGTTAATGTGCAACTGATAAGAATGACTTGATTTAAGCTGAGCTCAAAGAAACATGACTTCCTAGCACCATGTTTGATATTACTTGACAGTTCAGCTTATAACATCTGAAAGTACACTGAGAAGAGCACAAGAAGACCATATGACTAGACGGTGTGCCACATATAAAAGTCAAAAGAATAAAAATATTAACATCCTTCACGCCTACTGCAGCCTCCTACCCTCTCAGGTGGTATCATAAATCCTCCTTCTTCACCGGAGTCCTCTGGGTAGCATAAAAAGAACAGCCACGCATGTAAATCCTCTCCTTTATACCCTGTGTCCCTCCTCTCCCTGTGTCCTGTTCTTCTCTGCAGAGCACTGACTTTCAATGTGACGGCCTCAGCTGCGAGGGCCAAGAGTGGTTGTGACAAGCCGGGATAGCAGCCGTTCCCCGCTGTCTGGGAGCATTAGTTCTCCTTCTTCAGGGTGACTGGGGATGCCTCCTGGCCCCCATACCTGGCTTCTCTACAGTCTTTTTCACATCAAAGGGAGGATTGGGCCACTATGGACTTTTCTTCAACATGAAGAGCAAGGAAAACGATGCATTGATGATGATACAATGATAAAGTTTATTTAAAAAATATGATTAATCACAATTTAAAATGAACAGCATTCTTTTGTTTTGCTTTTCCAGCAATATTAGAATGGTATGAATGCATCGTTAAAATGTGAGGTGCTATACATCATCTTGCTTTAACATAAATTACTACCACACTAATGTGAGACATTATTACTGTACACAAACAAGACTATTGTCAGGAAAAGAAGCAGTTCCTATCACCGTTCACACTGCTTTATACTGTTTAATGACACAAAACAGCCAACAGAGCAAGAACAGACATTATAGTTATCTTAATTCTGTCTGCTTTAATACCTTTAGGATACATAGATTGCTTTTTCTGACTTGGACTCAACGTGTCTCTCACCTTTAGCTTTTTTGTAAGAGGGGTATGTTATTTTAATCTGACTCCGCCAGATGGATTGATTCACATAATTCACATTTGCATCTGTCAGACCAAATCAATCAATCAGATCAAAGAAGGGTATGACATACTAACAGAGCGTCGAGGCCAAGTAAACAACATGTTGGTAAAGGACATTTGCTGTTTGTGTAACGTGAATATATGGATAAAAGTAAAAAAGTAAAAAAGTTGCTTCTCGTTGCATCACACTTTGAGCCGACACTCAAAACCAACACTGATTCCAGAAGCAGTTTAGTCAACAACACAATAGTTTAGATGGAACAACTTTGCTTTTTGGCTGTTTCCATTTCAGACTTACACATTTGGTAATTTTGGGACAATATTTGTGAGATGACTTTTCTACCCAATCTAGATGATGTACAGTATGTGTCGCCTTGGCATATGAAACTAGTCATGAACTTTCAAGTCATGTGATTGCGGCAAGAAGGAGGTCTAAATCGCAGATAAATAGGCCTTTTAAAGCAAGGAAGTAGGATTAAGAAACATTTACTCAAGGCAAAGGAACAGGCTTACAGGTTTGAAGCAGGGTGGCAGTCTGAACAAATCCATGAGGGAGAGTTCAGGAACTGGCCACAAAGAAAAGCAGGACCAGATCTGGCATATAGGTTCAGGTTCAGATAGAAAGCAAAAACACAAGAGATTGTGATCACAGAGGCTGTGATGCCAAAGGGCAGAGCTTCAGTTTGAACTCAACATCAGTTTGATCTCAACTACACACCTGTAAAGTTTCATGACTATGTCTGGCACGGTTAGGGCATCATCTTGGTGAAAAACACACAGAGTCACAAGGTGAAAACCACACCAGCATTGCTGTCATATCTGGTGATGAATGTCATTGAAAATCTGGAAGGGAATGAGTGGAAATGGGACGGTTGTACACTGCAGGGCGGATTAGGGACAGTGCAAACAGGTGTCCTGTGACTGGGACAGGTGGGAGAGTCTGAGGGCATCTGGTGGATGGATGGAGAATGGCAATGCAGTGGCCTGAGGATGTGGGAAGTGGCTGGAGACCGGCGCCGAGGGGCAGACTGAGTAAAATAAAAGCAACTGAGAGCAACATAATGACACGTAACACTGGGACAGAACATAAAATTGATCCTCTACAACTGCCTTGGCAGTGAGATGAACACTCCTGGCTCAGTTGTAAATATTGTAGAAACCTCATCATAAAAAATGATTCTAATAACGATGACTGTCACTCTGTGCAACAACAATGTCACCTGTGCCACCTCAGGCTTCAGAAGTCCCCTGTAAGTACAGTGTCGATGGAAGAATTATGCTGTGTGATGTTGGCCACATTCTAAAGTGTTACTGCCATTTTTTTTTTTTTAACAGAGACAGCCTGTAGTCATTGTACAGCTTGATTACTTTGCTTTGAACACCAGTGCTGGAGGAGGATGTATTCTAGACTGTTTAGTGCTATTGTTAGTGTGTCATTATTATCTATTTATCCTGCCCAGTGCTCAAGTCTCGGTTTCCCATACGCTTCATGTAGAGGATACAATTCCATGGGGTTGTCTAAGGAAAAAAGTCAATAAGTTGTATGCATGACCAAAAACCCCGGCAACCACTTTTCCTTTTCTATGAGATCCACATTTAATTTCCCAATCATGAGTTGCAAATATCATTGCAGCAGCAATGAAGGTGTCACTGATCCATGTTAATACCTGTAAAATAATATCTCTCGTCATCCTAATGACAACAACGTAATTTTGCTGGTGAGATTTATAGCACCTTCAAACTCAGTTGCTGCCTCAGAGCTGCATGTAGTCATGGTTGACACAGGCAACATTTAAGCATTATCATAACAGATTAACAGTGTAGAAATGGTAGTGTTAATCTGTTCATCTGCCAATTTGTTCTCACTGCATAAGCAAATGAGCAATGTGTGCAATTGTGAATACATTTTATGTAGTATTTCCAAGTGTTCATTTAAGTCAACCAAAAAACAATTGAACAGTTGGTTTTCAAATGGAAAATAAGCTTTGTGAGTATGGTATGCTTTTCTCTGCCCCTTACAGCCATTAAGACTTATTGTCCCTGACATGGTAACTGTAAGGGCGCTTGCAAACCAATTCCCACTTTTTCCCCAATCGACCTCTCTTTTCCACATTGGTGAGCAATCGCTATGAAAAAAAGCCTGACCTTTGCTTTTATAGACCATTCCGGATATGGGAAAAAAAGTCATAGTATGATTGCTCTAACTACCACGGGTATTGAAGAAAAACCCAACAGCCCTCAGAATAAATGGCTATAAAAGGCCTTTGTAGTGCATGTGTGTGTATTTGGTACGGATACCTTTATCCAGAAGTTCAATTTGAACTTTCACGCATGATAAATAGCCATCAAGCAGACATTGTGAACTTGTGAGAATGAGGAAAAGACAGCTCTTGCATCAAAAGGATAACCCCAGAACAGATGGGATGCTCTGCTCTGCTGACAAAGCCCAAGGCCTAAGACCAGACTCCATCATGATGACCAGTCCACCGTGGATTCCACAAGAGAAATACCAAGTAAATCTTCACTGGCTCAGATCCAAACATCCAATTATTCAGCGTCAGGGAAAGCCTCTCCTCCGCTCAGCCTGACTTTATTTGAAAAATTTCAACAGGCCAAACAGGAAATGTGCTTTCATTTCCAGAGGCAGCCAAGAGCCAAGATTGAACGCCATTTTAATGAGCTTTCCCAATGAGGTGCCACCTGTTTTATCCAGATAATTGGATGATTGGCCACCCTTAAATGACCCCTGCTTGGCAAGCAATCTTCTCTCTTTCTCTTGCTCTGTCACGTGAGCACGCTATACAGCTCTCAAGAATAACCTTAACCCATGCATGTAGAAAGCATACTGTACTTAAAAACACTGATTATTAGAAAGCAGACTAGCAGTTTTTATGTGCATAAATAAGTTTGTCTTCCCTGCTACTGCCTTTACAGCACCATGCAATTATCTCAGTTGGTTGTTTCTTTTGAGTTTAAATAATAAGAAGAAATAGAGTCTCCTCAAATGCCTTACAGACAGTATGCAGTTGCTGTTTGGTTCACTAGTGTGCTATTGTAACTACCTAATCTACTTCATTTCATAATTGCACCATGCTATACTTGGTCTCAATTAGACCACATTTAGAGACGTCACAGCTCAGTGATGGCTTTAACAATAACCTTTCAGATTTCTGTGCCATTAGGAATCCATTTGCTGCAAAGAAGGCACAGGACTCCCCGCTGAGTCAATTCCATTTTCCATTTTATAGGACACTGTTGAACACCACAGACCATGGTCAACTTCATAATTGCAACATTTCACTCAAAGATACTGCAGACATAGCCAGCTGATGCTCTGCCCATGGGTGCGAATAAAGCCAATTTTAAAATTGAGCATGGGGCAAGAAACACAACTTCAAATTTATGTTAAGATGTTGTCTCAAAAGTTGTTTCCACAGCGCCCAAGTGGCCAACAAAACAGGTATTAATGTATTATAAACTAACTTGTATATTTCACCATGTAGCACGTTCTCATCCTAGACACTTGTCAATGCTGTGCAGCTATGACTGCATGACAACTTTAATAACCTGAATAATGTGAAGAAGACGCTACACTCCAAAACCTTAGACCAGGAACACATTCAGGTGACATTAAATGCTTTAATGGGAGAGAATAGACAATTTGCTATGTTTCTCATTTTAAATTTCCCACCTATAATCAACAGGACACAGCCACTCCCCTAAAATAGGAAGTATCCCAGACAGCCCTCCACAGTCTCAGATGAAACAAGCCCAATCACAGCATTTTAGTCTGCAACACCGAGTACATTATTAGTGTGTAGTCACACAGATTTCTTCAAATAGATATACAATTCAAATCTGTGAAACGATACAATCCATGATGGATCGGCTTTTCTGGTAAAACCCCATCATCATAGGAAAAGGAAAATGTCTGATATACCCGAGATGAGAAAAAAAGGACCGACTGACAGCTACACTGATGGTTTGGATAAGAAAGACATAAAAAAAATGTTGTGTAAGGTATGAATGTGTCATGTGTTTACTTGCAGGAACAAAGAAAGCTTTCTGTCTGTGTGTATATGTGCACGTACAAAGGTGTTTATTCAAGCTTGTGTATGCATGTGTGTGAAATGTGTGAACCTGAGAGCTGGGTTGGGAGGGGGACGGGGGACTGATTTAGCTGGGTAATTGAGTGCTTAATCCCATCAAAGACTGCTTCATGCCGTCCGCCTCTCCCATAATCTGCCCATAATTACACACTCCCAGCATCAAACACACACATACAAAGTTATGCTTGTATACATGCGCAGAAAAACACACACACACACACACACACACACACACACACACACACACACACACACACACACACACACACACACACACACACACACACACACACACACACACACACACTGCTTTGTTAAGCCTCAAAAACAGTTCATTTTAAGGTTATTGATTATGCTTTGTTCACTTGGTAAGTGAAATAATATGAGTTTTTGTGAAGAGTTTCAAAACATTAGTGACCTACTATTAACACATCCATATATATTTAATATAAGCTGTTATGCACAAAGCTCATTCCAGAAACTCATAGTTAGCTCATGAACCATTATGTAATAATACAGGCTGTCCTCATTCACTATTTGTACATACCTACAAAAGTAATGCACATATTTATTAGTGTAGAAATTACATTTGGAGAAGGACATAAGGTGACATTGTATGAGAGCCAATATCTGCTAAGGGAGGAAGGTTGTTCTTAAAACACAGAAGTTTCACCCATATGAACCCACAGTGCAATGCGTGATGTCACAAATTTTATGTGATAGCCAGCCTCTGGATTTTATATCTTTAGAAAGTTATAGTGGATCAGACGAAAGCTGTTTTTCTTCATTAATATGTAAATATGTTTATCAAGGCACTCCAACATCTTATCTGATGATCTCCTGTGTCTAACCTGTGTAAGTATCAAGCCCCTATCTTGTTGAGGAAACAGTGTCTGCACTTTGTCTACCCGTGTGTTTGCATGACATGGTATAAAACCTCCAGATTAATATCTTTATTTATCATATTATTCCAGTCACTCACTTGTTATGACTTTGTCACACTCACACTGCAGAGACAAATCCATTAGAGTCCGTATCTGGTTCCAGGTTGTCCACAGAGATACAAAACCATTTGTCTGTCACAGTATGATATATATTCTACACAGTGTGCGAAACACACTCTTAACCTGTGGGTCAGTGCAGTGAATCCCAGCGCTGACACATCTTTGATCAAGCTACAAAATGGCTCCAACAGGATAGTTGTCCCACATAAATCCTAACTTGTCCAGGTAAGCCGAGAAAGAGACGGAGGAGGAGAAGGAGGAGGGGGTGGTTGGGGGGGGGGTTAAGGCTGGCAGGGCCAAAGGGGCTAGCACTGATGCTAGTAAATAATATGGTAAATACTGACGCTTTTATTCCTAAAGACTACCATCTGTTTGGCCCAGGGAGGGAAAATAAATACTTGGAGTGGAAGAGGAAGAGGGAGAGGGAGGGGGATGAACCAGCAGGACAGCAGATTAGAAATGCAGACTTGTGACTAGAGGCAGGTTCAAACCCCAAGCCATCTTGGGAACATTTGGTAGGGGAAGGTGAGTATGTAAAGCCCTGTCTGCACTCTCTTACCATCATTGGGCCAATAAGCAAAGCATTAAATCCCCCACACTGCTTAAGCAGAGCTGCTGTTGGCTAATACAGTAGATGATTATAGTGGTTCTCTGCAGAGCCCAGGTGACTGTGTTTTAGTATGTCACTAGGTGCTGATGATGTGAGCATTTAGCTCAAAGCACCTCTGTGCCTAGGAAGTTGTCTCCTCCGTATACACAATGGTGTTTTTATTATGTTGATTGCGAGATGGGCCCGTGTTTGAACCAGAGGCTTTGAGGTTGCATACACCCCTGACACAGTGGAATCAAGGCCTGTTATGGTTCCAGTATTACATGAACGTCAGTGAACTGAACGTATCAGTTTGCAGCTAATGAACGTGAGTGTTCTTAACTCTTGTGACACTTATTAAAGCCACAGCCACATTGGCAACAAATTTGAAACGACAAACACACGCGCACACACAAAAAACCTCACCCATTTTAACCTGTATGAACTGAACAATGAACTGAGCCATTCCTTGTTATGTATGAACTTCAACCTTTTCCACAGAAGAAGCAGAAGCATGAGCTGCAATGTCAGCGTGTATTCTAAAAGTGTTCCCATCAACTTTTATTACATCTTGACTTTTCAATATGCAACCTTTTTCACTTCAGTCAAGCGTTTCAACCTTATTCAATAGTTTAGTATTCCTTTTTTACATTACTGGCATTTCTCTACTTCACAAATTGAGCCTGGAAATAGATGGAATAAAACGTACCATACATTAGAAAGACAGGAGCTGGAGAAAGGGCCAAAGCCACAAAATAAAAAGAGGACACAATGTCAAAGGGCCTGCCAAATATAAACACCATGTGCATTAACCACACACAAACACAAACACACACACACACACACACACACACACACACACACACACACACACACACACACACACACACACACACACACACACACACACACACACACACACACACACACACACACACACACACACACACACACACACACACACACACACACACACACACACACACACACACACACAAACACATAAACACACACAGTCACACCTGCTCCATCAAATGGTGGAGGAAGGCCAGCATGCACGGTGGCTAGGTTGACCTCTTGTCTTGCTCAGGTGTCTATCAGCTGAGACAGATGCAGCCAGGGGAGGAGGGGAGAGGAAATTATTATGGAGAGCAGAAGGAGGAGAACGAGCAGGAGAAGGATGAGGAGAAGGAGGAGGAGGAGGAGGAGGAGAGGGAGGAGAGGGAGGAGCAGGAGGAGGTGGAGGAGGAGGAGGAGAGGGAGGAGGAGGAGGAGGAGGAGGAGGAGGAGAGGGAGGCAACAGACTGCCAGATCGCTGTGTGGCAGAGCAATGTGGCCTCTGGCACTGTCATCACCGCCACCACTGCTGCTTCTGTTGTTGTTGTTGCTGTCAGATGACGACAGGACAGAGAAAAACAGAGCAAAACAAGGAGGGCTTTAGGGAGGACAGTGCTGCTGATAAGAAACACTATCAAGCTCAATCTCATACAACTAGAAATTATGTCACTTTGCACAAGTTGTTCTTCATTAAAAGTGTTTAGGTACTGGCCTGGAAACCAGATGAATCTGGCAAGCTCATGTTTCATTTGTTCTGGCACAACATCTGGACCCTCTGCCATTCAGGCAGATTTCCTGCTGGCTAGATCCAGGGCAAGCCAATCACAACTGTTTATCTTTACCTCATAGTTACTGAATGTTACTGCCGTTCTCCGTCCAGCATTGCCAGGCTCATGCAACTCAGATCAAATTGTCAAAGTTGGCAGCTCTGTTCAACTATGAATCGAGATTCTGTAACTGTATTGCCCATTTCTTGTCTACAATATTTTCTGAAACATATTTAATGTACTGTTTAGTGTGCTTCATGATGGCAAAATTAGTCCTGGAGTCACCTACTGTAGCTGAAACTACCACAGAGGCGGTTTTAGGGTATTTAGAGTGTCCTACTGTCTGCAGCCAGATTTCTAATCGAAATCAGAATGAACGATGTTGAGATCAGTTAAAAGATGGGTGTGGCCCTTGGCCCAATTTGGTGATAGCATCCCAACTGTGCAAAATGCAGTCGTGAAACTTTATAGTTGAAAACAAAATTAAAACCTAGTTTAAAGAAGGGTGTGGTTGGAGCAAGGGTGACAGAAGTCCCCACCACACACACACACACACACACACACACACACACACACACACACACACACACACACACACACACACACACACACACACACACACACACACACACACACAACACATACACGTTATGCCAGCGGCCGGTGTGATCCCAAAATAGTTTCTAGTTTGCGAAAGTCTGTGGACCAAACGCCATTTTTGTCCTGCTTCAAAACAGATCAAGCACCACCCCAACTTGCTCTGATTGGTTGTAGCTCTATCTAATTGTGTCCAGAGACATTTGGGTCTACTCTGCACCGTTTATAACGTCCCTGTGAGGTTCCACACTAATACACATTGTGAATACCAGGCTTTTTAAGTACGCAGGAGCAAATCCTAAAATGTCCTGAAGGACATCTGACTGAAGTGTATTATATTTAGGAAACAGTCCTTGGCAGTGAATCCTTTATTTTATTTTTTCTTGATCAGTACACACAAGTGATAACTATGAATTTATCATTCTTTTACAACTGACTGTATACAAATGTCTTAGACTTGATTGAAGTCTATAAGAGACTATTGCTAAATGCTTTTAAACTTTGGCTCAAAAGCATTTTTCTCATTTAATTTCTGTTTCATAAACTGACAGACCTCCAGTCACAGTGAGCATACTGGCATCAGCTCTGGCATCAGCTCACAGTGCCATTATTCAACATCAGTTAGCCTGCGCCAGCAAGCCAAATTTGATTTGACTATACTGTACTGTACTGACGGACTAACTGCTGAGTGAGAGGCACAGGGTGTCCTCCGTCACCTCTTACTGCTGTTCTCTCTAATTTTTAGGCTAGTCTGTCTCTGCCTCGAGCCAAGGAAGCCACATGTCGGATTCAGTCTTCTTCCACTCCTCTGGTTTATTTTATACGCTTCTTGTCCATTTCACATTTACTGACAGAATTGTTCCAGGGGTAACATAATTTCCATAGCGTTTGAAACTCACTTGGACAAATACAGAAAGAGACAAAAACTAGGCTTCAAACAATGGTATTATGAGGTAGATTTATTTCAACACTAGGTTTGCATTGAGCTAGCACACAATTAATGGGTTATATGACTTCATGTAAGTAAGTCATTATATAAGCGTTATTCAGAGAGTTCATCATGTGCCTCATGTGTCTCAGCTGCATATAGTAGCTAAAAATGTTTGATACCTGCTGTATTCCTGCCTCATGTACTGTACACTAGTGTGTATTGAGACAAAGAGATATGTTTAAAACTGAGGTCACATTTTAGTGAAATTTAGTTAAAGGTTGAATATGGAGAATGGCCGCCATCTAGTGTCTCAAGATCGTAGTCGCAACAACAAAAAATAGTTCTAGCACTTTGGTTGTCAGGTTGGTCAGATCCGGCCCAGTAGCCTGCAGGAGATCGGAGTCTGTTTGAGCCTGTTTGAACCCATCCCCTCCGGCAAATCACACCATAAAAACAAGTATTGCAGAGGAGTTTGACTGACAGTTACTGTTAGCCGTTAGCATTAGCCATTACAGCTAAGTTAACATGAAAGTTAGCTTACCGATCAAGGAGAAACATAGCCATTTGGGCGTTTGTTGTAATGCCGTTGAACTCTTTATCTCAGTCCATGGAGTGAATGCTTGGAATATATTGACTCTGTTTTTTGCCCGTCTCCGGTCAAATTAGCAGCTGCAGGATTGGCTCCATTTCACCCAGTGCCAGCCTACAGTAGCTGCACCCAACAGCAGACAACCCTGGCACAGAACGTGACAGAAAGTCATTATCAAGCCCGTTTTTTTTAAAAGACTAAATATATTTCTTATGGAAAAGCAATTCTTTCATTCTATCTTTAAGTGAATTACAATATACACAAGGGAGGTTGTATTTAATTAGAGCATGCTTATGGTATACTGATAAGTATGAATACAATCTTTTTCTGGGACAAAATCCAGCCATTGTTAGGTAAAGTCCTTTCATTATATAAAAAAGCAACATAATTAGCAATTTGTATCCAAGTGTAAAGCTTTATGGCATCATTATATTTCAACTGCCACATTATTAATATACAACTTGTTAGTGTTGTTAGTGAAATTCTGGTCCCCTCTGTTCTCAAAGGTTTAGGGTAAGGACTATGGGCTAAACATCATATATTTTATAATATAGTTTACAAATATGAGAGCAGTTGATCTGGTCCCCTTCATATGAATCTTTATAGACCATCAATGTATCAACTAAATATCACAGAGTGCTTTGTTACATTGTTTGCCCTTACATTGCATTACTTTTTTAGGGACTAGGGACGTGGACTTGACTTTGTTGACAAGAAAAAACTTTATTCTAAAGAAAAAAGAAAATATATAATATATGTACAAGATCTTCAATCAAACATGATGATATATTGTTTGTTTGGATAATATTGATTTTCCATTTTGATAAATGAAGCCATGAATTTCCCTCTTATGTTCTTAAGTCATTTAAATTCTAGATGTGACTTTTCACATTAACATTACATTGTGCATATGTGGAATACAAGCAAAAAACCCAATTCAATAAATGTCAACTCAATTCTCAAATGTCTGTGCACAATAAAAGGGGCAATAGACAGAGAGGGCGACCATATTTCAGTCATTAGAAAAATATTAGTTTTTTGGTGTCAGTTCACTTTATTTTCTTTTTCTTGTCTATTGACTTCCCCCAACTGTTCTGGGTCTCCCTCGTATATTCTTCCCTGGTGGGATCCATGCCTGAGCCTGTCTACATTGTTTTTTGGCTTCCTGTTCAACTGCACTTTATTTTCCTCATCTGAGTATTTCCCCCACAAATCTTCATTTCTGATGGTGCTAAATCATCAAGATGATTTTTGGCATTCTTTGACAAAGGTCAGGGCGCTGTTGATGGAGCATTTTGTTTTCCGTCATGTTTCTGAAAAGTAACAGAGCTGCACTGATTTAACAATGATGTTGAGTGTTTTGGTGGAATTCCTTTACATTCCAGATGAGCCTCAGTGGGGCAAAAGCTGTTCTAGCCTTCCCAGCTCAGGCTTGAATGTCACTGCATCTTGGCCCACAACACTTCTGAGATAGGTAAAGGTGTTAATGTCTTCTAGCTTCATTCATTGCTCTTGCTCTTAATATGCATTTAAACAATATATATTATCAAAATGATATAAAATGTCTAGCATATATTATTCATGATTTTTTACATAAAAAAGGAAGGAAAAGTAATAGCTATACTTCCAGTTCAAAAAGGCTACTTTAGGATTATCTGGGCTCGCTAATTCTGTTGATGCTCGTTGACTCAGGCCTCGTACACACAAAAACAGATTGCACGAAAACGAATGTTTCCCACCCCCGTTCTTAAAAAGTTTTCTGTCCACACGGCCTCAGCTCAAGAAACATCTGCATCTACACCATTGAAACTGACACAGATTACTGTAGTACACATGCCCGGCTGTATTCGGCGCTGTAACTCTGCCACAGAAATACACCAACAACTGAGAAGATTTTGGTTTTGTTGTGTGCAACCATGCATGCTTTCGATTTTGTGTCAACAACACCCGCCCAACATTACCTCTGATTGGCTTACCATGAAATTTAGCTCTACCTCATCATCATTTATGCAATTGTCTCAACCCCCCCCCCTCCCCAACCAAGGAAGAACAGTCTTTGCAGCTTGGTTTAGAGATCTAGGTGGTCTCATAAACAGCTTCAATGAGCTAATAATTATAGTAACGTGCCAAATTCTTTGCCAGTAACAGTAACAGCACTATAACAATGGGAAGAATGGTCAATTACATTACTTGTTACTGAAAAAAATGAACGCTGTTATTCCCAATACTGGAATATAAATAAATATATATATTTTGGCCATATCGTTAAAGACTAGGCCTTGACATGGTAGATGTTGTTGCAAGGAGGGTTGTCTTGCATCTGTAGGTGGTTGGGGGATGTTAAAGTTATGTCATCTGCATAGTTTAGATCATCTGGGAAAATAGATTCGTTCTTCTCATGATCCAGTCCACCTCCATGAGAAAAAGCAAGAGGGGCAGCCGGCACCCTGTCGGATGCTGGTGGCCATGGTAAAATGATCTTTAAGGCAGCTGTGCACACATGATGAGTACATCCTCTGTATGATGGTGGTGCATCCTGGTTGGTCCATCCTCAATTGTGTAGTTGAAAATAAACTACTGTAGACTTTTTTCCGTCTTAGCAAGCTCTTATTTATGTATTGTATGTACACTTGATTTATCCTTTTAAAAAGACAACACAAGTACACTGCTACAGTAAGTTCAAATGCAGTTCTCTACAGGCAGTATACTTTATTTAGAGGACAAAGTGCACCACTTTTATGTTTTAAATCTTCATCTTTAACGTATGTCAAGCTGTTTCTTTGCTAAATCAAAGCCAACAAAGTGAGTCTAGTATGTCTGTAGATGTGATATTAGATGAATTGGACAGAAAAGGATAAGGGACATGCTGAAGGTCTGTATGAAATGCATTTACACATATGTAGACAAGAATCCTTCCATTAAACTCTCCATCCGTGCATAAGTCCATATGTGGTGGGAATGTTTACATTTCTGTTGTTCCAATTAACTGTACTCACACTTGGCTAGTTAGCAGTGTATGCCTGTAAAAGGTTCCATCTGTTTATGTATCACAGCTTTGTGTTTCCATACCAGCTGTCACAGGTTGTTAAGTTAGGCAGAAGTGAGTCAAACTTTCACAAATAGCACAAACAACTCTGTTGTCAGTGTATTGTTGCTGAAACTCCTTTGATGGAGGATATGTGGTGATAAAGGTGGGTGATGCAGCCGTTCTGAGTAATGCCTGACATTTTATCGTGTTGTCTTCTGTTTTAGTTGCTGCTGTAGAATATGTGAATGTTTTGATGGCTTGGCATGATGTAGCTATTCTTTAGGAAGAGGGCATTTGATGAGGATTTCAGTGTCAACTGTTTTTCTTTTCCCTGAAACAAGACATGGAGCTAATCCTGCCGTGAGACAGAAAGACAGACAGGGAAGGAGTTTCATCCTTGGTCTTAGAGGAATGGCACAGTCCAGACTCCTACCACATGGGCACAGACACACACACACACACACACACACACACACACACGCACACACACACACACACACACACACACACACACACACACACACACACACACACACACACACACACACACACACACACACACACACACACACACAACTAATAATTACCACAGAAGTGGAAATCATTAGGCTTAATTAAATGCCATAATCATAATTAGACTGATGGGTACAGACGCTCCTACACACTGCAGCAATACACAAACTATACATACACACACAGTTGCACCCCATCTGCATTCAAAAGATTGACAATTTATTCAGCTATATAGGCATTGAAAATATGTTTGCAACCTGATTAGAATGAGGTAATTTGCAAGTTTTTTGTTTTTGTTTAGCAGTACAGTAACTTTGTGTCATTCTGATATATACACTGAGTTTTTGATAAGTGATACTTGTCAGTCAAGCGATGTGATAATTTCTGTTTTTCAAATGTTTCCTGATGTAGGAAGTGTTTTGTGTTTTGAGTGTTTATGCAAATCAGTGGTGGTGACGTGTTTTGAATGTGTGATGACGAAGAGCTTTTTGGTGACATAGACACAGGGTTTGGAGAATGAACTATGTAGTTTAATATACAAATGTGGTTGTAATCAATATTTTCATAATGAGACTGATCACATGATTACTTGTATGTAAAGGGCGTTATTGTATTGATAAGCCACAGAGAATTGCAACCTTACTCTGCAGTTCCAGGCTTGATTCACTCTCACTCACACAAACCCAGTGTGCACTACCTGCTCAGCCCCAAACAACAGAGGAAGTTAGCTACTAGCTGGATAACATCGTGGAGCATTTAAAGAGTCTAATATTTCCCCCAGGAGTTGGTACAAATGAATGCTAATCTAGGTCTATATCTGCTGGCTGTGTTACAGTAATAGGCCACAGTTTGCTAGTTCCCAATATCAACTTCAAGGCTAAATATGTCAGTGCTGTGTTTTCAACTTTTTGCTCCTAAGCTGCCAAAAAACAATAATCAGGTTTTGAGTACAACTTTGGATGTATGACTTTACCAAGTTATTACGCTATAGTATTATACTTTTATAAATCAAGTTCAGTACTTTTCCCACCACCAGCTGCATGTTTGCATCAGCCTCTCTCACAACCCTTTATCATAACCCCTACCATAACAGTCAGTGGTGTGTGCATCTGTGTATGCAGCTGACTGGAAAGGCTGTGAGAGTTGTGAGCCTGCAGCTGTAATTGAAATGCTGTCGGAGCTATTGGAAATGTAAAACTCAACTCTTCCGTGTGCCAGTGGAACTTTTTCTAACTGTACAAGCTTTTATGAACCAGAGTCAGAGTTTGAATCACTACCGTGCTCAACAGAGAGAGAGTGAATCAGTAAGTGGCCAATTATTTGAAAAAGTGGTAGATTAGACTTTAACTTTGAGAATGCAAAGAGATATGGAAACTGCATGTTAGCAGCTGAGCTTCAGGCAATGGCATCTGTGGGTTGGACACTTCATTACTTTATTACTTACTTACGGCAAATATGCTAAGTTTTGATGGTGTTCTCCATTCATCTTACTATCTGATTGTGTGCAGTATAGGTTGTTCTCATTCACTCTTCGTACTTGTACCTTCTAAAAGTAATGCACAATAAATTTGTATACTACCCACGTAAGTTTGAGCCAAGATGTGCAGGGCTGCCTCTATGGAAGAAGTCAGGTGTTGAAGTATAAAGAGCGAGAAAGTCTGTGTAGGGAGGAAAGACGAGGGAGAGCCATGTTCATCTCCCGTTTAAAAGCAAACGTCAACTTTGTATGAGTATACTTTGGTGATATTGTATATATTTTCTGTGAATATTACAGATTTATTGAGCCATCAGAGCATGTTCTGTGCATTAAGGCATATTGCAAATGTAACTTTATTTTTTCCTTCACCTATTGCCTTTGACAGATAAGTCATAAGTCATAAAGTAATGTCAGTAAAAAAAAGATCTGCTCTTGCATTTAAAATGATGGATTACATTTGCACAAAGCAGCAGGATGTTTTTGTGAAATGTTTTAATACATTTTTGAAAACACAGGGTCTTCAAGGGGTCAATGCAGGGGAATTCAGCAGCAGGGCTGTAGCTTCTGACTGTGTATAAATAGATCGGGCTCTGTTCATCACATTGGATTCTTTACCTACATAACTCAAACTGCATCCTGAGTGGGAGAATCTTGAAACTGAAACAGTTGTAACAGTTTTAATAATTTTAGTCATAGCATAAAGAACACATCACCATATACTTTACCACCGTATGCATATGTTTTCATGTTGGAGAAGAGGCAAATGGCTGAAGATACATTACAACACTGCAGGCATAACACATTTATATGCATTTGTCCCAGGCTGCATGGGATTAGCATAAAATGAGCATGCCTGTAAAGAAGAGACTCAAGGTCAACTCATGGACAACTTTATTTAGCCACCTTCCTGACAAGCTAGTTTTATATGATATTAATATCTTGACCCAGTTAAACATTTGCGAGTTACAAGCCCATACCTTATTAATTCACCTTTTCGACAGGCATAAGTTAAACACGTAGTAAACTGATATTTTAATCTGTACGTAGTCTAACTGTTTATCTTAGTAAGTGAATTCTGGTAAACTCAGCTGGGTCCACGTGGCTAATTAACATTCATGTAGGCTAAATGACATCAGACTACACATGAATATTAATTAGCCATGTGGACCGCTGGTAGAGAGAGCAGCCCAGTGAGGTTGGAACACCAGTCTCCTCACAACATGACTCCATCAGACCTCATATCTACACTGTTTGACCCAAGTCAGCGCCTATGTACAGTTCCTTTAGCCCATGATTTACAGTAATTTGTAGTGAGCTAAGAAGGTAAAACCTTTTGTTCATGCTGCATTTGGCTGAACTTTCAATTCACTTTGCATCGTGCCCTCACCTTGCCTTTGAGGGCTTCTGTGGTTATTAGATTTTAGTTAGTTCATAAGGAAAATTACACAGGTTAATTTGGATTAATGCTGTATGAGCGAGATCTGAGCTCCCTGTTAAATACAGGTCAAATTCGTATGAAATAACACACTGGCGGGCTGCAGGACTGGACTGGAAGTCAAAAAATGCCCAACAGGAAGTGCAACAACGCACAAAAAACAACGTTATGTGATCAATTTTAGCCAACAAAAGGTGACGGTTGCGGTGATGCATGAAAAACACTTGGTTAGGATTAGAAAAAAAGCAGCGGATTGGTTTGTACGGACGGGAATTGAACCCCGCTCCTCTAGCTTAAAGTCCAGTGTCCTGTGCACACACACATATTAAAGGAAAACTGTACCAACTGTGAGGTTCAGCACTGGCATGCAGTGTTATATTGTAAAAATATGCTAGCATGTATATTGTGCACATTCATATTAAATGACCTTTGGTTTGTTTCAACCTGGACTCTATTTTCCCATGTATTTGTGTCTAAGTGACTAATAACTAAGTGACTAAATCAATTTTGATTTGGTCCAGTATTGAGCGTAAGTGCTGCAGCCCACCACAGGCTCTAATGTAATAAGGCACTACGGGCAATAAGATACAGTCAATGTGTGTCTGCAAAAAAGTTCTTGTTTTTCAGACTGACAGACTCAGACTGTTATTATAGATTATTGACTACACTATGAAAAGGACCCTACACTTAAAAAATACAATTAGAAATAAAGGTGCTAACTTGAACCATATAGTGTCCTTCGGAGGAACCTTTTCAGTGGGTTCTACCTACAACGCAAAGGGTTTTACCCAGAACCATCTGTGAAAAGCTCAACCCAGAATCCCCTATGAGAGATGTGATCCAGAGCTTTTCCACCATCTAAGGGTGCTAACAAGAACCCACGCAGGGAGATCTACTAGGAGCCCGAGTATATTGCAATGGTTCCATATAAAACCAAGCCAGGCAGCTCAACCCTTTTCTGAGGGTTCTAAAAAGAACCACCTTGTATTTTACAGATAAATTATTGAATCACATAAATTGTACATTTTGGTCATCTATCATCTATCATAAGCTATGTTACAATTAGACCTATCAGTTTTTAAAAAGAGAAAACAGTACATTTATTTTAAAATCTTGAAACACAGATAGATACGGAGGGGAGACTGAGTATAAGACAGGTCATAGAACCAGTTGAATCCACAACATGACAAATAGGACACAATCCAGGCACTTCAGGCTGTCCTCAGGTGAATTCATGTTATCTTAGATGAATCATAAGCTATCTACTCACAACAAAGTAAGTGGAAAGTGGAAAGATTGAATAAGCCTGTCCTCCAACTCCTTTACTAAGAGCCTCCACTGGCACACATCATTGTTTGTCTAAGCTGTATAGGTCAGCTCTACATTTAAAGCAAGACACACATGCTAGCATTAAAATAGAAAATGAAAATGAAAAGCCCTCACCTTGCCCTTCAGGGCTGAATTATTATTTTTTTTCACAGTTACAACATGAAAAATGGCACCAATTCGGTGGAATGGCCGTTAAGTTTATTTTTCAACAATACGTACGTAAAAGTGGGGTTGACGCCCAATAAAAATACTGAATAAATATATTTATTTACATTCTGCAACCATGCAGTGTGCTGTGGCTGGAACCAGAGCCAGAGAACCATTCCTGCTCTGGTTTAATCCCATAGACTATTTCTGTAGTTCTGCCTAGCAGCTGGGAGGCAAGACACAACACCAAAGAACTTCAGAGTTTGTTTATGGACAAACTGTAACCTACACTTTATATTTACTGACAATTTACTGTCCTTTATTGTCTGCTCTGCTGCAGGGCACTTTCAAATCCGAAGACCAGTCAGAACCAGTCAGAATCAGTATAGACACTCTCTTCAGTGACGGATAAACACTGTTGACCTGCGAGTGTGATGCTGATTTGATGTCTGCAGTCAAGACACAGGGTTAGGCTATAAATGCTGGTGTATGGCATTGGTTTATGCTGCATACTTGTCCCTTTACAAATCAACTAATAAAATTGAAGAACTTGTAGAATTATTATTATTATTTTTCAAGATTCCTTAAAAATGCATTATTAATTATTAATAAATACTATAAAAATGTGAGCTTGAAAAACAGACATGGCTCCACTGGGTGTGTTTGTACGCCTGTCCGTTCCTGTGATCAGTGTGTTGGCAGGGCTATGTCCATTACACTGCGACTGTTCATCAAAGCCCTGCTCCCAGGCAACCTTGTCGCCTGGCAACACGAGTGAGGTTCACCAAGGGGAGACTTCAACCAGTCACAAAGGGAAAGAAAACAGAAGGAAAAAGAAAGGGCAGGGTATCATCGCTCCACCTTTTGTTTTGTTTTTTCAACATGGCTCTACAGTGTTACACATTGCCTGCCTCCTTCACTCTCTTCAAATGTAGCAACTTCCTTTAAAACCTACAGTTTGGAGGCATACTGAAAACAGCTTGCAATTATACTCTAAAACACATGAACAGCTAGCCCAGCAGGTAAGGTGTCAGTGTCATTTTGAGTGTGACCTGCTAGTCAATAACACTCTAACAATGATTAAATCTGGCTAGCTTTAGGATTGCACGCGCACACTAACCCATCTCCCACCGCCACGTGCATCCATATTGGAGACTCAGTGATAGAATGTGAAATGGATCTTCATTTTAGAGCTTTTACACCGTAGAGCTGCAATTACCCACTGATGCCTGCTTACCGCCAGGCAATCAGCACTCCATTAGCCCCTCTACACTCAGCCCTCAGACACACATATGTGCTGACACCCACATACACACACATGGACAGGCAGACACTTGTACGCACAAATGCACAATGCTCTCTACCCCCCTCCCAGCAACTGCAATTCTGGAGGGGACGCAAATCATTACTGACTGCTGCGGCTGTTTTTTTTCCCCCTCTTTTTTGTTGATCTTCCCTGTTTTTCTGTCTTCCAGCATTTTTTTTCAATCCTTAAAATCGTGCCACTTCCTTAGCCTCTGCTTCCTGAAGGAACGTTGTTTTTTTCCGATATTTAACATATTCTAGCAGAGGGAACTGATCATGTAATATTTTGCCCGAGGTACAGTAGAGAGTAAATGTGTTATTCATGGCCAAAGGCATTTCTATCATGTTAAGTGGAAAATCTGCCACAGAGAGGTGACTGAGATGCAGGTGGTGCTGAAATGAACACAAACAGACACACAAGCTCTCTCTCGCTCTCTCTCTCTCTCTCTCTCTCTCTCTCTCTCACACACACACACACACACACACACACACACACACACACACACACACACACTGAAACATGTTTATGCATCAGTGCACAGCAGCAGAGACACATACAGTACAAACAAAAACACTCAAAAATATTAAGATAAATGTGTAAATCTGTTTCCTGGTTAAAATAATAAGTCTCTCCAGGGAGCAGTGTTGTGCATTCCAGTTCACTGCTTTATACTAAAATGTATGCTTGTGCTTGTGTTTTCTCTCTCCTAACTTTAAACCCATGAGGACTCAGGCACCCTCCAAATATATTTTCCAGCTACAGAACATATTACTTCCAACTTTTCACTCTCAGCATGTTTTGATGCTGCCTTTCACCCTTCAAACACTCGAGGCGAGAAGCAGGCCGTCCTTCACTTTGCCGTATAAATTGCCATTCTTTGGGGGAACTGTGCACAAACATTGGGCCCAAGGTGTCATTATTCACACTGATGACTCACAGACAAGAAGATGTTTTTCTGTCTGAATGCTGTCTGAGAGGAGAGGGAAGCAATTGACATCCCATATGGCAATGTCTGTATGTGAAATCATATGTAAAATTAAAAACATACTGTGGAACTTTAAAAAAAAAATATGTACAAAGACACTCAGTCACCTTATATAATCTACTGCATAGCGTGTGGAAACAACCCAAAGTCACTCCATCAACCTTGTCTATAGAACTTGAATGGCTCTTTGTCGGTTAAACTATGTTCCATTAGCAGTGACTTGTGGGTCAAAAGAATTCTTTACAGAGTGGATTTCTTTCCTTTCTTTTGAACTTGAACGCCTTCATGCCAAAGTAACCTTTGCAATGTGGTTGAGGTGGTCCATGTGTCTGCTTTTGAAAATAGTTTGCTGCAGTTGAACTGTGGAACATGCACAGAAAAGTCTCCCTCTAATAATATAAAATAAACACAGGCAACGTAGAAAAAAAACACCACTTCGATGTGTCTTTTGTAGCACCATCACCGTTGTCTGATATCCTACAGAATTGTCAGTCAACTCGAGTGGGTGGATTCTAAGGTCTGGACCATAGAAAAGTAATGCATATAGCTTCTGGGCCTGAGAAGTGAAGCCATTGTGGAAGTGTCTTGAACTTACATTCTGTCCAACAGGGGACAACTCCACAAGTCTGATTGCACTAGCCTACTTTTCACTTGA
Organism: Echiichthys vipera; assembly: GCF_963691815.1. NCBI lineage: Eukaryota > Metazoa > Chordata > Actinopteri > Perciformes > Trachinidae > Echiichthys > Echiichthys vipera. Next base: position 17,289,529 of record NC_139847.1, read on the forward strand.
TTTATTACCTAAGTGTAATACTCTGATAAGTATCAGATGTATTTATTTAATGTTTTTCTCATGGGAAAAGGTCACAGATAAAACAGCAGTCATAATGGTGAGGTTAAAAGTTACATAAATAATACTTTGGTATAAATAACCTATTAAAAGGTATACCTGCTTTATGTTTAAAATGGGTGATATTAAAAATATCATTTCATGGGTTTGAATGCTTTAAAAAATGGTTAAAAAGTAATTCTTATTACGTTTGTTTCGGGTGTGAGTTCATGACCTCAGAGTTTTTTTCTCCGGGAAGAAGAACAAGAGGGGCGAGCAACGTGTAACGGCGTCGAGCAGTTAATATTAGACTGTTTCAATATTGGACTGTGTGTGTCGTCAGTGTCGTGGTTCTATCCGTGTCAACATCGGACCGCTAACTGTTGTCGGACAACGCGCGTGACTTAGACTCTTTACTGCAGCGTTTGTGTTTAGGTGACACACAAAGCTAGCAGGAGCTAGGCTAACGGCACAGTCATTGTTGAAAGCGGACATCGCCTGCGCGGACGGGAGAAGCTTCGCTGGTCGTCTAGGAGAGTTTCGCCGACGGAGGCTGCTTTGCTGCTGCCGTGGGAGACGGAGCTTCGGTGCTCGACGGTTGCTATCGCCATTCATCTGCTGCCAAGTCCTGCTGTCTTCACCGACACACGGAGGTACCGCTATCGAGGTTCCCATCATGAGCTCCAACTAAGGCGCGCCAACAAAACTAAGAGTGCACTCAAAATTAGATAGTTTGAGGGACAAACTGTTACTACCCGGGTTTATATATGTTGTGTATAATGTGTTTCTCCTGCAAACCATTTTAATACAGTTTATAAACTCTTATATTCTATGTTGGTATTATTGCATTGTGTTTTTTGTCCTTTGAAGTATTGCATTCTGCATGACATCAGAGTTTACAGGTCTGAGTGTTTTCCCTATAGCCTCTGAACAGTTATTGATGAGAGTGAGAATCATATATTACCCTAGACAGTTGTTACTATTTGAGATGTTTCTTTTACCACAAAATATTGAATTAGGGTTAAGGCTTCACTTTAGACACAATGACTACATCAATTCTTTTTGTCTCTCTATGTTCTGGACATCAACTTACTCTTACAGTTCGAGATTATTTTAAATCTACTTGCAGCAATCGAAATGTTATGAAATACTAAACAAAGCCAAATTCTTTAATTTACTATTGGTTATCTCTGTGATTCAGTTATTTATTTAGGTATTCAGCCAAATCCTCAAAATATCCATAGAAGACCACATTCCTGTAATGTTTACCCAGTCTGGGAATTAATGCAGATAATAAAATATGGCCTTAAGCAAGGGGTATGTTCATTCAGACATGATAGATTGCAGTTGAAGTAGTTAGTTCATTAGGAAAGGTACACAGGCTCATTTGGCTTAATGCTGTATGAGGTGAAACTGAGCTCTCTGTTAAATACAGGTCAAATGATTCAGGTAGAGAGCAAACAGATTAACTGTGAGGTTCAGCACTGGCATGCAATGTTAGATTGTAAAAACATGCTAGCATGTATATTGTGCACACACATATTAAATTAACTTTGGATTGTTTCAACCTGGGCTCTAGTTTCCCATGTATTTGTGTCTAAGTGACTATTAACTAAGTGACTAAATCAATTTCGAAGTTGGTCCAGTATTGAGCGAAAGTACTGCAGCCCACCACAGACTGTAATGTAATCCTTTGGGGCAATAAGATACAGTCAATGTGTGTCTGCAAAAAAGTTCTTGTTTTTCAGACTGACAGACTCAGACTGTTATTATAAGCGTATGACTACATCATGAAAAGGACCCTACACTTAAAAAATACAATTAGAAATAAAGGTGCTAACTTGAACCATAAAGTGTACTTCGGACTTGTCCCCGTAGGAGAACCCCTTAAAAGGCTCCACCTGGAACCTTTTCAGTGGGTTCTACCTACAACGCAAAGGGTTTTACCCAGAACCATCTGTAAAAAGCTCAACCCAGAACCCCCTATGAGAGATGTGATCCAGAGCTTTTCCACCATCTAAGGGTGCTAACAAGAACCCACGCAGGGAGATCTACTGGGAGCCTCAGTATATTGCAAAGGTTCCATATAAAACCAAGCCAGGGAGCTCAACCCTTTTCTGAGGGTTCTAAAAAGAACCATATTGTATTTTACAGATACATTATTGAATCACATAAATTGTACATTTTGGTCATCTATCATCTATCATAAGCTATGTTACAATTAGACCTATCAGTTTTTAAAACGAGAAAACATTTAAACATTTTTTATGAGTACATTTATTTTAAAATATTAAAACAATGATGGATAAGCAGGGTAGACTGAGGATAAGACAGGTCAACATTAAGACCAGTCGAATACACAACATGGCAGACAATCCAGGCTGTTATCTCCAGCAATGGTGACGTAGCAGAAAGGGGAGAAAAAAAGACAGTAAGTAGCATCATACCAAGGAGTAAACCAGATTAATCACAAGCTGTCTATACACAAGGTAATGCAGTGGAAGAGATTAAATAAGCCTGTCCTCCAACTCCTATACTCCACTGACACGTATCATTGTCTCTACAAATTCTCCAAAAACACAAGAAACAAATGCTAGCAATAAAATAGAAAATAAAAAATGGTTCTTAGCTGAACTCAATTCTCTGAAGTTTCTGATCTTTTGTCACTTCACTACACAGAGAACAACTTTGTTCAGCTCGTTTTCTGGGACCGGTGTGGCTTGGAGGCATGACGGACTTGGCTTGTGGCTTGCTTGCTGGTTCTACCAAGCTTTCATGCTACATTGGTTACAGAAAATGAGCCAAAAAGCAGGCTGGGTCTAACACTCCGCTGACCCACTGCCTCTGCTCTCCTCCTCACTCCCTGCAACTCTGGAGAACATCCCCTGAGTTTAACACACCTAACAGTCCCACTGACGTGTCATCATCATAGCTACTAAAAAATGCAATTATATTATCAGGGCAACACTGGAAAGAATGCACTGTGGACTCAACAATTATAGTAACACTGGGTCAAACTGCCCTATCCAACCACTCATTGTCTTTATCAGTGGTCAAGAAAACATACTGGACATGAACTGGCAAACATGATGACACAATACACAAAGTGTCCAAACAAAAAGGTCTTCAATTGACAGCTTATACTCCGTTTAAAGAAACATGCAGTCACCAGTCACAGTTTCAGTGTCCACTTGTTTAGTCGTCATAGAGGTGGACTCCAGTAGAGCCAGGGAGCTGCTTCTCTTCACCACTCCTGTTCCTCAGTTGTGTCTTTAGCCGATGTAAAACACACAAAACTCTGTTCGCATACAGCTGATGTGACAGGCAATGTCAAAGAGATTCACAACAGTTTGAATAAATCCGGAGAAGCATCCTAAATATGGCCTTAATAACACAAGCACTTGATCTTTTTATAGTCATTCACTTTCATACAAATGTTTAATGAAAAATAATTTAATTTAATAAAAAAAATTAGGACAACCATTCAAAAGACAGGGTGAACTTTGATCGATTTTGGGTGAAATTGCTACAGCAATATATATTTTAATGTTGGTAAATCATGTGAGATTAACTTTCATACAAACGTTTGATTAAAAAAAAAGATTTTAATTTTTTTTGTAAAAAATAATTTTTTGGGGGGTGGGGGGGTGGGGGGGGGTCTAGCTCAAGTTCCCCCTTTGCCTCCTGTGCCAATGCACTTGTTTATTTGGATTTGTTTTCTCTCCTTAGCCAGCCATTCTGTTTAAAGGCCAGATTATTCAGCAGCTTGGGTTTGTTTGGCTTCATTTTAATAAACTGCCTTATCTTCCACACTATAGTTTGTAAATTCTTTCTCCTGGTTCACAGTAATTCATTCTTTTTTGTTCTGTATTGAGCTGATACTGAAGTCCATTCATTCCATTTTCCATTGCCACAGCCACTGTTTAAGTTCCTCTATCGAGGCAAAAACTAATCTTCATACCACTGAAACACCTTCAGCCAAATACGACCCATCCACTCATGGATTTCTTCCTTTCTCCATTTCCGCACTCAGTTGTCCTTGCAATCGGTAATAAAGAGAGACTCGGAGTCACCGAAAGTTGCTGGTGTGAAAGTTTCTGATTGAAACAGCAGTACTAAGGGTATTGCCTTGAGTTTGCTGCTTTCCCTCTGCATGTGTTGAAGTGTATTACATGTTGTGTATTACTGTGCTTTTGTGCTTTGCTTTAGTAAAACTGAAAAATAAAACCCAGTGCGACTGTTCTACTGCCACTCACTGTTTTGGTAAAGCACAAGTGTAAAGCATATATGAAGCAGCGCAAAACATTTAATAGAAAATTGGCAAGAAAATATTTGTGGCACATTTTACAATGATTGTCCTACAGTACAGTGTACAGCCCTGCTGTGTCTTCACATCCCATCAAATCAATTGTCCACTGATGGTGTATAGACCTATAAATCAACCTATCAACTAATTTTGAAGGAAGTGATGGGACATAAGGCTCTTCGATGGGAGCCAGACCTCATGACTCCTTTCCTTTCAAAGAGCTATAAATACTTTTTTGAAGGGCAGGAGTTACCTGTGAAAATCCATCAGGCATTGTGCTTGCATGCATGACTGTCACATATGTTGGATAAAAGTGTTTTTGGTATGTTTTAGCATAACAGCTGTCTGTGTGAATCCTGCAGCCTGCTGCTGTCACAGCCACTACCGTTAAAGAGCCGCTCGAAAGAAACATTCCTTTGTGAAAGTAACAACACTATTTGAAGGGTGAAACTTAACTTTTCATATTATTCTACATAAACATTGTAAAACTCTTGACTGTTGTTTACCTTTGTTTGAAATGACACAGGGGGAAATGTTTCAGAAATAATCTTAAAATAAAGTCACATTCACTTAAAAAAATAAAAAAAAGTAATTTTCTTTCATTTTCAGTATATGAATCCTCACAAGCTAGATGTTACCTCATCAAAATGACGTAGTGTAATCTAAGGACCACCTGGCACCATGGCTGAGAATAGACCACTCCATCAAGCAAGTTGCTTGCAGTATAACTGCTGAAGTTACTCACTGGCAGCCAGAAAGAGAAAGCATCTTCTTTCATGTTTCCCACAAATCTCAGCCGTTCCCTCCCTTCTCAGTCCCTCTACCATTTTTCTCACTGACACCAACAATGTAAATAATTACACATAGTACTGAGAATGAAGAACAAAAACAGAAAAAAAAAATATCCTCCCACACAAACATCTCATAAACCACCACCCTGTCAAAAATGAGCCGCATTTCCAATTGCAGTTTTCGATCTGTATGTCAGTGTATTGCTGAAAGTAGTAATTAGGTTGTCAGGGAGAGAGCATGCTAGAGAAACATAATAAGCACCACACACACAGACAGCCTGTGTGGAAGGGACAGTTGGGGGACAGAAAAGCCATTATGAGAAAACTGATGACAGATGAAGTGCGCGCTATATGTCTTTATTCTCCCTACCAAAAACATATATACATTGACTTACCTCTCCTAAATGGAGAACACACACATCACGGACAGGCCATTTAGATCTAAACATTGATGCTTTCTGACAGACTTGTTACTGTATACTGATAAATAACCCTGTCAGATCTTTATCCTTCCATCTTCCAACTTAAGGGCATCACATTGTTTTGGACATTTATATACTGTATGTTGCATACTACATCGTAGGGGAGGCAATAATGCAGGAAAACTGTGCAGGTGCCTAAGCAGAGATTAGGGTTGAAACGTCCTTTGGATTGGACCACTGCCAAAGCCACAGATGCAAACATCTGTCACTGAATTTATAGCATTATCTTGAAAAAGTAGCATCTAGGTGGTCAAGTATAGTCCTTAGATGTTTTTTTTTTCAATTTGCTGGTCAGAAAAGGTCTGCCGTTGTGTCAGCTGTTTGTTTTCAATGAACCTTGTGAGAGCTCCCCCCTCCCCCCATTGGTAATCATGCAGGAGAGGGCCTGTGCAAAGAGCTTTTGGGGGTTTGAAAGTTGATATTGATGACATTTGGCAGATGATGGCACAAATGAACAAGTCAAGACCAAATGGGGTACGGTTTATTGTGTTAATCCGGAGGAGGAAAAGTAAAAGAAACAGTGAGAGAGTGAAAGAGATGCAGAGAATAGTGACAAGCAAAGATCCTGACGAGCAAAAAAAAAACTCTGTGAGATATCCGATGCTTAATTGGTGGGAACTGACAGGCCATGACAAGTAGGAATGAAATGCAACAGTAAAGGGATTTGAAGCTTCATCTTCCCACCATCAGTCTCGATCACCCATGGCTTTGGTTAGACCCCGAACATCAGCCACACGCAGAGTGGCTAACTAGCATCCCACGGCTCCACTTCCAATATGACAGTGTCCTTAAGAGAGTCAGCATGGTGGGGTAGAGAGTAACAAGGGTCTCACATGCAAGAAAAAAATGGAAGCATACATATTTCAGTTGAGGATGTGCATGTTGTGTTTACGCACACAAACCAGCATCAAAATTAAAGTATGGTTACATTTTTACAGATACACTTTTAATGCATTTACACAATCTGACCACCAATTTTTATACATTATTGGGCCGTGGCAACGCTATTGCAGTGACTTAATCTGTCCAGAGGCAGACGGACAGACATATACATAAAATCCTGGTAAAATACTCAAAACTGCCTCTGTGGTAGTTCCTGCTACAGTAGGTGTCTCAGGACCAGTGCAAAATCTTTTTGACCTGATAGGCTTGTAACTCACTTTACAGGCTACAAGAACTTCCCAATCTGCCTAAATCGGATTCTTTCTTACTCATTCCTCATTTGCACAAGGTTTTTATTGGTTATCTCACTGTCCTGGTTTGAGTCACTGTTTTGTCCTCAATGTATTTGTCTTGCTTTTGCACCATGGTGAGTTCTCATAATCAATAAAGCACAGACACACACATACGAACACACTTGAACCTCTTTCAGTCCTTTGCCTTCAGCCGTAAAAGTCATTTTACCTCCTCTTTTGTTCCATTCACCATCCTTTTCCTCCCATGCCTTCCTCACCATGCTGACCCTTTTCCCTGGAGATCCAGCTGAGATAATGCACAGCTATTAGCTGGGTGGTGACCTCAGTACAGATAGAAATACCTTTTTTCGCATACCAGCAGCCAAAGTCACACAGCGAGATGCACAAACCAGTCCTCCTCTCCACTGATCATAGAGAGGGCTCACAGGTAACAGTAGGTTGTGAGCATGACTCTTCAAGACTGCAGCTGGACTTCGTCTGACATAATCAGCATTACGTAATCTTCAAATTTCACCTAGTACATGTCATTCTAATGTGATGGGAGAAACATTGCAATAATCAGCACATAAATATAAATGTATTTGTTTGGTCCAGCTATTTGATCCATATTTGTGTCACCAACGCACATCACATACTTTTGTGACTGTTCGCCACTCGCTCGATAAATGAACCATGCGTGAGAAACAGATTTTCAGATGGTCTTGTGATTGTTTAATCTGGACCAGACTTAAACTTAAAGCATTCTCACCTCAAACTACACAAAGGTAAACTCACCAGAATGAGTTTAAGGGCTTCCGCACGATCGAAAACAACCTTTTTTTACTCCATCGTTATTAAAAAGTTTTCCTTCCACACGGACTTGGCTCAAGAAATATCTGTGTCCACACAAAACCAGTGAAACCGACTCAAAACACTCTAAAACACATGCCAGGCCTGGATTTACCGATGTACCGAATATCGTTTTCAGGCTCTGATAACGCCGGCTGCGTGGGGATGGTCGGCCAAAACGTTACTTAAGATATGCAGTTAGAGGAAAATGCATCTTCGTGTGGATGGGCCATAACGCTATCACAGTGTTCTAAAGCCTGAAATGTCTGCCAATCATTCTAAAGAAGACAATCTGACAATCACACCCACTTCATGCAGTGATCAGTCAGTTGTGTGGAGGTGAGAAAGTTGGTAGAGTTTGACCTTTTTTCCCCTTTTTTACTTTTTACGCAATTATTTCTGTCACTTTTTGAGTGCAACACTTCTTCCGGAAGTCTTAAACATCACGACACTGAGGGTTTACAGAAATACAAACAAGCCAGAATGTTTTTTCTTCTCCTGTACCAGAATGTTAACTTGCAGCCAGAATTGTCTCCAGCGCTGACACAGTACTGTGGAGACAGGTCTGGAAATGTGAGACTAGATCCCTGGAGACTAACCGAAGCATCTCATTTTTTAGTCATCATATTAGCATGTGTCATAGTTCCTTCTCCTCAGCGTCCCTTAGGAGCAATAAGGAGATGAAAAAGAGATTAATTACTTGAGATAACAATTTGAGCAATATTCGAGAGGTAGGATAAACAGGAGATACCATCATTGTATAGCCCTGATCTCATTCCTGTCTTCATTAGGAAATTAGAAATAAATCTAGGCTGCTGTGAAGAATGCTGTACATGGGGCACATGCTCTACCAGGTGAGCTGGTACATTCATGTGTGATAAACTGAGAGATTATCGATGTAGTGCATCCATTTGTTTGTATTATATTGAGACTCATTTGAGAGCTTGCACTTCCCTCAATTGGCTTTAGCTAGAATCCCAGCAATCAGACAAAAACTAAGCCATGTGTTTTTTTCGGGAATGACAATTGAGATGAATGAGAAAATGCACACAATCTCTCATTGTTCTTCACAAGTGCATATTTTTTTTTATCTCCAGTAGGTCATGTATGTGTGATATACAGGCTAATTGATCTTGAATTTTCCTTTGCTATCCACAATCAGAATTGATAGAAATTATGAGCAAAACTATTGTGGTTTTCCTCAGTTTTATTCACACAAAAAATGGAACTATGTACACAATTCTGAAAGCTCATGAATCAACAACAAGGCTCCAGAGTGCTATGTAACGAATGACAGTGGTGTCTCTGGCAACAAACCACTTCAACTGGTGTTTGATGTACATTGCAGAGATTGGTAAAATCATCAGACTTGTTCCTTTTATAGGATATAATTAAAATGCAACTTCGATATTTCTTAACCTTATTTCCCCATTTCTGTGTAAGTGACTCATGGCAACAGCTAAAATCTAGTCAAGTATTACTGCATACAGTATTACTACTACAGTAGTCTAGTCCATTGCTCATCCTCAATACTGGACCAGTTTCAAAGTTGCCATGAGACACTTATTCAGAAATAAATGGCAAAATAGGGTTTGTGTCAGACCGAGGCAGGAATGAGGACTCAGATGCGGAGGTTCGCGGATCAACACTAAATTTATTAGCTTGACGACAGGAACGCGGCTCAGGGCAAAAGCCACAAACAAAAAATCCCTCCGCACAGGGGGAACAAAACAAAAGTCGCCATTAATAAAGCAAAGTACAAAATAAAGACGCTCCGTCCAGGAGGTAAAAACAAAAGGCAAAGTTAACAAATAAATCCCTAAATAAAGTCACTCTGTACGGGAGAGAACAAAAGGCAAAGTGAACAAAATAATTAATCAAACAAGGACGGAAAACTTACTTGGACTAAACAAGGAATACAAAAACCTGAACAATGAAACAAAGAACTCGAAGACATGAACAAGACTGTGGGAAAAAACACTGTATACATTCGACACAAGGTACGAAATAATTTGGCACGGACAGGGGCGGGGCTTGCCAACAGGCAAACCAGGCAATTGCCTGGGGCCCCGGCTTCCAGGGGGCCCCCACTTGGGCATCCTCCCCAGTGACCGGTGCCCCAAGTGCTAATAAATGTACGGCACGGCAACGACAACAACGGGCATTTACTATGAAAAAGCGCCGTAGCAACCCCCCTTGGGGGCCCCCACGTCACTTCTGCCGTCGGCGCTGTCTGTGTCAATCAGCGCGAACCGCAGGTTTGATTGTTTGTTTAGCACCGAGCTTCGCCCACTTACACCGAGCTCCGCGCTTGCGAAAAGATGAAGAGGAGTTATCCCAGCGGGGCAGAAAAGAAAAAACAGAGGAAGGAAAGGGAGGAAAAACGAAAGTAAGACAGTGGTAAGTGCATTGTTATGTTTTTCTGACTGACTGTGTTGTGTTGTCACGGACTCCATAGCGGCTAATAAGCTAAAAACTAAGCTATGACGAATGCGTAACATGACACAGCTACATGAAGCTAGCTAGCAGGAGGAGGTGTGCGCCACTCTCCAGTCTCAACCAGCAGAAAACAACAGAAAGTTTAGTGAGGCAGACAGTCTAACAACAACAACAACAACAACAACAACAGCAACAACAACAACAACAGCCTAATACAGTGGAAACCGCTTATATGGATCAAAAGGCTTGGGACAGAATCATTTCTATACAAATGCGGTTTAAATAATTCGTTTATACTGATCGACAAATCCGCTTATAGTGTTTTTTTCTCATTTTATGAATGAAAACGTGCTGGACGTCTGCTTCTGCCGAGTGAGCTAACAGCTAGCTAACGAGTGAGCTAACAGCTAGCTAACGAGTGAGCTAACAGCTAGCTAATGTAAGGAGTTGACACCGGCAGCAAGCGCGCGAATCATGGCTGGAAAAGGGAAGTCATTGCCACCTGATGAGAAACGTCTCCTCAAGGCTTATGACAGATTTTTTTTTATCGTTTTGAAAAACCAGTGAACTTGGTGTTAGACAACACTGATCCATGGAAACATGTGAAGTGACTTCTTAACGCGGCGCAGCGGAGCCGCAACACAAAACAGACGTAGCTTAACTCTTCTTGATGCCGTTGTTATCTTCTATGTTGTTGTTATATGAAACAGTGTTTCAAAGTTTATTTTAAGACTTGTTTAAAAAAAAATGCACCGGCTTCACGGCAGAGAGTATTTATGAGTTATGTCTGCGCACTGCGCAGTAATATAACTTGCATGGTTCCTCTCAAAAGGAGCATTTGAAACGAATGTGTTTGAAACCATAATAAAATTCAGTAAATGCTGAAACGGTTCGTTTCGTGCAATTGTTATCATTGAAAAACGATACAAATGGCGTTTAGATAATATTCTGCATAAAAAATGTGAAATACTGTAATAAGAATTCGGTTATAGCGACCAACCGCTTATAGTGATCAAATAGGCTCTGGACCAACGTGATCACTATAAGCGGTTTCCACTGTAGTATGTAATACTAAAGTACACCTTCTATGATAAGCTTTGCATAATGATGAGATGAACTTAATAGTGCCAGAAAGGGAGAAATATGTGTTTGGCAGTACATATGATATGTGCACCCACCACAAGAGTACATCAAGTGCATAATACATGTTGAACTTAACAATATGTTTCCCTCTCATCTCTCCTCAGGATCATTACTGTCTTTTTTAAACCAACACATCCAGGGAAGGATGATGTTCCCCCTCCCATCCCTGATGACAACTGTAAGTTCATTATTCCACAATTGATAATGTTATGCCTTAATATTCTTCATGGCAGTAGTATTAAGCTGTAGTAGTAGAAAATGCTGTGCACATACATAATCATATGCCTGCCCTTAGAGATTCTCATATGCCCTGTTGTTGTTTTTTGAGTTTAGTTCCATCAACATCCACCTCCAGCAGCACAGTGGTTTCCCAACCTCCTGTGCAGGAACATCCAACCGATGATCAGAGATCAAGTCCAACTGCTGACACAGATGACTGTGAGTTAAATCATTTTTTTTTACTTCCATAGAGAACATATAACAATGACAATAATAATAACTGCAACAAGAATTGCTGTAATTAGCCCATGCTATTAAAGATTATTTATAACAAATATACCCTGTTGTTATTTTTTTTTCTTTTTTGTCATCAGCTCCATCAAGACCCAAATGTGAACAGTCAATTTTATTTTTGTATTTATTTTATTGTTAACAACATTCAGATTTCTATTTTTTGTAATAAAAAAAGTTCATATTTTATATTGTGTTGGTGTCAGTTAATTTACAACAATTATTGATAGGCGTAGGGTTTTAAGAATTTCTGTTCCTCCCTGAAATTCACTTTGAGAACCCCTAATCTCTTCTAAAGTATTATTTTCAGTATACATATCAAATGTCCCAGAAATTGTGTGCAAAAAACGATTTTTTTCACTGTGGAGGGGTGGGGTGGGGCCCCCACAAATTTCTAGCTTGGAACCCCAAAGGACCCTTGCCCCGCCACTGGGCACGGAACAAGGGGGGAAGACACAGACTTTATACACATGAGGGAAGGGGAACCACAGGTGGAAACAATCGGGAACCAGGGAATGACGTCAGACCGGTGACACAAGAGGAAGGGGCAAGTGACCTGGAACGAGAGGAGAGTTATCTTTCAAAATAAAACAGGAAATTCACAAGAACAAAAACCCCAAACACAGGACAAACCTCACCGCAGCGTGACAGTTTGTAGGCTTTTTCATTATAAAGTATAAGTTCACAGTCTGACTCTGGGAAGCTCAAGTGCAATATTTACAGTATATGATAAATCCACAGTTATGAATTACAATATGGCAACCTTCTTAATAAAAGTACCATCTATATTGTGACAAAACTATATAATATAAAAAAATCCAATATTATTATCACATTTGATCATCCTGTCACAGTATTTCAGTAGTAGTACTTTTAAATGCATGACACCAGTGTTTCTTTGTTGCTCTGTAATAGATATTCATCTGACAGCTTTGAGTACAACTCTTTGACAACTCTTTCCTATAAAGAGTTTTGAGAAATGTTGTTACAGTTTCAGGAAATATGTTTTACCATTTGGGGAAAAAAACTGTTAGTTAGGAGCCAACTTGTAATAAACCAGAGTGATCCATTATTGTAGTGTTCTCTTTGCTAATCTCAGAGTTGATATATTTTCCATATAAATCATATCTCAAATACCCTATTTATTTTGTATACATACTTGAAGCCTCTTATCAGCCTTCATTTTTCTTTCCACAGGAGGAAGATGCCTAGCGAGCAGGCGCTGAAGCTCCTTAGCCGGCCATTCCTTCCTGATTAGGATCACAGCAGAAGGAGGTGGGAGGGAAGAGGAGAATGGGAGCAAAGAGGAGGTGGTGGAGGAGAGAGGAGAGGCCATCAGGGGAGCTCTCTACGAACACACACCAGTTGACTCCGCTGCACCCTTCACAGTGGGAGCTGTCAATCCAATTATGCCGACAGTCTGACTCATCCCCCCCCCCACCCCCCAAAACATACACACACACACACACACATGTACACAAACACACACACACATATATATTCTGTACCCTTCCTCCACCCTTATGAGTTGCAGGCACACATATTCTTGTGCACACACTCAAACATTACAGTCGTTTATAGGCACTCCCTGCTGATACACACACACACACACACACAAACCCACACACACCTATGAAGACAGCTCCAGCTGAGCCCCTTACTATCCCCTGCTTGGTAAGAGTATCACAGCAACAACATGTGCAGAGGGGGTGTGAAACTCTCTCCAGCTAATCAAGGCATGTAAGCACCGGTATCTCCACACATGGCCAGACACTTCAAAGCCCCACTGTTGTGTTGCTCGCCTGACTGTTGTAAATTCCCCTTTCAAATGCTTCAACAAACCCTTTGAACATCCTTCCTGCCCCTTCTTCTTTTTCTCGCTCTCCATCTCTTCTCTCCATCTTGGCAATCCACCTCTTTCATTACAGCTTGTTTGCTGTGGAGTTTACCCTTTTGGTTTCCGGTGTGAGCACATGCTCTTTGAGTGCATGTTGCATCCTATTGCATAGCCATAACATATAGTCTGTTGTAACATGTCCTGGAGAAAGCATTACAATGTCTACATTCTACACAAACAATGGCAAGTTGTTCTCTTTGCTGTGCCATAAACAAGGGGGGTAGACACAGGTAGTCACAATGCAAACAATCCTTCCTTTAATCTAAAGTGGTTAAGCACTGGAGCTTAATGCATCATTGAGCATTACATTTTCCACAGACAGTATGCATTAAACTACATATACATCTACATTGCATGTGTCCTCACATGTACACTAGTCAGATGATCTTATGTAATCTATCAGTTGTTACATGCTACTATGCTAATCAGGCTTGTGATAACTTCTGAATGACTAGCAAGCCTGTAACCTAGTGCCTCTACCTATGTGTTGCATTAGAGGGTTTTTCAGACTAGATCAGGCACTCCAGTGAAGACGCATTCATTTTCAATCAGGGTAGTGCGTTTAGGCTGAAAAAAAAAAAAAAGTCCAGGGGCCTAGTGTTTTAACAGATGGAGAAACTTTTGGAGTAACGCAACCCGACATCACGCCACGTCGGCCAGTCATGACGGCCCATTTTTAGGCAGTCCCGGACAGTAAACATCCCTCCCTCTATCACTGACACATGACAAAAGAGGAGAGAAAAATACTGAGGGTAAAAAAAAATGAAACACAAGCACTTAATGGCCCAGGAATCTGTGTAACAGCTGACTGGTTCCTACAACAGTACTATCCCACCATTTTTTTCTTTTTGTCTTTCTGCGTGAAATGAAGCGGCCTGCAGGTGTGCTCAGAATGTTTGAAAACAGTAATAGTCTACTTATGCTACATTAGGGGACATCACATAAACAGGCCATTTATGTGACACAACCGCCGCACAACCCTGCAGTGATTTGCTGCCGCTGCCGGAGAGTATGTGAATGCAGCCTTTTTCGTTACATATGTGACTTGGATTCCCTGAGTGAAAGCATTTCCTAAGTGTGTGTGTGTGTGTGTGTGTGTGTGTGTGTGTTTGACTCACTGCAGAGACAAAGCTCTCACTTTCCTTTAACCAGTTCAATCGGCCCAAGCAACTCCTCTAATGGTGCAGTTTCTGTCGAGTTTAAAAAGTGTATATACAGTGATCGTTAATGGTCTCTTCTCCCCCAAAATGCCTTGCATCCAGCATCCTCCTTGTGGCATCTTTATTTCACTCCATACCACCACCCAAAGTGTGACATCAGTGCTGACACTACCTCCTAGTGCCTGCCTATACCACGCCTTCACCTAAGAAAGTCATCATCCAGGTGCCTGACCCAGCCAATCCTAAGTAATATGAGACATCTCTCTCTCTCTCTCTCTCTCTCTCTCTCACTCTCTCTCTCTCTCTCTATCTCTCTCTATCTCTATCTCTCTCTATCTATCTCTCTCTCTCTCTCTCTCTCTCTCTCTCTCTCTCTCTTTCTTTCTCTCTCTCTCTGTCTCTCTCTGTCTCTCTCTCTCTTTCTCTCTCTCTATCTTATCCTCCAAACACGTATTTGTCTTAGCCTTCTCTCCCATGGTGTCTGTGGAGTCGAGGATGGCATGCAGAGCAGACAGGCCTGCCAAAGAGCTCGGAGATGGAGGGGGAGTAAGGAAGCAGGGGAGACCAGGGAGGATAGGGATATATTTCTGAAATATGTATTTAAGAGCTGCATAGGACTAAAATCCCCTTCTCTTGAAAAGTAGAGGCATTTCAGTTAAATATTTACTTTAAGCTGCACAAGACATGCTAGACTCTGGTGCTGCGATTTTGGTAAGCTGCACAAAGTCGTCATGTTGAACAACTCTGATCAGACCGATCACTTAATACCAAAAGGAGTTAATGGGAAGGCAGAATTTAAAGCCAGAAATCATGCAATATGATGTCAGTTACCTCCAAAGGAGACACTGTGTTGTTGAATGGCAAAATGGAAGTAGGCTTCAGGAGGTAACAATGCAACATTGGTGGGAACAGACTAAGCCTGAGACTGAATTTCTCCTGACGAAGTAAGAGATAATGGGGGGAAAGGGAGAAAAGATGGGGGGTGGAAAGCATGAAGTTGAAAGAGGTGGTATAAAAGAAAAAGGGGTGAGTTAGAGGGAACAAGATGGGGAGTGAAGGTAGAGTGAGGAGATATAGAGGTAGTTTATGGTACAAAGGATAAATATGACAGTCTTCATAGTGTGTGAGGCTAATGGATTTCTCTTGTTCAGCCCTCATCCTTTCTGAAACACATCCCCGTCCACCGCAGCTTATATTGAAAGCTCCGGACACTCGTCACGACTCGCTGGCTGAAAGTAATGGTGGTTCATTTCTAATATAAAAATGACTGTTAATATGAAAAGCTTTTGTTGTTGGGACTTCCCTTTTTCTGTATGATTTCTCTAAGGGTGTGTATGATGCACAAGGAGAAGTTGGCTTTCTTTGACATTTTGAACATTAGAGATCATGCTGTGATATTTTTCAACCGATCGAAACTGCACTCACGCTCCATGCCTGACGTGACATATGATAATGAGTTTTATGTGCACCGTTCCCATGCGTGACATATATCTCTGTCATATAATGATAAATGCAGGACCTCTTTTAGCCAGATTGATTTTTTTATTCAGTGATTTCTCAGCTGAAAAAAACACTGTCAGTTTCCCTTGTTCTGAAGTGGCTTTGCTATAAGGTACATGTCCTTGTCAGCAATTAAACAGCTCGAGGCTAAACACTGCTTTGTCTGCGGAGCACCACTTGTCCACCAACAATGTACTAGTTCATTCTTAACCATTAACATTTAAATGGCGGCCACGATTGATTGACCAAGTTTGAATGGCAATTTTAACACACAAGTGATTCCTCTCATCCGCTATCAGTGCTGATGTTGTCACAACATTGTATCACAGGGGCTTTGGCAATTATGTTTCCTTCGTGCACAATATTTACTGTCACACACTCGCAAACAGCTCCATTTGTAATAGACCGAAATACTAGGTGGCACAATAAAACAAAGCGAGTCATGGCCTTCACCTCTTATTGATTTTTAACCCTTTAATGTTCTGCTCACCCACTTGGTAGAGCACTTTTTGACACACTATATCTTATTGTAAAATGTGTTGAACTTATCTCAACCTGGTTGAGCCATCTTTATCCTTCTCTACAGGTGACGCTAGAGAAATCAAGAAATGAAATAGTTTGCCTTTTAAGTTTTCCCTCTTCAGGAAGTTAACAACAAAATAAGCCACTGCAGACATGATGAGGGCTCTGTGTGTTCATATTTTCAAAGTGAGGCATATTATTTTGACATATTATAGTTTCAGAGGCTTTAAAGAACAGATTTGTGTAGCTTTATACAGCAACACAATTCTAGAAAGGGTCAAAAGTGTCATTAAAATGGACTATTTCTTATGAAATACATCTGATCTTTCATTGTGGTTAATGTATATAGTAATTCCATTAATATTTTTAAGAAAAAAAAATTCAGTATGATTTCTCATTATTTCTGAGATGTATTTAAAGTACTATAATGGTAAATATCGTGAATATCTACACAGAAATAATCATACTACTGGTAAAAGTACTAATTCCATGGAAACAAATTGACAGATGTACCAACATTATAAAAGTACATGGTTATGGTAATTTTTCTTTCTGTAAATATGCCATGAACAGACATCTCAACTCTCGAAATGAACTGCAAAGAAATAAATGTGTTTCATTGCTTTTTATCTTTGCAAGTTCATTATTTGATCAGCCAGCAGTATGTCCCATGGTTCTAAAAAGTAGTCAGTGGTTCATGTGTATAATCCTTCATATTTCATATGCAGAAGATAATTTGGAAATGCGATTGAGTTTAATTCTCCACAAAGGCTAATTTGATAAAGTCTCTCAGCCTGTTTGGATCCATCCATCATCCATCCATCCATCCATCCATCCATCCACATTTATCACCCCTTTGGTGTGATGTCTTTGCTCAAATTTTCATCTGATGAAGTTTCTGATTGAAGCAATATTTTCTCTCATATTTATTCCAAACAAACTTGTATTACTGCCACTGGAAATATAAATTCAATACATTGCGCACCACCAGGTGGTCCCCAGCAACTGTATGATCCTTTATTTCCCTGTTTATAGTCGACCACTTATTACAGCATCAATCTAGAACTTGTACGTGTGTGTGTGCATGTTCTGTTATATTTGGTCAATACATCTCTTTAAAATGTATTCATTTATGTATTAATTTTTATTTTTCATCAGTATATTAACCTTGTTCTGTTTGAGTACATTCTGTCTTATATTATGTTATATTACCCGACTAAATGTTATTATTATTTTAACTCACTGAACAATTTATTTTCTGTATATTTTTATCAAAGTAATGAAAATCATTTGTGTCAGAATTATTCGTTGAGTGAAGAGATGGGCGTTTGAACTAAAAAAATTGCCTGGTTAACTTCCAATATCCAACCGTGAAAGACTCCATGTGAGTTATTCCTGCTTCATCCATATCTGAAGAAGTTACTGGTTCACTGAGCAAAGCATTTCACCACCAGCTGCTCAAATGAGCTCAGAAGACTGAGGCTTCACTGTGCAGGCTTGTCTGTCATTGCATTTGTTGCGTAGAGCGTTACCAAGTGTGAGTATGTTATAGTTATGAGAGTCCTTACTTTAGTACATGTACATAACAGTATATCATTGTAACGCATGCTGCGCTGATAGAACACCAATGGCAGCAAATCATTTTTGGGGGAGGACAAAAAACCAAGAGCTGATTCTGATATTCTGACTTTTCTAATTTACAAGGCTTGGTTAGATTGCACTAAGAAAGTTGAGCCTTGAAGCTCCTGGATTGGATAATGTGAAGTTTTAATTTGGTAATATAATAAGTTGAGGTGAATGAATTGAATGTGAATGAAAATGGAACAGACATGGCCGTCTTTTCTCTCTCTGCTACAAAAGCAATAGTAGTGGTGTCAAACATTCACAGCCTTCATCCAACGGTGAAACCATGTACATCAAATGGATCTCTCCTTGGTGGCCGTGCCTGAGGGGTTCATCACTGACGAATGGCCTCCAACTAACTCAGGTGAGGGAAGAGTACATCTATACTCAGCACTCCGATGGCTCCTCAGATGGTGCCTTTGTGTGTGTGTGTGTGTTTGTGTGTGTGAGTGTGTGTGTGTTTGTGTGTGTGTGTGTGTGTGTGTGTGTGTGTGTGTGTGTGTGTGCGTTTGAGATTGACGGATGAAAAGAGACTGAGCTCATGAAAGGAATGTGATGTTGGATCTCCAAGGTGATGTGTTCGCTTGGTTGTCACGTTGCTGATTGCTGGTTGGCTTTGGTGACATGTGGCCACTGAAACATGAAGTTACATTAAATTGATTCATGTATAGCATTAAGTTTGGTGTTATGGGAGGCTATTGGTATACCATATGTTTTATAATTGTGTGGGACTGTTGTTGAATATACAGTATACAAAATATACAGTGTGCAAAATGTTAAACTGTATTTCTAACTGCCGTCCTGTCAAATAATACCATGTGAGTCTACAGGTGTATGGAGTGTATTTGTCCCTTCAGTCTTTATAAATACTGAATAGCTGTTATATATTGCACATTCACTACACCTTTACACAAGTAAAATGACACCTACCCACTTTATTGCTGCATTCAAGACAACTTGGAACAATTTGGACCTCTTAGTAGAAAACGATTACAATAAAATGGCACTCAAAGTCCCTATGTGTAAACTCGGGGCGAATCAATCCACCCGACTTCATGGAAAAGCAGGTCCCACAACAATGGCAACACTTATAGAAGTGAATATTGTAAATGGTAACCCATCAAATACAAGGCAACTGCTTGTATTTAATCAAAATGATATCCATGGAATATTTAGATATGTTTCTATGTGTATAGTGCATAAATGTAATTATGCCGTCTGTTACCTGATCCAACATTTTTCCTCCTCTGCTTCATTTATTAATGCAATGAGGTTTTTCACGATCAGCCATGTTTTTCATTTATGTTGGGCGTTGTACACCTGGAACTCTTGGAGGATTGAAGTTGGAAATTTTAACTTGGAAATTACGACCTCCGACTTTGACTGTAATTCAGTTCGTTGTACAAGCCATTTCTGCTTTGGAAAATAATTGTGGTTAGACTTAAAGATGGATGATGCATCTCCACTTCCTCCCACTGTACAAAAGCGAAATATCCTGGATAAGTGTGACACCATGTTCATTTTTGTCCAACTTTGGAACCAGAGTCAGCGCAGTAGGGATCATGCGTCCTGTCCATAGCAAACTCTTCTGAAAATGTGACACACGGACATACATAAGTGTACAAAAGAACTACCTAAAATGACAGAAACCATTTTTGGCAAAGATTCACTCTAAATGAGAGCTGCAGGAACTTTCTGAGGTTTTTTTGAGGCAATTAGAAGCGATCAGCATTATGTAGAACAATAAGAACATGTTCATTGCACTACAGTGATGGTGTTTTTCATGTTCTCTTCATTTTGAAAAAACGTTATCGCTCCTTTTCTTTTCCCTCTAGCTACAAGAATGCAGTAGAGAAGGATCAAAATGAACCTGTGTCTGGTAGCTCTGGGTGCACAGACTGATTACAATCACAGCAGGTTTTAGCAACTTACACCAGATGCTTCTGTCAGCAGCACAAAGGCAGCATTACTGAAATCACATTTATTTATGGATTCCCATTTCCTTTTGAGTCTGCTTTTAATTCAGGATTTCTGCACACTGAAATACACACGCTTTATGCTTTGAACACACTCACAAGGCCATCAAGGAATGGACGGAGTAAGTCCTAGTCCATTGATTTCTGATTTTCATTATGCTGCGGCGGGCATTAGGGGGTATTTCACAAAGTGCTCTTTATCAGCTGCGTTCTTTTATGGAATGGAAATTATAACCATGTGAGAGAAACCTTCCACCCATCTTTGTCAGAGCTAGTCCAGCTAAGTCTGCTGGGATACATTCACTGACATGCTGCAGGCTGGAAGAGACATCCCCATTCATTGTCAGCTACTGATCAGAGTTTATTCATCTGTAAACTGTTTGGACATAATATCTAGAGTGCTTGGCAGCCATCTTAATGACTGATTAGTTACTGAGAGAAGTCATCATCATGTTGTCTGTGTGGTCTGACATCACAGCTGACACCTGCCCACCTTTTAAATGGCTCCTCTGCGTCAGGATTTAGGATGGTGATGGCTGAAAAATATATAAAAGACAAAGCAAGAGAGAAGAAGTGGGAAAATATATTTTCTCTGAGTGCCTTTGTGCTTTTGCCAACATCTCTTCACATTGAACTGTTTTTTTTTTTTTTTACCTGTACTCCTTCTCTCTCGCCTACTCCTGTCTCTCTTGTGTGAATCTCAAACGCACAGACCCTCCTTCCTCATCCCCCCCCCCCCCCCCCCACACACACACACACATACACCCACCCATGCCCTGACACTACCTTGTCTCTCTCTTTCACATTTTTATGCCAGGTGCCCCATCTCTGCCTTCACACTATCCGCTGATTCATACCCAAGAGGAATGTATTTCTCCCAACAAAGAAGCCGCCTCACCATTATATTTGTCATCTGTGCCCTTCGCTGTGCCCCAACTTGTTTTGTAATTGGATCATCTTCTTTTGGGGAGATTTTATGCTTTTACACTTACCGTTCATTTCTGTTTGAGGCTATTCCTTTTTCTCTCTAAAGAATTAATCATTTGGATCTTTAACTTTTTCCAAGAGTGTTTTACAGAGCTCACAGCTAGGAGAATGTGTTATTGCTTTGCCTGGTTGCATAAACCAACTTAAACAGATATTTTAAACCAGCTCTGTGTAATGTGTGGGCAGAGTTGGTTTAAAATCAATCCGTAAGATTTTCATGTAGTTTGTTGTCTGTTAAGTATTTCAATATTGGTGTCTGTGGTGACATTCCCACACTAGATAGAAATGAACCGCAATGTTAGTGACGCTGCTGACAGCGGTTAGTCTGCGGGTCCATAACGCTTAAGATTTGGGAACTTTTATCAGTAAGGGCCGATGCCAAAAATTGTTAGACAAATTTAATGAACAGCAAGAGGATCGGTTGTTCATGATCAAATTACAAACTTATTACATGACCGCAGTGTTATTCGCATCATGTCCTGCCCCCTTCTCCTTCCCAGGCACCACCCCTTGTTATGAAACATATCATCCAGCACAGGTTGTTATGCACAATTTGTGTGTATCTGATGGAAAAATTCCGAATGTGTGAACTCTGGCTGCATTCATTGTTTAATGTTCCACTGTGAGAAGAGGGACCTTTCTCTCAGTGCATGTTGAGTTGGTGAGAATGCGGATTGTTTTGGAAAACCTTGCTTGTGAATTACTTGTGTTTTCTAAATATATTACCATGACAACCGTAAGTGTTCAACTGCATCTTAAATGACTTGACTCAGGAGGAGTGCCCTCAGAGAATGTGAGACATTGATGTTGAGGTGTACTCTGTTCTCTTCTTGTACAAGAATAAATGTCATTTTATTTTAACTTGGAAATGATTCTAAACAGGTCCTTGTGTTACGAGTTTTCCTAACAGTATTCCATGAATTTACTACTGTATTAAGGCTGCTAATGAACCTTTTTTCTAATCCTAAACAAGTTGTTTTGATGCCTTAACCTAACCGACACCTTCTGTTGCCTAAACGTGACAAGGCATAACCCTTGCGGTTCACTTCTGATCGCCATTTACTGCATTAATGGCAATGTCATATTTCATATCATATTAAGATATCAAATTGTTGCGCATCACTTTTCGTAAGATATTTGATGATGAGAATACTATGTGCAGCGGATTTTGGCGGAAGTCCACTGACAAGACATTTTTACAGATGCAAAACAGTTGTATATTCAGATATGCCCCCAGAATAAATCAAAGACCAAGTGCATGCATGGTCGTATTTTAGTGTTAGTAGAACAATATTTTAAAATGAAAGAGACATTGCTTATTGTTTCTGCAAGTAGAGTTGTGTATGGAGGTGATTAGTGATTTCCACGATCACTGACTAGAATATAGAGTAGTTCAATTTGTGATAGTTGTTGCGATGACATGGTTTATTTGGGGGATATATTCCTAAAACATCCTCACATGTCCCATTTGAACATGCCACTAGAAGGCTGACACTTCCTCTTCCCTTCCCAGGTGACAGCTTATATTTAGGTGAAATTCCCTGTAACCTGTACCTTTCTTTTCCCTCCACCTTTCTCTTAAATTACTCAAAATACCCTGTTGGTTTAGTACTAGTAGCACACATGATGAACACAGGTAATTAGCCCATGTAACGACCACTGTTGTGGTTTGAAAGCATCTACGTAGGTCTAACAGTGTATACTTGATCAAGGATGTTAGTTGTATGCTCTATGTAAATACATAGGTAACTTACATATCCAGGTATCACTGCAGTTTATTTCCCTTATACATCTTGAGACATGTCTTGTAATGGCAATATATTAGCAAAGGTAACATCAGCATGGTGCTCGTGTAAGTGCAACCTCTCGGGAATCAACACAATCTCAATCTTCCTTGAGGATGTGGGGGATGAAGGAGTGATTACATTAAAGTGCAGCTAATGGAAGCACAAGTGTTGGTAGGTGGGTGGATGAATGAGGTGGGGTGATGTGGGTGAAAGGGATACGCAATTTGCTTGCCTTCATGCTTGTCTTTGTGTGTGTGGGTGGGCCTGTATGTTGATATGCAATTTGCATGTTTGTGGAGATCTCTGTGAACATGTGTCATGTATACATATGTGTGTGGTATACTATATATTTGTTATGTATGAGGTATCTAAAAGACCATGAAGAATTCTATACTTTGTTGCTCCATCCCCACTGGCTGTTCATGTTCTCTCTATCCTGTCTGCATTACACATACGCAGCACAAACGTCCATCTATCCCATTCCATCATACTTCTCTCCACGGAACTATAAAAAAAAAATGGCTGTCTTTTAAATAGCCCACTCAGCATGGTAAGATAACTCGCTTATCATCAAGGTCTGCGAAGACATCACACCAGCACACAGCTGAGGATTTTTGCAAGGCTATGCATTTGCATACCCCACACACACAACACATTCACATGCTACTAATCCAGCATACATACTTATTTTTGCATTCACATAGATGCATGTTCACACACACACACACACACACACACACACACACACACACACACACACACACACACACACATAGAGTGAAAAACAGAGTTGCCAACATATGTCTCTAGCAATCAATTTATGCCACAAGGCTATCTCTCTTGGCTCCCTCTGCTCACCACAGAGGGCCGCATGCAGACCAGCTTGGCTCTGTTCTCATCATGTTTACTGGCAGAGATAATCTCAAAAGAAAAATTTGCTTTGTGTTGTGTGACTTTCTGCTGTTATTTATGGGCATATTGACAAATGACAATGAGCAGAGAGCTTCAGCGCTTGTTATTTACACAGTGAGCCGAGTTACTGTAGCAGACATTTATGTTTGATGTGCTGCATTCCATTTATGACTGCAGTAATATTGGAATTGTTATGGCTGCTGCAGAGCAGGTAAGTAAAAGTAAAGAGCTTGCTTTTGATATGTGAGATTGTGGCAGTGAACATTAAAAAGGGCCATCCGCTAAGTGTTTTGTTTTCAAGGTAAACATTGTTTGGTCGAAATTGTAATGATGATCAGTCCAGTGTAATGTTTGTGCTCCCTGTAAACACTGTGTCACCTTGCAGTATGCCAGTTATTCCTGTTATTCAGCACCAGTGGAGTGGACAGTTCCCTGTGAATTTCCCCTCACTTTGATATTTTTCCACTAGCAAAATAAATGCCTGCTTTCAGGGCAAGGGCAGCAATGCATTAAGAACACAGAAGGAAAGGAAAGAGAGTAAGAAGAGAAGTAGAGAGTGAGTGAAAAAATGGGGAGATAATCTAACACAGGTGGCTGTTTTTTTTGCGGTTTTGAGGAGGAAATATATCTTGCCTCTTATCTGAGCAGTGATGTGGGATCATTAATTTGCCTGCTTCTCTCCCTGCTCCTGCTGAAACCTGCCGTTTCAGTCGATTGCCTGTGGTCATTATGACAAAGAGGGGAAGGGTGGGAGGAGAAAAAGTAAGGTGAAGCAAAGATTCAACATACATGCATACATACAAAGACAACATACAATTTGTTGTTGAAAGACAGCTACAAAGTGAAATTGATTCATTTTCTCACATGCATTCACACACACACACACAAACACACACACACACACGCGCACACACACACCAGCCGAATCGCAGCTAGTGTGTAAAATGAATAGCTGGAAGGACTGATGGACTGTCTTCATTATGTTCCAGTCTGCATCAGAAAAACACAGGGAGAAGACGTGGAGCTAGAAGAGGTTTAAAATCACCATAATCCCTTCCCTGTGCCTTTTCACTCCTGCTTTTAAGTCACCTCTCTTGCTCTCTTTCCTTGTATCTTTGCTTATTTGTCCATGTCAAACTACCCATGTGAGGAAGAAAGGATGCTCTTCACTGTGAAATAATGCCAGGCTTTCTCTTCAAATACAGAAAAAAGGACACTGTAGTGTGGGCACTCAAGCACAGTATTCCACTTTAGCATGCGCCATGGACCCCTGCTGGGCCGTCCCTTCATTCAGATTGAGGTATTTTTCTAAGCTTTAAATGCTCCTATCAATTAGTGGTGGTCTGAGGATTGCTTAGAGCAGCAGGACTACACCTCAGTGATTCAACCTGTCATCTTTTATAGATGTTGGTGAATCTAAAGCACATCTGCCCTCAGAGGGACCAGTGTGCCGAGTGGTCAGCCGTGGAATCCATTCTCCAGAAGTGGTCCAATAAAGTAGGGGAATAATGAGCAATGGGCTGTGAAAACGAGAAGCTTGGCTGAATAACAAGGTCAGTATTATTGCATGTGCTTGGTTTATATTGATGATGAGACTGGGGGGTCGTGCTAAAGAAGTGTGCCTTTTCAGAACACTTGAATACAAACAGTTGAGTTTTTATCAGGACCAATTACACAAACAAACATCGATTCTGGTTTAAACAAAAAACATTGCTGCATTTAATGAGCCTCAACGCTGTTAAAAGCTGAATGTTTCCCTATAACCCTTCTAATAAAATGTTCCAAATTAACCCGACCTATTCAGAGGCGTTTCTGTAAACTGTGGATTCTACATTTCTTCTCACTAATTACAGGTGGGAGTATCAAAAAGAAACTATTATTTAAAAAAAGTATAATATCAGCTAGAGAACCAGCATTCAAAGTGCACCTCTGATAATTGCTGATTTTCCAAATGGGAACATAGGCCTAAATGAAGAGCAATTATTCACAACATAACTATAAATGAAACAAATAGTCATAGGACAATAGCCTAGAACACAACACAGCAATAGAGATAAACAGTGAAATGACATTTAAGGGGTCTATTCTAAAATTATGAATAAAATGAATTGAGTAAAAGCAGTCGTGATTCAAAACAGAAGGGTTTATCAACAGGGCAATTATATGTATCTGGTCAAACCTATTGACCATTGTTCTCCACACCCAGCTTGACATCCCTACAGAAACCATTGTTAAGAAGGTCACTACACGGAAAAGAAATGAAAAGGGTTCCACTGCAGTAAGTTCAGGGTGATGACCTTAGCTTCATTCAGCCATTTCGGCATTATACTCTGAAGCTCCCATTGGACCACATGAATGAGGAGACCTGGAGCCTGGCCATTGGTACTTTGTCAAAAAGTTTACCCAAGTAGGATGACTGCCTCCGGGGAAGCAACACATATCCAGGAAGGTCAGGTCCGAGTGTGGATGAGACTGTCTGCATTAGGGGGTTTTTGTTTTATGTGTGCTAAATACAGGGAAATGTTTAAGTCATACTGTAATACACCTAAAAGTCCATGTGTTTGTATTCTTGTATTTCATGTTACAGAATGTTTCAGTTTTGTCAGCAGTCTGGCTGTCATCATTCACTGCACCTACGAAAAGTAATGCACTGTAATTCATATGTATTCCACATATTTATTAATCTAGAAATAATGTCCGTAATAAAGAAAGAAATTAGGTACCGTGATATAAGACTGCCAAAATATGTGTAGGGAGGAGGGTCGTGGTGGTAGACGGGTCCCAATTTGGGAAAACACAGGACTTTCACCTGGGGAACCGGTGTTCGTGTCCTGGTAGTACTAAGCCAAACCACAATCAGTTTTTTATTTTTAACAAAGTTGTTTTTTTGTTTAACCTTTCACTGTCACGTGCATAGCGCTAAATAGAACGTCATACTTTGTAAGATAGCATCCAAATTGTTGTGCATAAGTTTCTGTAAGATATCATACAAATCCGCTGTTGAGAATATGTTTCAGCAGTTGTCCTCGCATTCCAGGATCTTGTGCATTTCGATGACAGCTTTTGGGTACACTATATTCGGAATATTTCATAATATTCTAGTTATTGTTTGCCATTACTGTTCAGTGTAACCACAGCTGTAATTACAATCCTTTGGCCATTGTCAGCGATTTGCAACCCCAGTCGCACACACACGCACACACACACACTTATGGGACGTTAATGAGGAAGATTCTTCGAGCCTCCAACCGTAACATATAAAGATTGTGTGTGTGTGTGTGTGCTTGTGTGTGTGTGTGTGTGTATGTATGTGTGTGTGTGTGTGTTTGTGTGTGTGTGTGTGTGTGTGTGTGTGTGTGTGTGGCAGAGAACCCTCACAAATCTAAAAAGTTTTGCATGGACATGGATTTCAACTCTGTCTTCTTGCTTTCAATTACGCTGATAATGAGCTGTCAAGCGTGGACAGTGGTGTAGGGGAGCTATGAACATTAATGAAAAGAAACTTTGCAGAGTGGCCAGAGGATATTATGTAACACCTTATTAAGATTTCTCCGTATCTTGTGCCTCAACATCATGGCCCAGCAGTGTGAAGCTTATCTCTGTGTTATACTAGCCTACTAATTATCAGGTCACTAAAAAGAGAAGAGAGAAAGTCTAAACAATTAAGAATTAAGATGTGCCATTTGAATCCACATCTTAAATTACCCGGCTCTAAAGGTGTTCCAAGTTGCAGAGACTTTCAATGTTGTCAGTTAGCTGTACTATTTACAATACACAGCTTGCAGTTTTGGTGTCTTGTTTTCACACTGACTGTCTGACAGGCATTGGGACACACACACAAGCAGCCAGTAGAGTGATAATCTTTCATTTGTCTTGAACATGGAAAGAAAACTTGAAAGTAATTGTTCAGCTTTCTTGAAAAGAGATCCTCTATGAGAAAATACATTGTCTAGCTGAGGATAATGGAAAAGACTCCGGCATAGAGAAAGCTGCAGCCAACATTATGTCTTGCCAGCCTCTTCTACTAGTCTCTCTCTGTAAATCAGTGCAATCTCAGTCGTTCTGGTCAGAATGTTCTGACCATCCCCGGAAAAACAAGCCATCTCTTGTATGTTACTGGCGCTTTATTCTGCTGTGCTTCATTCTCATTTGCTACCTCCATGTAGCTTGAGTAGATGATGCATTGGAACTTGGAGAGATGATGGTATATGTTGTTAAAACCCATGGATTTCACCCTCAGCTAAATGCCTGACATGAAGAATGTGGGCTTTTTTCATGCTACACCACATACACTGAACAGTAAATATACTGTATATATATATATATAAATATATATAGTATATACCCTAACCATACTGTCGTGCATTATTTCAGCATGGGGGTAAAGAGAAGCCTGTGGAGGAGTAGTTGGCAGTGGTGCCAGCCACCCCAGCACTTTGACAAGATTACCTCTCCACCCAATTCAATTAGAAGCCCACTTTAGTCACCGCTCACCCCTTCAGGATCTCCATAATCATAACAGATGGTTCTCTATGAGACACCCACCATCTTTCACCTCCAAGAGGCCTGGAGAGCAGCACAACTGAAGCAGCCGACATGGCAGAGCAGTGGATCAGTCTCTCTCACTGTGTCAGAGTAATATTTCTTTTTAACTGATTCTGTGTGATGCACAGGAATACTATTTCAATGTGAGTGAAGGCGTAGTCAATATAACTGTAAAAATAGAGCAGAAATGAGCAAAAACCAAATAATTGCATCGGAAATATTTTTTGTTATCATGTTTTAATGGGGATATTTTGTATTTTGACACCGATTTTTTCATGTATATGTGTCTAAGGAAAAACAATTATGCAAGACTGCTGTGAACCGGACTGCAATGTAATCACATGCAGCAATAACGACCGGCAATGTATGTCGGACTGCATTATGGAAAGATGGAGAAGTTGCTAATATCCTGCCTTACGTTTGTTTGAAACGTTACCGATGCCAGGTCAACACAGTAACTTTAGCTTATAACATTAGCCTTCCTCTGCTCTGTCCGGTGTATTCTCATCAATAGGTCTGTATGATATTTTACGAAAAGGTATGCACAAAAATACACAAGAATTACAATGCATTACCTTCCGTAGCCTGCTCTGTCTGCAGCTCTCCACTCTTGGAACAGATTTTTCCTCGTGATATCTCCAATCCCCCCAACTGCCTGGCTTAACCACAACTACATCTCAAAAGCATTTATCAAAATAAACCAATAAGGTTGTTCTGTTGACAGTGACTGTAAGGACAGAGTTGCTTTTGTTGCCCCGAGCCAGATCTTAGATGTTCACACAATTGTTCCTAAATTCTGTGTTTTGTTCATGTTCCATTTCGTTATCAGAATTTAATCGTTTACTCACTCTTAGCGCCCGCTGTGTTACTGAGAGTCATGAAATAACTCTTTCTCTCATTGATGCTTGAAGGTTTTTTCATTTATTGTGTTTGATTTTAAGTTTCTTCACGCTGCTGAAGACATATCATCATATTTCCGTGGGCAGGGGACTTGTGTGCATACAGAGCCAGAAAGTAAATCCAGAAACCTCAGAGTGTGTAATACAGTGATGGGGCTGTATCACGGGACTATAGCAATGTCCTGCTTGGACAACAAACTCCACTTGAGATACCTCCAGAGCTGGTTTCTTTCTAGCTTTATTTTCCATGTAAACTATAAAATCCTTCTGTGTGTCTCTCATGCAGAATAAATGAGGCCCCCGTTGTGTCATTTCATGATTCCTTTTTGAAAATAGCCAACACATCGTTCCCTTTGTGGCACCTCGGGCTAAGGCACATACCATGTCAGGAGTCCAGCTCCTGACCCCTGTCTAATGGCATCCCTGATTTCCTTCTCACCTCCTCTCCTCCTTTACTACACGCAACATGATTTGAAATGCCCCAGAAATGGCTTGAACTTTTAACAAAAAAGAGCTCTTTGCTGATTGGCTGTGTACTGTATGAACACAACATTGTAACATTTTGAATGTGATGGGAATCGAGCGCCTCCCACTGAGAGGGAACTTGGCACCAAAGTGCCTCTCGGTGTACACAAAGCAGTGTATCAAAGGCATGAGCGAGTCTTTTTGTTTTAGTAAGATGAGGATGTTCAGAGAATAGAAAGTCAGCATCCAAACAACAGGCGGTGCACTGATATTGCTCAAGACTCTTCTGTTGTTTAGTGCTGCTTTTCTTCCTTCTCAGTGAACAGATGATATGCTATTGTGCTCACGTCTATACTTCCAAAGTACATTCCAAAATAAGACATACTGTAAACCACAAACTCATCTGTATCAGTCACTTGAAAAGTTATTTAAAGACCTGGAATGAACTGCACAAGACTAGTGAGGCAGCAGCGTTTGTGTGATGGTGTGTGTGTGTGTGTGTGTGTGTGTCTATGATCAAAGCTTCTCCATCCCACCATGTGCTGATCCAGCCCGGGACAGATATAGCTACTTAGTCCCCATAATGTCCTGGGGTCCCCTCTCATCGCCTTTGAATCCTGTCACAGATAACAGTGTAGATTATATGCCTCTCCTGAGTCACTTTCAAGTTGACTGTACTCCAAAATTGCAAATCTCTCAATCTGACTGCAAACACATCTGCAGTAGAGAGCGATACTATCCAGGCTTCCATCTGGCTTTGTTGTTTCTGTCGGTGAACAACTGGAGAGAGTTTTTTTACGCAATGTTCTTAAGGATGAGAAACAGCATCCATGCTACAGCAGGGCGGTAATGTCATTGCCAGGCTAGCGTGAATCATAACCATCCAAGGCTATTTCCAATGGTGTGAAAGTCAAACATGCATATACATACAGTATACGTATATGGGAAGGGATAAAATAGATACAGTATATTCTAACTATGTGTGTATACATTGTACTGATCTACATGATCTCCACAAGTGTGTATGGTCTGTGTATATGTGCAGTATATGTCTACGCCTGTCATTGTGTTGTGTTTGCATGTGTGTATGAGAGAGGTCATATTGACCCCAAGTACCCAATGCAGGAATGTTCCAGTAGAGGCAACCATTGAAAAAGCTTCAAATGTGTTCTTTAGTGATCATATTTTTTTTAAAACTGAGAGTGCTGCGGTCATTGTTTTCATTTTTTTCTTCTGTGAGGTCATATTGACATGTGGAGGACAGAGTGGTGAAATCACAAAATTAAACTTCAGTCATATTAACAGCTTCGCGTGGATAGATCTGTATTTATTATTATTTTGTGCAGGTACAGTACGTGTTAGACAAAGCCATGAGCAGGATTCAGAGCAATACTTTCCCCCCCTTAATACTCATACCCCATAATATGTGATTACTTAATTCTATATCTTTTTCAACTCATGTGAATTGTTAATACATCTGTCCTATTGTTGCAAGAAAGGCGGTTTATATGATTTGTCATTGACTAGACCCATCTAGAAGTAAGTAAAAGGGACAGATGGTGGTACTGGGGAACCGTCCTTCAGCTGTATCCTCATGAGAAAAATAGACCATAATAAGAAGCATCCACCCTGTCTTTGTGCAACAAAATGAGTATGGAAGCCCATAGGGGACTTTATTAAGAGTATAATGTAAATTTGAAAATGAAAATAAATGTTCTACATATCTATTTGTAATTTTAGTAAAAATGAATATGCAATAATGTCACATACTTGTATTGGCGTTTTTATGAAAATATTATAATGAAAAAAAAAAGTTGTTTGATGTTTTTTTAATTTCCAAAGTCATTCCCAGCTGCACAGTGGATGATAGTCAAATGTTGGTTTAAATTTGAAAATTAAAATGTACTATATATATATAGCCTAATTTTCCAGCTTTTCAAGTAATATTCAAAATGTCTAAAAACGACTACACCTATCTTATATAAATATATAAGAGAATATTTTATTATGTACTAACATCATCCCAAATGTGTCCAACAGTATGCTAACCCAGAGAAATCCGTACTGTTTTCGCCTGCCTATGGCGTTAACCGTTAACTGTGAACAATAGTGGTTGACAATAAAGATTATAACTCCCATGATCACATGCTAGAGTCATCTAAAAGTCCATCTCTTTTCATTGTTCTGACCCTAGTATCAAAAAACTAAGTATTGAACATTTAAGTCAAAGTTAAAAAGAAAATGCAATTTTCTGACAATTTTAAAATTATACCAATTATGATCAGCCATTACATTTTCAAAGACACCAAAACAAGGAGCGTGTAAAACCATTTTCAATGCAGGTAACTGTAGGGAAAAAGAGAAAATAGGTAAAAGGAGAAATGTGAATGTAGGAATGGGTGTAAATGGATAAATAATAGAACAGTTGCTCTATGTGAGGGAAAATTGTACAATTTTCTGCTACAACGTTTCTTAC
The DNA here is from genome assembly GCF_963691815.1 of Echiichthys vipera. Taxonomy (NCBI): domain Eukaryota; kingdom Metazoa; phylum Chordata; class Actinopteri; order Perciformes; family Trachinidae; genus Echiichthys; species Echiichthys vipera. Next base: position 17,322,009 of record NC_139847.1, read on the forward strand.
TTTCATTGCTTTCCCTGTGTTTCGATTGACATACTATAGTCACTCTTCCTTTGTGTGGGTAAATCTTGCTCCTCTCACTTTAATGTACCTACAACAACTCCTGGCATTTTTCATAAGTGTCACATGCATTTTCCAGAGATCATGCAATCTGTGTGCCTCAAACTGGGACGGTCGGGTTTGGAGATGGTGGAAAGTTCAACCACATTGTATCAGGTTCAACCATCGGTGAATCCTACTTTATATGGAAGTTTGCACTTGCTGCTCTATTTACATAACAATCATGATCATTACAGCTTTGGAAATGCATTCTAAAATGTGAAAAACCTGCAGGTGTCTCTGTCCAGGAGTGAAAAACATAATTGATGAACAATTTCTGATTCCAGACACTATCATTCAAGCAAATTACACCACACTTTGCCACTATCAGGACCCCACCTCCTGCCAAACTATGACTATCCTGTTCTCAATTTTAGTCAGCCTTGGCGACTAAGAAGCACATCGTGCAGTGTTTCCCTATGCTAAGAGCCGTGATGTATGGCCTAGGAGGGAAGAAGCACAAATTCTGTCAAGTGTAATCTTTTAATGAAGTTTAATAAAGAAAAGAGAGAGAGAGAGAGAGAGAGAGAGAGAGAGAGAGAGAGAGAGAGAGAGAGAGAGAGAGAGAGAGACCACCTCCATCGTGGCACCCCCTTACCTGTTTCTTATCTGGGCTGGGCTGCTTCTTCCTTGTGCAAGCGAACTGCAGCAAAGCACTTAGCTTCACCCAGGACGTGTCAGCGCTCAGTGGATGTGACGACGATGCTAGGAAGATGGGGGGCGGGGGGTGCTGGGTTACACACAGGGCCTTGTTAATGGGTACACAATGTGCCTAGAGACAAGAAGCAGCACACTCCAGCAGACAGTGCTGTCATCACAGAGGGAGAGACAAAATGGGAGGAGAGAGGGAGCGAGGGAGGGATATTTTTCTCCCACTTTTTTTTTCAGTTATCATTGGCGAGCACACAGACATGCCAGGACCAAAGCATTCAGCATACACACAGGCACACACATGCAACCGATTGACCCACACACAGGCAGACAAAGAAACACAAAGGAATAAGGAAATGAGAAAGACACACACTCACACCCACATCCACACTCGCGGCATGGTTAAGTGAATCTCCTAAATCACAAGCTAGTATTCAATTCATTAGGGAGCTCTTAGCAGCTGTTCTTGTCTAACCACATCAAGGCGCAGATTTAACACATGGATCTAACACTGAACACTTAGATAAGTCTGCTTTTCTAAGAGATGGGGGAGTTCTCCCAATAATAGTCTGCCCAGAAATTGGTTATAAACCCTAAGTCATAAGAACCGTTAAGCTTGCAGTACACTGAAAATGAAATCAAAATGAGTGTATTCTCACAGGCCATATGGTGGTTTTAGGACCCCCCCCCCATGACTGCCCTTTATGAGGCCTCAGTTGCTGAAATCATCTTATTCACAGCTTAGTGCGTGGTTGCAGTTATGTGATGTAATTAGTTGGACTTTTTTCAGTCAGCTATGGGTCACATTAACAGTTTATCTGTGGTTTATTTTGTCTTCACATTGGCACCAGCTGTGATGCCTGGATTTAATTCTAGAGTACTCAGAGTAACTAAAACCCCAAACCACTGCTGAAATCCAATGTGTGATAGCCCTTGCTTAACAGTGGTTAAACCCGTGGTTTGATATTTACCATTTCTCTGATGTGTACCGCAGGAATGTGGTTGTAGCAGAGAGACCAATTCAGAGCACCTGGCTCTCACCCTCCAAGGGAATAAAAGCCCAACTCCAGTGCTGTTCTGGTTCTCTCTCTCACCTGGAATCAACCCATCTGTCATCCTTTTTTATACTACTTCTATAACAAGTCCCATGTTTCAAGTAGATGGAGGACATGTTTTCTGTACCAGTTCTTTTCCTGTAGCTTTGTTTGGCTCAGCAGCTGGTTTGAACAGGAAATTCAGTTCGTCCCGTTATCACCTCCTGCTGAGACAATCAAATCGAGTAAAGTTATACAGATACACACAAATAAATAACAATTCAATACCCCCATTTCAATCATTTTTCAAAAAGATATTGCTCTGAATGGCATCAGAATGGCACCAGGCATATCAACATAGGCTACCAAATATTAATCACAAACGTCTTCCTCTTTGCTGTTGAACCAGGGCATATGGAATTTCACCAGGACTGTCAGGTTTTATTAAAATACCGTACTTGATCCTTTGACCAACAATCTCGCCATTCATCTTCAGCTGTAGCAACAGGTTGTTTGCTGCTAGCAGAGGTGCTAACATTAGCTTGTTGTTCCTGACCTGCATTTTCAGGCTCGGTAGTATTTGAGAGGAGAGTTCTGTCATCATTTGCATTCTCTTTGTGCCTTTTAGGAGCCAGGCCAACTTTACTAATATGTTTTAATCTTCTGCTTTTGCCTGTTTATCCAACATTGCTGTGGCTCATGAGTTGGTCTGACATTTCACTTCCGTGACAACAAACAAGTGGGCATCTCATAATAGCTTACTGGCGAGAGCAGAGGCAAGCATCACATAGTGCGCCCTCGTTAATGTAGTTTAACTGCCATGAATCCCGGAGAGACAGATTTCTCTCTCTCTCTCTCTCTCTCTCTCTCTCTCTCTCTCCATCTCTCCATTTCTCTCTCTCTCTCTCTCTCTCTCCATCTCTCTCTCTCTCCCCCCCCCCCTCTCTCTCTCTCTCTCTCTGTCACATTTTAAGTTAGGAATTAGGTGGACAGGCTACCATGAAATTATTTTCTGAAATTTTCCCACAAATTGCATTTCCAAATAAAAGAAAACAACAGATAATTGCAAAAATACATTTATGCATAAATAACTTGATTATTCAAAATAAGCCAGTTAAAGAAAAACAGGAAAATGTAAAATAACAATTAAAAACACATCATGTACATTTCCCGTTCCTGTCATAGACGTCCGAATAGAGGACCTAGTTTGGACGTCCAGAATTGGTCATGGACAGGCGGATCCAATACAGACATGATTTGCACGTCTATCAGATGTCCAATGTTTTTTCGCCATGCCATTTATGACACAGGCAGCATAATCTCCTTCATATGTACCTTTCAGATTATTGGACACATTTATGATGGCTATACTTCTATATGCACTAGCATATAGTACTATTAGCTTAACTGCTTATTTAAATAAAATACACAATGCACCAAAATATAGCATTTGAAATACATTCCTCGGGTACTTAAATTCATTATGGCAAGTTTTTCATTGCTCCTTTTGCAAGATATAGATTGCTTCTGAACATGGATGGATGAGAAAAACAAATGAAAGGGGTCACTTAAATCGGAAGACCATTAAATCAAACACACATATATACCTCATCATCCATCCTTTTAATCGAATGCTAGAGGGAACAAATACATCATCTACTTTTCTGTTTTGTTTTGTTTTTTTACTGTAAAAGAAGAAAGTACTAACAATACATTTTTCCCACCTGACAAAATGCTACCTCATTTTAAAGCACTTTTATTCCACTGTAGCTCATACCGCGGGAGATGCACAAATTGTCAGCACACCGGCTCCAAATCACTTTCAGACAGTTGTGTTGTAACTGTAGCTGTAACTTTGAGCACAGCTGGAGCGTGTGTTGTCTTTGTTTTGGATTTTACCATTGGGATCTGCTTTCTCCATTACTTCCTTCACCAAACTCCACCCTCTGGAGCAGACACACTGACAGGCAATCACATCTGATTCGCAGCCTTCTAGAGCACACCAGTTGAGTGTACTGGAGCCTTCCTTGAAGAAATGTGTGACTAGAGTCAGGCGAGGTAACCTTTAACAACTCCACACAAAGTCAAGGAACATAACATCACGCAAAGCCCAATGGCTGCTTCTTTGGCATCTAAAATTTTGATTTCAGAGAAGAATTACTTTCAAACAGAAGTCAAATTATATGCATAATGGAATTTCTTCTTCTTGCCAGTCTGATGTCAGGTATCACCTCCCCTTCTGCTACCTCCACTATTTATTTTGCTAGGGCACTGTCGACGATTGTGATTGTTTTGAAGAAATGCAAACAAGCCAGAGGGATTTTGCTCTTATCCGCGAATGGTAACTCATGCAGCCAGACCATTCTCCGGCACTGACACAGTGCTGTGGAGATTGTGAGGACTGGCAATGGGATTAGTTTGACTAGATCTGGGATGGACATTGTTTAAGAAAAAAGACGCTCAACTGCTGACTGGATCTGGCACAACCAAATTAACTTAAGCAAAGACTGTGTTTATACTCAAAAACAATAAGTTCGCAGACATGGGGGACAGCTCAGGCTAGTGAAGAAGGGATGTAGAGGTCACAGAGAGAAACAGAAGAGGGAAGGAAAAGGAAATGGAGAATACAAGGGGAATGTATGTGTGTGTGTGTGTGTGTGCGTGTGTGTGTGTGTGTGTGTGTGTGTGTGTGTGTGTGTGTGTGTGTGTGTGTGGTGTGTGTGCGTGTGTGTGTGTGTGTGTGTGTGTGTGTGTGTGTGTGTGTGTGCGTGTGTTTGTAGCAAATGTGTTGTGCGTGAGAGAGACAGACTGAGAGACATGTCTCCACCAGTGCTGAGGGCAGCAGGTTTTTGGCAGAAGCAGCGCTTTCGTAGGCGGAGGGGAGGAGCAGGGGACGAGAGAGTTTGGGGGATAGAAGAGAAGGAGGAGGAGGAGGAGGAGGAGGAGGAGGAGGAAAATAGAGGATTTGGCCGTAATACCAGTGCCCAGCCATGTGGCGATGGCAGGGTCGTGTCAGGCCTGATTGGCTTCAGTCTTTGATGGAAGTTGACCTTGAGAGCTGGCTGCCTTTAACTGACTGTGACTGCTCAGTGAACACCAGCCGGACACGTTTCCCTGCTCTGTCCCTGAGGCCACAGTCAGCAGGAGGCAGCCACACAGGCAAGAGCGTGTACAGATGTGCACTTCACATACTAACACTTACTGCATGTGTGCACTGAAGTCCCTGTGGCTGGCACTAGTGACAGTTCACCCACATTTACAAAAATACATATTGTCTCACTTATCTCTAGCTGTATCAACTTAGCAAGACTTTTTTTATGTTCATATCATCCATTAGCATAATTAACAACACCAAATGTCTGTAAAAGGCAACTGTGTTCCACTCCATTTGTGGAGTTTCATTCTCAGAAATGTTACCCAAGAGTGCAATAAAATATTTTACACTGTGCAGCCTGAAGTCAGAAGTCTAAACTTACATACATTTAGCAGTAGTACACACGCATACTAGACAGTAGTGGTGTTACAGAAAACAATTGCCATTGACACCAACAGAGCAGCACCATGCTGTGCCTGAAATAAAGGAGAAATTGTTTGAAATTAAGATAAATATCTAAAATATGACATGACATTGTCCTGACTTAGATAAAAGGTTCTCTTAAGTTCTCTTAATTGACTAGTCCATGTCATTGAAACCAATCCATTAGTAGGAGAGGTTCATGCATGAGGTCTCTGGATAATCTGAATAATCTTTAATCTTCCACTTACATACTAGGATTGGGATGGTGGCAGAATTTTACAATTTACACACACACACACACAAACAAATCTCAATGGCTACATACCAATAGAGTTGTAAGTGAGAACACGTTTTTTTGTAATTAGGATGAACTGACCATTTCATTCCAATGGCACTGTTAATGCTGTAAATATAACAGAAAAAAATGACATTCATTCATTCATTCATTCTTCTTCAACCACTTGTCCCTGTCGGGGTCGCGGGGGGCTGGAGCCGATCCCAGCTGCCATCGGACGTGAGGCGGGGTCCACCCTGGACAGGACTCCAGTCTATCACAGGGCACATAGAGACAAACACAGACAGACAACCATTCACACCTACGGGCAATTTTAGAGTCATCAATGAACCTAACACATGCATTTCTTTGGACTGTGGGAGGAAACCGGAGAACCTGGAGAAAACCCACGCAGACACGGGGAGAACATGCAGAACGGCCTCCACCGTGTAGCCCGAAAAACATGGCAGTCCACGCAAAATGTTTTTGTTTCTCTTTTGTCTTCTCCGTCTGATATTTATACACATTTAAATATAAACAAGAATACATTTTGGACTTCCACTTTTTAAGCCATGTGGATGAAAGGCCCCTCCCATGACAACTGGACAAACTCAATCTGCTGATAAGGATACAACGCATTCTCACTCCCAACTTACACATGTCAGCATATGGCAGCTTGACAGGACTCTTTGGCATTATGTTTTTGACGCTCTGAGTGCCCCTTTGGTGTCATTTTTCAACATGCAGTGTTACGTTAGGTTTAGGCATCAAACGTACTAAGTTAGGTTTAGTTGATGAATGTGTTTGTGTAAATTAATTAATAATGTTACGTACGTAACTAAATTTACGTAGGTTATGTATGTGACGTAAGTTAAATTCAGTCAACGTTAACTTTTGGTTTCACATGGGGCACAAACAGCGGCCTCCTGGCCAAAAGTCGCGTGTTTTCTCCTCAAAACACTCAATTTGCCGCTCTTTCAACTGCATCTTTTTACTGCCAACCAGTCACACGCCCAGTTTGTGCGTCTCATACAGACACTTAAGACATATTTGAGGAGTTGGTAGTGAGAACAGATCTGTGTTGAGATTGTCTTCTCAAATACTCCTTATTGTGTGATGTATTTGTCCACCTTGAGATTATTATGCTATTGCTATTATTATGTTGTTATTATTATCCTATTGTGATGACATTTAATCTATAATAATAATAATAATAATCATTTAAAAGCATTTAAAGCTAAGTAATAACCCTACAAGTACCCTTACAGAAGTTATGAGGAAGAAAAGTATTTTCCTTATTGTGTTATCTTCCGTGTGAGGACAAATTGAAGTGATAACACTGTAAAAGCACACAGACACATGTGTCATACGATCGGACTGTGAATGAATAGGAGGGGATAGTTTGGACCTGAGTGCCTCAGGTGGTGGGGAAGGTCACACATCTAAGTGGTTGGTGAAGGACACAGGAAAATGATCCTGCCTTTAAATACCCTGCTGACATCACATTAGCTGGTGTCCAGGGAGCAGCAGGTATGACACACACACATACACATACACACACACACACACACACATACACATACACACACACACACACACACACACACACACACACACACACACACACACACACACACACACACACACACACACACACACACACACACACACACACACACACACACACACACACACACCATCACACAGAGCCATCCAGGGGATCCTTTTCCAGCTTTAAACATGTGATTTCAGGGAAATCCTCTCAAATTGCACATATGATCCACTATGTCCTCCCTTTGGACAACACTTGCAGCAAGTAAAGGCTAGCTTACAGACAGAATTTGTTTTCGTAGTTAGACACCAAGTTTACACACCATAATTGTGGACTGATATTTTCTGTACACACACCAATCGATCATCAAATTCTGAGTCTCTGATCCTGTCTTCTTGAAAACACAACACAATGTTTTCTTGATTTATTGTAGAAGTGCTTTATTTAAACATGTGGCTGTGGAGCACAAACAACATTTCCGATGCATTCTCATTTAGCCTTACCAAGCCGAGTCTGCTTAATGACTGCCTTTGTTGTTGAAAACTGCTGCTTGTTTTTTAAGCCTCTAAGATAAGTGCAGAGCAATATTTTGAAGGAGTCGTCCCCAGCATTCAAAGATGACAGAAGACTGTGAAAGCTACATTTTAAGCTTCAACAGAAAAATCCTTACACTGGTGGATGATTTAAATGGACAAGAGGATCCACTGGATAAACTGCCGCCACTGTCACATGGATATCTGTGGATAATAATACAGTGTGTTATGTTGAAAGGGCATTCCTGTTAAGTCTTCTATACAGGTGGATTGCGTGAATCTGAAAAAGCAAAATAGCTCTTTCAGGTATGAACTGATGGCATTAAAGGTGAGCAGCGATGATAAACATTTTATTGACTGTGCAATTACTACGTCAGTATAAAGTGTGAGACTCTGCAGTCTGCTCAGTTTTTTTAGGCCTGTATATGCTTACATGCCAGCCTTATAGTTGCTGCTTTGATTTATACTTTACCAGCAAAATATAACTCAAGCTCATTCACTATCAAGCACTGCTGTATAACAAACTATCAAACAGCATGGGGTAATTAGAGCTAGTGCTACCCAGACCACTTTCAGCAGTTATAAATTCTGCACAGTACCATTTAGAGCACTTTCTTTGAAGACACCTCTATAGACCATTATGAGGGCGTTCATAGTTAATTATAATGCATTAATTATGTTTTCTGACTTCACTCAAATACATATATACGTCCTGTTGCCCTCTATCAACAGTCATAAAATAGATGTGACTTATAATGAGTTATAAGTTCAAAGGCCTTATGGATGCTGTTGACTAGAGGTTGAATGATTGGGGCTTATAATACACTATGACTACATAAACTCACCTATATACACCTCACCAATCAGCTGTTTTAAGGATTCTTGATAATGCATAATGAACTTATTTGCATTTGGGTATCTTACATCTTAATCACTTATATTACAGCATAGATTATTTTAAATATTTGAAAATGCATTACACTTAACTCCCCACCAACAATGCAATGTTATGATAAAGCATGCATTATTATGAATGCATCAATATGTATTTCACATTACTTAACACATACAATGATTAATTATGATACGCATGGAGTATTTTAGAATGCTATGACTGTGAGTGTACTATGGGAGTGGATTCAGGGAGCAGAAGATGGAGAACTCAATTGCAGATATTCAAGGTAGAGAGTTCATTGAGCAGGTGGGCATGGAAGGTCAGATAACGGCATGGCTGATGAGGACAGTGGGAACAGGTGTGTAGACGAGTGGGGCAGTCTGGTGATGGAGAAATGACGGAAAGTCAGTGCTTCTGGTGGGTGGATAGAAAATGGCAATGAAGGGGCCTTTGGAAAAGAGAACATCTCTTCAAGCACCCTTCATCAAAGTATAGGGTATATAGCTTCAGGACATAGTTCTCGCGCTCCAGAAGAAACAGAGAGTGTAACTTTTCGTAACCATGGTTTTGTATGAGCAGCTTTCGGAAGTGCCAACTGTTGCATATGGAGAAAAAAAAAACATACAACATCAACCCAAAGTTGTACGGGTAGTTGCACAAAACTTTGTTTGTAACACAACCACTCCCACCAGTTGGTTTGGGATCGCACTTAATGTGACGGACGTAAACTCACAAACGGAGTGGAAGTGGGTAGTGAGAAGTAGAGAGTACAGGTGAAATATAGCATTTTGCCTTACTCCGTAGTATTTAAAGCAATGTTTATTACAGTTTACTGCATGTTGTATAAATCAATACATAACTTAAATACATATATAATTACCCCCATTTATCTTTTTACTGAATATATTTCTAAGGCTCTAGTATTCAAATAACACCCACACAGGTGTTTTCTCTTATTTTCTTGATAAAACATAAACAGACCATGGAATAGTTGCATCTCTGTCATTCATCCATTGCATCTTTAATAATGGCACAATGTCCACCTTCATGACTGTATACGCATATGCATAGTTTGGTGATCCTAGTAAACTCCCAGCATTGATTCCTGTCAGCTACAGTAGGTGTGCAGGGCCTTTAGTGTCTTCTCTCCTTGGGAAACTCGATCCAGAATTGAACTCTATTCTGCATTTATAGTTGTATTTCCATATGCTGTATAACGGTAAGAATCTCCTGGGCTGCCACCACATTTACAAGAGGAAAAAGTTAAAAAACACTGACATTTTACTATGAATCCCTGAAGAATACCAGGTCTCTGGTTCTCATGTACTATTCAGGCTTTATATTTGTCCATTCTCTGTTGGATCAACTAGCTGGTTGGATTTTCACCCTACAGTACCGTTGCATGGGAATGGTTTGCATTTAGCAGACTAATCCCTTTGATGGTAAAGGGCCCCTGTGGTAACAAAAAGAGAAAATGTTTATTAATGTGAAAATGCTTCTCTTGTGGAGTATATTCAACCAAGCTGAGAGTTCCATGTTTTTCAAGTGTGTCTCTAGCAAACACTTTTCCGACTGCAAACATTTTCCTGCTCATCTCCTGGGTCTAAATATAGAGATAGAGAAGAAGGTGAGATTTAGTGCATCTCATGCTGGTATGTTGTCAGAACGTCTTTTTTTGTGCTGGAATTTCCAATTATGGCTGAGTGGCACATGGTGCAGCAAATGGAGTAGGTGTTGAAACTCATTTCACTGCAGACAGCATTTAATGAGCATTTTATCATCTATTTATGTAATTTCTGTGAAAGAGGAGATGAAAGTGAAGATCTCACATTGCCAAATATTTCTAATTGTGAGGAGATAAACCTGATTAGCTTTGATCACTTTGTCTTTTTACTAACTTTGTAATTTGTAGAAACACTAAATACGTACAATCTTTCACTATAAAATCCACTTTTTAAAACACGATAGTGACCTGGTGACATATTTGTATACATTGATATACCTACCTCTTTCAAAGTAATCTAGAAGGTGCTTGCTTATGGGTCTGATTACTGCTGAAACATTTGATTATCATTAAAAAACCAAAACTGAAATATGACAATGCCATAAGTATTCAGACCCTTTGCTGTAACTGTATATTAAACTCAGGTGCTGTCCATTTCTTCTGATCATCCTTGAGATGATGCACCTTTATTTGAATCCAGCTGTTTAATTCAATTGATTGGGCGTATGATGGATTAGGAAAGCAAACACCTGTCTAAAAAAGAACCTGAAGTGTGTAAAGAAGTCAGTTAAATTTGGAGGAGGAAGTGTCACGGTTTGGGGGATGTTTTCTGCAGCAGGAGTTGGGCCAACTACATGGCAGGGTGATTGCAAAACTGTATGTGAACCTCCTTTGGCAAAATGAGATATCTTCACTGCAATTTTCTCCCAAACAGCTACAATTTTCTCGCAAGAAAATGCCCCCTGTCACAATGCAAAACAGGTTAAGCAGTTCCTTGGAGCTAAGAATGTTGAAACAATGACATGGTCAGCCCAGAGTCCAGATCTAAACCCAAAGACAATCTCTGGAAAATCCTTGAAAACAAAGTAATGTCTAAGAAACCCACTACAGTTACTAAACTGTGGAACAGACTGAAGAAGAATAGAACCAGAGCAGTGTGAGAAACGAGGATTCATTTTTGAATCCTATAGAAGAAAACATTGTTGAAATCTTCTTTTCTGACACAATGGTTACTGTTCTCTAATTTTGCTCACTGTTTTCTTTTCCACAAAATTAAGGTTTTTGTTGAAATGTCTTGGTTAATTCAAAAAACATGATGTACAGCAGTGGTATAGCCACAGTGGATACTTTCAAATTCAGAACATAAAAAATAACAGCATTTTAGAATAAATCAAGTATTTTTTTAGTTGTTCTCTGATTTTTATCTCCACTGTATCGTTAAAAGCCACATACTTTAAGTATATAGTGAAGAACTAAAATGTTGCCTGGAATCACACAAATCTCACTAACCATATAAAATAAATGGTGGCGACCTTTGCATCAGGCAATGTTTATCGGATCTTTATGGTTACACTAGCCATGTTGTATATCTGCATAAATAAGATTGGACGTCTGTATGCAAATGGTAGCCAAGCAGCTAATGAATGAGCCACTGACGATAAGGAATGACTGAAGCAGCTAATGCTAATTCAAAATCAGTGCCTAAACTTGCTTGAATGTAATTTCCCATGGATAAAGGCTTATCTTAAGCTTAATCTGAATCCATGATAATTCAATTGAAATCCAATTTAAATATTTTTAGGATCTTAGTAACTAATTTGAATCCCATCAGTTTACAGTATTCCTTTGAAACCCAGGTTAACTTTTGGTTGAGATGATCAAAGATTGGATCATTTGAGATTTCCTGTATATTCATTTAACTCTGGCGAGCAGTATTTACAAACCCTCAAACTGAAATCTGTATGATTTCCTGTTGACGAACAGCATCCATCACCACATTAGTAGACGCTAGAGAGCTAGGAGATGATTCATCCTTCATAGGGACAGTCTAGGGTGTCCTCTACCCTCCCTTCACCTCCATCCCCACCCTCACCCTCTGGGGATGTGTAGGAAGTGCTGTAGGGGTCGACGTGGGAGGGATGGGACACACACACCAGGCCTCGATGATTAAGAGTCCAGATCCAATGACCATGAGTGTCAGCGTCTACAGCACACACACCTTCCAACGGCTCTGGTCTGGTAGAGTGTGAACCCTGCCTCAGTTGGGGGGGCATTTAGCCCATCATCCCCCACTGATGGATGGGGGACATTACGGCTCTTGGGGACAGGTGCCACTGACGATTAAAGGCCCCAGCCAGTGGCTCGGAAAGAATGGAAGTGGAAAGAGGAGAGAAGAAGGAAAGGGAAACTGTTGCCGCAGAACGAGTAAACACAAACACTGCAGGGAAAGCAGAAGTGAAACGAGTGGCTAGGTTACAGGGAAGGAGGGGGCGTTGCAGGTAGAGAGACAGATGGCGAGAGCAATTTTTTTCCCCTGCCTTTTGGATTTTAAGTGTCCTACAATACAACTGCCTGTGTACCAAAACAGTGATCACACAAGCTAACATGCCTGCTAACAGGTGCAGAAACATTTTGCCTTGTCTCTTTCAGCCCCCCTTTTTTGGTGCAGACTCACCACAACAGACATTTTCCTATTTTTCGGTCTGTCTGCAAGACTCCTGAGGCTGCCTGGCTGCTTTCCTCTGTGTTGATGACCTTTGTTTCCTAACCCTGTCAGCGAGCTATGGGGACATATATTACCTCGCCTGCCTTAGGGGCAATTCACCTGTCTGTCATTGGCACTCGCCCTCCTCCCTGTCTTTTCACTGCATCATTGTTGTGCTGCTTCGTAATTGGTTCCCTACATTGTTTGGGACTCAATCATTTCAATTGTCTATGGCCCCTCAAAAGCTCCCATTTGCAGGTAAATGCATCACAAGTGCTGTATGTTTAATTTCCCTCTCCCTCATCAGTGCTAACGCAAGAACCTGGAAGATTTATCTGATTAGGGCTAAATAAGGCAGCTGTTTTCATGTCGCATCACATATGGGACCCTCCATTCCTAGATAATGATCGTACCACTAAGTGAACCCCCTATGGAGTTAAAATGTGACAAAAAAGAATCTGTGCTGAAGCTCATTTCTATCATCATTTCTATCATGGTGAGTGGGAAAGATGCGTTGTTGAGAGGAAGACGTGTGAGTGAAAGACAGAAGATAGGAAGAAGAAGGCAGCAATCCACTGGGAACAGGTCACTCTTTGCCAAGTTCAACAGACTGATTGTGGAATTGAATTTCTACAAGGCCGAGGCAAGTAATAACAGGCCCTGGCTGAGAGAATGGAGCTATACTTTTGGTTTCAACTGCAGAGTGAAATGTACTGCCATCAGCAGAAAAAAAGGACAGGGGTAGGGACCAATGCCTATCCCCACAACACCAGTGATTATCAGGAAATTGCCTTGACATTCAGCTATAATTTGCTTTGTAATGACTGAAAATAGCTGGGGATGAGTCCTCCCAGATTGCTATGTTATCAAAAATTGCACTCGTGAAAAACAACGTTTTCACATTTGCAAACAGCAGGGGGAACCACTTCATCAAAACAACCCCTTCATCCACTTACAGCTGTAGCTCCTCCTCTGATCCATCCGTTTCCCCCCCCATCTTTTTTTGAGTAAGAGCAAATCCATCAGTGTTTACTCCTATAATGTTGAATGTTTGCTCATCTGCTTTACCCATAATCCCTCAGCACATTTTCCCTCTCCTCCTTGGCCTCTATATTAAGGCTCTGTCGTCATTGAAGGATTAACTCCTCTGAACTTCTCAGAGATGATACAGAGCTAGAACTACTACTGAACTATGCCACAATATCTTTGGAGAGAGAGAGAGAGTGTGTGTGTGTGTGTGTGTGTGTGTGTGTGTGTGTGTGTGTGTGTGTGTGTGTGTGTGTGTGTGTGTGTGTGTTTGTGTGTGTGTGTGTGTGTGTGTGTGTGTGAGAGAAAGAGAGTGTCTGTGTGGTTCTGTATGTGTCTGTGTGTATTTCTTGATCACTCTCACAGGAATTCTCATCAGAGGTCCTCTTGAATCAAAAAGACGCTTTGATAAGGACTTTAAAACACATTTTCCAGCCACAACTGCTGTTTTTCTGCACAGTCATATAGCTTCCTGCTGACTTTTTGACCTTTTCTGTCCACAAACCAATGAGTTACACTATGGAAAAAAAAAAAAAAACTTATTTTTCCAGTGCTGTGGCCATCAAAACTTATCAGAAGTTTCTGCCTACTGCCGATATTCTTTTAAAGTACTTCCAAACAAACCAGAGCATAAACAAAAACTTTTTTAGGGTTGTTCTCTTAAAAACCACCTAATTATAATGAAAGGACTGTTCCTTCTCAGTTAGTCCACATCTGATAGGTTGACATGTGGGTTTCTGCCTCCTCTTGAAAGTGTCCCTTTATCAGTGAATCCGCACAGATACAGCTTAGAGCCTCTTGCCAGCTTATCTCTGTTGGGCCGTTAATTAGCAGCAAGTGCAGCAATTACACTAAAATATCCTGAGCAACAAAGACACAAAAGATGGCCCCCATACCTACCCCCTCTTCGCCTTACCCTGGCCTTAAAACTAGCTCCCACAAATGACGGGAAAGAGAGAGGGGTGAGGAGAAGGAAACGAGGAAGGGAGATTTTTTGAGCAACACAAAGACAGAACTTGGATAAGACTCTGCTGTCATTTTTAATTGGTTTGTCTCTCCTGAGAGGAGCCCCCTCCCGCCCCTTATATAAGGGGGGGGGCCCTTATATAATATAAGCTTGTATGTGCATAATCATGTGTGCGGTTGTGGATAAATACACCACCAGTGGATGAATAGCCAGCTGTATTTGGTGTAAGATTGACACTGTTGTTTTCTTCTGTGGTGACAGTATAGCCTACACCAGGGCTATTCAATTGGATCCGCCCGCAAGGGAATATTTCCTGGGCCTTTGAGTAGAAGCTGTCAGGCCTGGGCAGGAATGAGGACTCAGATGCGGAGGTGAATAGGTTATGCTGGCTTTTATTCTAAAACCAAAACAGAGTTGCACTGAGCTAGTAAAACATAAAACAAAGTCACTCCGAAGAGGAGGAAAACAAAGGGAAAATAAGTTTCTCCAAAAAACAAAGCTTACAAAAATGCATTCAAAATCAAAATCACTCTTCTTCAGAGGAAAAAACAGACACACAAAAAACAAGAGCGTGACGATACTCAGACTCAAAGGCTGGGACGAGGCTGTGGAATGGGCTGGACGTTTTCGACATGACGGACGCAATACTCTGGCAATGAGACAGGGAAAGACACAGACTATATACACATGAGGGGAGGGGGCACAGGTGGAAACAATCATGGATTGGGGAGGACGTCAGACCGCTGACACAAGAGGAAGGGTAAGTGACCTGAAACGAGAGGAGAGTTACTTTTCAAAATAAAACATGAAATTCCCAAGACAGAAAACCCAAAGACAGGACAGTCCTCACTGAGGTGTGACAGAAACCTCAGTGAAAAAAATAATTCATGGCTGCTGTCCTCTCTAGTATCCATCTAACATGATATCACATGGCATGGTTTCAGCCAAATATTTGAGGACAGCTTTAAGTTTAATTTAGATAATCATTCAAAAATAGTCATGCTATGTTCAACAATGTATTGTTCTGGACTGTTACTGTGCTATTATTGTTATTTTGTTAAACAGTTCAGAACTAGGTCACACCCTAGGTTTGTTAGTTTTGTGTTGAGGAGGTGCAGCATCTCTAATGTTTACCACAGACTTACATTGTATTTGTTAAATCAAATAAATTCATTAATCAATGCATTATGTTGGCTCTGATGCAGTCGGCCTCTGTGTCTCTGGTCACCACTCTTTAGTCTCACTCAATGTCCCGCCCACAGCAAAATCTGATAAGTTACATGTCACAAGTAATAGCCTGTCAACACCACTGAAGGCTCCTGTGCCTCTGACGGTCAGCAGCTCCAGTGAGCAGGCAGAGCTGTGTGTCAAAGGCAGCATACACTACTGAAGTTGTAATAAACATCACAATCCTCTTGTGCACCAAATGTTTCTGCTGGTAACATCTTGCCATCACAGCAAAAATGAGTATGATAACTGCAAGGACAGGAAGAGAGAGTGAGACCACTTCTGAACACGGGAGAGAGATGTTACCTGCGACCAGATCGTAGTTTATACAAATGCAGTGCAGTGAGGACACAGATATTCCATACACCAGACATAACGTAGACCCGCTGATGCGCATTCAAACCATGCTTGACCTGTTCAGAGATTCAAGTCTCTCTCTCTCTCAAATGGGTCATCAAATATACCTGGGTGGCCATTAATATCCAAGTCTATTGACCTGTGCACACACTAACATTATGCACTGAACTACCTACATATAGAGCTCCCCCTAAGTTTGTCAAATTATGCATTCTGAATCGAGCTTTGCAAGTAGAATAACAAATGTGTTTCACAGCAGCAACAACCGCATGGAGTGCACATGAATGAAGTGGATTCATTCAGGAAGTGGATTAGCCTTTATCCCACCAATTCATTTTGAAAGAGTATAACCAGTGGGGAAGCTTCAACTCGACCGTCGAATGGACGTCATCACTCACTTCGATCAATGTTGGAACTTTGTAACTCGCTGACTCAGTGTCTCAGTGACAGACTCTCATGTTTCATGTTCTGTCCTCTCTGATTCAGCCAAAATTCAAAGTGCACATTAAATACATGCGGTACGGTGGTGTGGTGGCTAGCATTGTTGCCTCACAGCAAGAGGGTTTCTGGTTTGAATCCAGGCTGGGGCCCTTCTGTGTGGAGTTTGCATGTTCTCCCCGTGTCTGCGTGGGTTTTCCCACTCCTCCCACAGTCCAAAGACTGTGACCCCCCGTGACCCGATAGGGACAAGATGGATGGATGACATTAAATAAATTTCCTTGCCCAGATACACATCATACATATTTATTCGTTATAGTCTCTGTGAAACATGTCTTTGTTCCCTTAGTTGCATATACTGCTGGAATAATTTTTGTATCATTGTATACATTGAAAAGGAAAAAGTTTCAACTTAACTGTACATACTCTGTATTTAAATATTATTTCACTTTTCCATGTGAGTGAGCTGACTGAACTGAAGCAGCTGTGAGTGCTCTACTCCTGAGAAATACCGTAAGAACTCACTGATTTCAGATCTTCCCCCTCCATAAACCTGGGTGTTTACAGACTTCACAATTGAAGTGCATGAAGTTCAAACAGTTCTGTTAGTGCTGTTGGAAGCAGTTTATACAAGAGCAGAAGACCAGGGTGACATCTGACTAAATGAAAAGTATCTATTAGCTTTGAATCACAGTAGCTGAGTATTGCTTCTAAATGCAGCCCATGTGCATCTAGACAGTATGTTAACTTAAGTCAAAGCCAACATGAATGGATTGCATTACTTGGAGACAGTACATCCACCATCAGACTGCAAGCAAAACCTATTCACCTTGTGTTACATTTAGAATGGTGGGAAAAAAATAAGAAGATGAGGACATTTTGAGAGCACTATTATTGTGGTGATTAATCTACAGGCTCAACATTTGGATGGTGATTTAGGGGACTATTTCCAAGAAACATCCCTGTAGCTAAGTAGTGTGACGTTTAGGAATAGGATCAGATTGCTGTTAGAGTTTATGGTTAGTCATGTAGAACAGGTTTTAGTGGATGAATCTAGCCAGTTAAGATCCATACAAGTACGGTAGCTAAATGCAAACTATAGCTCACACTCCACTGCGTATGTCAGTATTTCAAAACCCCCCGGGTGTTAGCTAGTTCTCCCCACATACGCAATCAGCAGCTCTAGGAACAGCTGATGAGACAGCAACCAGGAAACTGGAGAGCATCTGGCACCATTGGGGATCCAGGTTCCCCCTTATAGCATTCATCATGAATAGCAGAACACAAGGGGAAGGTAGAAGTGCAAATTAGGATGTAGAACATAATGCTAAAAGTTCCTGTACTGTTCCAGAATTACTTGTCGAGGGAGTCTGCAATATATCAAACAACATCTGTGGCTATGGAGTGTTTGTATACCATTTAACAGGCACTCGTGAAAAACTCCATATTGTTCCAAACAGTAAACAATCCGGTTTGTTATGGCAGCACTTAAGATCTCAATGGTATTAGGTATTGGTGAGACAGAAAAAAGTTGCCAAGAGAGAGAATACACGGTTAGTGTATTCTCTCTCTTGGCAACTTTTCTCTGTCTCACCAAAGGAAGTGCTGTGTTAAATGTGAGCTCTTGAGATCTTCTAGACATATTCATTTGTAGTGCATTATGTACACTGTGGAGTAAATTGAGTGGGGACCCCTATTAACCGTTGGACTGCCGAACAGCATTCTGGGTACATCTCTCTCCCTGTCACTCGCTGCACCACCTTTAAAACAGATGAAGAAAGATGGACCGAATATGTTACATTGCAGCATTGTCAAACATTTTAAGCATCACTGATGTAGCTTTCAGAATGAATGCTTCTGTTCCTGAAAATAGCCTGGTTGCAAATAGGTAGCTGTTGGCAAATGAGGCATAGACACAACTATGGCATGACAGGTGCATTGCTCAGGACCCAAGAAGCAAAAGCAGAGGCCAAGCAATTTGCTCTCAACAGGCATGTTTTGAACGTGCACTGCACCAGTAACTTGGTGGGTTGTAAACATCTAAAGGTAATGTAAACTAAGTTGTTAGCTGCTGTCTGATCATGAGTAAATTTAATTCTTGATGCCTATCTATCAGTTCTGGTGTGATAATGATTCTTACTACGGGTCGCTAAAGGCTCACTCTCATTTCTCATTAAATTCTTGATTGAGGTGATTGATTGAAGAACAACTTTGAAACGAAAGCCACAAATCAACAGCTTTATGGTTGGGGAGGAAATAAAATTCAAAGTCATAAAATCTTTTATTCTTTATTTGTATTGTTTTTATGGCAGCAGATCACCTGTTTAATCTTGTGCTATTGTTTATACCGTAGATTTTTTAAAAGCTTTTTGCAGGGTGTAAAGTGCAGTGTTGAAAAATCTGAGAGTGCACAGACTAACAATCAGTTGGCAGAGTGAAGTTTTTAAGGTGGACACATCACTTTGTATTAGATAAATGCACACTCAGCAGCAAGGTAAGGGTGAAGGAAAGAAATAGGATGCGGATGAAAAAAACATACATGTTTTAAACCCACAGCATTAATAGAATTACTTTAATGATCCCAGACCGGGAAATTATCTCTCGCGAACGAGAACATATAGTAGTATGTAGTGCAGTGGCGAACGGAAACCGCACAGACTTACAATTTTTGTCAACATCATAATTATTGTTGTTCCCATCCACACAAATGCAAAAATTAAATATTTTACTTAAAAATAAATACAGTACAAAGATAATTCAGTTTAGCAACAGCACCAATAACAGTGGTCTGACCTGTTCAGTGCCTCTTAGAGACATGTTTTACAATAGAGAGCTAGTGAGTAAATCCATTTCCTCTGTCTGGTATGTTTCCTTAACGACTGTAATCATGACCTTTTGTGGAACCAACAGTGCTCTCCAGCCTTTTGTCTGCACATTAATTTGCTCCTACTGGAATAAAACCTTATTATACCTGGAGGTCACACCATTATCCCCGAGAGAGAGAAAGAGAGAGAGATAGAGAGAGCGAGAGAGAGAGAGAGAGAGAGAGAGATATGTGACATTTTTGTACTCTCATTGCCACTGATGAAACCCAAATGCTGGGAACCACACACAGTTATCCAAGACAGAGTTAAAGGCTCACATCTCTAAAATGCTGTAGGTTAAAGATTGAAAATAGATCTTCTCAACAGCGGCTTTGAGAGATACCCACCTAATATCGGGGAATGTTGCAGGGAGGCAGGCAAGCAAAGAGAGAGAGAGAGAGCTGTGAGAAAAGAAACAAGAGTGTCACATCCATTTGTAACTCCTGCTGTGATGTCAGGATGCTGGCAGGGGCTCGCCAACTGTGCACAGTGACGTTGATGGATGCAGGTGAGCGCCCTGACTCTCTCCCCAAATACTCATCATGTGAAGATCTGTCTGTTTTTGTTCCTTTATGAACCCATAGCTGAAAGATGGAGACAGCAAAAGATGTGAAATTGGGCCGGCAGGAGAGATGAGGGTGACAAAGATAAGAATAAAGGTGATAGTGGGGTGAAGAATAAAGTAGCAGAGAGTGTAAGAAAATAAGAAAAAAGAAAGGTGCGGAGATGGAGTAGGGGGAACATTACAAGGAAAGCCAGACAGATATAGAGACTGCACTATAAAGTTTGTGTTTCTTTCTGCCTGGACTTGAACTTTTCCACTCAATTCTGTTTAAATATTAAAGGTTTGTAATTAAAAGGTGAGAGTGAGATGCCACAGGGGACTTTGGCCTTATTGACCAAGGAGTGACAAAGTATCAATCACTATGACTTGAAGCCTGCATCGAAGGTGTAAGCTTGAGGATCTTGTCTGGATATCGAGATGTTTTCATCTGTTTACATCCCAGCAAGTGCTCCGCCAGCCTCCCAGGGCGCACTGACGGTTTTGAGGCTAGAGCCCACCATGGAAGATATGTAGAGTGTTTATGTATTGCTTAATTTGTTTCTCTCCTCCACATGGGCTTGGTCTCTTGCTGAGAGATGACTGACAGACAAGGAGGAGGGGGGGAAGTTAGTTTTCAACACTCTATAGTAGTATGTAGTGCAGTGGCAATTCCCCTGCAACTGTAGACTTGCTTTTGGAAACACACAGGAAACTGTATGTGGTCTGAATGCTTAAGTTCAAATGCTCGAGTTGCCATTGTCTCTCTAGTGTGTTTGCATTGAATACACACTCAAAAAAGGCGGTGCATTCATTTACGTGGCCAATTAAAAAATTGCAGACACACACCAGTTGGTCAGAGGTCAGCATACTTCACATCCACACAAGAAGCACAATTATCAATACAGGAATCCCGTTCTGTTCTGAATGATCCTGCGACATCTCTGCATGATGAACAAAAGCAGCGACTGAGATGAACATCTGCTCACTCTCAGCTGTCCAAAGCTGTGGGATGTGAAGTTGTGAAACAGGCAGTGATATTGTATTTGGTCCTTACCTTCATTAATCATACATGCCTTTGAGTAAATTCACAGCTCCACGGGTTTAATAAGAGCCCAGGCAGTATATGTGCCTCACATATACCAGTGTAAGAGAGATCATTATGGAAATTCTCAGAGGGAGGTGAACTTTAATAACTGCTCAAAATAAATCAAGAGGCAATATGAGCATTGACGGGCATTTCTCCCCCCAGACATCAGGTGGAGTGTAGAATTGAAACAACACCAAGCATCTGAACATCTCAAGTAATATTGCTTCTTGAGGGAAATTCTGATTATGCACGTTAGAATATTATGTGCCACTGCTTTGGGCAATCATGTAGCGCTGCCGCAGTGCTACTATTGCAATAAATCACAGTTTATGATAATGACTCAGGAGGAAATCATTGACACCTATGCATCCGGAACACAATGTGCAACGTTCATGCATATTCAGTCTGTTACACGCTCATCAGAGAATTCCGGAGCAACATGTGTGACTGTAAGAGACGACAAAACGCAGATGACCTTTCTGAACAAATCAGAGATGACCTTAGTGCAAATGTGAGCAATGACTGATACAGTTTCAAAGGGCGGCTGTAGACACAGACGGAGAGTATCTTAGCCTGCAGTATTACACTGATACATGTTTAGGTACATGCCTCAAGTGCTCGTTCTCCCAAATCCCAGTATTTTACCTGGGAATGAAAAATGCAATCCAGGTTTTTACCATCATCACCATATGAGATTTACACTTTCAAAAGTTAAGTTGTTTCACTTTCAAATAGTGTGATGGATACACTTCTGCCTTCAACTTCAACAAGCAGTTTAATTCCTAACTCATGCAAAGATGTTTTCCATCATCAAACTGTGTGCAGATCAATCATGCGGTCAGCTTCATTGCAATTTAATGTGGTTGCTACAGTTTAGATCCACAAATGATATAATTAAGTGCTGGAGTGGAAATAGGTAATATTCAAGCAGTGAAATAAGATGACTTGATTTGCATTTAAACACAGTAGATGTTAAACGTCTCATGGTTCATTCATCAGAGCTTTGATGATCAGTGATTTTTTTGTGTCTGACTCACTCACTCATGTTCAACCGCTTATCTGGGATCAGGTCCTGGGTCCCCTACCGCCACATTAGCCAGCTCTAACTGGGGGATCCCGAGGCGTTCTCAGGCAAGTGCGGCAATATAATCTCTCCACCTAGTCCTGGGTCTTCCCCAAGGCCTCCTCCCAGCTGGATGTGCCTGGAACGCCTCCCTAGGGAGGCGCCCACGGGGCATTCTTACTAGATGCCCAACGCAAAGGAGCAGCGGCTCTTCTCCGAGTTCCTCAAGAATGACTGAACTTTTCATCACACTTAATGGGAACGCACTTCAAAGTCTGAGTATGCGAGTCTGTTAATGTGGATCAGACCAGTACAATGTAATTTACCATAGTAGGGGGGAGAGGAGGTGGCAACTTGCGTAAGTTTCTTTTTGCTTCAGTTTAACTTAAAATTGTTGAACTTCCTATTTTCAACTCGTTAATATATGCCAGAAAATGTTTTTCCTCAATGCAGCTGGTTCTTCAACATCAACTATAAGGTTTTCTGGTGTCAAGCCACCTCATCTGTCCTTTATATGGGATGGAAACACTCCATTCCTCAATGCTGCCTTCACAACAGAGACTCAAAAGTTTGATTCATCACATGCTCATACAACACCTGTAGTGTAATTCAGGGTGGCACACTTATGAGGATGTGCTAAAAAGGCAAGTTTAAGAAAAATCATTAGCATAGGAGTAATGTATTAATATGAATTTTAAATATAAGTGTATACTGGATAGTTTGGTGAGCTGTGCCATTTGTCAGTGTATAGATATGAAAATCTTCTCTATGGGACATCCTGAGCTGATTCCATTTGCAGCCCCTTGTTCATTTCACATGGTTTTTGGAGATATTGATAAAAAATCTTTAAAAAGAAAGAGAGAGAAAACCTTCTTCAGTGAATTAATTCATCATTCATCCATAGTCTTACTCTAATGTACTGTAAAGTGGTTATACATGTCACAAGGACACATATGTGTTTCTGTCATGCTCTACCTTGTTTTAGTCCACTCCATCTGACGTTCACGCATGTGCATTTCTTGATATATTCCAGATGGTGTTGGTTGGTGCTGTAGTCTTTGTATTACTTTAAAGACGGCAGGTTTACTCCTTTAGCGCTCAAACCATCTTTTGAACTTTATAAAGCTCTCACCACACTTTTTCATTCCTTTTTTCTCAACTTTTTCTTCTTCTTCCCCTTCTCCTTCTTCTTCTTCTACTTTGCAAATCAGCTAGCGGTGCATATTCCACCTACTGGACGTGGTGTAATACTTAAAACAGGAACAGCAGGTGTGCATATTTACAGAGCGTGGTGGTCATTTTTTTGGGGCTGCTTGTGAACAGTCCACCCTGACCCTTGCGGAAATAGGTGGATGATGACATTTATATTCACAGAATAACACAAAGAAAATATGTTCAATTTGTGCATTTTATTTGCTGTGCATTTTAGACTTTTTCCTTTGTGTCAGTTCGAGGGTAAAAGCCCTGTGGATGGGCAGTGAAAATAATTACTTGAAGAGGTAACATTTTTTTTAATGATGTGTACTGATATGTTATGTCCAATATAATATCTTCTCAAATTGCCTTTCTGCTGATTTGTTTTTGATTTTTTTTGTTGCACCGATTACGGAGATGAACTGGTAATTAAGTTTGGAGAGGGTTGTCTGTTTACACCTTGATGTTTTTGGAATATTATTTGGAATATATTTCCTGCAATAGAAAACTTTTAAAACACACTCCTTGACGAGTTTTGCCATTTTTGCAATGTCTTGACACATTTGCCAAAGGAATATTTGTCATTTATATACACCAGCTAGCTACCACCTGCAGAGTCAGAAAAATACTGGAGAAATAGTGAAGAGATGGAAACATCAGCGAGATTAGTAAATCAAGCCGCTTTCTGCAGCAGCACATAAACAAACCACTCAACTGAAGGCCAAGATATTTTTTCCCCAGGCTGGTGCATTTTATCCTGTGATGGATAAAATGCAAAGCAGATGATAGGGCCACTGTGATTGTGTGCGTGTTTTCTGTTTTCCTGTCCTTCCCCATCATCTGGCCACATTACAAATTTGCAAAGGGGAATGGCAAGGACAGAATATGATAAAGGTCACCCTTCAGAGTCAAAGTGGCTCAAATAATGCTGGAGTCATCTTTGCTTTCATCATATACTTGTTTCAAACTATTGATTTCTTTTTTTGGCACAGTTCTGAAAGAATGTTTGCAGTAATGCAATCGATCACATACAGGGTCATTGGAGTGTCACTCATAAAATGAGTCGTTATTCCTTCCTCTTCAACAAGAAAGTACAGCTAATAAAAAAGCGTTCTCACCTGTCATGCTCTCTTATCATCACAGACTTACAATAGGGTTTAAAAAGGAAAAGAAATATAGTTTTAGCTTGTGACTGCTGAGCCCTCCGGGGATTTGATGGAAGACCTGACAAGCGGTGACAAACTTCTAGGACTGTCCCTGAAGGTGCTGGGGTGAGCATTAAGCAGGCAGAGTGATGGGCCCTATTTTAGTCTCTGGGAGCTGATAAGGTTGGGATTCTGAATCACACATTTACAGTCACGGTTATTGAAAATCAGGGTCACTTCACTCAGACAAGCTCTTCAGATGGGGAACTTGAAGAAAAGAAATGAATTAACAATGGCCTATCTTTGTCTTGTGCTTGACTACAATTTCAAGGATTTTGTCGGCCAATCCCATCCAAGAAAATTGACTCTTAATAAAATATGTTTTACTTAAGCTGTTATGAACTTACATGCTTGTGTCTTAAGTGTTAACATTGTAAAGTCTTGATTTAATTTGGTCATCGCATTCTTTTATTATTGCTTACTATTGCCTCTTCTCTCCCTGCTCTGTAAAATATGGTTGCAATAAAGGAATTGTTTTCAATGCAATGTTCCAAAGGAAGTTTGTATCTCTATAGAGCTGCATGAATCAGTCAAAAGGCAGATAAAAAGAAACAGTGAACAAAAAAGGTTCTCACATTTCAGAATCATTTGAAAGAATAACATATTCTGATCCCTCAACCCACGAGTCTATTTGTTTCTGTTTACTGTAACTCTTGACACTCTGAATACCAATTGTGTCTGTTTTAGCAGAAATATTTAGAAATGAGTCATGCTAATTAATGTGCTTTCTCCAGTGAGAGCACAAGAAGTCTTGGCAGCCGCAATAATCTACATGCGGAAAATCTTAGACTTTGACTTAGACTTCTCTTTATTGATGACTTTCGCAAGGATTCTGGCCTGTTTGTAAGTCTTTCTTTAATTTATTAGGCTTATTTTTTAAAGATTGTTTGTTGAATCAGCTGTGGAACAAAAAATTAAATAGTCATTATTTCAGTCAGCTTCTGATTTTTGATATAACATAATGTAGCTTTAGAAGAAAGAGCCCTCAGAATAATGTTCTGTAGTAACTTATTCCATCTGGTATTTAACACTGTTAAATCGCCTGTTTGGAATGTTATCAGACCATTAAATGACCGTTATCAGTAATCACTTCCATTATACTGCTTAGGACGGGGCAAACTGCACCTACCATGGGTTGCGTCTGAAATTCCATACTAACATGCTATTAAGAAGGCTAAAACAGTATGTGAGATTTCCTAGTATGTTGAAACCTTTGTGGGAAGCTGATATTACGTAATCTGCGTGCTATCACCAGTTAATATTACAGTATGTGAACACTGGACACTACAAGACTGGACATTGCATGAATATCCCACAATTCAATGATGTAGTAACAACACTATTCATAACAGACAACAGACAGTGACCAAGGCAGCTCTGTACCATCAATGACATTTCTGCCTATAAAAAATCTGTGGTTTTGTCATCTGCAACTGTTGTGGCTTACTTTTTCCAGGGCACGGTTTACCATGATTACTACTTTCAGGGACTGACTTGGTAATTACAGCTCAGTGCAAGATACATACTATTTTTTATTTACACAAAAGTACTTAGTAGTACTAGTATGTACGTTCATATGTATGTAGTATGTACGCACCAATGGCTCCCCAAACAACATTAATGATGAAGGAAACAGGGACAGAAACGAAAACTACTTGGTTAGGTTAAGATAAGGCCATGTTTGGGTTTAAATAAGTACATACGTAAGATAAGGCTGTTACATATGTAATGTAAGTATGCGTAAGAACTTACATACGTTAGTTCAAATAAGTCAGTGTTCACGTTTGGTTACACACAGGACATGAACCGTGCGTCTCCTAGTTGAAAGTACTGCGATTGTTTGAGACTTCCATACACCCTGACCTCCCGACACAGACTTTGTCTCTCACCAGCCCATTGTCATTCCCAGGTTGTCAAATGCTGCCACTTTGTCATGGCCCTTTGCGTTAGATACCAACGCAAAAGTCACGATTGAACGTCTGTAAACTGTAGTCACGTTACAAGCACGCCTATTTTAACCCCAAATGGGTTTATTGTCTAAACCTGAACACATTAACCATGTGTTCTACGTGTTTAATACAGCGACTTGAGTGCAGTGTCTCATTTTACCTGAGGGGCTAGCCAGTGCATTGGTGACACCAAAGAGTCTTGTTTAAACTGCCAGGCTGTTAAGTGAGGAGTTGGGATGAGGACAGGTAGTCGTCATCTGATTTCCTCCTATGCTCTCATCATAATCACTACGGTAACTTACAGATTTTAGACTAGCATAACATTTTTTTACACCCGTAAAGGGCCCAGTATACTGCTAATCAGTCATGGACACTGTCAGTATAATCATACATTTTAGGCTCTATGGACCCTCGTGGACATGGCCAGATGATCACATTTACACACATCACATGGATCCTATGAGGATACGGAAGGTATCATTTTAAAAACTTGTTGCTACATTATGCCAACCAACTGTCTTCTAATAAACAATCATATTTTCTTTCCACCACTTTGACTTTTTAAATTATATTCACTGTTGCCTGAAAAACAGTCCATATGGAGTGCTGTATACTGTTACACCAAGCCAAGAAATAATAATAGAAAATGTAGAGTCCAGTACAAACAATGCCCCGTGGTCATAATGTGAAGATTTATATAAAGCCTAAGGCTTTGCAGAGTATTCTCCGTATTTCTCAGAAGCTCAGAAAATACATAAAATTTTTTATCAATTTCAGTGCCATTTGAAGTGACCCAACCAGCTAGAAAGTGAGCTAATAAGAATCAAGAAAAATAACATGAATGTATTTTACTGTTTACATGAAATTTTTAAGGACTGAATAATATGTCACACACATTAGTGCCTCTCTCATCGTAACGTCTCTTTGGCTTATTAAAATAATGGGTAAAATCTCCTTCCCTAGTTTTATTTCCAATAGTGACACCACGACCTTGCTGCTGCTTTTCCTTCTCTCTTACATCAGAAATCAATGTAGGTGGCGGCACTCAACCTGAATACCAGGCCTCATTTTCTTAAATCAAATAGTTCCCCTAACATTCTATATTTATTTGTGCACACACACACACACACACACACACACACACACACACACACACACACACACACATACACATACACACACACACACACACACACACACACACACACACACACACACACACACACACACACACACACACACACACACACACACACACACACACACACACACACACACACACACACACACACACACACCAGAGGCACCCAAGGTCAAAGAAAGTATCATCTTGCTGATGCAAGAAATCCCCCTTCTGAGAACAGTAAATGCCAAAGCTGGAGAAGCCACAGACACCAACCACAAATACTCAGAGAGAGAAACCTGGGTGAACTTTCCTCACTCTGAACCAGCCAGTGATTGATTTTCCACACAGATCTCTAAAAGGGTGTTACTCTCCTATCTGTAACAGTAATGAATTTCATTATAAGGCCCTGGAACACACAGGGAGAGATGGAGATGCTGGCCGATGGCAGGAGATAGAAAGAGAAGGAGAGATAAAAGAAAGAGGGAGGTGGGGGGGCCGGACTGTCAGGATCTGTCTGTCAATAGTGACATGCATCTCCCCGCCGGCTGGAGACTGAAATAACAGCCAACCGTAGAGCAATTATAAACACTGCCAACCTCGGCATGCCTCAGCGTCTTGCTGTTGTTAAAGTAAGTATTGTATAGATTTAAATACACACATATGAGCTTCCACCCTACTTCCTTTGTCATAACCCATGTGCCAGTAACCACGGTGACCAAAGACGTCCCGCGGCAGTGGATGTATCCAGGCCGAAGTGAGTCAGGACGCACGATTGGATGACTCATTGCGTTCTTGGGGCTAAAAAAGCCCTTTCATCGTTATCTCTCACTCTCCCTGACTCTCTGTCTTCCTCCCCAGCTGCCTCCTCCTCTTCATTTTGCATTTATCTGCACCTCAGCTTTTCCCAGGTAAATAAAAGCTATTTGGATTTCTCCCAGACCCCAAGGGAAAGCGCTGGCGTCTGACACCACAGAGAGGTGTCAGGGCATTCTGTTGACTTGCCAGTCACCTTATTTTCATATCTACTCTACCCTTCTGTTTGGTTGTTAAGGAGGTGAATTGCAGCCCTATCATTTTGTGGTCATTAGTATTCACGGAGGGCTGGGTCAGGTACCCCAGGAGTGATTGGCGCTCATGAATAAGCCAAATGCCACTTAAGAACTTGCCGAAATATTTTGTTCAAGATTTAAATCTCAAGTGGATGGTCGCCAGAGTGGGTGGCTTGTAATACTCAGAAGTTATTCAAAAGGTTACACTGGTTATTTATGTATTCTTTATCATTATGGAAATCAATTTCCAGATTTAAACAGTGGGACCAACCATTCCTTCCTAGAACGTGGTAATTATTTCTGCAATACCTGAACAAAATTGATTTGACAGCATTGTCATTATGTTGGCTACAGAAATGATTTCCCAGATGGGGCATAATGTCATACAAAAATATTAGGTTAACGCTTTACATGGACTCGGTAGGAACTTTATTTTGAAATGGCTGCTGGATAAATTCGCGCCCTGTTCCAAGAGTGAATCAAATATTGTCAGGCTAAGTGATTGCTGTATAAAATCAATCTCAATGATTGCTACATTACACTGTCATGAAGCTCTTCTTCATCCACTGTAGCTAAAAACAAGGTCATATTCAAATCGGTTGAACAGTCCTCATTTAAATTTTAAGACCTATAGAGAACAATTAATCTTCTAAAACATGATTGCAAACATATCCTATATTTTTGAAAAAAAAGCTGTGCACTGAGAGAGAAGAAAAAAATCTGGGTAGTAAATTGTGATTTAGACAATTATCAACTAATAAAAGAAAACTTACCAAAGAGGAATGGAAAAAGGTGAATGTCATAATGCTCAGATTCAAACCAGCAGCACAACATTTCGACTCTGCTAATGCATATATTGCATCACATGTTAGGTTAAGCCTAACCTAAGATGCACATGTTCTCCATGAAAGTCACTTCAAGATTGTGTTTAAGCCAGTCCCTAAATTCCAGAAATGTCTGACATTTTGCACCGTTCATCAGAGCCGGAGTGGCGGCTGCTTAACCTGACTCTTGCCAGATGAATTTCGTTCCACCTTGCTTCACTCTTACATCTGGTATCGCTCGACTGGGAAGTGATTTCAGGGGGCTGGGCCTTATCAAAAATCCTTGCGTATGATTGGATAAACCACTTGTCCGTCATCTGTATTTACGTGCTACTTCAACCATTCAAATCGAAACCAACCCGTGATGCTGATGAGAGCGACGCAGGGAAAAGCCAAACAGAGCTTGCGATGTTTCCACTAACAAAAGCCTTCAGAGCCGTTCTCTGGTGTTTTAAAAAACGGTTCTTCATCAAACATAACTAATCCCACCATCTATTCTCCCTTTGTCCTACCGTTTTTAATCCTACTACTTCATTGTCCCTATCTCTTGTTCACACTTCGAAACTCTAATCCCTTCACTTTGCCCCCACTTTTAGCTTTTCAGGAGTACATTCCATTTATCTTTTTATTCAGCTCTTGTTCTTTCACTCTGGTCTCTTGACCTTCTATTCTGAATTTCTCTATTTTTCTTGTTCTGCCACAATTGTTCTCTTTCATTCTTCCTCAGAATGTTTTTACTTTCTCTGTCTTACTCCTTTCACTCTATATTCTCTTTTGTCTTGTGCTTTCATTACTCCTTCATCGCTGCTGTCCTAAGATCTTCACCTCCCATTATACACCACCTCCCTTACGACCTTTGCCTCCAACACTCATCAGCTACTGTATGTGCATATACTGTACACACATAGGCACTTTTTCATTGCTGCCCCTCAGCCAATGCATGTTTAATCTCCAGCTTTAATTTCATCAAAATCTGGATTCTCTGAAATAGCCTGACACCACATAAACTAGCTCGTTCTCTCAAGTATAGCAATATACAGAGCCCTAAGCCCCCCACCACCACCCCCATCCCCTCGCTCTCTATACACCCATGCACATGTTGATGGCTTGTCGCCTCTGTGACGTGACAGCACAGAGGTGACACTGCGTCTGTCACTCTGACAGCTGGCATTTCACAGCGATCCACTAACTACAGCACTCACATAGCAGACAGGAGATAGATAGAGAGAGATAGAAAGGAGCAGGGAGGCAGAGAGAGAAGTTGTTTAAAAGCAAAGATCAGCAAAACAATAAAATGAAACACTGTGACAGATGGACAGTTTTGTTTTAATATTTCTGTCCTCATCTTACCCTTGACAATGAAGACAAAGGTACACTGCATACGCTGCTGCTTGGTGCTCAGTGAAGGACACAATGTGGTTCATTAGGGATGAGTTTAAAGCAAATGCTAATTGACCAGCTTTGTTAGCAAAACCATATGCTCCCATTCATGATTGTTTGGGCCGTATTGAATTGTAATTAATCAGTCTTACAGTATGTGTGCAGCCTGATAGGGTTGTCAGGTGCTACCAACTAATGATGGAAAAAAAAACAGACAAAAGTGTTTATGTTGCCCTAAATTTGAAAAAAGGGACATACATGCATCAGGGGTAAAGTAATGGTGAGGCAAAATACTACTGTATTAGCAGAGGAGGGTTAGCATATTTCATTCCGCATAATGGACAAACCAAGCTCCCAACCCAGCCACTTTCTGGTTGGTCCAACACGGAAGTGGCAAAACTGCAGTTCTCCGAGTGTCCAGTAGGAGTAGTTTGCACAATAGAGCAGTTTCTCATTGACCCCCATGTTAAATAGGCTGTTTTCACAGCATAGTTAAACCTGTTTAAGGCCTGGTATGAAAAAACACATTCTAGTCTGTATGTTGAGGTCGTACCACCATGACAACACTGAGGGGGTTGAATTTCTTTTTTTTCTTTTACTTTATTGGAGGTTAACGTTTATGAATAATTAGGGGCGCAGGTTCTTGAGTGACAGCTAGCCGGTGGCCCTCCCCTCTCCTCAGAGGTATACATCAGCCTGACGAACATATATATGTCCTCTTACCCTTTTTTTGGTAAGAGGACATGAGGCGGAGTCAAAGTGAGATAAGATGGCGACTCCCATAGGTGAGTATGATTGGATCAAGTTGAGAGAACGGACCCCGACAGGTATGCTAAATCCTTTTTTTATACAGTCTATGGGACAAGCGCAGTGGGGTTCGGATCTGAGGGGTGCTTTTCTGACACAGGAGGGAACATTTTGTCACTTAGAACACACCTGTAAGTAAGAGGTAAAATGGTGAAAAGCTGTAAAGCTCTGCATGTATCGGCTATATAGCCTACCTTCTGCTCAGTATTATGGATGTGGATAGAGCTCTGTTACAGCATGCATCATGATGTATCAGTGTTGTGTGTTTGTGCATTGGCATTGAACATGGCCAGAAATGTATTTGTATTATTGTGAATTGTGGTGAAATTACATCAAATGCAACCTGTGATTTCTGTTCTGAAAATGTTTCTTATTTATTTGACATTTTCATGTTGGCAGATTTATTTATTATATTTTATTATTTTTCTGGTCCCTGCTAATGAAGCAAAATCAATTACAATAAGAGACACATTAAGATGCACACATTGATGGAGCAACACTACATCCTGGTCACATCCTCCAAATATGTATTGACATTGCATGCTCTCATCTCAAGATGCATACACGCACACATCTTGATAGTTTCTTCATTTTTTGTTGTTGAGAACTTCCTGACTTGACAGCTCACTTTGACCTGGTCTCTTCATGTCTTTTGTTACAAAACCAAATCTTTTCTGGGAAATGTTTTTGTTCTGGGAAACTGGGGTCAGCTGGCAATACTGTGAACAGGTCGTATAAAGCACATAGCTGCCAGATGAATACAATACTGAATTACTGCATCATTAGGTTATGCTATACATCATACTCATCAGACAATCTTTATCTATTAATGCTCTCTTTTTCAGGCACTCCCTGATGACATTCATACAGTTGTACATTCACTGGTTGGGGTCAAGGGCCTTGCTCAAGAGAGCATTTCTTTTCTTATTTTTATTTGTTTATATCGGCAAAGTTTAAAATCTCCCATTGCACTTGAATGCACCACTCAGTTCACATGATCCCACAGGGTTGCCCCAACAGTCAAGCAGGGGTAACGCAGGCCGCATTGAGCTCAGGAGGTGAAGTGCAGCCATGTCGCTTGTCCGGTCCTTTTTCATCTCAGCCACGAGAGTGGCTGAGACAGAGAAAAGGAGAGGAACCGGATCTAAACTGTGAAAAGAGGGAAAGTAAGCCAGCGCACTTGACCACTGGAAGTGCGGAGCCGAGTGACTTCACAAAGGAGACAAGTCACGTCAGTAAGACGAGTTGTTTATCTGAAGGAAAAAACCTTGTTAGCACTTACCGTCGTCGTCCATGGTAATGCTAGCTCTGTATCTAACAGGCTTACCACTTACCTTCCATCCGGAGAGCCGCTGCAGCTCCGACATCGGCGTGCTCGGCTTTGAACTACAAAGCAACGGTGAGAAACGTGTCTATTTAGCCGCCCTGATGCTATTTTTCTATTGATTCTCTGTGTGCTGAAAGAGAGCAGTAGTGGTATTAAAGGCTAGGAGTGTGAACTGAAGTGAATAATGTTGCAACATTTTGAACATGTGTGTAATTGATCTATTCTTTTTTGCTGATGTATGAATGTAAAAGAGATTTGTTTTATATTCCTAATGCAAATTCAAAAGGAAAGATCATAATTTGATAGATTATAAGATGAGAGTAAAATATTTTATTTTCTAATATGCAAATTACTAAAAGAATTTATTTCATTTCAATTTGAGTCAAAAGTTACTTAGAGGGTCATTTTTGGTGCAGTTTCTCTCACATAAATAGGCCTATAGTGTTGATTCCGGTCGGACAGATGGCGAGCCAACTATTTTAAGGAAGAATCACCACAAAGGAGATACACACGTACACACTCACACATACATTCACATTACACTCCATGGATCTTTAAAATAAAGTGCACCTGCAACAACTCTCATTTCATAAGGGCCCCAACGGACATTTTTATTGTATTTAAGTGTGCACACTATTCCTTTATTTTAGGTAATCTTGGTCCTTATTTTATATTTTTTGTACAAATTTAAACATATGCTTATTTGTTGTAAAAATACAGGAGTGGCTACTCAACAGTTACTCCAGTGCCTGCCTCATTATTGCTGCTCAACACATTGGCACCTTACGAATTTGGTGTCTTCTGATTCTGGCCAGGGTCTAGTTATTAGTCCAAGTTGTTGTTACTGTACTGATACTGTAATTGGTAGATTGGTAACACGTAGCCTCTCTGCTGGGGCCCGTTCTCTCTACTTCCATCCATCCATCCAATCGTACTCGCCTCTGGGAGCTGCCATCTTGTCAGACTTTGACACCTACTCATTTCCTCTTACCAAAAAAGGGCATTGATTTGATGTTGAGGGGAGGGAGATACGTTCCACTGGCTGACGTTTACAGAAGTAGCTCACAATAGCTGCGTCTCTACTACACCTGCTATGATATAAAATAAAGTTTGGGTGAAAAACACTGGCTTGGCGAGTTGGGTGCAGGCACTCCCGTGTCTCTAGCGGAGCCTACACCGGCTCCGGGAGTGAAGTGCAGGCAGCCAGCGTTTATGATCTATGATTTAAACTGATATTCAACACAGTATCATGCCCATAGACTCTAAAACACAGACCCTCACGGCCCATATCCTCCGGCTGCTCCAGGTTAGCATCTAGTGTATGTGTCATAAAAAGCAGGCTGTACTGCAAGTCATGGTGCAAGTGCGGCTATATAATTAGCATAACAGAGCTTGTTCCTAAACCATCTGTTTTTACAGTTGATTGAAGAGCAAACCATCTTGTCACTTATAGTAACACCACCACACGAATGAACACAGTGCAGGTCGAGATGACAGAGTTAGTATGCTAATCCTGACAACTAGCCTCTGAGGAGGAGTGAGGGCCAGAGGCTAGCTGTCACTCACCCCTAATTATTCATAAACTTTAACCTACAATACAAACTTTAAAACTAGCCTGTTAAAAAATATTCA
Organism: Echiichthys vipera; assembly: GCF_963691815.1. NCBI lineage: Eukaryota > Metazoa > Chordata > Actinopteri > Perciformes > Trachinidae > Echiichthys > Echiichthys vipera. The sequence goes on from NC_139847.1 coordinate 17,356,835, forward strand.
CCCTCCTAAGTGTTGTCATGGAGATATGACTTAAGCACACAGATGAGAATGTTTTTTGCAAACAAGTCCTAAGTAGGTTTAATTATGCTGTTAAAATCAGCCTGTTTAACATGGGGGTCAATTGTGCTCTCTTGTGCAAACTACTCCTAGTGGAAAATCGGAGAATCACAGTTTTGGGCATTTCCATATTGGATCAACCAGGAAGTCGCTGTGGTGGGGCCTTGGCCTTGCTCAAGGGAAATGAGGGAGGGGCAAGTGCTGTTTTTTCACTTTTTCTCCTTTATCCTGCAGGTCGAGGGATTAAACAGATGACCTTCCGGTCACAAACACTTCTCTAACCTTTTGGCCACCACTACCCTACATATGGAATCATTATTGTATAATGCACCTTTAAAATATTAAGTGTATATATACACTTAAAATTGTTTTAATATTTAAGTATAATATAACAATGTTAAGAGGTTAATACCATTTTAAGAAGTCACTTTATTTACTGTAACCATTTTTTTTTTTGGGGGGGGGGGGGGGACTAAACTGTAAACTAAACTGTGTGTTGTATGTTAGCAGCTGATGTTAGCATTTAGCCGAAAGCACTACTGTGACATAATATAGCACCACACAGCTATTAGCATAGTGACAGACTATAGTTGCAGACTAAGTTTCCTAAAATATGCAGCATAAGTGTATTGTTAAGGAGTGTCGATTAAGTAGATATACATGTAAATAGTCCAAGTCCACCTGTGTTATATCATCCCCCAATACTGAAACCAGAATAAGTCAGGACACTCTATCAACAGTTTGGCTATGAAACAGAAAAGTTTCAAGTCCATTAAGAGAGCAAGCAATACGAACTAAGGAAGTTAAAGTCATAACAGAAATAGAGATCCCAAGTGCACTAGAGAATGAAACACATAAGGTAATGGAGCTCACTTATATAAAAAAGTTATATAAGTGAGCTACAAGAAAACTTGAGCCATTTCATAGATTTGAAGAGGGAGAGAATGTTAGAAAGAAATGGGGGGAAAGTGTCAGCCGGGTCAGAGCTCTGCAAGGATCCCTTTTAAATTTGTCTTCACTGGGGTGAAAGTGGGAGTCTGAAGGTAACAAAGCAGGACATACAAATCACCTCATGAAATGCACGTTAATGTTGGGAAAGTCAGTGAAAGTTGAGATGTTTCAATGACTCTTAACACAAGAGGATTTCAGCCCTCCAACATGGAAAAAAAAATGCAAGATGCAGTAAAACATAAAGATATTGCCCTCTCCAGGATCCAGTGTTGTCTGCTTAAGGTTATTTTCCAGCGGTTGAGAGACTTGAGACGTATGAGGCTCATGAAAGGAGAAGAAAATATCACTCACTGTATGTTTTCTGTGAGTGTCTGTAACGTGGCGACAATGGTAAAGACATTACTTCTAATCAGAAAAAAATGTATGAGCCAACTTCTTGACACATCTGAACAAAATACAGAACTACCTGACTTCTCAGGGTTTTTAGATTATCTAGCCCAGAACATGCTGGGTAATACACCGTTTGGCTCAGCAACATACAGCCTTCTGTGGCTAGATTTGTTTTCGTCTTTGTCTCAAATGCTACCCAAAGCCATGTTAAAGCCCATTTTCAAGACATAATGTGCAAAATTTAATATGCTTCACAACACTAGATTGGTACTTACCAAAGCATGACAGCGCCTGAAAATTGGTATCATGGCAGGGTGCACAATCTCCCCTGTAGCATTCCCAAAGACAACGGAGGTAATCATTAGGCCATCAAAGAAGCTTGTTGTAACAAAAAGGACTTTCTTCATAATGATCAGGCAACTATCTTACACAATTATGAGCTGAGGAAGATGGAACTTATTCAGGTAATAAGACAATTAAGTGGACATTTTATTTTTACTTAAAGCTATGGTCTACGATTTGGAATATTGGTAATTAATATTAATATCGTTTATACTGCGATCATGGTCCTGTATTCCAATCTACACAATATGAATAGCAAAAAATCAATTTAGTCATCATTGTCATCCCGACTGGTCACATACTGTCAATTGGTCAGGACCTTTAAACATCACTTGTCAATGCCCTGGGTAGCCTTGTGCGTCAAAAGCTTGATGCTCCCAGTTGTTGTTTTAAACACGGGGAACATATTGTTTATGTTGTGAACTCGCATTAAACTACGGGGTTAGGGTTAGGCAACAAAACCACTTTGTAAGGGCTAGGAAAAATTTGGGTGGGGTTATGATAAGTTCAAATAAGTAGATGCTCTTATACTACATCACCTGATTTCCTTATTTGTTTTGGATCTTCCACAGTGTAATGGCAAGAGTTTCATTGACGACATTGAAAGTAGCGTGTCACAGCTGTCTCAAACATTCCAACCTCCACAACCTTAATTTCTACATCACTACATAAAGGACATTACGTTCTGCATTTTTACAGTTGGCTTTTAAAGTAAATCTTGAGGTGCAGAATCGCCCAATGAATGCAATTGGGCTGGGCTGGTATAGGAAGGACATTGGGTTACTATGCTTGTGCTGTAGTCTTACGTATTTAAGCAAGACTAGAGCTGACACTAATAGAGTCAAAAGACTCAACAGGGAGACTGAATCAGAGTAGATTCTGTTTTTGTGACTGGAAAGTAAAATGTTCTTTGTCTGTTAATCCACTGAGGCTGCTGCTCCTCATACTAACTACATTATGCATTTCTTGTTCATTTCGAGAAACAGCTGCTGCTACTGGAGACATGAAATACTTGATACACTTGATGAGCACCAGAGCATTCATCAGTCAGATTAAGGAACTTTCTTTTAAAAGGTCTAGCAAAGCAAGCGACTGTGGTTGATCTGGTCTGTGGATATGTGATAGTAGACAACTGAAACATCACTTATTGTTGATACTGGAGTTTAACTGAGAACTTAATAACATTATTCCAGGTAAAACATCTATTCCAGGTTGGATAAACAACCTAGAATAGAGGCTGAATACATCAAAGGATTTTTCCAAGGAAAGACCTGGCTCACAGTATTTAATTAAAAAGAAAAACAGACATTTACCCAGCAAGATACAGTACAACTAAGCAAGATGAGGTAAGAAGAAATTACTAGAGAATGACATACTCGCCGATTGTGTAGAGGAACATGAGAGGATATCGTTATCTGTGCTGATGCTTCCATGCAGTTAAAGACTGCCAACAGGCAACTGGCCTGTCTGAGGAAGAACTGCAGCCTTATCAGAACTTCAACAGACGACTGGCGTTTTTTCTTAATTTATTTTCAACAGATTGCCAGATCAAGAATGGCATTTTCATCAGGTATTGCTGGTTGTATGCAAGTACGCCTGTGAGAGTGACTCTGTATGTGTGAACGCCGATTTTATTGTAATCCAGGTCAATGTGAAGGGGGCAGTTTGGGTGTTGTAATATTGGTTATTTTTGAAATACCATTTGACTCCTCATTAATAATTGTACAGAGCATGCTGGCATTCTCTTTGCAGAGAACATCTGTCCGACTCAACATCGTGTGTGTGTGTGTGAAATACCTCAATCTCTCTGCTTCAATGCTTCCACTTTTCTAATTTCCCCTACATCTCCCCTGTTTCTTCCCCCATTCCTTCTCTAATTACCTTTTCTTTACCATCATTTCCCTATTTAGCATATGAATTGGACCCAGAACGTCTCTGTGTAGTTCACTTATTATGTTTGCCTGTGAATGGATGAAAGAGTATTGCTTTCGTAATGAAATACATTGAGAAATGCATTATATTCAATTACAGCTGTGACTACAACATGAGTTCAAATATGTCTTTTGTTTATACAGTATAATGTAATGTATATGACCTTGAATCATAATTGGATAACACACAAGGATGTTTGCTGAAAGCAAATGTAATTGTCGTGCTTTTGTTTCACCACAGCTTCTGTCTTCCTCACTATCTACTCTGCACGCTACTATTTATAGTCTTAATTTCCTCCTTAACATGTTTGACGGTATGAGCAAACACATCATTAGACAACTGTGTTTATTCCTTATGTATAGGAAGGGTAAACTGAAGTGTAGGGTTTTGTTTCCTCATTGCCTGCTCTTCATAGAAAAACCAACGACTACCACGACTGGAATGATTTTATGAAAGCTGATCTTTCCAGACTGAAATTATTTATAGTATTACAGTATTATGTATGATACTATACAGTAGTAGTATGAAGAAGAAGAAGAATTACTTTATTTATCCCGCACGGGGAAATTGAATTTTTTCACTCTTATTATTATACATACATACACACACAGGTCCAAATACACACATGCACAAACAGGGCCTATACATGCAATTAGGGAGAGATGTTAGAGCGAGGGGACTGCCAGTGACCAGCGCCCCGAGCAGTTGGGGGTTCGGTGCCTTGCTCAACAGCACCCCGGCAGTGCCCAGGAGATGAACTGGCACCTCTCCAGCCACCAGTCCACGCTCCATACTTGGTCAGGGACTTGAACCAGCGACCCTTCGGTTCCCAGCCAAGTCACCTATGGACTGAGCTACTGCCGCCCCTAATCATCTAACCTGTATCATACAGGATAATAAAGACACCTAAATGTATACAACAAAAACCAAGCCTTCAGGTGTGCCAGCATATGTCCACAACAGCCAAAAACTAAGCAAAAAAATAGCAAAAAATAAAATAAACAAATACATTTTAAAAAAGTAGTAAAGGATATGGACAGGTTCACAGATCCCATGGCCCCATAAATAGCAAAACAATACATGCAGGTAGTTTTATCACGCTGATGTTAGTTCAAGTTTTATTTTTTCGTATATGTTTGGTTTTAATTTGTTCTTTGATGCTATACAAATTTGGTGAAATGATGAGTGACAGCCATGATCAACTCGCAATTAGTCAGGCCGGTGTATGGACATAGCTTCGATGATATGAATCTATCGCCGTACAGCAAAGCCAAAAGGAAAAAAGAACGAAGCCAAAGACCATTACACCAACATTCAAGTATGAAACAATAATATGATTTTTTCTCTATTTTATTCATGGCTGTTTCAATTTGAGGAGGTGTCTCTTTTGCAGGAACACCCTAATCACTTTTGCGGACATTCACTCTGGGGAGCTGGCCAGTGCAACCACAGTCTGATCTGCTGCCACTGAGAAGCTCCACTGGAGCAGCTGGGTTAAGGGCCCTGTTTAAATGCACCTCAGTGGGCTTATTCACTCTCCCCACCTAGATTTATCCTGCTGGTCCAAGGATTAAACTACTGATTGTGGCGCGGTCAACCTGGGTTTTTATGATTCAGGCACAGATAACAGCATCTTACCAGAGGATCTCAGGCAGCAACTGGTCTCATAGAGTTTTAATGGCTTCACTATATTGATGTACTGTGGATTTGAGCAGATGAGCCAGAGTTTGATGTGACGGATAACATATTCAAATTTACCTTAAAATATAATGAAAAGAAACTAAACATGGAAAGCTCAAATGTTACTTTCTAGGTAATTAGGTAATTTAGCAAAATCCTCATTGTCACACTTCTTTTATATTTGATACTAATTGGTATCAACCGAATATCACCACCCTTTATAAACATTCTTGCATTTGTGGCTAATTTACTGCAATTTAAGTCCCTTTTCTCTGGTTGTTATACTGTTTAACAGGCTGTATTTAAAGCAATGGCAGGGGGAACTCGCGAATTGAAAAATAATTTTAAGTTTATAACATGAAAAGAAACATTACTATAAAACAAATCCAAATACAGAAGATATAAATGTATTCCTTTTTGAAAGGTTGTGTGGCTGTGGTCAGAGAAAAAGCAGACGAAAGAGTACTGCAGCTTGCAGTAATCTAAGGGATTTAAATGTGATAAGAGTGTACATGGATGACAGGATCAGGGCAGAGAGAGAGAGAGAGAGAGTTGGGCTGTGAATATGGTATACCACGCCGTATACTCTCGCTCTCTCTCTCCCTCTCAAATAACTCCCTTCTCACATAGCATTTCTCACTCATTTCTTAATGAGCTTAATGGACTGAGAGCAGAGTCTCACCTCTTTAAACCTGATGAGGTCGGCCAGGAAATTGATCCGCCTGGAGGGCTGATATGTGCTCATGCAAAATTAGATAGATGCTATGCTAAAAAATAATAATCTGACATTTTATTGCTAAAAGAATATAGAGAGGGGTGCTGTCGTGGTAAAAGGAGTTCTGTTTTACAACAGAATAATATCCCAAAATAAGGAAAACATATTTGATAAACTTTAAAGAGTCTTCCCCAAAGCAATTTGAGAACAAGCAATGAGAACATTCACAGGCTTTAAATAGTCTTTAATCATATAAATTAAGTCCAGCATCAGTGTTTAATAGTACATAATAAACATGGTTCAATTCAGGGCTGTAGTCAAGACCAACTCAATCGAGTCCAAGTCAAGATCAAGACCAAGTCCAGTCGAGACCAACTCAAGACCAAGTCCATTTTCATGTTATACCAAGGGGTTAACCTGAGCCAGAGATGGTCACAAGTTACTTTTTGCATGCCCAAGTCAAGTCTCAAGTCTCTGGGGGAAGCAGCAAGTCCTACTCAAGTCTCTTATGGTTTTAATAAATAATAAAATAGAGTTGAAGTGCAACTGTATTGTATAATTACACAAATTCCCAACTAGTGCTGGTTTCTACTATTCTGCTGTATTAACTACCATAACATATAAGTCATATTCACATTATTAGATATTATTATAGTTACTGGAAGTGTGTCTGTCTCTGTCTTTGTGTCTGTCTTTGTCTCTCTCTGTCCATCTGTCCGTCTTTTCTCTCTTTCTCTCTCCTTTTCTTCCTCCCCAACTGGTGCAGACAGATATCCGTCCTCCACAGAGCTGGGTCTGTCTGACGTTCCTGTCTGTTAAAGGGAAGGTTTTCGTTGCCACCGTACTCTACGGGGGAATTGTTGGGTCTCTGTAAATCATAAATAAGTTATAGAGTGTGGTCTATACCTACTCTGTAAAGTGTGCTGAGATAACTTTTGGTTTGATTTGGCATTATAAATAAAATTGGATTGAATTTAATTGAATAGTGTAAATACATTACCTGGAACTAATAACAGAAACTCCAGGTCCTGCTCTCATTGGAGGATGTATATTATATATTCAAGATTTTGCTCGATTTTGATGTATTGTTACTTGATATATTCTAATTGTATTATAGTCATGTATTTTGTATTGGCTGCTCATTATGTTTGTCACAAACGTCAGTCGTGCTGCTGTCTGTCTCAGGACATTCTGAACAAAGAGATGTTTAAGGTCTGTAAGCTCTTTCTGTGAAATGAAAAAAAAAAATCCTCCAGCCTCTCAAACACAGTGTAATGGTTAAAGCTAATCGCGCAGCAACATTAACGTTAGATGGTCAACGATAAACCTGTAATGTAATGTGAGCCAGCAGATGGAGGCAGCACCGGCAAGAAAACACTTTTCAAAAATATGTAATTTAATGAACGTCAATCTAAAAGTTAACATCTCACAAAGCTAAGATTAATACTAACAAGCCAACATTGATAGTTTATGCATTCAGTGATTCTTTTGTTTTCAGTAATGAAACTGCAGCAGCAGACCGAGGTGAAGTTAGTTTTCAGTTGGATATGCCGATAGGCTAGGACCAAAGAGAAAATCCTGAGCGTAGTGTGACCGCTCTCATCTCACATCTCTCTGGGAGAGAATGACTTTCTCCTCCTGATGTTAATGCCCCCAAAAAGTACATAAATAAAAAGATTGTTCACGAGTCTCAAATCTCGAATTCATGTCAAGTCTCAAGTCACATTTGTGTGCTACTTAAGTGTGACTCGAGTCCCAGTCTCAAACTCGAGTCCCCATCTCTGACCTGAGCCAGGCCATACAACAAGACATAATTTGTTGAAACACTGTTATCAGATCAGTACTTGGTATCGGCTGATATGCAACCTCAGTTATCGGAATTAGTACCAAAAAGGTATTGGAACATCTCTACGAATTACAGTGCAGTCAGACAAAAGGTGGACTTTGAATTATGTTCAATGATGCAGTTCTGCCTCTTTATCATCTCATAGTTTCACTCTTAACCAGAAAAGTGTTTCATTTTCCATTTGATGAAATTGTTGTTTCTACAAAAGATCACCTCTTCAAAGAACCAAAAGAACGCTTTCCCTATTCCAATTAACACTCACATTTTTTGAAAACGGCTAGGCTCTGGGTTGCCACATCATAATAAAATATTTGATCTCTCAATTTAAGGACAGCCTGGAAATAATACGTGAAATAACAACTATTTTTTCATTAAAGAAGCATTTGCTATCAATCAATTAAATACACGGTGAGTGACAGCACTGTCATCAACTAACAACATGCAAATCAAACACTTGAGATTAGCTTCTCAAATGGATTTTTTCTTTATCAATAATAAGTTCAAACACACATCTCACAACAGAAATGTTGCAATTACACAAAAAAAGAGTGTAGAAGATCAGAGCCGTGAAGTAGAGACTGCAGTCATACAGGGGGTCCAGGATGATCACAGCCTCTTGCTGGGTCTCTGAGGGTCTAACACAAGTGGAGATATCAGATCACAGAGCCGGGTTACACCACCCTCTGTGTTGGAGTAAATTGTCAACTCATAACTCTGAAGAGGTAGACAAATAAAGCCCCTGCCACTTACTTTTGATATACCTTTCTAAAGTGACATCACTCATGTTGGCAACTCCTAACAAACCAGAGCACCTCAACGACACACGAGCCACAGTGAAATGGGATGGACTGATGGGGAAAGTGGGAAAAGCATACAGAGAAAAGTGGGACGGGGCAGAAATCAATCTCCCCTGCCCCCTCTGCATCCTTGATTCAATGACGCTTCTCAAACCATCGGTGAGAGTGGTGTACTGTAATGTGTGTGTGCGTGCACATTTGAGACAATCCACCCATCACTTTTTCCCACACTTCAAATGGCAGCCATCTTGGTCACTTCGATGCACAGCAGCCCTGGGAACCTGAGGCGTCTGCAGTGAGGACAGGTATTAGGTATTAGGTATTAGTTTATTTCAAAGGGGACAGTGCAATTTCATAAAACACATGATTACACATGGTTCAAAAAATGAGAATTAGCCAGAAGGCTAGTTTTCATCTGTAGTCCCCTGGCCATGATGTGAAAAGACAATCAAAATTACAATTTAAAAAAGAAGAGAAGAAAAAGAGAAGAAAAAAAAGCGTTGTTTGTTTGTTTGATAAAAATGTTTTTCAAATACACCCCTTTTCTAGCATATTGGAGGAGCACTGATTAAAGCTTTTGCTGCCACGAGGAATGATCCATCAGTGTTGTACATGATGAGCTATCAAAAACCTCAAAGCCAGCACTCACTCTCTGCTTTGTCTTCCAATGAGAAGCAAGGGGACACATCAAACAGCTGACAAAACCTGGGTAAAAAGGGAATATTTTATTCATCGCTGTCAAGGAAAGGGAGGGGTGAGGTATTATGGACAGGAGGAACCTGCTGCAATTTAGATCCTGAAACCCGAATTTGATATCTGTTCTATTCGGGCCCTGTGGGGGTGTTTAATGAGGAAATGTGATCAGCTGTGCAGGTGACAATGACTTTAGTCACGACACAAGAGGTGGTATTTACAATAGGAAAATATTTCACTTATGACTCTCTGTCTTTCATATGGCATCAACTCTGTAGATCTATTTATTCCTGTGTTGTTGCTGGGGTAGAGTTTTGATAACATTGTAAACCTCCTTACTTTCATTTTCTATAACCCTATTGGTTTACGGCTGCCATGCAAATTAAAATATTATCCATGAAGCATCTGTGATCTGTGACTGTTAGCCATAACTGAAAAACTGTGTATTTCAATGGTCTCAGCACCACAAGTGAAATTCCATTCAACTCCAGTTTCCCTCTGTGGTGCCAGATATCTCACTGGCAGATATCTCCAAACCTGGGCAGATAAAGCCCAAACTTTCAGCATGGCCAGATAAAGGATGTATAGTGATTTGGATGAACTGGCCCTTCAGTCATTTTGGTTCTATCCACTGACAGAAAAATCATTGTGCTCTTCAGAGAGTCGGAGCCTTTGTGCCTGCATGTTTTAAAAGCTCAACTGAGTGTTGAACACCACTCCTAAGAAGGCTGTCATATCTATGTCCCATCATTTTTGGACCAAATCTGTGTTACTGTAACTCACCTCCACTAATGTCCTTCTTTCATCTTTGACACCTCATCTTGCTCCTTCCCTCCTCCTCCATGCTGTTACTGCTCCTCCTCTTAGACAGTGCTGCTGAGAAAGAGGGAGACATTTTGAGCAGCTAGTGAGATAAAAAGTACTTTCGTCAGCCATTCGTTGAAGAGCAGACATAGCTTCAATCAAGCATTATTACCAAGTGAGCTATCATATCATATCCAAAGAAAAGGGGTTCCCAGACGTGTCATTGGGTGTGTATGCAGGCATATCTATCATATATATCTGATTTGTGTACAAAGGCCTGGCTCTCTGATCACTGATATGATCTTTTTGAAAGGCAGGTTGAAACATGGGAGATGACCTTGACCCCGGGCTTGTACAGTAAGTGTGTTTGTCCGTTTTTAGGTCTGTCTGAGGTGTCAAGTGCCGACTGTCTGTCTGTGGCAGATTTGGTCATCACATTTTTTCAGGAGCTGTGACTGACAGTCAGGTGGGGCAACATGTCTGTGTGTGTGTGAGAGAGAGAAAGAGACAAGAGGTTATTGGTGAGCCAGAGGTGATCCGTGTGTATGTGTGTGTAAGGAGGATTTATGAGTCAGGGACAAATGTGAGCGTGCCATGATGACAGTCTCCATCACAGAGGCCTAATGTGAAGGGACAAGTCATGTCAGAACACAGGAGCAGCAGTTTCATCATCCAAAGGCCAGATGGGAGCGAGAAATCCCGCAGACACACACTCACACTCAGCTGAAAGTGTTTGTCCCAATTCACTGATCGGCAAATGAATGCATGGAAGCACACAGGTAATCCTGTGCTTTATCACACACACAAATAGAAAAATAAATCACATTTACATCAGTCAACCAAAGGCAACATTTTGACAGGGGGGTCACCAGTGGAAATGGCCACTGCAGAGCAATGTCATGATGCTTGTCTCTCCACCACAGACAAACACATACACATGATGCGCTTGGGTAAGCAGAGGAGTTTCCTTTCCCGGGCATGTAAGTATTCTCAATGAACATAGTGAGGCTGTCAGTGTCATCATAATGAAGACGGGGATTGAGTCATGCTGAGATCTGCCAGGCCTTTTTTTTCAGAAGGCCAGTTACCACTGCACAAGAGGTTAGTGGGGAAATACGTTTTGTAATTTGGATGAACCACCCTTTAAAATACACTAAAGCCCCTCTACACATGAACTGAAAACCTGCAATTACCTATTAATTATCCAGACATTACCCAGCAGAGCTGCATGCGAAAACACAAATGTCTGAATCAGTTGGAGCGTACATTTAAAATACTTTACCCCACCAGCTCTCTAGTGCTGTCCCATGTGTGAATAGAGCAGCTCATTGTCAGGAGAATTCACAACAAGCGAGTGGGCGTGTTGATGGCGTTCTTATCAGGCGGCTCATGCGAAACCTGAAGAAAACAAAGAGTGTTTTACATGAAGACAGCAACAAAAATGTCTAACTCGGGAAAATCGGGATTCGGGAACTCAACGGCTTAATTCCAATAACCAAATGACAAAGCATCTAGGGTGTCATCAACATCATGTCCTGCCTCTTGAACGTTCTACCTAGGAACTACCCCTCAACTAAACAGAACAGAGTATTTCCAATAAGTGAGAACACGTCACAGACAATCTCCTGTTTCATGTCCATACCTGATATTGCCAAGAGTTCATAAGAGAAAACACCTATATTAAGTGTGACAATGTTAAGGATGGATTCAAGTTGTTGGAATTAATATTTGTATTACTAACTATCCCACTGTCCATTAAAGCCCCGGACTCCACCCAGGCTGAAATATGTATCTCTATATATGTGTGTGTATACCATAGCTATCCTTCTTGTTGTTGATCGCTGTTATGTGCTTGCACTTTTTGTTAACTTTTTCTGATTAGCAATTGATCAATAAATGTATTTGATGTGTTTGTTTGGCTTTTTTTACAGTGATTTTATGCTGCAGACACTGTGATGTCCAAGGCAAATTTCCTACTGGACAATAAAGTCTATCTTATCTTATCATGATTTATTTTCTTACAATAAAATGTCACAGAGAGGGACAAATCTTACAGTTTACAGACATGTGATCCAGATGTAAACTTTCTTCAAGCTACCTGTAAACCATTTGAGAGCACTGGTAGCCAGCAAAGCATCTGCACTGGAACAATGCAGGTTCAATGTTTTTGTTTTTTTTCTCAGGGGCAACTGAAAGGTTCACGATTTCGGGGAATGAAGCATTCTTCATTCTTGTTCCTCAACCAGATTTTACTGCTCAAGTACTCTGACCTGTTTTCTTGACATTTGGCACAGCTACTGCCTTTAACTGTTTGATGTTGGCATTTTAACGTTTTGATTCAATTGAGTAAGAGGGACAAACATAGAGAAAGACAGAGCTAGAATAGGATGGTGTGGCATTGTTGTTCCATTCCTCATATACGCCATTCCTTGCTGTATGTGTCATTAGAAATACCTTCTAAATTAAGAAAAACTGCTTTACAGAATAAAATAGACACATTTAAAATACATCTGCTGAAAAATACACAAAACAAAATTTACCAAAATAAAGTAGTATTGTTTCTTTTTTAAGTTGAAGAAAGCAATGGTTTTTAATAACTGCCCACTGCTGCTTGTTTTTTTTGCTTTCTTTCTTCTTATTAGCAATGCAAGTTCAATAACTCTGTTTTTTTTTTATCACAATGCCAAAAACAATGCACATAGCAAATGAGCCTGCCTTGTATCTCTGGTAAATAGCCCCTACTGAGATATGGAACATGTGGTGGTTGTTTCGTGAGAAGTTATAGTAAAAGATAGTAAATTGATTGCTGAGACTATGAGGGGAAATTCACTCATGCTGCTGTGCCAAGTGCTGTACAGTTTATTCAATCACTGAAGTTGAGGTGCCAGGGAAAAGAATCAGATATTCTCCTAGGGGCTTTTATGTTTTCAGAGAATTTGTGAAAGTTGAACTGAAATCCAAACAAGAACAAATATGCAAAGGTATTTGTGCTGCAATGTGGAGGCGGCTTTAAGTGTTGAGCCAACGTAGAACCAAGAACTCTTCCAGTGAGGATATGCATAGTACTGAGCATGCTCCACTTTCTTCAGGCAGCACTGACCTTTCCCATAGTGTCCTTATCAATGTAGTCATGGTTGAAATATACAGTATAAAGGCTTTTGAGACAGTCCGCCCGCACCCCACTGCTCCTCATGCAATTAGCACATTTACTGTAAGCAGAAGAGTGCTTTGGCCTTTCAGTACAGCTAATTATGATATGCTGATTCCTGCAAAATGCACGTCCACATGACATGTGTATGCACACAGGCAGACCGGCATGCCCAAACCCATTAATTCTGGGGTTGTTATACGTGTGTAAGAATGGGTGGTGTTGAGAACGATAATTATACTAATGGATCAAAAAAGTATTATTCTTAAAAGATGGTATTGATTTGCTGATGCTTTTGTCCACCTTAAATACGATATATATTTTTTAGGGCACATTGATTTTGTGATTTACTCGTAACATGGCATTATCATTATTATAAGCATCTTCCATTAGTAAACTATCATTTTTATTTAGTCATCTCCTTCCAGCAATGATCATTCAAGCTGAATGATATTTAAACCAATTTTACTGGTACCTCTCATGTCAGTCCATAAAACTATTCATTTAATAGATGGAGTGATTGCCAAAGAACTTTTGGATGGTAAAACTCTAAAAAATAAATAAATAGAACATTACATTCCCTTGATGTGCCTCCTCTGATTTATTTGCTTTTATCCTGTAATTAAATAAAAGCTGTGCTGAATGCTGGGCCAAGGGCTTTCCACTATGCTGTGAGTGGACCTCTGTGTGAAAACACAGTATGTTTCTAAGCCTGTGAATGTTCTCATTTTTCCATGTCATTGTTATCCCCAAAGCAATTTCAGTCAAAAGCAACTGGATTTGGTAATTTGTCTAGGAAGACGTTTCACCTCTCATCCAAGAGGCTTCGTTAGATCCCAGGCTGGGACTGGTCAGATGCGGATTTAACAGAAGTAGTACTATTAGGAATTCCCTATAGTGCAGCCAGACAAATGTACTGTCATCAGGAATTCCTTGTAGGAGGATAATGTTAATGTTTTAAATCTTATAATTTCCCAGTTGCATCATTTGTTTTTTGAAAAAATGTTCTGATTGTTTTTTGTTTCTTAATTTTGTTTCTTCATTGAATTGAAATCACCCGCTCTGCAATAGTAAACAATGGTCTGATCACTGCAGCAGGCACAGCCGCAGCTACCAGTTCTTTAGGACCCTGGGGAATGAGTGACATGCCATATGGTGTCTTCAGTTTACACAGAAAGTCGGAACTTGGAGCTCAGAACAACGTAACCCCAAAGTTGAGCAATCAGCGCTTCCCGGCCTCACAAACATACAACAAAACACAGAACTAAACAAACTTATAAAGAAGGCAGGGTCTGTTGTTGGCTCTAAGCTTGTCACCCTCGAGGAGGTGGTGGAGCACAGGATGCTGGCAAAACTGCTGGTGATCATGGACAATGTCTCTCATCCCCTCCACGAAACCCTGGACGAGCTTAAGAGCAGCTTCAGCAACAGACTCATTCAACCTCGCTGCCTCAAAGAACGGCACAGGAAATCATTCCTACCTGATGCCATCAGACTTTACAATGCTTCACAGCAACGCTCAGGAAACACACTCACATCATTCAAGTGACTTATTACTGAAATCCTACCACTGTAATTAAAAATGCACCTTTCTCTCTTAATGTTGCACCTTGAAATCCACAAAGTATATTGTTATATCGTGTTTTAAATTTGCGATACTGTATTCTTATTGTAGTTTATATTTTGTATTTCCTATTTTGTATTTCTGATTGTATTGTACCACTGCTATGATGACCTAATTTCCCCTTGGGGATAAATAAAGTTATCTATCTATCTATCTAGCTACTGTTGAAGTGAGAAGCAGATAGCATGAATTCAATGTCTGGCTGCTGAGATTAATCCGACTTTCAGAGCACGGGGGGTTGTGATGATAATTGTGACTTGGAGCTTGAAAATTT
Source organism: Echiichthys vipera (assembly GCF_963691815.1). Classification (NCBI taxonomy): domain Eukaryota; kingdom Metazoa; phylum Chordata; class Actinopteri; order Perciformes; family Trachinidae; genus Echiichthys; species Echiichthys vipera. The sequence goes on from NC_139847.1 coordinate 17,372,088, forward strand.
CAACATATGTGCACAACTTGAGCAGACCATAAGTCGTAGCACACTAACGGCAGGCTCTCAATGCGCGCTGCAATGTAAATTATTTTAACTAACGGAACATTAATCATCTGTTTTAGCGCCGATGTTCGTCACTTTATGTAGGGAAAGTGTGTGTGTGTATGTGTGTGTGTGTGTGTGTGTGGGGGGGGGGGGGGCTCAATGTGAATCTGAGGGGGTCATGCCCCCCTCATCCCTAGTGCCATCTGCGCTCATGATCAGTCCAACCCTCTCTAGTGTGCACTTTGCTTCCAGTACAGTGTCTACTTCCTGTCTCTATGCATCATCGAGACAAGCAGACCCCTCTCCTCTGCGACCATCATCCTTCATTTCCATCAGCTCCTTCCCAAACTGTAAACACTCCTTCACCCCCTGTCTGAGCCTGTGATCTCTAACCCTGTCGGCCTATGGGAGCTGTAGTCCTACTGATGTGTCTGTGCCCCAGTCACCTTTCGGGTGCTTTATGGCTGAGTGGAGGCAGTCTGGAAGAGTTTCCCTCGGGTGACCGAGCCCAACCAGAGTCAGGTCACTGACTTGGGGATAAATCCCTCAACAAAACTCTACTGGGGAAACCCTGCTGACTGTTAGCCATTTATTTAGCACATTTGTCAGCTGTTTTCTGTGGACAACCTGTCAGCTGCAATGCAGAGAAAAGACAGAATTGTATTGTCAAAAAGGTAAACAGAGCTTACATTAAGCAAGAGCCAACTATCTCTCAGCTGGGGTCAAATCTAAGAAAACTGAACTCTTGTTTAAATTAAGGTTTATATAAAGAAATTACAATTCTATTGTTTTTCCAAACAGAGGACTTTAGAGCAAGTACCCTTGAGCTGATTTAAGCAGTGGATGACTTTTTCATTTTTCTCATGAGTTTCTACAGCAATGACCCATTCTGCCAGGTCAGAAACTGTTCTTTAGATGTCGGTTTGTTAAGAGGACTTGAAGTGTACTGTGAGCTCCAGCAGGTGTTAGGTAAGCAGCTTGGAAATCTCTGCCATTGTTATTAGGCTATTGGTAGTAGTAAGAGTTCCCACTGGCTTCTTTGTTGTCTTGATATCCTGCTTTAGGCATCATGTGGCTGTATCTCACTGCCTCTAGGTTCATATTGCAATGTATGCAGTCTGAGCTGATGAGTTTTCATTCTGCAACAGAAAACATGTATAGGGTCTCTGCTATCCAGATGTCAATGGAGAGCTCCTTCAAACCATTGTGTGTGGTTTGACCATTTCCTGGATGTAGGAAGGGCCTGAGCCATACACAGTACAATAAGCAAGCACCTCATAAACCTTATTCAAGCCGCCACCAGGAGCCAGCGCGAGGTGCAGAGAAGCAGTGTAGTGTGGGAGAATGACAAGAGCATGGACCGGAACCTGCAGAATCTCCTGGGTGCGGAATGAACATTTGCTCCTGATGTTACAGTGCATGGATCTACAGGACTGTGTAATGGTGCAATGTGGCAACAAAAGACAACTGGTCATCCAGTGTCACACACAGGTTCCCCTTAGTCCAAGTGAGTGGCATCACTGAGTTCTCAGTGGTAATGTAGAGGTCATGGACAGGAAGAAAGAGTAGCTCAGTCTTGTCCAGAATGAGCTTCAGGCGGTGAGCAAACATCCACTGAGAAATGTCAGCCAGACATTCAGAGATTCCTGCTGCTATCTGGGTTTCAGATGAGGTATTACTGAGTGTAAAACTCATAATCAACTCATGATCAGGAAAAAGAAACATATTTTTGTTGTTCACAAGCACATCCCAGGAGGGTTGAGATAAGTTCTGAAAAACACACAAAGAAGTGTCTTTTGTTTTCTATTTATTGCTGTCACTGAAATGGAAGTACTTTACAAGAGAACTTTCTTTCTAAAATATTATCTACTTCTTTTCTATTCAAACAAGAAGTTAAATTGTGTAATGTTTGATTTCTCACTGATGCTGCTGACCTTTATTCAGATAAATATCAAATGAACCTCAAATTGAAAAGGGATCATAGTGATAATTTAGTACTGGAGTACTGGAAACGCACCTTTTAATTTGAAAAAGTTAAGTGCTTGTTTGCAAGTGTTTTTGCAGGAGAAGAAAAGGCTTTCTAGCATATTTTCAAAATCTCAGGCATCCTGTAGTGAAACCTACCTCCCCGCACACCCTTCTTTAGCTTCATCCCCTGTCAAATCTCACCCTATCTCTGTCACTGCACCACCGCAATTACACCGCAGCCTCTGGCCAAGGTTAGAGAGAGTTCAGTGCTCTCAGCCCCTCAGTCCCTAAAGGACATTGATTCCTCTGACCTATGTGTGACTGCTCTTCCTCTGACCGAAGTTCACCAAGCTTCTTACAGCATGCTTCAGTGCCCGGCTAATTTCCCAAGGCTCAGTACACCAGGCTATTAGCACTGAGGCTAAACACTAGCTGAGACAAGCGTCTGCCTTGGTGAGATCTATAACCAGGCTGGTGGGAGACTACGAGAGCTCTGACACACTGAAGGCTTCCACTGGCTACTCATGCATAACCGTCTCCTCCTGAACCTGTGTTTCCTGCTAATAGGGCAATTTCACCAGGTATGGGCTCTGCTCATGAGTCATCTGTATCCGCGAGCATGTACTTGCTGCCTTACAAAATTGAGTGCCAAAGTTATCAGTATTCTGAATAATGATGTTTACCCTGAGATAGTATGTTTTGTCAGTTCTAAATACCCGAGACAACAGACTTGAAGCAGTTAAGTTGCCTCATGTTCTACGAAAATAAGAAAGATCTATCAGACAAGTTACACCTAGTTCACACAAGGTATGATAATGAGATGATAATTAAGCTAATTAATGCATTAATTTACATATTTAAAAGAACATATCTTCACAACACCCTTGGTAGCACAGTTAATATATTCTCTAGATGTTAAAGCATTAAGAAGTGATAGCAGTTATGAGAATATAGCATGAGTGTTCTGGTTGATCAGATCATTTACTCTTCAGAGGGTAGAAGTATGAAGTTTCTATGAGTTGTTATTGTGTTGGTCTTTAGATGCTGTGCTCAATAAATGTGTCCATACAAACAAACAATTAGACACACCAAGCTTTGATCCTGGATCCTCATACTACTTACAGGTTTGACCGCGAGATATATGGAGACTACCATATTAGTCAATAATATTACCCAACCCATGGTCATTCCCAACTCGACTCATAGGGATGCTTGTTTGGGACCCCTTGGTATTACTTTTTTACACACTAGGTATAAGATAACCTACCATCCAAGGAGGACACGTTCTGTAAATTTTCCCTACAACCAATTTACAAGCCTCTGAGTGACCACCTGAAAAGATGGCCAGGGACGTCAAACATTTAGTACCTAAATTGATTTTTTTTATGCCTTTATTTGTCAGTACAGCTGAAGGTTAATAGGTAATAGGGGAGAAAGAGTCATGCGGCAAGGGCTGCTGGTCAGAGTCAAACCCAGGTCACTGCAGCAGGGACTCAGCTTTTGTATACGGGGAGCCAACTCTACCAGGTGAGCTACTGGGCGCCCCATACCTATATTGATTTTCAAAGTAAAATTCTGTTTTTGCTTGACCACTCAGAGTTCGGAGGTCAAGATAATCTTTATAACAGCAGCCTAACTGTGAATTTCCACCAGATGCAGGTGTGTTGCGGAACAGCTGCGCTGCATGTCTGCTCCATGCCCTGCCGTCCGTCAACACCCAACGGCTGATTCTGTGGTCCGCAGCGGTGCAGCTATGATGGACAGCTGCAGTTTCAGGTATGATCGCTCAATTTAACAGGCTGTAGTTTCTATAAACAGAACCGCAAAAGAGAGGAGAGCAGTAGAAGGGGAAAAAATTATCTTTTATTTTCATTTAGAAATTAAGTAGATGATATTACTTGTTTCTGTGCTCAACTTCTTGTCCCACATGCATCTGGCAAAAACATAGGCACTTCGTGTCATCTCCAGAGGGGTCAGGATCATGAGCTGTGCATCTAAGCCGGAGCCGTTGGAAACACACACATTGACTTTAATCGAAACCTATCGGCTCCGCTGCCATTCTGGAACAGTGTCACACCAAATCCACATCTTGTGTAAATTAGCAGTAAGAGCCCTTTATGCAATTATAGAAATATTTTGAAGGCAGGCTCTGTGTGTAAAATTTTTGCAGAGTTCACTCATAACGCATTTAATGGAGGTGGGGTGAGACCCCCACAGCAAAGTCAGAAATGTTGAAATTCGACACATAGGGACTTTGAGCAGAGTGGTTGCTTGCCAACATTGACTCAAGTGGCTTATCAAGCTTCACTTTGTACCAATGACTTAAATGTGTTGTTAGGTATAACCGCTATTTATCTAGTTACAATATGACAGCAGCTTTGTGTTTCTGAGTGGGTACTGTGTGTTACTGAATCATCTGTGGTATTAATCAGTCCATGAAGCTCTGCAGCTGCTGTCTGTCCCTCAGAGGTGTGACACTAAGAACGAACACTGCCTCCAAAAAATAACCTTTATCAAATCACCATGAAAACATTGACCCTAACCAAACCCCCCTCCAACCCCAATGATAAGCAGCCTTTCAACCTCGACTCCAGTCTGGACTTTGTGTCCCTCCCAGCCCCATCCAGTTATGACACCAATTGCCAGAGGCCAGTGTGAATCTCATATACAGCAGCCGCTATCAGTCGGTCCGTAGGGGCGGCTGGTACTCAGTTATGGCAGAAATAGTCGCAACTGTGAGCTCATTTTGCCACCGCTCTCTGCTACATAGTGCGACAGAATAATCACAGCAATAACAGTCTCTGGCTCTATTTCAGCACAGGAGCTCTGAGGGAGGAAATTAAAGAAGCATTGAGGAACGAGACTCTGTTCTGGATCTCACATAAATTTTTTTCAGCCCTCCGCACTGCCAAGAGAGGATGTCCAAGGCAATAAGGCTCACAGCCTGTCCAGGGAATTGTTTTGCCAAAAATATTTGTTGTTTTCAATAATGTGGCTGTTTGTATTGCACAGAGGAGCGGAGAGGAGAGTAGAGGAGAGATTGTGATTCAAGTACAGCCTCCTGTACACTCTCAATTCGCCATAGATGCCTTGGATGATGGTCTTTTTCACAGGAAATATAATGTGGAAAGAGCATGATTAGTTGCCTGTGTGTGACTTGAATTCTGCTGTTCTGAGTATGAATTCCTATTTTACAATACTAATTATATGCTGATACTACTATCATTGCCTGTATTTAAACCTTGGGGTGATGGCTTAGCTGGACCCACTTGAACATCCCCTGAGGCTCAATTGCTTGCACAGGCTCTCCTCATCCTGGTCGTGACAGGCTAACTCTCGCTTTTCTAATCCTCTGGAAAGGTTCCTGGCCCTGGGGACAACGGCCAAAAGAGTGGCCCCACTCTCTCGAGCTTCGAATAGGTGCCCTAAGGATCTTTACTGGCCTCAGATACATAACCTCCAATTCTCAGTGATCCTCAAGATGAGCCAGGGAAATGCTGCCCAGTCGAGCCAATGGCAGCCAGTCATGCAGGCAACAATGGAGCATCAGCAGTTTTACAAAGACAGAGGAGAGCGCGGGAGCCAGGAGATTGGACTAAAATCACTGGTAAAAATAAATTGGAGACAAACATACAGAGACACACACAACCCTCTCCCTGCCAGTCCACAAACTTTCACTTTCTTAAGGTTAACATTTGGCATGGGGATATTGCAGTTTGCTACATCTGGTGTTTCTCAGAGTGAAGTGTGTATGTATAGTGTGTTTGTGAGTAAGTGAGTGAAGTATCCCTTTCATCTTGCCTCTTCTACCAATCCTGCCCCCCCCCCCCCACCACCACCATCATCACCAAGCCACCCACTCTCAACATTCCTCTCTTCCTCTTACAGCCCCATCACTCTTCAGGTGATTGTTCTTTCTAATGTGATGACAGAGCAAGCAGTGTAACCATACTTCTTTATTTGTTCCAGCCATATTGAGGGTAGGTGGAAGAAGAGAGAGAGAGAGAGAGAGAGAGACTGGAGTGTAGTGATAGTAAACAGGACCAAGGAAACCTGGGATGAGATAGTTAAAATTAGCAATAAAGTAAATAATGAAATAATAATTGCATATCTTTGTTTTGTTATTGTTTTTTAGGAACTCTTTGAACTTTTATTTTTCTGAAGCAGGGTTTATGTGAAATAATCTGTGTTTACCACGAAGTGTAAGAGGATAAAAAAAATCAATGATGGGCAGAGGGCTGCAGCTAATTAAAAATTGATTTCATTAGCAATTCATCTGTTTATTTTTTTGTATGTGAAAATTGAGCATCGCAGAGCAATTGCATCCTCAAATTGCTCATATCGACCCACCACCAGTCCCAAACCAAAATGTGTACAATGCACATACAATATATTTACATGAATAAGCAGCAAATCCTCATATCTGAGAAACTGTATGAAAATACTATTATCACTTCAGGACATTTTTAAAAAACGTTTTGGGGTATTCACAAATTCTTGGGGGCACTTTTTAAAAATAGTAATTAGTGCCTAAAGTTGTGGTTTATTAATGTGAACTGAACCCAGAGTAAAATGCATACAGTAATCACCACTCAATGCCAACATGAGTAAATAAAAAGCAGACTATTCCTATTATCAGTGCATCACTGTTTTGTAAATGTGTGTTCGAGACAGAAATGTAAGTTAAATGAATTGAATGAAAATGAAAAATCCTGGTTGAAGCAGGCAGGTGGACCCTAAAGCAGAAAACAGCAACATACAGACGATGAGGACAAAAGAATAAACTGTTTAATGTGACAAAACAAGGAATCCAACCAAGCACAGGGAAAAAACATAGGCAGAGCACGAGGTACAATAGACAAGGTACAAAATGGGAAAACAGTATATAATGACGAATCGCAGAACAAGACACAGCTGGACTGGGCAGGGAACAGGAATATTGAGAGACACACTGATAATGAGACAAGTGCTGTGTTTTAAAAGATGTTCAACATGCCCTCCTTAACTTCCCCTCAGCCCTTGGTATTACGTAACAGTGTACATCAAACGGAGGCCACTTGGAGAGCAGGGGGAAATTGCGCGGGGGATGATGCTTGTTCACTTTCTCACTAACTCCACTCTCCCAGGTGAAAGTCCTGTGTGTGTGTAGACCCATCTCCCACCCCAACCTTCCTGCATTTATGGGTTTGATTTTGTTCTACCCTCAACGCTACTTACGATATGTCATCATAGAGTTGAGAGCAACGCAGATTGGTGATCCAACTTAGCGTTAGAATAGATGATAAAGGGCCTACTGAGCCAACTAGGAGGTAGATAACGGCCATACCGACTCATATTTATGGTAGTGCTAAGCAACTGAAAACACCCCTTCATCAACTGATAACAGCTGAATTGATTGTTTAATGTGTGCAATAAACAAAGATAGTTAAATTATAGTATTGACACTCAGTATGACCAAATTATAGATTGTAAGTTATATGAAGAAAAGAGAGAGCACATTGAGGAACTTTAGCAGCCAGATGCATAAATCTCTGTATAGATTCAATCAATCTTAATCCATGTGAAGCAGGGCGCACATGCACGTGCCTCATTTCCACTCCCAAAGGTATTGGGCATAGAAAGATCTTTTGTACATCAGTAGTTCACCACACATTAGACTAGACTGACTGAGAAATACAGCAAAGAAAGTGCAATTTGACCAACTGTGTCGCATTGGCATAATTGAGAAAGCAGTTTAATTTTTTAGGAGACCGGGTTGGAGCCACAATATGTCCTCTCCACCATGAAAAAGAAGAGCAAAGCACACCATTTACTACCAACTTCTAGTTCTGCCTTTGAGAAAGGATGTAGGATTTGAAAAAAAGCACATGAACCTTCTTGTCTGACAGTTAAGGTCTTCAATTTCAGGTTAAAGGTGGCTGGTGTGTATTGGAGCAGGCCAACACGGACAGCAGTGCATGGGGAATTGTCAAGTTCAAACCACTGGTCACACGGTACAGACAAATACATAGAGTGGTAGAAATAATTCAAATGTAGATGTAAAAACAGCTGATTTATAGTTGTACATCTTGACCTTGTAACTTAGCATTTGTGACGTAGTTTAAATCTACTCACCAGTCTGATACAAAGATAATAAGGTGCAAAGATGTTGCGCTGACATTAGATATGGTTGTGGTGTGTGTTCAGGCACAGGTTTAGTTGTGAAATCTTGCACAGCATACAGTGTGGGAGGATATTCATTGGTACCAAATACATTAATCTAAAACATCTGAGCCAGACCAGAGTTTTCTTTTATTCATCATAAAGTAAGATAGTAAATTTTCTAAGCTCCTCTCTCCTTTAGATTTGTAGAGAGACGCAAAAAAATGGCATTTTCTATTAAAGTGACAAACAAGTGGAACGCGGGGGTGGTTTTAGATAACACATTCAGCACAACATGAGGGCGGAAAGTGTTCGCACTTTACTGCATTCATTATCACATCTAATTAGCATAATAAGTACAGAAGTTATGCAAACCTGTTATGGGGAACCAGTCAAAGAAAGGTTAGCTCTTTAACAACTGAGGAGATGCCAAGGATCAGTGGACACGCGTAGAGAAGATCCTGACCTAACTGGGGCCTTAAGCAAAATTCTGCCAAGGGGCCCTCCAACCTGACCGGTGAGCCATGTAAACCATTTGCCACACAGTCACACCTGACACCACAGTGCTTCCACTACAGTCATCCCTCTTTTAAAACAGTTTCCTCTATCTGTCGGTCTAAAAATAAGTAGAGTCAGTTTATTGTTTTAACTAAACAACAACTGGCCTGAGACTAGATGCTCATTTTCTTGTTTTAAAATGTGAAAGTTTTATTTTGTATACAAAAGCATATGAAGGCATGTTCACACGCAACACTGTAATATTTTCCAGGCTGCAGTTTATATTTATTTTTTATTAAAATGTATCTTTTTATTATTATTATTATTTTATCATTATTGTTGAGAACTGTAAGCCGTATGTTTGTTTGACATATTTTAATGTTTGTGTGCATGTTGTTTAAAACACATGAGTGTGACTTGTTACTGTACTGTATGTTTGTGTTATGTGTTTTAATGTTTTATGTATGTTTAAAAGTATTTTGTACTGTTGCTATCTAGGCCAGAGCTACCTTAGAAAAGAGCTCGCATTTGAAGTTTCTTGGTTAAATAAAGGTCAAAATTGTAAATTCCTTTTAGAACTGTTTACCAGCATAATTGGTATTGTAAAAATAGTAACAATTAGTTTACACAACTTGGTTCGGGCTTCATATTTTCATACTTATCCATATCAATGAAGCATTCATAAAGTAGTCCTATTAACTGGAAGAAAAAGGAGATGATGAGAAGAACTGGGGGTGAGTAGACTGGTTGTCAATACAAGAATTCAAAGCAGTTTGACTGGTGAAAAAAGCAGTGCTTTTCTGCTGTTTTGGAGAAAAATGTTCTAATTTTGCTTACGTATTCACTTCCTGTGTGTGGGATTTTCCAGCAGTGACCTCACATATAACATTTCAGAAAATAGGCAAATCTATATTGTCTCAATTGATAAGCAGGACCCTCAGTTCTTATTTGCAACTTTGGCTTATAAAATATTTTTATATAATAAATCTTGACAGACACACACACACACACACACACACACACACACACACACACACACACACACACACACACACACACACACACACACACACACACACACACACACACACACACACACACACACACACACACACACACACACACACACACACACACACACACACACACACACACACACACACACACACACACACACACAGCTGCCTGTGGTTTTTCCTCCCTTATCTTGGAAAAACAGGGTCAAACCTACAGCCAGACTGGGGGAAACGATGCAAAGATGCACTACGCTAACCTGTTTATTCCCACTAAACCCACAGAGCATGAGATGCACCAGCTCCCTCATGACACGACAAGAGTGAAACCACTCTTTATGGGGCTTATTAGAAGGCCTCAATACTTGCAGGAAGGAGAAGCAATGCAGCAAAGAACATATTTTGATCTTTGCTTCAAATACAAAAGAAACGAAAACAATTGTTCATATATTGGCTTGGTAGAAATGACAAAGAGGCTACAAATTAAAAAAAATAAAGCTATGTGCAGGTTTATGGGGTTTATTTCTGCGCCTTTGTCATTTTTGATGATTTTCCTAGATCAATTTAACTAATACTCAACTATGAAAAGCATACGTCCATGCATGCTACTGCATGAGACTATTATCTTCTTCACAAGAAAAGCCCTATGCAGTAAAGAAGCAAAAAAATTCATAAATAATTTCTAAGGGATTTAGCAATTTCTTTCATCCTTTCAATACGTCAACATTATGGATGTAATATGATAAATGACCATTCATTACACCCTACCCTATAACAGCTCAGCAACCATAAGTACACAGGAAGCCTGTGATGCTTTGGATTTTTCCACATGCCAAAACAGTGAACGCTATGTTACTACCCACAGCTCCCCAGAAAAGATAAATTACTTTAAAAATTATCTCTAGTAAAAGTAAAGTAAGTCAGTAAAAGTGTACTCTTGAAGCTACAGCCAAACCAGCAGATCATTCTTTTCACCTTCAGCTACTGATTGATTCCTTTCTGATTGGTTAAGCATTTACGATAATCCTACTGTAAATGCAACAATTCTGCTCCGTTATTTCTACAGCATCCATCCATCCATCCATCCGCTTATCTGTGGCTGGGTCAAGGGGACAGCTGGCTATAGGTATTCCAGACATTCCTTTCCCTAGCAATGTTGCCCAGCTCCTCCTGGGGAACCCTGAGGCGTTCCTAGGCCAGACAAGATATACAATCTCTCCAGCTTGTTCCGAGTCAGCCCTGGAGCCTATTATTACCCCGGAAAAACTCTAGCGGGAGGCGCCCAGAAGGCTCAGATCAGATGCCCAAACCACCTCAACTAGTGCCTTTCAACACAAAGGAGCAGTTGCTCTACTTCAAGTTCTCTCCTGATGCCTGAGCTCCTCATCCAATCTCTAAAGATGCATTCAGACCAGATGCGATGGCCAAGGTGGCCGCAATGTATGCAACAAGATTACATACAAAGTCTCTGACAACAACACATACAATGCAGCAACCGTGGAATTCAATGAAAAATGAATTCAAAAATGTTGTTCTATAGGAGGGTTTGCATAATCTTGTATCTGCGATATTGTTCTTTCAGTCACATCCCAAAGTTCATGACCATATTTGAGGGTCAGGTAGTAGATGGACCGGTAAATCAAGAGCTCTGCCTTTCAGTTCAGCTCCCTCATCACTGGTACAAGAGCCCCATCACTGCTGAGAGTTCAACAAACCACAAGTCCAGCTTACACTCCATTTTACCCTCACTTGTGAACAAGACCCTTGGAGCAGAGAGTCACCACCAACCCAATCTACCATTTTCCAGCAGAGAACCATGTATGTCATTGACATGAATGACTGGTGTTAACTGGTGAATTAAGAAGTCATCTGGAAAGAGGGTTTTAGCTCTAGAATTAGTTTATGCTATCAGCTACAGTTGATAAAACCTGCTAGGCATAGTCATCATTTCATTCAACAAAATTAAGTATACATTTGAGCTTTGACTGTAATCTTATCAAAATTATTAAGGCCTCTCTGGTTCTGGTTGGAAAATTATTAGACTCTAGGTCTAATATTTTAGGGGAGGAAGGGAGAAGGAGGGAGTGAAAACACTCTAATCTGTGCACACACACATACACACACACACACTAGTAGGCCAGCGGTGAGATGAGGTCTCGTCTGCAGAAACTGAATGCTCTCAGGTTCAGACAGTGGCCTCATCTCCTGCTGGCGGAGCAAACCTAAGTCAGCCACAAAGACAGAGACCGGCTTTGACTATTCTGCTGTAGGATTCATATGCTCTACATGTATTTTTATATCTGCTCCAGTTAGAAGGTAAGGCCCTTTACACTCAGTAGGGATTTTCTACCCCCTGCTGTTACCCAGTGCCATTATTTCTTCTCTTTTCTAAAGGAGTTGGCAGAAAAAGAAAAAACGTTGCAGGAAGGAAAATAACTGAGGGCTGTTTCTGAGCATCCAGCTTGCCTCTCCTTGTGCAAAATGAAATGGCATACTGTAATTTCAAAAGTAAATAAATGTTTTCAGTGGGAGCCTTGCTGTTTAGGCTCCTCAGGCTTGTCCAAGAAATATCTTTAAAGTATGGATATGAGTACACAGGCGTCTTTAAAAACACACACATAGCTCTACTGCTGATGCTGTGCGTGGTATATTATTTATTTCCTGTACATCAAAACTACGCTGGAGAATAAGAGATGTAACTGCATTAAACATCATTCTAGGGAGAGACTAACAGTAAGTATGCCTACGAAAGTGGATGTCAAAGTTTGCCAGCATTTTGTGTGAGCATTTTTAACTCTGTGTGAGACATACTGTACCTGTAAGCACATCGGCTGCTCTCTTACTTTCTAAATTCTATTTCATGACACAATGACAGATAAAACCCTAACAGCATCGCCCAGCCATATCTACCTCCTCTGGCTCCGTCTCTCCATTTCTTGCTGCACCTCAAACCGGCTGCAATAACACTCAAAAACCCACTTGGCTTGGATCCCTTACCTCCCAACTATGCCTTTCAGAAACACTCTATTGCACTTAACAGACAATTACAGCACATTACACAAGGGCATGGGGGGAAAAACTGCCAGAACCTGTCTCATAAGATGAGTGAGGCTGTAATTTGGTAAACCAACTAATACTGTCACGGGGTCACCAAACTAGGGACTGCGTTTTTTTTTTTTACCTATGTTCATCTGCTAACTCTTCTGTCATTGCAGATCTTGCCACCCTCGGCTGCCCTGCAATCACCTCATTCTCTTCACTTGCGCTTCCCCGCCCACTCCCACACCTGGCCCTCATTATCCTAATCAGCCTCCCATCCAGTCTCCCATTCATTTACAACCCATTCTCATTCACCCTTTGTCAGATCGTCATGCCACATACCCGGCTCTCACCCTGTTGATTTTTTTTTTTGGCCTCTCTCCTTCAGTTTAGTTTGCTTCCTTTGTTTGCTGCCTTGTTTTGCTTCTTTTTAAATACATTTTCATTTTTGTTGCACTCTGAATTTGTGCTTTTGAGTTCAGTGTTTTTCGAGCCTTTCCAAATGTACACATTCAAACCACCTGTGGTCCATGTGTAAGTAGGATGTAAAGGTGACGGATGGATTAAACACACGCAAGAGTTTCACCTGGGAGAATGGAGTTTGTGTACCATGTGAAACCAAAACTCAAAATTGATTTTCTTACAAATTATTGTCATTTTGTTACCTTAACCTAACCCAGTGACGCCAATAGGCCCCAAACGGTTACCATGTGAATAGATGATTAGCAACTTCTGAGCCTACTGGTACATGCAGAAGGCCCCTTCTGCCCCATGTCTATGAAGCTGATGACCACTGATCTCAGTTATTAGATGGAGTGATAACGTTGCAATCAGGAGCTAATTGTGTGCACATTGCTTGGTCTAGGTGGAATTCAAGTGGATCCATTAATAAGTGATTTGATATGCCAGTTATACATAAACATCTTCTTATTAAGACTTTGATAATTGCAATGATTGCATGGGAAATGCCATTTAAATCCTAATGTACAAAAGAAAATAGAAGGAAATATAGAAGCGTTACCAAAGCAAACATGGATTACATGCAGTTGGTTTAATATTACAAGATAACTGATTCATTTTATAAAAATGAGTTGTGTGGTTTATGGTTTCCTGTAAAGGAAAACCGAGGAAATTAGAAAATTACAAAAACCGTTTTCAGTAGTAGGAGAAGTAATAGTAGTATGTGGTAGTATGTTTGACAATGTTAAAATGTGATACACATTTCATGGTAATTAAACATTTCACTATACCAAGTGTAGATAGGAAGCCATCTGAGAAATATGAAATCCTGCATCATGGCTCTCATCTGAGACTGTTAACAGGTCATGATCATACCCAATGAATGGCCTATAATGTAAAACTACTAATAATGTAACAAAAGAAAATCTATTTAACCTGTGTAATATTACAGCCCCTTCAGCGACAGTCAATGTGATATTTATGTTATAGATAAGCTTTATATACCAGGTAACATCGAGGCTTCTGTAATTGTACAAATTAAGCACAACTAAGATATAAAAGACACCAGCCACAGGTAGAAAGTGAGGAAAAGTGAGAGATTACAAAAATGTTATGCATGGAACATTTCACAATCCCAATTAACTGAGACTGTTCATGAGTTCATCAGATTTAGTTTGAAAGTAGTACGGCGCATATTAACAGAGACGTCATCAATCTGTTAATGCCATTAGGAGCCACACTGATGGATGCATGCATACTTATTGACATAATATTATTGGTTTTCAACAGTATCAAGCGTTAGACATTTTGCCATCATATTAAAAGCACACAGGTGAAATGAAACCATACACTAAACTTGGGAACGGCAATAAAAATATAGACTGAAATATTCTTCAACCACTTTGAAGACACTGTACACGTGATGAAAACAATCCAATTTAAAAATAATGCAATAAGAAATATTAGTAAAATGAAAATAATAATAATTGTGTCATCCATCCATTTACAACAGAGACTTCTCTCAACTGAACACCCCCTTCCCTCAACTGGACATTACACACATTAGCCTTCCTCCATATTGTCCTGCACACAGACACATTATTGCCTCTGGTGACAAAATGCATGGTGGTGTGATACTGCACTAAAATCAGACTACTAGTGTTAGAGAAATCTACTGTATATGTTGACTCTTCCCTATAATTGTCGAGTACCAACAACAAATTGCTTTCCAAAGAGGCTTTTGCTCATCCGAACAATCACTTATTTGATGTTTTTGATACCGAAAGGTGCTTTCAGATTCTGTCATATCTTCCCAGGAAATATCCCAGCATCTACATTTGTCCAATCAAAGGGACTAAGAAAAAAGGATGGATAGAGGATAGAGTAGGATGAAAGTCTAACAGATTATTTTCTAGGGGGTACAGGTCATGTTTAAATTTGAATTTTATGATTCTCCGCATCTTTTCTAAAACGAAATGGAGCCACAGTCATGCACGTTGTACACACTCTCACTCCATACTCCTCTATTATAAATGGATTTTTATAACTTACAATGGCAAAATCTCCCAATTAGAAGTTAAAATAATCATTCCACACTTTGATCCAGTTCAATTGTAGATAGTGGAGCTATTTGGAGGAAAAAGACAGTCATTTTCCTCTGAGAAAGTCACATGAAGCATTGAGAGTTCCCTTATTTAATGGTTCAATAGCGATACCTACTCCCTCCTGTTTGAGAGCATTGTTTCCCTATGGTTATTGCACCATCAGTTACCCCTGCGGATGCCTGGCTGACATAAATGCATACTTCCCATGCCAGCAGAGCAAATTAAACTGAATTGAATGTGGAAAGAGAGAGAATGGAAGATTAAGTGAGAGGTGGCCTGGATAGGGGAAGAAAGGGAGAAAGAGAGGTACGTAAAGTAGGAGTAAGAGATTGAAGGAATGACTTGCCATCAGGAGTAAAAGAGGCTCTTTCACCCTCTCTTTGCAACCACAAACAAACAGGTTTGTCTTCCTTCACTTGTAAGGCCCATTTCTCCTTTATCTGCGAAATATAAGCCTTGCTTTCATTGTGTATGCATAAAGTTCACTGTAATCCAGACCTATTTACGATAATCCACAAAAACTAGGTGAAGTGGGGCACAGATGTGGCAGGGACAGAACATATGTTTGCTGTGCTTTGCTTGTACAATCCAACAAACTTCCCAGGTGGGAAAGGGGTGAGGGATTATCTCCCTGTTTCTAGCACTAGTGACTCATACTGATTGGTGTGTGTGCTTTCATAGAGAAGGGTGGTAGGAAGTTGGTTTGAATCTCACACTTGTTCCCATGCCATTACATTTGGTTTTATATTTGCAATCACCAAAATAATTCATAAACTTTTTTACAATAAGACCAATATTCCTTTTTTTCTTATTTCAATCAAACCCAGTGATGTATTCTAATGAAAGACCCCATTCAAAATGCATAAAGGAATACACAGACACTTTTGGGAAATCTGCAGTTACATGAGAATAATAATCAATAGTAATTTCATCTGTGCGTTCAATATCAATGTGGCTGCATGAGGTATTTAGCCTAGCATAGCCAAGTCTGTGACATGGGAAAACAAATAGGCTCTGTCAAAAGCCTTCTACTGATGTTCATATCTAACTCTTGGTCAGGCTCTTGGAAAATCAGCAAATTTGCCAAAATGTTGTAGAATTTCTTTCATGAGCGCTGATCTTAACTCAAAGCTATTCTAAACCGACCCCTTTATGACAAATTTAGTAGATAGGTAAGGTTAGGAATAACAAAATGACATCACCTAAACGATGAAATGCCAAAACTGCTTCTGACGAGCCAGAACAGCCCTGTCTGATAAAAATTACATTCTCATTCAACCAGAGCTACACAAGTAATCCAATAATTGATAAGTTGTCAACTATTCAAATAATCAACAACTATTTTGTTTGTTTTGATTATTTTTTTAAAGGAGCAACTCAAAACACACAAAAAAGTGGGTTGAGATTGCCTCCACACAGCTCTCACATCAATATGTGAAATTCCAATGTTTTATACAGAGAGAGTGACTTCATTCTACGCTCAGGAAGTTAATCCACTGTATATTTATTTGCTTATTTTCTGGTGTCTTTCCTCCTCTACGACATAAAATTGAATACATTTTAATTATGTTTCTATGGACTAAAAACATAACGTATAATGTTGGTGTTTGACATCACAAATACATTTCTAATGGACATCCATGCAGGGTGGAGGTTGGGGTGGATGCATGGATGGATGGGTCAAACAAATCCAGGACTTTGACCCAGGAGACCGCTGTTCATGTCCCGTGTGAAACCAGAAGTTACATAACAAATAAACTTGATTTAACCATATCCATTATCTTTTTCTTAGTTTTTCAATTCACAACATTAACCACATGTTTAAAACTGGGAACATGCACCCTGTCGCTGATACGAGGATGTGTCATCCGTATGTTTCCCTCGAAATGTAATTGACAATTTAGTTCAGATGTATGGGAATGTTATTAAGAGATAGGGTTGGGATAAAGCTTGCAAAGCACACACATACATGTACACATGCTGGCTGCCTTACAGATTTCCTGCCTTGACAGCGCAGCATTGTTCACCATCAGCAGGCACTCTCCGTCTCGAGGGGATAAAAAAGAGAGGGAATAATTGCTTACCCTCACACCGTGTGCAAGTGTGTCTCCTATCAGCAGTCAGACATGATGAGGGCGATAATGGCGTTTCTTGCACAAGATTCTGCCCCCACGCACCACCACCCCCACCTCTTCAAACACATGGCAACGCAGCATTGTCCATGTTCACCGCTGCGACAGCGATCACGGGAAGGGCCCCCTGGAGAATAGCACCCCTGGATATGTGCAGGGCAGTTGCTAGGAATTCTGGGCCCCCTGAAAGAATATCGGTGTGGGCCCCTCTACCCTATTCCTTGCCACCTTCAATTGTATTGTTTTTTAGTGTTCTTGACGGTGCCTGGTGTAATACACCCAATTTGTTTCCTTTTTTAAGATTAACAACTTAACAAGTCAGAGTATTATTATGTAAATTATGTATTATTAGTTGTCTTATTCTCATTTTATTGATTTGAAACATGTTATTACACTTCTGATTGCAAATATATTTTCAATTAACCACTCAACAAATAGGTAGTGGGTATTTTATTGTATTCAACAATCAAGCACTGATATGCTTATGAAATAATTTGATATAAAAGGAAAAACAGTGTCCTGGCTCAAGGTAGTCCACAGGTAAATATGTAACAATTAACTTAAATGTGCAAGTAAAACAACGAGAACATAGAATACGTTGTAAAACAAATATCAAAAACAACAACAATCCTTATCTAATCCCACTGAAAGTTTAAATTGTAGTAAATAATAGTTTGTTCGCTGTAAGTCTCATCAGAAAGCCCAACGCCGGGCCTTTTTGTTGGCAAATTCGCTGATGAGGTCTTTAAAGTCCAATTGTCGGCTTAGCTGACTTTCAATTGAAAGTCTAGCAAGGCTATTTAGCCTCTCTTGGCTTGCTGTGGATCTGAGATAGTTCTTGACTATTTTCAGTTTGCTAAACGCCCTCTCTCCACCTGCAACAGTCACAGGTAATGTACAGAAGATTCGGATGGCAACACATACTTCACCAAAAATGCTCTGTAGCTGAAGTTTATGGATGGAATTCAGCAGTTCAAGGGGAGAGTGGCAGTCTGAAAATGTGGCACTATAAACAGACCTCAAATGTTGCACTTCAGTTTCAAAATTAGCACTAAGAACCTGTTTGTATTTGCTTGTTAATGAATGGCAAACTGAGTGAATCTGATCATCTTTTAAATCTTTGATTTTCAGTATTGCAGCAAATTCCTCACAAATACTTGCAATGGATTGAAAGCGGGTGTCCAAGGCACAGAGGATGTTATCTAATGCCACATAGAAAACACTGTTGCGAAACAGATTTGATTCTGTCTCCTGTTGGTTTCCCTCTTCTTCTGACCTCTGGCTCTCATCTGCAAAACGCTTTCTCTTTCGCTTGTGGCTGACTGGAAATCCAATGGGAACATCCATAGCTTCTGCGATGAGGGAAGCCTCTGCAAGGAAGTTGTCCCATGAGTCACGAAAGACCTGCATTTCTTCCTTCAATGCCTCTATATTGGCTGCTTCTACATCTAGTGTAATTTTTCCTGACTGCAGAATTATGTTTCTGTCTTCAATGGACTGCAGTATTTTTTTCCAGACAGTCAGGAGAACAATGGCTTTAAAAGATGTAAAATAACTCCTGAGACCAGTGACCTCTGATTTGACTTCATTAGTCAAGCTGCATCTAGCAAGGATGCTATCCAGGGCCTCTAGGAGTGATGGTAAGTTATTTGCAACTGGTTTAACAGCCGCTATGCGGGCACTCCAACGGGTATCAGACATGCGGTGAAGGGAGCAGCCAGTCTTTTTTTTGAGAATGGCCCATCTCTCTGGGCTGGCACTGAAGATATTGTACAAGCGATTCAAACTCCCGAAAAATGTTGAAACGTCGGTACATGACTCTGCAGCATGTACTCCAACAAGATTTAAAGTATGTGAGGCACATGGTGAATATGTAGCAAGTGGATTTATTTTCCTTATTTCAGCCTGGACCCCTTTAACTTTTCCTGACATGTTCGAGCCATTGTCAAAGCCCTGGCCTCTGCAATCTGCAATGTCAATGTGGTGCTCCTGTAGTGTCTTCAGTAACATCTCTGATATTTCATGGCCAGTCTTGCCACTGAATTCTTCAAACTGCAAGAAACGTTCAGTTACATCCCACTGATCATTCTCCTTCTGAACAACATATCGCAACAGAATTACATTCTGTTCCTTGTGGGAGACATCAGGAGTTGCATCACATATTAATGAGTAAAAAATGGCACACTCCCTTTCCTTCAGTATTTCTTTCAAAACCCTATCTCCACAGAGTTCTATGAACTCATTTTGAGACTCTGGGCTAAGGTAATGGGTCACTCTGGTGCTTGGTCTTTTCTCCTTAACTTTTCTCAGATGATCATTCAACAGAGGATCGTACTTGGCTACAAGCTCTACAGTGCCAAGGAAGTTACCATTCCGTACATCACCAAGCGTTTCTGTGCTCCCTCTGAATGGCAAATTTCTTGAGGCCAGAAAAAGAGTAACATCTAATATTCTCTCAAGAATAGCTTTGTTTCTGTCAACTTCAAGTTGGATCTCTTGTTGCAGATGGCTGTCTATCCCCTTTGCTTCTATCAAAGAATATCTCAGATTTTTCCACTTGAGGTAGCAGGTTTTGTGCGCCTTGCAAACTTCATGGTCAGGGAATTTGTTGTACATTCTCCGCCATTTGAGATCTGATATTTTGTACCCTTCTTTGGTGTTAAGTGCACTGGCTGATGGTTTTTTTAGGCCGTCAGAGGAAAATAACATGCATGGTACACAGTATATTGCCTTTGCACTTTCACTGTACATTAACCAGTCTCTCTTCTGTTTTTCCCGTCCATTTGTTGACTTTGTAAACTCTAAATACTCTGGAAATTTCCTTCCATCTGAATCCTTTGGCATGATCAAGGTCAGATCTCTTTGAGTAGCTGTGGTTAGCTTTTTAACTATTATCTCACGATCGTGGTCTGTGAGCTTCTCTGGCCATAATCCTGGGTCACATTTTAAATATTCTTCCTCCTTGTTCTCTCTTTCCTGTCTTTCTGTACTTCCTGTGCTCTGACTGTCTTCAGCAGTTTCATGACTGCAACAGCTTTGATTTGCTTCACAATTCCCTTCACTATCTGAAGTAGCCTTGCTTTGGGAGCTTGGACCTGGCTCTGTCAACAGCAAAAGTGACATAAATTGAGTTATAAAAAAATGTAGCCTATATTTTGCTATTATATAATTGAAATAGCCAAGGTGTTTTTTTTTCCCATATTTCTATTTTATTTTCACAAATGATAAAGATGAACAACAATAGACACAATCAACAATAACAGTCACGTGACAACAACAAAAGCATCACAGATAAAAGCAAGACAAGCCAACAAAACAAAACAAACAAAAACCAAACAACAGCCATACTGACACTATGGTAGATGCACACTGTGCATACATAAGTAATTTGGCATTCATAATGAAGTAACCTTCTGCATACTGCACAGAAAAAATTAAACAGAAAAAAAGTATCTGTGTTCTTGTACACCAAGGAAGGATCTTATGCTGACCCAGAGCTCCTCATCTAGCTCCCCAAGGTGTTTACTCACTCACCATCAAAGGCATCATTGGACTGCTGGGGGTGAGCATCTGCTGTGGGGTCAAACTATTGTTAAATTATATATATTGTATACAATAATGGTGGGAGTCAGTAGCTCAGTCCGTTGGGACTTGGCTTGGGAACCAGAAGGTGACTGGTTCAAGTCCTGATATGGATAAAATATTTTTAAACCATTCAAAAGTCAGTGTAAACTGTCCAAAATTCTAAATAGTCTTTTGACAAATCTTTGAACAATTAACTTTTTTTGTATTTAGACTATTCAAATGTCCCACTAATGACACATTTTACAAGACCACATTGAACACATCATGAAAACGTAACTGACCTTCGTCAGATGCTCATAATTACTGAGTAGAAATTGAATGGGTCATAATACAATTGAATGCAGCCTCTGAATGGGCGCTTACTGGAGCACTGTCCGACAGTGTTATGTGCGAAACACACAGTCACGGTGGTAGCCCCTAAATTAGTAACGTTCAGTTATAGCTACTCTAGGAACCGTCGCTCTACAATGACCTGGCGATTTTTTTTTTAATGAACTGGCGACCTGTCCAGAGCGGGGCCCGATGACAGCTAGCGTAGGCTCCAGCCTGCGCCCCGTCAAAGGTAATATTACAGACATTAAATGAATGAACAAGCAGGCTAATTGTTTAAGCCGCCCTCGGTAGTTTACTCTCACCATTCTTAAAAAAAAAGGTTTTGATGTCTTGGGCCCCTGCTCTGCTGTTCCTACACCTGACCTCTTTCTCAACTCTTTTCTGGTGTCCAGACTTGTGTTTTTTGGGGGGCATACTGACTCTGCTGCAGTTAGCTTCTCTACCGGCTAGCACTTAATTCCGATGAGGAAGAACCCCGGGAAGAAAGAGCCGCGGTGTGGACCAAACCATTTTCTAAGAAGGGGCCAGGGGGGTTATTGAATAGAATAAACATATATATAGAGTATTGTACAACTTGTGGCTTTGTTTTAATTTGGATTCATTCGTATGAATATATATTAGTTCAGTGCATAATCATTTTGTCATAGAGGCTACTGGAGCAGTGTGTGGGCCCTGGCTGGCTGTGGGCCCTTAGAATTGTCATCACCTTTCCCCCCTATACGACGGCGCTGGATATGTGTACACGCTGTGGAAAGGAGCACACTCAGGGACACTTATTAAAACGCCACACAAACGCGGATACAGGTTTCCTTCTTAGGATTTCGATGGCAATCCATCCCATGTTTTGTTCTTTCACATGTAAGCACGCAATTCATACAAAAAGATAGACATCTCCAGTGGTGTCTCCTGCTGCGCATATTTGTTCTGCTCCCAACCCTTGTGCAGAAGCTGCTATCTGCAAATATGCTGATGTTGTCACTGTTCCATTATACTCACACACATGGACACACACACACACACACACACACACACACACACACACACACACACACACACACACACACATGTCCAAAGGGCTCCATCGGGTAAATATGTTTGGAGCCATCATGTCTGATCATCTAATCATGACTAGGCCTTTAGGGAGCAGCGCATGCCTGCTCCTTCCCTCGCCATACATGCTGATAACACAATTCTCCCACAATGCCCTTCAACACTACAGATTCATATCTCAGAGGCAGTTCAGATGGCTACAAAGACTGACTGACTGACTGAATAAAGGGCTGCTTTGCCACTTTTCTTTTTTGAAGGAGATAATTGGTGTGTTTTGAGCTTTTCCATCACAGGTATTATTTCTTCTGCTTCTTCAGACAGATCCAGGCGATTGTTCGGCGCACACAATTTACTTGTGGTTACATGCTTTTCTTAGAATCTCACAGTCCGAACCATCATTAAAATCCTCATTACATATCCTGCTGACTACGTTTGTCCAATCAACAGTGTTGCTTTTATGTAGAACAACAGCTTTCTTCGTCCATTGTGGGAATCTGTGTGATAAAATAATAACCTATTTGGTGAAGTTGTGGCATGATCTTCATCATTGTTCAAAGGAACCATTGTCTACTGATCGTAGGATACAAGAAGCAAACAGCAATGTCTTTGACCTTTTGTTAACCCACCAATATCCTACCAATATCCCTCTGTTTCAGTCTTTGCTCCCTAGAGACAACAGCCATAATTCTGACAGTCCTAAGAGGGCTTGAACATAACACTGGGGCATTTGCTACTACTGATGCCATCATTTTTCTTAGAAGGACAGACAGTCTCCAAATTTGCCTTAGAGGCTAACAACACAAATATGTATCTGAAATATTAAACTATCATTCATCTTCATGGTGTCAATGTGCAAACCTCTTCCCTGCCTTTTCTTCAACATTTTATGACCATTAATTAACATGTGTCCAACATACAATGGAAATAAATCAATATCTCTGACAGGCATTGTCTGTCAATAGCAGACCCACATGCCTTGTGTTGCCAGTTAATGATCTAGATGCAATACTTTCACTTTGCAGAGAATACACACTGATCTGTAAACACTCCTTACCTGATCCTGCCCTGTTGATCCAGTAAAAGTCCTAACCTGATGTGTTGTGTAAATAGATTCATCTTCATTATGAGACATAATGCAGATGCATGATAGAATGCGTCTATTGCCACCCTGTCTCCTAAAAATAATGTTCCCATACAATGAAACAGCAGTTGTTGCACCCTCAGACAACAGGACTCCGTTTGGCAACTCTCTCAGCCCTCCCTGGGCTGTATATATTTTTCTTGGAAAAAAATTGTCATAGCAGCTAGATCTCACACACAGAAACACACTCACCTCAAGCGCAGACTGATGACGTAATTTTAGCTTCATTACCCTCGTTCTCTGTTTGTCTCAAAGTCTATGTTTCTTTGTCTGTCTCTGCATGAATAATAAAAACAGGCAAACCAATACACCAAAAATAATGAGTAGTAAAACTACCGTAAATGCCTTATTTATCCTGTCTCTATATGTATTGGCTATTTCTAGGTTGCAACACATTCGCAATGATGTTTCGAGGGAAACATATTATGTCCCAGATTACATTTTTTTTTACATATCACAAACACGTTTATGATCAAAATCTGGAAAGTCTGTATGGAGGAGGTTTGGGTGGAGTGATGGGTCAAACAAACACAAGACTTTCACACAGGACAGATGTTCGTGTCCTGTGTAAAGTAAAAAACGTAACATGTTGACTTAAACTATGTCACATTTGAAACATACTTAACTTACAAAAAACATATTTATTTAATCCATCCATTGTCAATGTTATCACTCTATTTACTGGCCATCATCAGCGGTAATCAGCCTCACAGATATGGGTTACTATGCCTGCTACAGCTACCAGTTCAGAAGAGTGTTATCTATTCACATGCTAACTGTGGCCATTAGCTTGGTCAGGACCCCTTGGCTCTGGGAGTCAGGTTGTGAATTCAAACAAAATGAACATTACTTGGTTAAGTTAAGGCAACACAATTATGTGGTTAGGTTTAAAAAAGATCATTGTTTGGATTACTCCACTCTCGCAGGTGAAAGTACTGTGTGTGCTTGACCCATCCATCAGCCCAGTGTTTCTTGTTTTCTTTTAATACTACTGCTATCATGATCATTCTTCCTACTACGTCACCTTACAGCTCTGTGGCCGAGCCCCTGAGAGCGACACAGATGGCTGAGGATGGCCAACTAGGAGGTAGAGTAGGCCCATACTGCCTCATATCTATGGTAGTGATATGCTGATAACGCCCATTCAAACAGCTGATAACAGCAACGTCGTTTAAAACAACAGTTTCACATCTTCCTTTAACCATAAGTGAGCACTGATATTTGTAAACAAATATCTTTTTCAGACTGGATAGTATTAATAAACAATTGTGATGTTAATTCCTTATTATCTCTGAGCAACACAGATTAAACAAGGCATACCCCTGTTGGCAAAATGTTTAAACAATAATGAAAATGTTAAAACACTAATTCTATTCTATGTTTATTGTGAACCTAAATATAGTGTAAAGGTTAGACCCACTTCATTATAATAGTTGACAGCCTACAGTCAGCTAGTACTGTATATGCATACACCTACGCAGCACTAAAATTTTGGCTAAGCAAAAGTATGATGATTTTATATCTCTGCAATAGTCTGCACTGCTGTGGGAGCCACACTTTGTTATATATAGTTTGAGGAGACAGTGCAAGTGTACATGTACTAGTGTTATTACAGTTATGAAGTTGGCTTTTGTAAACTTTATCTGTAAGTGTAGAAGAAGTATTGATTTCAAGCCAAGGCAAAAATGCACCCAAGGAGACTTTGTGGGTATAACAACCATTGTCACAACTAAGAAAACCAAATTTACTTGCGTACAAACAACTCTCCCTCCCTTGCTCTTTTGTGCCAAGTTATTATTTGTGAATTTGATGGAAATGTAATAATGTGCTCACAACAATAACAACAATCACAGGAGATGGCTTCTTTGTCGTGTTGACTTTTTTTCATGTCTGATTACACGGCACACTTATTTGTCTCATTTCAGGGATGAGCAGGACTGAGATGGTAACACTGTGATTCAGGGGCTCGGTACCATCAATTCAATTGAATTACTTTTAATTAGTGCAATGGAGAGAAAGAGGAAAAAAGCAACAACCTCACAGGGTCCTCCAACAATGAAATGAATTACTCATGAGTGAAAGCTTATCAAATCAGCCAGCTTTATATGTAGAGAATATTAAATCAAGGTGCTGGAAGACATATGACTGGAATGAGTTATACTGATATTTAAAAGGCGTGAAATCTCTATTGGTTTCAAATCAGATCATGATAACAGGCTGGCGGTTATTTGATGATATTTGCTGTGTTATACACCCAGTTGACATCTGTCTGCTGTGAGATACTTTCATTTATTTTTAGATGTTGCCTTTGAATGGAAAACACCAAACAGCATTGACTCACATTTGATTGAAGTATACATCTAACAATGACCACAGAGACCTGCAGTTATGTGAAAGTAGAGGTTTTGACAAATGTCATCTACATAAGAGCACTCTCTGATGATAACTTCTATAAGACGTTGTGGATTTGTGAGAAGGGCATCTTTGTAAACAAACCTACATACCCCATTTTGCATACTGACTTCAGTCGATGTATTAGAGCAGTGGTTTCCAACCCTTTTGGCTGGTAACTTGATTTAAAATGTTGCGGTTCCTACTTGTAACCCTTTATCACAATTTGCTTAGGTGTTAAGTTGTGAGCAGTTTCACCAAAAGAGAGATTTCTCACTCTTACCCCTGCGACTATCGTTTCAGTTTCCAGTCACACGAGGCTGTCAGTCACCATGACAACGACGAGACGTGGGGAGAGATTAGGGGAGCGGTTTGGAGCGATAGAAATATCGCCCTGAGGTCCCATGTATTCGTCCATAGAGCACAGCAAGCTGCTTGCAGAACCTCCTTAATGAGTGTGTACGTGGAACCGATGGGTGCTCCGAAAATCGCCCACAATCTCGTCCAAGACCTGTAAACTCACGAGACCAGCTTTTCTTGCCTCGGAAGCCGCTTGACTCAGCTCGGCTGAGCTCGGCAGACACAGAGATGAACTTTAAGTTAAATATTACAATGCAGTCGTTGCTTTTAGTTACTTTAATTCCAGAAAATGCATTATAAGCTAATCATTGATCACACAATTGTAATCATAGGATGAAAGTAATGTCTAAATATAGTCAATAAAAAAAATAATTTCGATGCAGAGCAGGAGGGGCGGCGCTCTAGCGCCCTCAATGGGCCAGCCACCACTGCCGCTCACGATGATGCAGCAAAGGGTGAAGGTTAACTTTAGGCACCTAAAGGACTTTAAAGGGTTAAGATTATGAAAAAAGCACTTCCAGGAGACAAACACCAGTCCCCTGGATTAAAGTCCTGTGTTTTGGGACCTATCTACAACCTACTCTCTCCTTCCTACCCAGATATTAGCACTATTACTACGCCAACTGTTTCTACATATAATATATATTTTCACAGTAATAAATACGTGGATTACATTAGAATTACAGTGCAATACTACTATACAGATATATGTTTTACCTGTTACCTGTTACCTGTGCTCTTTTTCTTTTTTTGGCCTTTTAGCTTCTTCAACCAGGACAAAGCTTTATTTGGTTTCTGTATTTGGATCCCCATTAGCTGTCAGCTATCAGTGCAACGGCGACCCTTACTTGATGACATTTAATAGGGTAATTAAAATCTGCTATTAAATAAAATAAAATGTAAAAATGCAAACAATTGTATTATTGGTCGCCCTGATAAAGAATGGTGTACTAATCCAATAAATGGTCACCTTGTACGGAACAGTTTTCTTTAAAGTGTTAGTTCTGGGTTGTAAAAGAGCTACTATATCTTCCAATGTCACCTGCTTTGTAATGGTGCTTATCTTAAATCAATGTTATCCTTAAGAAAAAGCTATTTTAAAGTACATGTAGCCCAGAAGAAGGATATAAAAGTACAATCAGCCTCTCTTTCCCCTTCAGCAAGGACAAACTAGTCTCCTGTCTGAACAGTTCAACCCATAGAAATAGAGTTGGATAAAATGAAAATTGAACTGTTTGCTCTGGTGATTTGACCAACAAAATGGCGATTGCTGTTTGTCGTCATGGTGACAACACACATTAGTTGGGGCCATTAAGTGTGTAGCAGCAAATGCAGTTTAATAGCCTACTTCAGGTCCTAGAATAGCGGGGACATCAAAATAAACTATTGTCATTTTAATAAAGGAGTCAGGAAATAATTGGCCATTTTCCATCATTTTGTGGACAACTGGGTGCTAACAGTGAAAGTGACAGTAGTTGGTTACCTCGCTGTGCAGCCTGTCGCCTGCAGCTCTTCATGTAACAGCTCACTGTGGCTGCTCCTGACTGTTCCATTACTCCCTGACAGGTTTCAAACGGACCCGCTATCAAAAAGTGCTCAAAATGACCGTTGCATTGTATGCATTTTTGATGAGCGATAGTGGTGAATGTCAAGCTCACTGACAAACATTATATTTCTTGAAACTACTTTATAATAATTCAACTTGTGTTTCGCCAGTTAAATGATTTTCATGTGAAACTGCAACAGCAGGAAATGTTTGGTTTGCATTAGCCGCAACTTAATCTAAACTTAATAAAGACACGCAACTGAGATCAGATGGTCAGCTTGGTCACCTCAGTGATTCTGCAATTTGTCACAAATTCACTCATGCATAAGTTTATATGAAAGTAGCCTGCAAGTCCTCTACGATGCAACCAATTCTCGTCAACAGGTTCGTATGATATCTCATTAAAGGTTATGCGCAAAAATTCGTAAGATATCTTACGAAAAATTACATGCTATTTAACACTGTGAAGCAATGACTGGAAGTGGACCACAATGATAACGTTTAAGAAACAAAAGGTGTCATTTTGGTTTAGGCAACAAAAATACTGTTACGTGAGCGGTTAAGTTTAGGCAACAAAAGCTGAACATAAGTGGTAGGCATCGAATTGACTTGGTTAGGAGTAGAAAAAAGGTTGTGATTTGGCTTAGTACTTTTGGGACACGAACATTGCTCACCCAGGTGAAAGTCCTGTGTTTTAGTAAGTCACCTGATTTCCTTCTTTTCTCTGGACTTAATTTCTGCAATAATAAATATGTGGAAGACAAATAAAATTAATATGTAGAATACACACAAATTACTTTTCTTAATTATCTGTAAGAATACATAAAAATGGACGCTGCCCTCACCATCCTGCAAAACTAATTTGAATGGGAATTTATTTTTTATTTAATTTATTTTCTATCCATAGCAGCCCTAGCTGTCCATTCTGTCTATTTGACTAGTCAAATATCAGAGTCCCAAAGTATCAGATTGTAACATACAGTATATTGTGAATTAAGTACTCATTTATGTCTTAAGAACTAAAAACTAAAAGCTTTATATTGAAACAACTTTCTGTGGTGACAATGGGCCACCTGCCCTCTACAATACTCTTTTTAATCTGATATTTTGGACTGAGAATTTAATTCCAAGAGATGCCAATATTCCTTTGACAGGCTGACCTCGCACCACGCTGCTCAATAAGGCTGTGATTGATGCACCCCTTCCAGATTCATTGACTAAGACTGTGATTTCTCTGTCGACACACTGCTCGCCTCTGACGTGGACAGACCTTTAAGGCAGAACAGGCTGATGGCTAGATGGATGGTATACACTGTATAATACTCCAAAGACACATTATTGATTTATGTGTCAATAGCGTTTGTGTGGTCATTGGTTCCCAATGGTCTCTGATTGATCACCGCTAAGTCGTAGCCATTTATTTTGTTGCTTTTGAATGTGTTTATTTTACTATATCAACTGATGAGCTTGTACACTTTGCAATTCTGTCTGTGCTGCTATGGAAGACCATGCTGCTTGGACCAAAGAAAATACATCTTTTAAATGAAACTGAGGAGAACTTTTGAAGACTTTTGACAATTTGTCGACATGATGAGGGACATGATAAGCAAACGCAGTTGCTCTCCCACTGAGGCGAGACGGAGCCACAATCCACAGTGAGGCCATGGAAGGCTACTAATGAGGGTTTTTGTCAGCCCAGTGTCTGACATGATGAGGAGAGGAAATGAAGAAGAAGTGAGAGCAGGAGAGATATGCAGCTTCAGCTTCTAATGGTCTCCCTGACGCGAATGATCCCCTTCTCTGCCCAGATCAAATGGTCCCAGTTGTGCAGGTAAAACCATGTTGTTGTTGCAATGGTGATGCAGTCTTTAGGGCAACAGGTGATGGTGCAGCAGAAAGAGAACGGCTTGGCTAGCAGAAGGTGATCCCACTTGTTGTCTAATAAACATATGTTCTTGACTAGAGTCTGATTTACACTCTGGGATTAAACTTAATTCTTTTAACGAACTGTAGGAATAAAAGTGTCAAACTAAAAGAAACTATACGGCTCCAGATATTCAGAATATCTCAGCAAATGATTCCAATTTTACTAGAACAAACATCTCATCTCATCTCTCTGCTTCTCAATATTACCTAACTTTGACTGCATACTCGACTGTCTGAAGTTTACTATACATTAAAGAAGAAACCATACCATTATCATAGAAAAAGTGGAACTATTTAATGGGGTGACACTTTGGTTCTCATAATCACAGCTACGGTATATATCCACTACAAGCTTTAAGGGACCCTTACATTTCTTATGAGAATATAGGGATGTGAATGTTCTTTTCTTTATTCATCCCCTGCAGGGACTTGTAAAATCCCCCTAAACTCTATATTCTATCCTCTTTATCTAAATAATATTTTACTCACCTATTTAGGCTTTCATTAATCTTCATGAAAGGGAGTTGTATGTGTTTGTATCCAAGTAAATAAACTAATGAGGATTAATTTGATCTATTCTTATGTTGTTTTTTCCCTTTATGACGATTAGCTCATGGACCCACTGTTGTGTTTATATAACTGCCTGTAGAGATGTTTGAGGGTGTGGGCAGCCATTAGCAAATAATAGCAGCAGTGCACCTGATAGTTCTTTAGCAGATAAGTTTTTGACTCATTAGTAATTGCTCCATTTTGCCTCAGACAATGCAGTTTATATAATTAGGTTCACAGCTAGGGCTAGGCTGACAGCTTTGATGTTGTTATTATTGGTGGCAGTTGTGACCGTCCTCCAGGACCTGCAGTATTTGTGGCTTGAAAGTAATTTTTTGGGGGTAGGTTTTGTTTATTTTTATGGAACTATAATTGGGACCCCCCCATTTTATTTTCAAATTCTTGATTTTCTTGAAATCACTCACTGGTTTTCCTTGTTCACTGGGGCTGATGACACATACACTTTCATCGGCGTTTTCATCGCCCCCCCCCCCCCCCCCATTATAGAATTTCTACATCCCCCACCACCTGTTAGGTGCGACCACTTACACAGGAAAATTATTTTGAACAGCATATCCAGCACCACCCTCATCTCCCTTACCCAGGGTGAAGTAGCCTTCTCCAGCCGGAGCGGGGCGTGTCTTTGTGGGCGGCTTCCTCAGTGCCCCTGCTGCTGATGCCGCTGTGTCTTCCAGTGGATGCAGGTGGAGATGCGTTAAAGCACCCAGAAACGCACAGAAGCATCCGCCAGAAACGCAGCGACGAGCTCTTCAAAATAAAAGGCTCAGGCATACATATCAACGTGAGACTTTTAATTTGAAAGGAAGAATGTGAAGTTGCTTGCTGTGCCTTATGGCTACCTTGACAGCTGGGATGCAGGTGGAGCGACTCGGCCAGGACCGCTCACATCTGTCTTGAAGGAGAGAGGGGGGGAAGAAAACCTACGTTCTGGTGTGCTCCACGCTCTGGATAAAAATCAAATTAAAAAAGAAACAGAGTATCGTGAACTGCACTATATCCAGGGATATTTACAAACCTCCCTGAATCTGGAGAATATTATCGGAGGGATTGCCGCAAAACACAAGTAAGGACTTTTCTCTTCTTTGCTGTGACTATATGCGTCTGTGGGTTTCTTTTTTTTTTTTTGGCTGTGAGGATGTCACTCTCTGCTAATGCCCTCCAAACGATGACAGGTGATGTAGAGAGAAAATTAAGAAATACTCTCATATAGTCCAATAATAAAAAAATTGGCTTTATTCAGCTGAGAGGGAGCCAGCAGCAAACGATGCGTAATGGGTCAATATTTGGAGGAGATTTGGGAGGCGAGTGGATTCGAGGTCTGCTGATGGTTTTCTGCGGCTGTGAGAGCAGACGTTGAATCCGGTGTGTTTGTGGTGGTGGTGGTGGTGGTGGTGGAGGAGGGGGGGTGGTTGAATGGGGGTATATGTTTTGAAGCCACGCGTGACAGCGGTGTCGGACTGTGGGGATTCAGCCCAAAAAAAATCTCAGTGCTCGGTGAAAGTCAGTGTTTGTGCTTCTTTAAACTGTGGATGTGTTTTACGCAGGAGACTCGTGAGGGGTCATTATTTCAGCTTCCAACACTCGAGGTATCGTTTTGTCAGAGCAGCTCCGCTTTAGAATACAAAATAGCCTAAATTGTAGCAAGTGAGACACGCTGTGTGTTCTGTTGATGATACATGTGGCCTAATTGTCACACACACACAGCCTGCTCACTTGCACACCGACTTCTCCTTCACTCCAAATCCCTGAAATTAAACATTTCTAACTCTTGATTTTGCCTTAATCGATTGGGTTTGTTGTATTTGATCTATTATCATTCACAATTATTTATCTTTTAAAAGCTAGAATTTAATCTTTATGGCGCGGGGAATCAGGCCACCGGAGGGTATGGCAATACTTTCTTTACTGAACAGCGGCATTATAATTGGCTATTGAAGGGCAAGGTGGCTGCGATCTGACCCTCTGCGGCGTAAATGCTCTCTCAGACGTGTTGTCTCGACGTAATTGGGATCAGCACGAGGTGTTGGAAAGTGCTGTGTACAGGACGTGGATATTTGGGGCTCTATATTGCGCCGGCTATACTGCGACTGTATGCGACTCCTGCGCCACTGTGTCGCCAAACGCCCACTGGGGTGCGTAACGGTGTCTCGACACAAAATCCCCGAAGCAGAGGATACATAACAAGTAAAAAACCCTTCAAAACCGGTGGGTCACTAATTGTCAGATACAAGCCGGGTTGCGGGGTTACTTACAATAATTAAACCGAGCTGTGGCTGTCTAGTTCCGCGGCGCAGAGGCAGAGACTGAAGGTGAGTTCCAGAGAGAGGACAGCAGACACCACAGACGGAGGGTCCCTGTAAACGCCTGTGGAAAAATTGACCCACTCTGCCTTTTTTATACTCAAGCTGTGTGAACTTTTCCCACACCAAATGTGAGACCACTGCCTCGTGATTCTTTCATAATATTTGCGTATTGATCACTTGTCTAAAACCACTTGTGCTTCTTGTTGGGCTGTGTGGGGAAAATGGCACTTTGAATTAGATCTGTAAAGACTTGCTGACAGTGACTGAGAAGATTTGCAAGTATGATGCCTACAGAAAAGTGTCCCAGCTCTGATTGACTGACCCGAATTTATTGATTGACCCTTCAGATGAAAATACAATACACTAAAGATGACTCACTTAACCACACACAGGAATTGGTCGTGCTTATTGAGCGAGCTGTCTTCTTAATGTAAATGAAGTCAAGTGCTCAAAATCAAGATAGGTGATGTGACTCATTCCCTGGTTACTTTTTCAAGCCAGAATGGTTTGGTCTCATACAGCCAGGCTAAAGGCCGCGTTGAAGGACTCTACTGACACACACGACTGACACCTTTTTTTAGTAGGAGACATCGACGTCATCATTTCACCAAGAATTACTGCAACAGTATTGCTCTTGCTTAGCACAATTTGGCATCCAGTCGTTAATTCCCAATTGGAAAAAAAACTCACAAAAAGGACTCCACCATCAGCCCAGTGTAACGAGACAATAGCTTTGCAGCTTCTCCCCGTTATAATACAGTGAGCAGACACTGCTGGCAGAAAATGAGTCCATACATGATTCCACTTTTGTTCTCAGAGCTTTTAGTGCACTTCATGAAGGGTGCTTAACATTGCCTTTGTGGGATGAGATGACTTATAATTATTGCAAATTTCCCTGCAATTTGAATAATTTCTCCAGACCTTTTCACGTTTTGTTATGCGGTGACTGCAAAAAGTGAATTTGCGGTCCTGTGCTTCTCCTTGTTTTCACTCATCCCTCTGACATGAGGCTCCCAACAACTTTCCTGAATACAAATCTCCAGCTTTTCAACTCAAATGTCATCATTCTGGGTCAACACACATCAGCATGCCATTTGAATGCTGCAGAAAAACAACAACACCTTTTAAAATGCATAATGTGACTTATTGATAAGTATCCATTATGTGTGTTTCTGTGGTTGGAATCTGTAGACCCAGTTTGTTAGAGTTGATCAGACTATGAACTTGATAAAAGAGCTGGATCTCATGTGACTTATAAGATATTCAGTCTCATGCTGGGTATTATTTAGGCCAAGTCAGCCCTCGAAGCAGCTGTCAGATTGGAGGCATCAGTCGGAAACTCTATCCTTTCACAGGTCAATGTTTTAAGCAGCTGTCATCCTCCCCTGATAGAGCCGAGGCACTGTCTTCTATCTCACCTATATCAAAACATGAGCCCACGCCCCTAACCGCCCCGTCACACCCCTCCAGTTTACCACCACAGAGACCAAGAGAGCCAAATTGGAAGAGAAGAGAATCAGAATGGGTAATCTTTCGGTAATCCCTCGCACAGTGGCAAAAAGAACAATCTGCCTCATTAACTCACTCCTCTGCCGCTCGCTGTCTGGCCCTCATCCATCTTCCAGTCCATCCATCCACCCTCCACCCGCAGAGTGGGAGAGAAGAGAGGTTAAAGGAGCTTAGGGGAGCTATAAAGAAGACAGACACTTTTACTTGCATAAAAAAGGGGAGTAAATGTGATAGGGAAATAAAAGATTTCCTCCTTCTCTTCGTCACGCCCTCCATTTTAGCTATGGGGGCCATGATGAGGAAAGACATGCCCCGCCAGCACTTTCTCCCGCCCTTCTATCGCTTTCCGCCTTTGATTAAGCAATCGCAGAGTAGAGGTGGAACAGCCTATGATGTAGAGATGGATTCAAAGACCTCTCATTGTCTCTGAGTGATGGCATGGATGGAGTTGTGAGAGAGAAGAGAGGGAGAGGTCAGAGAGGAATGAGAGAGAAGAGAGGATATACTATGGGCCATCGATTCGATCAAGTTACGCCCTGTCCTCCTGTGTGGCCACGCCGGTAGGATATCCGTGTCTAGATTTGTACCAATTTTAGTCACACGCAAGACATTTATTATTGAGGGTGTCAAAGTTAGTACATCTCGTGTCATGCTGTCGGCTGAAGGATCAAAATTTGCACCAGTTGAGTTCAAAGCTCTGTGGGGTTTTTAACAACTTGCCTTTAATATTTCTAACTGAGGAAGAGTTGAGAGACTTTGGTATTGGAAAATCCTGGATTTGTGCCACGTACACTACTGTATTCAACAAAGATTGGGACATGAATTCATTCAGCAGAGCTCACAAGTACATCTGAATCATGGATAAGGGTTTTTTTCCTCCTCTGAAATAGTTGAAAGTAATGTAATCCCAGCCCCCTTTTTTTCATATCTGAGTAACCCCCAAAAAGCAGGCCAATGAATTAATGAAGATGTTCTCTGTAGCCTCCAGTGGGATGATTTGAAATATTTGCATTACCATATATCTCGCCTTTTAAGAGGTTCAGCTTGGATTTCTTAAAGAGAGTAGGGGAGTATCAATAATAGAGAAATAAAACAGGCCACTTTGTCATGTCAGCACCATTTGGCCTCACCTCAAATGTCATCTCCCTCAGCAGGTGTCACCCAACCCAGACCTGAGAGAATTCTTGGCTGGAGAGTTTTTCAGGACAGGCTTGTGTTTCAGGTGTGAGTCGTATCTCTTTAGCACCCTCCAGTAAGCTATTTAACCTAAATTACTCCAGTGCAGAGGCAGCTGCTGTTTCTCAGGTTTAGAAATATCACCCCTGACTCCCTTCCTCCCCACTTGGGAGTTCACGTTCTGATCTGATGTTGATAATGATGTATCGTGTTCACCTGCAAGCCGAAGATAGTCCTTCTTCTCAGAGTTAGTAGTAAACATTGGCAGCTCTTTGTACTGCAGAGCTTGCTTGACCAAATTGTTCTGGGCCTCATTTGGTTTCGCATCATAAACACCATAAACACCATAAACACTGTCTCCATCTTTGTCTGAACTGTACCCATCCATTCCAGCATACATAACATAGGGTTAGCTGTGAAAGGATCCTAATTCAAAGTGGAGCAGGTTGCATAACAGGGATATGGGACACAAAAAAAGCCTCATACGAGTTTTATGCTCATAATTGAAGAGTGGGTGTTAGTAACTAATCCTTATGCTGTGAGATATCACTCATCCACACTTCATTTCTAGTTTTGCATAATCATGCAGTTTGTTTGCATAATACTTGCATATCTAACTACACAATACCATTTTGAATCCAAAGACAAGGGCTGGACATTAACATCAGTCTCTTATTTGGTATTTGGACACAGCCTTTAACATTATGCAAGCTAATCCACAATAAACTTTAAACCTTTTCTCAAGGAATATTAGATTAATTTATCCTATGGACAAGACAGCATAATTATGAGATTGTTCATCCACGAGTTTTCAAAGATGCAGGGAATATAGACTGTCCAAGGAAAGTTAAGTCATCACTTTGAATAAAAATGTGCTTGTGTTCCCTACGCTGATGTATAAATGAGTCACACGTGAACTGTAGAGATTCAACGATCCAGTTTTTTCTGATCCAATCTGATACCGATACCTGGGCTGAGCGTATCGACCAATACCCGATACAGATCCAATACTACTGTTGAATGAATGAACTGTATACTTTGCCATGTGAGTGAAGGCATCAGGCTTGACTTAAACATTTAGCCTTGTTAAAAAAAGGTAAAAAATTACAACAGATATAATTGTACTGGATATTATATATTAACAAATAAGAAAGTGAACATTAGCAGCAAAAATTAAAAGATAACACTTCCATGTGAAGTGCACTGCAAACAGATATTAATAAAAAAAGAAATGACCGGATCGGAATGCTGGATCGGCCTCATTCATCTGATATCTGATCTAGCTAATTAGTCAATATCGGAGCCGATATCTGATCCGTGTATCTGATCGATGCTTCTCTAATGAACTGTAGCTGAGGCCATAGAAATACAGCCGAATGAGCTTCCTCACACTTAATAATTGCATTGTCTCTGTTTACGTTTTTTCTTTCTTTTAAACTCCTTAGCTGACTCCCAACAGAGCACCTTGAACAACTGTAAGTACTGCTTTCACTGAAGTCCCCTTAAGAGAATGGTTCTGCTCCACCACAGTTTATTCCTCTGCTAGAAATCCATAAGGCTTTTGTCCGTCCTGTCATGCAGACATATATTTTTCACCCCTTCAGCTAAATCAATACAAGTTCTCCAAACTTGAGCCAGACATGCTAAAAACTCCCAAACGCAGAACTCTACCTCGAGTTTCCTTCGGAAATGTAGCGACTTCCTATACCAGCATGCACCTGTTCCTTACGCTCTATTCACTTGCTGAAATGAGGTCTAGATTGTCCACACCTGTGGGAAGAATGGACGGAGCGACAGGGGGCAGCCAGGGCCTGACGGGGGTCATGATATTGAGATGCTGTTTACTGCTGCGACCGGGGCCCCACCACGGCAGCACTTTCCCCGCCAGGCAATGTAGAGGGATCACTATTCTGCCAGACACAAAGGCCTCTTCACTGCAGAGAGGAAAAGGCTTTGGCGGGGCACAATGGTCTCTTTTAGAGAGGTGCTGCTGCTGCTGCTGCCGGGGCCTGCATTGGGTTTGTGCAGCCAGCGTACCTTCATCAGGCTTCTCTTGTCACCGATACGATGGCGATACGATGGCGTTCTGTTTGCAGACAGCCACAGGGCAGAGTGTAGGAATAGCCACCATTTATCCCATAGAACTCTCATGTCGAGCGCTCTCAGCAGACAAGGACATAGGTTGAACAGGAAGGGTCAAATAATTACCCAGCACTATTCTCTCAGTTGTAATGAGCCAGGAATAGAGAAGCACAATTGAGCGCTGACTGCTGACACCATTTTGTGATTCAAAAGAGAAACACAAAAATTAAATGGACACTCAAATTCAATCACATTTAGCTTGATTTTTATAGTAGTTATATATCTTGCTTTTGTGCACTAACTGTATTTCCTCCAAAGCTTGTGGAACAAATTGAATGTTTCAATAGTTTGTTCATTTCTGTTGGCACCATATGTCCTGCCCCAAACATTAGTTTTATAGCTTCTCTTGGGTTGATGTTAATATTTTTTTTTTTATTTGTCAAGGGCAAATGAGGCCTGTGTCTCATTTGTGCCACTTTGGCTTTCACAATTTGAAGAGGAGAAGTAGAGACGTGAAAGCTGAATGTGTCTAAATGATCGTAAGAGGACAAGAGGCGGAGGTGGGAGAATGAGGGAGAAGGAGAGAGAGGAAGAGAGAAAAGTCAACTCGTGCCTCCCTCCATCTCAGACCATCCATCCATCCAAATAGCTTTAGTGAGACTTGCTGACTTACTGCTCTGATGCAGTGCAGACTTTTCTTAAGTCTTTGGACCACGTCCCTCGCCATACTTGGATAATCTCAGCTGTTTAGTGCACTGTTGTTGCATACGTTTTTCTTCTACACTGTTTCACAATTGTTTGACTTTGTGAGTCTGTGTGTGTGTGTGTGTGTGTGTGTGTGTGTGTGTGTGTGTCTGTATGCGTGTGTGTTATTGTCCATCATCACCGGAAAATGTTTGCGATGTTTATATGTCTGTCTAGCTGCAGTCAGATTGTGTCACAACAACCATAACTGTGCAAGATATAGTCACAAAATGGTGTAGCTGTGTAGTCTGAAGATGGGTGGGGTCCAAGCAAGGATACCTGACAGGGGTATACGTAGCACTGGGAACTTGTATATTGATTATACTTTTGCCAGCTTTCAACAATTATCCAGAAAATTCGGACTGTAGTATTCACTTTTTATTATTTACATATCAGGGACTTTGTAGGAATTGTTTTTGCTTTTTGTTTTCCAAGACCCGTCTGTTTCAGATGTTGTCTGTTCTTTTTGTCACTTTTTAGTCCTCATTATATCTGTGTGCATACTCTCTGTACCTTGAGATGACGTCTTATCTAACGAATGTTAAAAATTATTTAGAAATAGAGTGTTGTAATTACGTATGCTGCACATATGTTCCCTGTGTATTCTGGCTGTAAGGATATAAAGTGTAGTGTAGTGATATATAGTATAACATATGATTTCAATGTGTTGGAGAAATCCTCTGCCACAAAAGAGATGATCAAGTCCAGCTACTCCAGCAGTGAATTGTTTAACAAGAGGAACTGTTGAATTAGCATGAGCAATCATAGTTATCATTGCTCATATAAACACACCCACGGACAGAAAGCACAGTCAAGTGCAAAAACACCATAGCAGCACTGACATTATAGTATATAATATACATAATATTATATTTATAGTATGCTGTGGAGTGTCGTGCTGTTATAAAACCTAAAACATTAAATAGTCAATACTTTTCCAATTTATCAGTGTTTTAGTGTTTTGCTGCAGCATCTCAAATCATGGCCCAGAAATTAATCTGGATCTGATTGTTTAGGGATCCAAGCCACTTTTCCCATCAATGGTGCTAATTGCGGGGGTTTAGCGCTTACCAGGTTTCCAAGTCTCACTCTCTCTCTCTCTTCTGTCTTTCTGTCTCTCTCCCATCTCTAAATGGAGCAGTCCAGGATTCATCAGTGATGTCACTCTCTTCCGAGCTGGTGTGTCACACCATTTGGCCTGGGTGTTTGGGGGCTTGCATGTATGGTGACTTGTGCCTTCCATACCGCAGCTAGTCCCTGTGATTTGACATTGCCCCTGGTGTATAGCAAGCTGTAGAGTGTGGGAGACAGCAAGGATGTGTGTGTGTGTGTGTGTGTGTGTGTGTGTGTGTGTGTGTGTGTGTGTGTGTGTGTGTGTGTGTGTGTGTGTGTGTGTGTGTGTGTGTGTGTGTGTGTGTGTGTGTGTGTGTGTGTGTGTGTGTGTGTGTGCGTGCGTGCGTGTATCACAGATGGTATTGTGCCTGTTCTTACAGAGTTTATCCCTGGGAATATATC
The DNA here is from genome assembly GCF_963691815.1 of Echiichthys vipera. Classification (NCBI taxonomy): domain Eukaryota; kingdom Metazoa; phylum Chordata; class Actinopteri; order Perciformes; family Trachinidae; genus Echiichthys; species Echiichthys vipera. The sequence goes on from NC_139847.1 coordinate 17,411,713, forward strand.
AGGGATTTCCACCACTGCTGTCAGCCTTTTTCATTTCTCTGAAATGGAGGGCACAATGCAAGATTTCTTGACATTTTCTTGAGCTAAGTTTGAATAAAGTTGCAGACACCACAACCTGAATTTCAAGAGCAGGATACAATAAAACGTCACTGGCAATTTTACCTCAGATATAATTATTTTGAGGGAAGACTTTCTCCTAGCTAAAGTCCATGACAATAAATGCTTATAAGAAAAACAAAAAGGTTAATGTGGATCAGAAAACACAAGCATATTCAATACTACGGTCACAGATCAAATATAACACCAGATATACAGTTGGGAAAGCATGTCAACCATACAGTAAGAAGAAAGATCAATATCATCACAGTGAATAGCTTCCAGGCAAACAGAATCAGAAAAAGATACTACTAAAAGAGGAAACAAGAATGGAGGAGAGAGAAAAAAAGACAAAGGCAGGCAGATCATAGGAACCCAGCAGGCCTCTTAGGACTTCCAAAGCACAGATGCTGTGTTGAAAAGTCAGCCCAACCGAAACCTTATCAAACTTCTCAGGAGCATTATCGATCGAAGGCTCTCTCTCTTGCCAAGCCATTTCCTCCGAGGATCTGCAAGGCGGGCACTTTGCTCCAGTTACCCACTATTTACTGGCTAACCCTGTTCTGCCATCCACCATGAATCTATAAGACTTAGTCTCACCTGTTTGGCCCGGAGCAAGTCAATGAGCAGGGAAAATGAATGTGTTGTTATCTCCTCTAACATTAACATCTCCATCTTCTTCCTGGTTTATCCTATCTATGTTCTCAGGGGGGGGATTAAGTCCTTACATCCTCTCAGTACAGCAGTTTTCACAATTCTCAGGCGCTTTCATACTATAGATTTGCAAAATGATCACATTACCAGTTTGAATCATGCATCTTTAATGGCACAATACATTATTATTCTCTTGTCATTGATGTCTGAATAAATTGAACAGGAATGTGAGACTGGAGATTCCTGTTGGGATATGTTATTCCTTCAGTGTTTTGGCTACATTAATATTTACTAACATGGATTGGGTAGTGGGTAGTGATCTTCTTGTTTAAAGTCATAATACGCTATAAACTATACAGTATACTATGTGTATAGCCTTGAAAATTCATGGTACACCTCACACGTTCAGTCTATGGTATGACATTTGAAACATACACCTAGATTCAGATGTGTGCTGGGTCAATCAAGTCTTGGCCGTGTAAAGGGAAAACAAATAAAAGGGAAATAGATAGATAGATAGATAGATAGATAGATAGATAGATAGATAGATAGATAGATAGATAGATAGATAGATAGTTAGATAGAAAGAGATATAAAAGCGAATTTTTTTTTTTACTTTTTTGTTTTTGAAAAAGAAATATCCAGCCCAAGGCTCAAACCTTGCCAGGTCACAATGGATGAAGTGAAAGAAGATCCTCAATTTAGCCCCATTTATGTATTTTAGTGCATCTGTAAAGACAACCTTAAACATGAAATGGCTCTAGAATAATTCACATACTTTTCTTAGTATTATTCATGTATTTATATTTGTTTAGATCTTCTCTATCCACGACTTATGGTTAAATGCTGAGTGCCAGCTCTGAGAATTTCCGTGACCTTCCTTGATGTCATTAAGTGCTTGTGGCACATTGCACAATGCATTGCCACCTCCAGCCTCTCCGGTTCAGAGCCGGAGAGCTGAACCAGAAACAATGGGTGCAAGATGCACTGTGGGGTAGACCGTGAGGACTCCATGACCATCAAGGAAGGACATGCTTTGTGCACACTTCCCATTGGCACAATTCAGCACCACTTACTTCACAGACAGCTCGAAGCACTGCCACTGCTGTCAATTCAGCACCATGGACAGTTCTCTACCAATACAAAGTTTCAGCTCTCCCACATGGATAACTGAGTTATCCAGATTTGAATGGTAAAGGTGCTGTGGAAGACATCAAAAACAGTAATATAGCAGCAAATACATGTTTTCTATGTAAGTATATAGTGGAGTAATGGAGTCCTGAGGGGAGAATGAAGTCACTCTCCCTCTGTTAGTGTTGTATTTCATGTTTCTCTGTCCTGTTTTGGTAGTTTGTTTTGCCTGTGCATTCATGTTAGTCCCTCATTTTGAAATTGTTGCCAGAGCCACAAGTCCTTAACCAGACACATCACATGACATCAAAGAACAAGTGGTGATGAAGGCCGGCTGTTGCATCACCTCATGTCGCCTGTGTCTCGCCCAAAAGGTGGCACTTGAACACACCGCTAAGACTACAGCCGACAGCCAACTGGCACGTATGTTATGCACCTGTGTGAGAGGAACGAACTCTCCATACCAGCTGGCAGCGGTAGTCTGTATTCTTCACTCAAAAAGGAAAACCAGAAAAGAGACAGGATACATTGAGGACGCCTCTCAGCCAATTAGTACAATATATTTACTGTGCACAAGTAAACAATGACAAACAATTAGGAACTATTTCTGCTGAAGAGCTCACTGGCTAACTATAATAAGCTTACCTGATATAAGTTTGTTCTCGATCTTATAGCCTCTTCAGTCTAGTCGTTTGTTTACTTTCCTCACTTCCATTTATCTTACAGTGCACTGACTGAACTACCAATCACATTGATTTATCTCAACGGGCTCTCCTGAAATAACAGGCAACAAGGGCCAATGAGGGCCAACTTCTGCCAACACTGGGGGACACACTGCAAAATCTAGGGTGACAAACGCTCTTCCACTGTCTGCTTGGTGTGTTATAACCTTTAAGTCCAAACCTGCAAAAGTGCATGTTCATTGACAGTTAGCTGGATCATGACAAACACAAATAAAAACATGCAAATCATTATAATATGTTGATGTTATTATCACAACTACAACCATGGACAGTTACCTATAACTTTAGCAAAAATATATGAAGTACTGAAACTGATACTTTATTCAAGGTTACTATAACCAGGGTTAACAAATCAATCCTGAAACTGCTTTCAAATAACTAAATTAGCTGGATGAGAATCAGCAGCATTTTTCTTAGCCAGCATTAAACCACATTTAAATCATAGAACCATGGTCCGCCTTTCTTACAAAGCCAGATGGGCAGATTATTTTAAACTGCAGTAGCACACTGTGGTAACCTTTTCTGCATAAAATAGCTTACAGAGAAGGTTAGAAGGTGAAGTTCAGATTTTAAACTCCATTTCTGAAGGAAAACTTTAACATTTCTAGAGCACTTGCTCTCTCTCGCTGTAAAAATTGTCCAACAAATAGCGTGCAGATGTTAGGAGAGCATAGATATCAATAATGAATTAAATTTAGACTATTAATTGTGTTACAAAACCCCCAACATCGATTGGCCCAGTGTAAACAGTTCCACTCATATTTCATCATTGCAGCTCCGGAGAACATGAAACCAACTTTTTAAATAGAAATCCTTTTACAGAGTCAGTACTTTATAAATGGAAAATAAAGTGTGTCCACTGTCTTCAAATAATGCTATGCTGTTAAGCCTTTTTATTTATGCATAAACACTATCTTCACTTCCCTTCCAGTAGCCCACTTTTGCCCTGGCAACACGCAGTGTTTTCTTTTCACTCTTCTATATTGTTCAGACTAAATTACCATGAAGCTTCTTATTTATAAAATAGATGATTATTCTTTATGTCAGTTGTTTTCAACACATACTTTTATATTTTGGGTTATATGACATCTTGTACTTAGCATATAACAAGGCCAGCAAATATTTGTAGATATTTTTGATGGTCACTTCTATTTTTTCATCTGAGTTATAAGGTTTGTTTTTTGATTTTCTAAAAAGTATACATAATAAAACTTAAAAAACGAATCTGTAGGCAGCTGCATTTCCCCCCCTTTTCAGGTGGTCCATTCGGACTGTGAACAGGGTTATTCAGTCAGCAGCCTTATTCATAGCAGCAGGGCAACTCAATTGCATATCAAAGGTATATGTAAACAGTCTGACAGTATCTTACTCCATGCACGCAAACATATCCAATGCAGAAAAGAGAGCAATGCTGTTGAGTCATGCCTTGGACAGTTACTCTCCTCAGCCCATTCTGCCTCCATTCTCCTATCTGTTCTCCAGCCAATTGTTTCTGAGGGAGTGAGAGTTCAGTAGCCTGGATAGCTCCAGATCCTGGACCGCTGCTTACTTTTCCTCAGCATTTTTCCCCACTGTAGCACTGAGGAGCCGTTCTTTCAGCACCTAGTTCCACATACACGCACAGTTCTCACTTCCTGTGTAAGTGAATGTGGTGTGTACTCTGGGTTTCTTGTTGGTAAAACTCCCTGGACAGCTCCCTGTGGAAGGGCTGCTGCTCTGGCTCTTTTTATGATGGATTAGAGGTGTGTGTGTGTGTGTGTGTGTGTCTGTGTGTTTTTGTGTGTGCGTGCGTGCGTGCGTGCGTGCGTGCGTGCGTGCGTGTGTGTGTGCATGTGTGTGTGTGTGTTAAAGGGGACTAGCTCCAATCTTTTAATCCATCTCTGCCTCTACCTTTCTGTGTCTTTCTTCATCTAATTCTGAGTCTGGTTTGGCCCAGTTGTTGCCTATAACAACAATACTTACAATACTGTCATTCACTGTTGTGGCATTGATGTTAGTTTCTCAGGAAGTAAACAACCATGAAATGACTCGGTCAGGAACATTTATAAATACAAATCAACTGCTGATTATATGTTTGTCTGTATATTTTTCTGTGTGTGTGTGAGTGTGTCGGGGGGGCCGTCTTAAGGTGCTGTTTTAATTATTGACTTGTGTGAAGCCAGTGGGAAGTGCTTGCGGCCTTTGTGGCATACTATACTATGATTATGTCTGATTTACAGCCCTCAGCGCTTCTGGTGATGACTGTAGGACTTTCTCCTCTCCCTTAACATCTTTCCACTACCCCCCTCTTTTCTCCGATACCCCATTCTTACTTTGCATCCATCATTTCTTTTGGTGTCTCTGTTTTTCTGTTTTTGGATCAAGCAAGACTTGAGACCATCATAATACAGGCTTAGGGCGAGAACTGCTGACTGGAGCTTTCTGATGTTTGGGCTTCTGGTTATGTATCAGTTCATTGTGTAAATGTTGTGATGAGGTCATTGAGTGTCCAAGTCCAAGCCTCTTAGTGCACTTAAGGTAGCTGTAGAATATATATGTAAGCTCTTTTGAAGTGCACAGATTTTGTCTGTCGGCATGTGCAATTTGGAAAAATTTTTAGCAAAGGAAATACTGTAGTGATTTATGGAGTATTGTACTTTAGGATAGTAGTTGTGCTCAGTGCTGCAGTTTCCGTACAGCGCATGGTATGTGTCTGTGTGCGAAAGTGTGCAAGAATGCATTTTAGTAGAGTAGTAGAACTGAGAGAATACTGCAGTATTACATGCATTTTGCACAAAAACAACAATCCCAGAAATGCATTAAGTGCCTACATTTTATAGAAATGTATTAATAATAATAGTACTTTTAGAGAAAGTTTTATATGCATATGGATGCATATGCATATATATGAATTTGAATGAATATTATGTTATATATTATGAATATGAATGCATATGCATATACGTATATTATGTGTATACATTTTGTGCATGCATGCATTCCCTGCACCACCTGTGACCCAAGGAAGGGTAAAGTCAGTATGCTGATGTGGCAGCAAATGCCTTTCCCATCCCTACAGATGGTCCTGAGAGAGAGAGAGAGAGAGAGAGAGAGAGAGAGAGAGAGAGAGAGAGAGAGAGAGAGAGAGGAGAGGGTAGGAAGGAGGAGAAAAGCAAGGGAGCATTTATGGTGGCATTTCTGTTTGTGCTGTGTATGTGTGTGTGTGTGTGTGTGTCTGTGTGGGCTGTGCTGTGCCTTGCATGTAACTTTGTTTCTCCAAAATGTCAGCTGCTAAAGAGCTGAAAAATGCTGTTGCATTGAGGTTCATTGCAATGCATATTTGACATTTTAAGTTTAACTTAAAGTTTAAAGGTGTTTTATGAGCCTTTGTAGCTTGAGAATTTTCTCAAAGCATAAAGGAAAAAACCCTTGACAATATAATGTTTTTCCACAACAGCAACACTATACTGTATATATATATATAATCTTATGAAGAATAATGCAAACGTTCATCATATCTTATGTTCCACTACAGTAGCCCTCTCTGTGAGTGCATTTGTTAACTATTGAGCAATAGTTATGTCACTGATGTGCAGCCACAGACAGTACACAAGGCAAAGTGAAGTCAGTCAGGAGTAGGGCAACTTCTAATCAATGTTACTGTGGTCTTCTATGTTGAAGCATGGGGGAAGGATGAGTAAAAAGTGGAGGAATTAGGTAAAGATGAAAGAGAAGTGATGGTAATAAAAAGAAAGGACGAGAGAATGGGGCAATGGAAGTCAGTGATGATTTGTTAAGATGGAGGAAGAAATAAAAGGGAATGAAGAGAGAGAGAGAAACATTTTCCTCTTTTCACTTAATACAGTTAGAGTCTACAAGAAAAATAGACAGTCAGAGATGGAGAGGAAATGAGCTTTGGAGAGTGTGCAGTGAGCAACCTGTGGTTTGACATTGGCTCACCTTGACTGTCTGTCAGTTGGAAGAAGGGGTCGTCTGTCTCCCTCTGGTCCACTCCCTGCTGTTTTAATGAATTTACTAAGGCCTTGGGAATGGCTAATGCACTTGTTTATGGATGTAGTAAAACAGGTGGCTGCAAAATTCCCCTCTGGCAGATGTTTCCTGGGGGGAAGCAAATAGTCCAACAGACAGGGGCTCATGGGCAATTCAGTTACATTTTGTCGGTTTTAATCCAAATCATAACCTTTCCATGTGTCTTCTGAGCTCTATCTCATATCTCTTACTGTCAGAGCAATACAGTTTATCAGGAATCAGTTTGATTTTAAGTTTGATTTAGTATCATATCTGTAAAAAATTCCACCTTCACAGGTTAGTGAAGAGAAAGGTCCCATGGTATACTAACACCCAGATGAATCCCACATGTGGGTTGAGGCTTTCCTTTCCGCTCCGTCTGCCTGCCTCCTCGGTCGGCCTATTGCTACCAAAGCATCCCATCCTTCATTCATATGCTCCACTGACTCTGCTGCGTCAAATAGGCAGCCCGTGAACTCAGAGGCAAGTATCCGCAGAGAGATGGGATGGTGAGCTGCAGGGGGCAGGGGCAGTTGTTGGAAGTGATGTGGAGGAGTGAAGAGAATGCAGCTATCATCCATTCCTATTAGAGGAGAGAGGGAGGAAGGCCAGTAGGGAGATACAGGAAAAAGACAATAAGTTTCTAGATGCCAAGAGGGCACGGAATATGCCTGCAGATGCAACATGAGCAGGAACATATCACACTTAGTTATATTCACGCCATGGATGAGAAACAAGGAAAGCAGGCACAGACAGAGAAACAGACTGAATTTCGAGACCTCATTCTACTCTGTAGTGTTAAATGCTAAACATATTTCTGCTTACTGGAGAACATGGCTTTTACAACCCTTCAGGCCTTTTCCTCCCCTCTGACTCCTGAGAGGGGGAGGAGTAGGCTTAGAGGACTGGGTTTTTCAGAGTTAGCTTTGGGCTGCTTGCTTGTCTGGAATTGCTAAGAGTGCAGTATCTCCCTTGCTGCCTTTCCCTGGCTAGCATAGTTCAGTCCAATATAAAAAATGGCATGAAACCATTTACTGATTTCATTATTTTTGTTGCATTGGTTAAAGTTTAGTGATCAAACTGACATGATTGACTCTGACATGGTGGACTGACGGCATGGCACTGCCAGTGGTTGTATAACAATAGAACAGAGTTGCAGAAGTATTGACAGATTTATCTCTATGCCAGGTAACTATATCTATTCAGTAGCCTATATAAGTGTGTGAATGGGAATGACGTGATGAAACAGAATCTATCTATTTATCTATCTGTCTAACTATCTAACCATCGATCAATCTATCTATCTATCTATCTATCTATCTATCTATCTATCTATCTATCTATCTATCTATCTGTCTGTCTGTCTGTCTGTCTGTCTGTCTGTCTGTCTGTCTGTCTGTCTGTCTGTCTGTCTGTCTGTCTGTCTGTCTGTTATCTGTATATATATGTGCACATTCTAACCTAATGTGCACACCAATGTGCACATTATCTGTAATAAGCTGTGTCAGGCCTTGATGCAAGAAATATGTGATGTGGTGATCAATATTCTCCTGCTCCTCTGACATTGATACACTGTATCAATGATGTTTGATATGAATGATGAATGATGATGTTTACTGCAATTATTTTATGGACTTCACTATCGTTTTGTTTTCTCCAGATCTCAAATGAATTATCTCGTTATCACGAGCAAACAGAGGAAAATGATCTTGTTATCACAGGAAAACGGGGGGAAAATTATCTTGTTATCATGGGAAAACAATGGAAATAAATGTATGGGTGTATGACCCTTTAGGTCTTCCGTAGAATGTTATAGCAACCTTGCTAATATTTATGAGGCACCCCCTCCCACATTTTTAGAATGGTACAGTTCTACCTTCACCTGACATCTCGGGACAGGCACTTTAAGTAGCGGTTTGAAGAGGATGAAAACAATAAAAAAAATAAGAATAAAAAAGAAGAGCACTGTGGAAGAGGACGCAGTATGAATTTTAAAATATCGAATCTATTCTGTACAAGTTAACAGTATGCTGCAAGTGCGAAATGTGCATTTGTAAGTGTCCAATTGCTAGCTTAATTTTCTTCAACACGGAGCTTAATAACATGGATTTTAAAAAAATGGAACTGGATTAAAGAAGTGCAACACGTCAACCTGGGGAGTGTTCCTTTACCAAGTCGCGTTTTCGTATCCAGTGTAATTAATCCCGACTTAGTTTACAGTGAAAACTCTTTTTCTTCCACAAAACATTTAGTATGAAAGTTTTTTTGCACCATTTCGATCAATATGACTTGCTGACCCTGGTGTGGAAATGGATTTCTTCAATAAAGATCAACAAACAGGATCAGCTTTTTCTCCGTGGTTTATTTTGACAAAGTATTTTCCTCTGCAGACAAAAATACATTCACCCCTGCTTTCTTACAAGGTACAGAGTTTAGCAGGAATGACCCGGAGCCCACTGGTGCTCAGCCTTTTTAGAGCAGGAGACACCCTATCCAGACAGACAGGGTCACAAAGTAATAGACAGCACGAGCTAAGCCTTGGTTGGGTGACATCTTTTGACCAAACAAAACATTCCTTAGACATCACAATCCCCCTCTGAACTTCTCTCATCACAAGGTCTCTAAAACAGGGTCCACATAGGCCATAAAAACAGTCATGAGTTATCTGCAAGAAACAGGATGTACAGAAGCCATTATATCATGTCATGAGGCAGATATTTAGGTTATCCATTAAGCACAAACAAGCTATGTACTAGTCATATGATACGGTTAAACAGAGGAGACACTGAACTGCGTCTGACCTGACAAAACTATGATTATGAATTGCAAATATCAAAATTCCCACAACAACCCAGCCTCTTATTGAACACAACACATAACGTCCGGGGCAATAACAACAAAGCATTTTAATTTATGTATACTTAAGTGTTTGAGTATTTAACTATTTTAAGGCATGCTTACTTGTAGAAAACCACGTTCAGACATTTACTGTGACGGCTAATACTTGTATAAAAACTTCACTGTTATAATATAGGGAACATTTTACTGTACATTAGAGGGAAATACACAGGTGTTTTCACTAATTAGACATTAATTAGTGAAAACACTGGCAGTTATGAGTTCCCCAAACTGCATAATATTAGTGAGTAATAAGTTATGATACTCTTTTTTTTTTTTTCAAATTTGAGTTGAGCAAATGGTTGTAACAGAGGTCTAACCAATCAGTATACATACCCTATACCCTTTGTGGGTTTACCTTATTTTTTAATTGTACTGTTTTGGAACTGTCAGGTGTTGTTGTGGTTTGTAGTAGGCATGTTTGAAAAAACGAAACCCTCAATGAGTGGTACCCTTTGTCTGGGGCATAACATCAAGAGTAACCTGTAATGGACTTCAATTCCATGCCAGCTGTCATTTTGTAGGTGTCAGTGTTTCTGACTAGTGGATGTCTCATGTAGAAAGAAAACTCTTTGTATTTTCTGGTACTTTTAGAGGTTACTGATCAATTGGGACAAGTGTGGAATCTACCCACAGCAGGAAAAATTTGGTTAAGTGGTACTGAGCAACTTAAAAGTGAATTTAGTTTTGCATGGCATAAAGACACATTTGTTAACTGCTGTCATTTATCATTATTCTACAATTTAAGGTCAGTGGCTTGATGTAATAGGCAAGTTTTACAATGGTAGACTAATTGCACTTGGCTTGAGAGGCCGTTATGTGGGATAGCCTGCAAGTGTCCGGAGTGTGGGTAAACTACAATACACCTTCCCAAAGCCTTCAATCATCGATTCCCGATGCCAATTCAATTCCGAGGTAAAACTAGAGCTAGAACTAGAACTAGAGGTAGAACTTGTTTATTAGCAAATTTGCAAAATTTTAAAATGTAATTTCTATAACAGAGATATAGAAAATAACATAACAGAATACAGTAAAACTATTCGTCATAATGCAACAACTTAAGATTCAGAGAATGCGCACATTGGCGCAAGCATGCACGCACTTCTAATTGCTAACAGGTGATGCAGTCATTTTTACAGACATGGTGGTGGCAGGTTGTTGATGTTAAAACATTAAAATAAAATGTTTGCAAACATTTGTAAAAGTATTCAGTTGATAAGACCGACTGAGATGTACAGTGGCGTGCCTTAAACCTATTGCAACACGTTTGGATGTTGTTAATTTAAATGAATCAGAAATCACCTTGAATTAGCAGCTGTACTGTACTGTGAATGCCTCCTTGTTTAGTTTTTCACCACAATTTTAAACATAACGTATCTGATCGGTCTTTATAGTTTAGTTTTAAGAAATGTGTCAGTCGCATTTTTGAACGTTGCTTGTTTTTACGTTAAACTCTAAAATGGAAGTATCCCTTGGTCTGAAGACCACGGTGGAATCGTTTGCATAGTGGCTCCTGCGGATTTATGATAACACCATGGTCATCTGCCTCATACGCAAAGTACTTCCATACGCGGCTCATTGGCCTTTTTTAACGAGTCGGTGCGCAGTGATTGCTGTAGTGCAGGTTTGTTATGCCATGTGAGTTCCACTTCTTTGTGACCTACTTCTGAATGCAAGTATGACTGAAACACTTGCTATACTGCCCCCATTAGTTCCAGAAGAGTCACAGAGTCCTACCTTCTGTGTTTTTTTATTTTAGAATCCAAAGTTATTGCAAGTATCGGTTCTCATGACATCCCTACAACTGTCATGCATTCATATCTATACTTCCACTTTTATAACATGCGTTCAAATGGCCCAGATGGAGCTGACGGAAAGAACTGACAGGGAGAGCAGTGACAGACTTGGTGAAGTTTGCAGAAAGATATGTGTGACTACATCTGGTTCATCTGATCATGATAGTATCGAAGCGGAAGAAAAGCACATTGTCCCATCCCTAGATTTAATGTAGAGTGGTTCTCTGGGGAAAAAAATGTTAGCTTGACAGAGAAGATGGTTTTTGCTTCTTGTGATTTATTCAGAGGGTATGGTACCTGGTCAAGAACAGTCTTTAAGGATCTAATGTTATCTTTATGATAGGATTTCTAAACATCCAACTTGCATCCTTCCACAGAAGTTGTTCCCCCACCGTTTTTTTCACCTAAAAACAACACTGGGTACGATCACTGAGTACACTAAGTGACTTTAAAGACACTCTGGCGTTTGATGCTTGTGGTGGTGTCCTTGTAAAAGTGGTTTGAAAAGATTCATATAGAATCAATCCATAAGAATCAAACAAGAAGCAATCCCGTAATATGTGGGATAATAAGCAGGGAGTGTCTGAAACAACTGTCTAAAAACCCTAAGGGGTTAGGAGCAGGCTACTTAGGGTAAGGTACTATTTTAGATCTGAGGTGTATTTACGGTAAAAGACACAGCAGGGTTTTGAGAGCCTTTCTTTGCCTCAAACCTAGTGGCTCAACTGTGGTGGCTCATCAGTGTCGTGTGGACAAGCAACATCTTGAAGATAAAACATGCCCAGTGGTGCTGAATTAAAAAGTCAGTCATCTCTGGATGTATACTTCATTGGTTTATTCACTGACCTCGGGGTCATCTTACTCAGGTGTGTGTTCGTGCTGCTGTGTGCCTGTGCACCAAATCTAATGCTCATAGGGGTTTTGTTTGTCAGTATGTCCAATAGATGTGCTCAAAATTTTGTCCGTGTGACTAAAGGTGTATATGCGTGAGTATGAGCGGATGCAAGGGAGTATTCATGGATCCTAGCCTGTGGGCAGGAAACATCATCTTTCTTGTTTACAGGGAAGGGATCTCTCAGAGTGTAGGCTGCCTTTTGCAGAGCTGCTGCCCATTCTTATGTGAAGGCTTTATAATTGAATTAGCCCAGGCCTTATGGCCCTAATGTTGGAGGCACGCTGAGTTCCAACGCAACACTGCTTTCATGTTATTTATGAAAGGAGGTCAGGAAGAATTTCATGTGGAGTGTATTTGTTAAAGATGGTGCAGACATGGTTTGACGTGTGTATCTTTTTGGGACAAAATTTGTTTCTCTCACTGTTACCTTGCCCTGCTCTGTACTCTGTGTGTGTGTGTGTGTGTGTGTGTGTGTGTGTGTGTGTGTGTGTGTGTGTGTGTGTGTGTGTGTGTCCATTTTTGTGTGTGTCCTCAGGTCCTTAGACTCTGATAAATTCTGCTGCTATCTTACAATAGTGTTTTCCTAGTAAATATGGGAGTTTTTGTGTGTGTGTGTAGTATGTTTAAATTCAGGGTGTATGTGTGTTATTTGGGGTAAGTATAATCTCTTTCTCATTCTCTCTCTCCCTCTCTCCCTCCCTTCCTCCCTTCCTCCCCAACACCCAATCACGTTCATACATATCCATATCAATACTTGTACATGCACAGTGTACAGTGACTGCCCACAGGTGGGGCTTCTGCTGAAAATTCTGGGCTGCAGTCATTTATTTCAATCGGCCTTCTGTCAGTTTAGCATAGTTTAGCATAGCCACCTGAGGATTGAAGAAAAAAATGTGTGCAAATTTGCCATTACTCAGATATATCAGCAAAAGCAGCACTTTGCCTCCCCGATCAACTAAGTGCGCTGCATTTCATCACTCTGAGATAATATACTGCAGCCCATCCATGTAATTCCCTTACAGTTCCATTCAGCTGCATTTTCTGTTCTTATAGGCATCTCCTCTGTTCGGTTGGATGTGGTTCGGAGGGGAATATGTGTGTTTGCATGTATTTGCTTTTGCATTTGCTTATTGGCTGCTTTTACCAGTCTGTTTTTGCATTCCAACCTAGAGGCGGATCACACAAAATACGCTTAAGACCCATTTCTTCCTCGCACAATGCGACCGCAGTAATAATGGCCTAAAATCGGTTTGGTTGACAGTGGTTGGAAACAGTGGTACTGTGGAGGATGTCGGTGTGTATAATGAGGATTAAGTCATAGATGGGTCGGGACCATTTCCGAGTACAGAGTCGAGACACTGCTGTGGTTTGGATTTAGTGCACACGCACTTGGAGCACACACTGAAGACGCAAAGCATTTAAGACCCCACGGCATAGCAGACAAATGCATGTGTAAGATTTCATTGTACATAATTGAACACGAACAAGCTGCCTTGTTGGTCATGCGCTTAGCTGTGTGAAGTAGATGACTGTGATTGTAATCATTTTAGAGTTCACTTGAATGGAATGGATCTGCATGAGGCATGTAGGCTAATCTAAGATGTGTTGCAAATGGTGGTGTGGTATGTGAGCTATATAACAGCCAGGCCTATCAAAGCCTCAATAAAAAGTGTCAGTTTGAAGTGTGTTTAACTGTGCCGATGGTGAATTAACACAACATGCGCAGTTTCTAAAAAGGACCAAGGCTACTGAATTGAAAACGTTGTTGATCGTATTGGCAAGTTTACAAGATAGAGGTCCCAAAAGAATTATGGAAATAATACTTTATTTTTCTTCATCAGACATCTTCACTTATTTCAGCAGCGATATCTAGCAACACACTTCTACCCTGCCACATCTTGGTTGTTGTGCTGAAGCTGTTCCTTCACTAGCTTTGAGCCCTCTAGTACCATGTTTAATGAAAACAAATTTATTTAGCTGTGTTAATGAATGACAAATTAGGATACTTAGCTGGAGAGGGTCGAAGAAGGCAAAAAGGAAGAGGAAGAGGAAGTGGACAATAAGGGAAGGCAAATTGGCAAGACAGGATGTTGGACAGAGGAGCCATCTAAAGTGGAGCTTAAATTCACTGTGGTAACTGTGACTTCCAAAAAAGCTGACTGTGTTAGTGAGTCCTGCTGGAGAGACAGGCAGAGAAAATTGCTATCATTTGATATTTAAATAATATTCAAATAAAAAGCTAGTGCTTTACAGTCCCTCTGGCTTTCTCTCAACAACCGGCCTCTCCATCCTTCTCTTTCCTTTATTTCTTCCTCTGGTTTCTTTGGCTGTTTGTTGTTCATCTCCTCCCCCACTGAGTGTGTTTGAACACACTTATATTTCAAGGCAAATGGAGCTTGAGGGGCATTTAGACTCTCACGGGCAGCCGCTGTGTTTAATTGTGATGAATCCAGCAGAGGGGACAAGAGACTAGACACCTTGTCTATCCCTCTTTGTCCCTATATATGTAGCTAGTGTTCTTTTTTTATCTTTCCAGTTCAGCTCAATTCAGTGTACTCTGTGTTATTGCCATAAATGTTAAATAAATATTGCTAGAGCAGCGAAATAGAACTGAATAAAATAAAATAAAAATTGTTCATAACAATTCAGATCTGTTCTGTTTGTATAACTGTGTGTCTGTATGTGTGTGGGAGTGTTAATGAAGGAGTTAAGATGCTGTGCAGTCGTTCCCCAGTGACTCAATATAGTGTATATGTGGCTAGGTTATTTTTTTGATAACAAAAAATGAAATGCATGGCATTAATGTTCAAAAAATAGGTCCAAGTACACCAAGTACACCAGCTAGCGCAGGCTGTCTATCACCTCCCTGGGTTGTGTCACCCACACTTTGACATGGTTGGATTTGGCAAATGACTGATTTGTTTATATGATCTGCAGCGAGTCATTATGGCTGCCTGCCGCTTGGGCAACATGTCGCTCCCCGTGTGGTGTTCGCCGGGACATTCATCAAATGCCTTATGGCCAAAAACAAGGGCCAGGCCACACTCTCCTAAAGGCTTGTGGTTTTGGCCAACATGTTAATGTCTGCAGATGGAACGCCAATTAGAATCCAATAAGTCCCTGTTTCCGTCCTTGGCATGCACCTTTTACCAACTTATTTACATATCATCATTGAGATGAGAAAACCTTCAACATTTGTGCACATTTTCATATTTACTTTCATTCAAATTGCATCATGTAAATAAATGCATGAAATCAGAGGTTAAGTTTATTTGTGTTGCAGAAAAGTTGATATTTTGGAAATTCAACATTTCAAAATTCAGGACTATACTTCAAATAAAATATTTTAATTGACATTTGATTTTAATATTGCAATTTGAATTAATTTGACATTTTTACAGGCATATTTGTGTGGTCCTTCTGAGTGAAACATGTCAATATCATCTATCTGCTCTCTTGACACTTCTTTTTTCATTCCTTGCAGTATCATTGTTTTGATAGAAAATTACCATAGTTTTTTATGAGCACCAGTAATAGTAAAGAGAGGTAAAATATAGCTGATATCACCACATCTGCACAATACTTGACACCAAGCCTGAATATGAGTGGCAGTTCAATTTTAATCACCTCTCATCAGCAGTGATAATCTAGGTAAACAGTGGACAGGAATGGGATAATTAATCCGCAGTCCCTTGTCATCAATTAGCCAACTATTGGAGAGGCAGAAGGGTATATTCCAATCGCCATACTGCTATAAAGGCAGCATGTTGATGACCCATCATAGTTAAATACCTCCACCCTACTAAGATCTAATAGGCAACATCTTGTTAGCAGTCCCTCAGTGCATAGTCTAGATGGGCTACGAGCTGAAATGTGAGCAAAGCAAGAGAGGGAAGAGAATAAAAAATGGCAGGAGAGATCTCATTAATTGATGTTTGCTTTCCTTAGCGCACGTGCGGCTGGTCTTCTTGTATATAAATTATGTGTGCGGTTGTGCACTCAAGTTTCTTTTCCATCAGTGGCAAAAACGGATGAATCAATATGGTCTGACTGCTGTGGGCAAGTGACTACACTGCCTCTGCATTTTCAGATTGGAAACAGTGGCACCACTCCCTAAAATCAATCAGTCAATAAATCGATGAATCCGTAGTGCTAAACCCAAGCCATTTAGCTTAGGTAACCTTTCAATCTGTTTAATGAGCTATGTGTGTGTCACTAAAGTGATTGAGGTAACGTCAGTAGGCTTGTTAGGCTGATTGGTGATGTCATGTGATTTACTATTATTTGGCATACTGAGGCCATACTGAGTAATCAGATTTTTAACTATTCTGCTCCAGCATGGCTGACGTGGACCCTAGACTTTTCTTCGCAAAGGCAGTTGGACTCAGTCGATGTAAGTTGATGAGCTTTCAGGATTGTTCTCCCATGAAGACGTGTTTATTGGAAGAAACACAGACTAAATCCTTATCCAGCATGTCATAGCCTGAAGATGAAAAGAAATGCGCAATGAGATTTTTTTCTTTTTTTGACTTCTCGTCAGCTGGCATTAACCTTGGATTTATTTGCTGTTAACAGAGCCACAGATGAAGGCTTGTTGCGATAGTCGGTGTTACCGGTGTTTCGCTGATTTTGGGCAAACACTGATTACATTACTTGTCCACTGCCCCCCACCATGTTTTGCTTTTTTAATTCAAAAACAACCCAACAAACGTTTAGTTCATTTTGAGATCGGCAAGATGATGGTGGAGGATTTAAAATGAAAAGCAAAAGTGCAGTATCAGATAATTTATGTTATATATATTCATATAATATTTCTATTGTTTATAATAGATTAGCAGTGTGTTCTTCCAGATTAATTTTAGGCTCGCTGAGTAAATAGACCAGGAACTAGATTGCGAGCCTGCTGGGGAGCTCTGTTTCGGTATGGTCTGAACAGCCCAATAAGTTAACATCATATTTCCATACAGTCTATGGCAGGGCTGCCCAGTCCTACTCTTGGAGGGCCACTGTCCTGCATGTCTTAGGTTTCTCCCTGCTCTAACACACTTGAGTCTAACGAATTTCAAACCTGTGACACACTTCAGCTGCTTGATAACAAGCACATCATTAGATTCCAGTGTGTTTGAGCAGAGAGAAACCTAATACATGCAGGACAGTTGCCCTCCAGGAGCCGAATTGGGCAGCCCTGGTCTTTGGTAAAGGAAGGAGAAGAGGGCAGTGAGAGCCAGAGAGGCCACACAGCCATGTTGCGTTTGCTTTGTATTCGGTAACACTGGTGTTCACAAGTTTAATAACCGGTAGAAACTTTTCCTCACCCTACTCCAAAGGAGAAAAGAACCAAGGCAGAGAGGAGTCGCTTTGTACAGGGCTAAGGGAAGGAGGCAGTAAAAGAGAGGAAACCTGGATGCAGGAAATGAAGTCAGAAATTAGATTTGAATATAAAGATAAAAGAGGAAGTGAGTGGAATGGAAAAGGCTTCACAGGAAAGCTGGCGTACAGCAGCTGTCAGATTAGTGCAGAGGGAGCGATGCGATGGCTGAACTTTTCACTGCCTATCCCCTAGCTGCCTTTGGTGGCACCGCGGTCACTTTCTCAAGAGGCATTAGCTGTCATTCTGCGTGAACTTGGGCATCATCGCTCTCCCACTGTCTATTCTCAGTGCCAGTCCTCTATGATACAGGCTAGCACCGAGCTGGCAGCACAACAACAGGGATGACGACAAGGGCTACATCAGCTCAGTTACCTCAGATGGCTTCCTGCCTCATGTCTGATCTTCCCATTGGAGATGTCGGGTGACTCTGGCAGTTAGTTAGCAGTATAGCAGTGGTAAGAGGGAGCATTTCTCTCTCAGAGGATGATAGGATCATCATATACACATTTTTACATTGCTAATGTACAGTGCTGCTCAGTACACACTGACACTGTGCCAGCATGTGGCATTATACAGTATTGTTCTCTCAGCATTCTTCGAATTTCTTTGTGGGACAAAATATGTCGGGCAACTAATTTATATATATATGTATATGTATATATATATGTGTGTGTGTGTGTGTGTGTGTGTGTGTGTGTGTGTGTGTGTTTTAATGTTATTATAACACAACGCTTTGGACCATTTCTTCCTCTACGTCATGACTCCTTCTTGTTGCATTTTTCCAGCAACATAGACAGGAGTTTAACTTTATTGTTTTGCAATGCCCAAATGTCAGAAAAACGCGCCAGCCTTGATTAATGGAATGAATTAGCTCGGAGGCATAAGATAACAATTCCAATTTGTTACCAGTTCTAGACTGTAACTAGTTCTGTAACTAAAATCAAACTTAAAGCAGACTGACTTGATAACTTCAAAATCAAACTTACAGCAGATTGACTTGATAACTTCTAAATCATCATTAAGCAGACTGATTTGCCGTGTTTTGGTTTAAGGAGTGACCGTGTTAACTGGCACCTTTCAGCTGAGTGCCTCTGCGGTTGCAGTGACAGATGATGAAAACAGGATTTTGTTTTTTAGAGAGATACTCATAGAGTGTATAAAAAGGAGATACTCTGAGATAACTTTTACTTAAGTTACACCATTGTGACAGGTGGCACACCGGGTTAATCGCTTAACTTTCATTTATTTTCCCACAGCATGACTAAAATCTACTAAAAAAAATGTTTTTTTTTCTAAAGTGGTCTAAAATTCTACGCACACGTGTTTTCACAAGCAAATTTCAAAGACAAAAAGATTAATTTAAAAAATTAATTAGAGATGGATATTATTAGGAAGAGCAACTCAATCTCTTCCTGTTACCGTAACAACAAGCAACGTACAAAACGCCACTGACACATTTACTCAAACAAAACTATAAAGACTGATTAGGTAAGTAATATTATGTTTAACATTGTAATAAAAACACTAAACATGGAGGCATTCACAAGGACATCTGAGGCCGTCACTACACTACCGCAGACACCCTCACCAGTTAATGGGTCACTCGTTAAACACGGGTGACCCATTAACGAGAAAACGTCTGTTGGAGCAGTGATGTCTTCCAGTTTGCACAGTTTCAGGAGACCTGCAGTGGATTCCACCCGGTCACTTGACATCGGGTCGGTTCATGTTTCTGAGGCTGTAGGCTGTTCTTTATGTCTCATTCTGGCTGCTGGTGTGTCTGCTGGTGACCTTTTCTATCCTTAACAGAAACATTTACCTCCTCAGTAGGCCTGCCCCGACGGGAGTCACAGATGACCATTGGTTTTGCCTTTCCTTTTCAAACTGTCACAATTGCATGTTCAACAGCCCAATTTCAAAATTTCACTCAGAAGATTTTTTCTTTGCTTTAATCCTTGCAAATATATTTTTTAGAATTACATATTTTTACAAAACCTCTTTAAAAAAAACTGGATGATGTCCTGGCTCAGTACCGCTATTACATTGAGGACTTTTGCAAGCTCCCAGGGTGGCGACCTTCCAGGTAGCGGTGAGGGGTGCTCATTTTGCATTGAGAAAGCAACTAAT
This sequence comes from Echiichthys vipera, assembly GCF_963691815.1. NCBI lineage: Eukaryota > Metazoa > Chordata > Actinopteri > Perciformes > Trachinidae > Echiichthys > Echiichthys vipera. Next base: position 17,431,432 of record NC_139847.1, read on the forward strand.
GATTAATTACTAGATCAATTTACAAGGATACAATGTGTGCTGTCTTGTAATCACTGTTTTTCAGCAATATTATGAAATATTACTTCTTAAACAATCAGTGTTAACTACTCTCTAACATATGGTGTTTAACCATCTCATCTCATCTCATCTTCAGACTCTTATCCGGGGTCGGGTCGCGGGGGCAGCAGCTTTAGCAGGAGACCCCAAACTTCCCTTTCCCGGGCCACATTAACCAGCTCTAACTGGGGGATCCTGAGGCGTTCCCAGGCCAGTGTGGAGATCTAATCTCTCCACCTAGTCCTGGGTCTTCCCCGAGGCCTCCTCCCAGCTGGACGTGCCTGGAACACCTCAAATAAAAATTGCACTTTCAGTCAGTGCACTATTCAGAAAGTGTTCATAGAATAAAGGATAACTCACTGTGGAAAGTGATTATTTCCTGTAGGATGTAATTGTAGAACAGAGGCAGGATTAGCAGTGCATTCTAAAGGTCTGATTGCTTGAGTATTATACAAGAGAATGACACGCCTAAATTAGGGATGCAAACAATTAATAGATTATCGATAAATTGTCGATAAGAAATTACTCGATCAAAATAAATCAATTGCAATTAATTGTGTTTTGAACCCGTATCCCACCATTCCATGCGAGGGGCGCCAGACATACTTGACGCACGTGCAGGAACACAAGCAAAGCAGTTCTTTGACGACAACAACAAGACAAAGGAGAAGCGGTTCAATGACAGGATGAAGAGGGCAAAACGGAGTGCGGTATGGAGCCATGCAGTGGTTATGCGGTTTGGTCACTGCATGCAACTTAAAAAAAGAAAAAACTTTAAAGACTTTAAAGAGCAAACATTAAAGACATATTAAATCCTCAGAACATTGCATTATATTTGATTCATGAGGTTTTGTCCCAGGTAATAGTAATAATAATTATTTAAACATCAAAATCATCCTATTTTTTCCCTCTTCCATTTAAGCTCAAAGCTTTGTGTTTGGGCTTTCTGTCTGTTTGGAAGGCTGAGAGCCTGAGCTGCTGTTGTCTGAGGCTTTGCTCTCAAATACCACTCTAAGGTTTCATTCAATCAGTCATTCTCCCTGTGTCTCAGCATGCTGTGTATCGATGTTAGTTTGGAGCCCCTCTCCCACAGTGAACCAGTAAAGTTGATGTAGCCTTAGGGCAGAATAAGCAGCCATCCAGCTGTGGATTGATGGGGGAGAAAGACACATGCACACAAACACACACAAGTGATCTGCAGGTCTGCTATTGATCGGGTCATCTATTTGCTGACTCCACTGTAGTGCACTCATGTCAAAAGGGCTGTGGAACGCCACTCTGCTGCACAAGTGCATTCAATCAAACTGGCCAAAGCTGGGTTAAGAAAGTAAAACACCACTTGAAATTTTGTTGCCATGACATTTTCTTGCGACATTGGCACTGACATTACCGCTTGCTTCTTAAGGAGTGACACTTTCTTTTTCCCTTTTGTATGATGTGAAGTAGTAATTGGGCCCCATAGCCTAGACAATCTTTGGTCAAAAAGCACAGCACAAGTGCATTTAGGGCGTGTCCAGCTCCACTTTTGCTTGTTAGACAATGCATATTCTGGGCGAAAGTTGTTTTTCGTCTTTTGATTAATTATGGGTGTGTTATGTGCGTAAAATGAGTGAAACCAATCAGAGAGGCATCTCCCATTCCCTTAATATGTCAGGTGTGCCTGCATTTTCCCTCTTATCCAAACTTGTGTTTAGCCATGTATAGTATCTAAAAAATGTAGGTGAACAGTGTTTTGTTTGTGCCGCTAAATTCCAAAACACACAACTTCATAGAAACATATCTGAGATACTGTGAATAGTCTACAGTCTACATTGGGAATCATTCCTTCAGCTGAAAACCTGGGTATATTGAAAGGCGTTAGCAAGAAAACATGTTTCTTTGTAATTTTGCTCTTTTCCATTCTAAAAGAGCAACACATACAATTTCCTCCACGGATTGATAGGAAGACCACTCAGGGAGAGAAACTGATAGGGACGCATGCAACACTATCAGAAGTCATAAAAGGCCAGTTCATTACCAGACTAATGGACTAAGAGTAACCTAGTTAGAGAAGGGCTTTGTCTTTATAAGCCCTGCTCTCTCTCCTACACATGTGCACACCACTATGAACTCCCCACAGTCCATTTTACCCACAATGCTACTTTCTCCTTACTGTTTTCACTTTGACTACCTGTCTGTTGACAATAGTTTGACTGGTATGGATACAATATGTATATCCAATTGATACATTACATACACACGCTAGTTTCAGCCTGCACACACAAAAAGCACCATCAATGACTGAGAGTGTAATGGATCCACCTCAGGTTTCCCCCAGTGCACACATCTACATGAGCAGCGACAGTGCTGAGTATAGGAGGGGGAAGAGACAAAAAGGGAGAGTGAAAACTGCGGACGCAAATACAGATAAGAACTTGTAAGTACTCCTCTTTTTATTATCCAGCTAAAGCAGCCATTGTTATCACTTTCATACTCTACTGGGGCAAGACACTGTTATGTTTCACCCTGTAGTGCGTGTCAGTATGTGTGTGTGTGTGTGTGTGTGTGTGTGTGTGTGTGTGTGTGTGTGTGTGTTGGGGTTCAAGTGTGCATGATTATTTGGCAAGGCCAGAGGCATTTCTTTGATGACATTGTACCCACAGCATGCAGGTGATGAAAATAGCCCTGTGCTTCCTCTGAGGCAAAATAGGTAGTGTTAACTTTGATTGCTGCATCTGGAGGTTTTTTTTAGAAGGGAGCTTTCAGTAATCAGCATGGAAATGGCTTTTGCCTCCTACTGACATAACAGTGCCCGGTTCAAAAGGGTACTAGTTTCAAAAATGAAGTGCTTTCCTTGCTGCCCTTCTCCATACTCTCCTCTCCTCTCCCATCCTCTTTAGGCTTTTTCTTTCTTCCAGAGACGGCTAGTTGGGATCAACTCATGACATTACCTATGCAAGCAGGGTAATAGGACCCCTGGATTGATCCCTCCTTTCCTCCACAAGGGGATCTTTGGCCATAAGCTCAGGTTACAAAGCTGACATCATCCTTAGTACCCCCACCTCCCTCTTTCATATTTCATCTACTCCACTAATCCTTCTCCTCCAGCGAGTAAAGATTTCCATAAATGAACAAGCAGATTTAAAGGCCACATAACTAATTTAGAAAGAAAAGAAAAAAATGTTAGTTTGTGGCATTGTAAAAGCCACCTACAGAATGTGCAATATTCAGTATCCAGTAACTAGTCTTTGAAGAGAAAGCTTGAGAAAGCAAATAGAAAATACAATAGAATATTATGGAATAGATATATTCAAGGACTAGGGATGAAAAGTAACCCAGTTTGGTTGATTACCAATCAGCAGCACTATTTCATGAAAGGTAAACTGCCCACATAATCAAGTATTAGTTGATTCTTTATCAATAATGACTTCAGCCTGATCACAACAACAAGGTAATGTCTAAATATTTTTTGCTGACAGCACATTGTTTTTTTTAAAGATAATTTTTTTGTTTTTTTATGCCTTTATTTGTCAGGACAGTTGAAGGTTGGTAGGAAATGGGGGAGAGAAAAAGGGGGCGAAATGAAGCAAAGGGCTGCAGGTCGGAGTCTAACCTGGTCTGCTGCAGTAAGGACTTAGCTAGAGGGCACTGGAGGTGCTGAAACCAAATGAGGAGATTTTGGGGTGCAGGGTGTTTTAAAAATTAGCTCTCAGTGACTGAATACATTAGCACCTTGTTGCAATCATTCAGTCATATTGGGTTGCTAAATGCAAATATTTCTAGCTCTGGGTGTGAGATCGATCATCATTTACACAGCTAAATTCAAAACATGGATATTAGATTGTGAAGGACATGATAATATGGCTATGCTTAATTATTAATATTTTCTGTCATTTTGTTTAACAGAGACTAAAAAATAACAGTAACAGTTTTTTTGCAGATGCACTCATAAACACTCGCATGAAGATAATAAAGATTGTTTTACAAGGGCGTGTGTGTGTTCATTGTTACGTGTGTGCAGACTTCATCACGCGTAGGAAGAAACAGCGTACTACACAGCGTGTGCACGTCTGCCTGTCACTGTTTTTGATGTTTTCTTTTAGGCAATTACACACACGTGCGTTTGTGTGTTTCGATTGTTCGCAACCGTAAGTAGAGCTCGACTGCGCGCAGCATTAAGGGTGCATGAGCGCGTAACATTTCTATGTGTTCCATTTTCATCCAGTAGATGGCGCCACCGAGTAAATAATACACCAAACAGACATTGAATTATTGTGTAGTTCATATATTTCAACACTTGTAAACTACTAATGTAAGCACAACTGTCCTTAAATGAAAAGATAAAGAAAGACAGATCGCTGTCTTCTGTTTTTATTTCTGTTCCCTAACTTGTGCTGTCATTTGCTTGCCCCACCCTTTTGAGTATCTGAAAAGCACTAAATAAATTAAATGAATTATTATTATTATTTAGGTTTTAATTCTAGCTTAATCATAAAACATTAATTTGTTTTATATATTTTTAGGTTGCCTATTGCTTTTACTTGCTTTATATTTTATGTAAAGCACTTTGAATTGTCTTGTTGAAATGTGCTATACAAAGAAACTTGCCTTGCCTTGTGAGCTTTACCATCATTTATTTCAGTCAAATATTGTGTTCAATAGAAGAAAATACAAATTTAGGCTTCAGACTTTTTGTTCTTCTTTTGCAGTTTGATAAATATATACACAAAAAGTGGGATTTGATCTCTTAGTGTGAGATGAGAAAATAAAACCACAGTGCAGTCTATTAAATCACACATCATTCAGTGCAGTGATGTCAGAGGAGCAGGGGAATATTGATCAAAACTATTCAAAATTTAGCTTTCATTTCAAGATTTCTATTTTCATAAATAATAAACAAGTCAGACACCTTTTTAAACAGAAAATCAATAGCCTCATTTGAACGGATGCTTTATTGATTTATTTATTAATTTAAGGACAGTTGTGCTTACATTAGTCCTTTACAAATGTTCAAATATATGAATGTTTCCAGGGAAATATGTTTCCCCTGGTCAACTGTGGTTCAAATATATAGTCAAATATAAAACAATGGATGAAGTCTGTTTGGTGTATTACTTTCTCTGTGGCGGCATCTACTGGATGAAAATGGAACACAGAGATACTATGTTACGCGCTGATGTACCTTTAATGCTGCGTGCAGTTGAGATCTACTTCCTGGTTGCGAACAATCAGAACATGTGAACGCACATGCGTGTGTAATCCCCTGATAGAAAACAGTGACAGACAGACGTGCATACGCTCTAAGTGTAGTACGCTGCTTCTTCTTACGCGTGATGAAGTCTGCGCACACGTAACAACACACACACATGTAACAAATTGTTCTATTAATCACACGGGCATGTGCACGCTGCTGTGCAGCATTTTCTCTAAAAGATACTGATGGAACCTCGTAGTGTGTGTGTGTGTGTGTGTGTGTGTGTGTGTGTGTGTGTGTGTGTGTGTGTGTGTGTGTGTGTGTGTGTGTGTGTTTAAACAAAATTAAGTTTTTTTGTTGAAGTGCCTTGGTTAATTAAAAAAGAAGAACATGCTATCACAGCAGTGGTATAGCCAAAGTGGATATTCTATAAAATGATGCACTATACAAAATAACAGTATTTCAGAATAGATTGTTTATTTGTTCTCTAATTTTGATTATAACTACTGCAATAATGTCATCACTTGCAGCTGGTACAGGTGGAGCTCATTTTAATTCGTTTTATACCGAAACTGCAAGCTAACAACTAAATAATCTAAGTCAAATACATTTCAAGAGGAAACAAGTAGCATTTTCCCTGCAACATCTGGTAGAGTAAGATTATAGGAAAGTATTTATAAGTACTTGTCAAGTACCTTAAATGTACTGGACAGAACTTTAGTACATATGCTTGGTTATCCCCCACTTGGATTAACAGAGGGCTTGGATACAGTTCTGTTATGTCCAAAGTATATATACAACGTTACAAGAAACAGCCTTCAGCAACATTATAATTAACTGGTAACTAAGCCAGTCATGGGATGAGATTGAGATTATACTGTACACTACATTCAAGAAGTAACATCTTAATCTTTTGTTTGTTTTGTTCGTTTTCTAGTCATCTTGAACCCGCAAATGAATTCATGCAAATTTGCTGATGCGTTCAAATAATGTTACGTGTCCTGTGAAAACACCATCTCATACGGATGATTAATGTTACATTTGCATTGTGGAAGCCTCAATAAATCCCACTGGTACCAATCTTACTTAAAAATACAACATTAGCTATCACGCCATGCATCATTTTAAACTCCATTAACACTTAGCCTGCAGTGTTAACTGTAATGACTAACGTTTTTACAACTTTAGTGTGGAGGACTGTAATGTTCTAAACTTTAGAAATACCTGCTGCCTGACATTCAAAATTCAGTGACGCTAAATTCAGAGACTCTCTCTCTCACTGCTGCAGCTACCATGTCTCATGTCTCGTGTTAGTCAGACTAAGGCTTCAGTGTTGATTGGCTAATTTTGGTGTGACCTCTATCCAATCAGATAGTGTTGTGAGCGGGACATTAAGTGAGACTGTGGAAAACAGTGAAAACAGACCAGAGGGTCAGAGAGAGCACACGCAGCTGCATTGGAGCCAAAATAGCGGGGGTTTTGGTTTTTGTTGTGCCTGTTCATCTTTTCCCTCCATGCTCTTGGAAATGTATAATGTATTTTGTTCTGTATATCAGTTATAAAAATAATGAATTAAAATTCTATAATAATACTCATAATACAAAAAAAAGCGTTATTCCAACATGTGTTCTGCTGAGATGACAGAGTGAGTTGTTAGAGTTAGCACCTGATGGCGCCACAACAAACAGCAGTGGCTAGGTTGGATTTTTTTAAATTAAATCAAAAAACTGTGCCAGCAGACAGCTCCTCTTTTGTCCTTTTCTGCAGTACTGATGGAGCCTCTCCCTGCTATTAAAATATTGTTATTTACTGCTTGCCTGAGTCAAACACCACACCATTCATATGTGCATGTCAGTCAGACCCTGTCAGTAAAGCTAAAACCACACCTACTCCCTAGCAGACATTGACTGAACCATAACAGCGACAGTTTGTGCTATGCCAGACGACATTTACTGTTTATTGCCTAGCCGGCTCCAAACAGCCACAGATAGACACAGGGGTCACTGTGGATGCTAAAACATGGGACAGTGATGTCAATGCCATTATTCCTTCACATACAGACAGCGCTTGATAAATAATAGTTTCTGGAAAGACGCAGTGCACACACACACACACACACACACACACACACACACACACACACACACACACACACACACACACACACACACGCACACACACAAACAAACACAAACACAAACACACACACACATAACCCAAACGCTCTTCATCTGTTCTTGCTCTAAGCACCATAGTAGCATAAATCGATAGCCTAAAGCTGCCTGTTAAAGACCTTGGTGGGAATCCAACTTGGCACTCTCAAAGCTTGCTTTTAACGTGTAGAGATGCAGGATATCATTTTACTAATGGCCTGTGAGTTTTAAATGTGCAGTTTTTGCGGAGTACCTGGCACAAAAAGTGTATACATATCCTATTGACATTTTTGATTGATGTTAGTTTGTGTAATATTCATGAAAATCCTCAGTAGATCTAACTGCCACTAGTCCCAAGGAGTGAGACAGATGGAGGGATGGGAGGGTGAAAATGAGGGAGGAGATGATAAGGGCTTAGTAATGGATTTTCATCAGCCAATATAAAAGTTCTAAATTCCACTTGTAATAATACATGAAATGTCTTCAACAGACACACCTGTGTCAATTTTTAAAGGTTGCCTCTTCCAGCGACTACGCCAATCCAACATTGTCCCAAAGTCAAAAGTTGGACAGTTCTTTTTTATTGCAGTCCTGTATTTCATCCAATCAAAATTATTCACTAATTCCAAGCGTGGAGCGGTTGTCTCGACTGGCTTTCAAGGAGCAAGGAGTGACAAATTCTTCACAGTGGAATTAAATCCATAGCAAAGACTGCATTTTTCCCTTTTTATTTTCTTCTCTTTTTACTCGTTTTGAAATATACATCTTGTTGCAAGAGATCCCTGTGTGCCTTCTCCTGTCTGGGACTTGAAAGTACTGTGCTCTTCTCTTTTTGTTGTGTGCCAGATCTAATTTTCTTTCCTCTCCAGGAGTGTATTAATACATGCATGGAGGAGTTAGTTGCACTCAACTGTCCATACAATCTTGTTGCGGACTTGAGTCTATCTGTGCCTACAGCCTGTATAGATACTGTAGAGTTATGTGTATTGGTGTGTATTACAATTGCAATTAGAATTCATAACTGTGTATGTATCTTTGACTGTGCATTCATCGGTATGTCTGTGGCTTGGATAATTATAGTTGCCTTAGTGTCTATCTGTCCCTGTTGGTGGATTGCCCTGCAGTTGCTCTACCTTGCATATTTTACAGGCTGAGGGCCTGTCAGTTGGCCACCTCACACCAGCTCTGACAGGTGTTGTCTGTGTCGCCTCACCTCTTGCAGGCGACCGCACAAAGCACACACAAGCACACACAAGCACACTCAAACACACAGGAATCACACCCACAGCCTGTGTCATGACAAGGCAGATTTGTTTTTTCCTTTTCTTCCAAGTATAGTATGCTTTTACTGACCAAGCCAAGGTACTGTTATAGATTCAACATGACATGGTGGCAAATTATTTATTTTTCCATACTCACAATGACAAGGGACATGACTCCATGGTAAAATCAATTATGCTGAGTCATCATGGCCTCTTCCTTATCAGCTGACATCTCTGTTTATGTATAAGTGCCTCATGATAGCAGTCTCTTAGCCCAGCAGGGCAGCCTTTTCAAGTGAATCTCTCCACACAATTTACTGCAACACAGGAATGCATTTGAATCCCACATACATCTACTGTGCTTTATGATCACACTTGAAATCCATAGGGTCATCCATACTTAATTCCATCATCATTATGTCAGATAATGGCAAAAAGATATATCTGAAAATGTCTACCTTTCAGGCTAGGTATTACATGTCAGCACAAGGTCAGTAATGTATAACGAAGTGTTTAGTGGGGTCTCCCCTTACATCTCTTTCTCAGTACATGTTTTGAGGCTAGTTTCCATTCCCATCTCTATGGCCTCATTTATATTACCCTATCTGCTCTGCTGGTAAATTGAGAAAATGGAAAAATGGGAATCGACTATTACAGAACACTGTAATAATTAAAACAAAAGTTTCTTTAGGTTTCTAAAAGTGGAGACTTTGTTGCACCATATGGGTGTCTGTTTCAGAAACGAAGTGTTGAGGGCAACCGACTGTGAGCAAGGTCCTTGTCTTACACGTTTCGAGGTCTCCAGCCGCTACTACTTAAGCCTTCACACCTCAGGCCAACCTGATTAGGCCACCTCTGCCTTGTTTTTATCCACTCTCTCTTTATTAGCTAATTGGCTTAGCTCTCTCAGGGGACCACAGACACATCGGATCAGCACACCAACCTATGCTCTGTCTATCTCTGCCTCATTTTCTACCCGCACCCTCTTCTCTTGTTCTCTATGTGCCTCATTACCTGTCTCAAAATCTCACTTTTTGTTCTTTGGCATAGCTGCTTCACTTACTGCAAATGGCAGAAATGCATTAAGGAATACAATTTTAGATGCTCTTGTGTATGAACGCACATGCATGCACACATGTATATTATATTCACTCAACTTAAAAATAATTAATTATTCATGTTGTTTCTTTTCTGCATTGAAAGACCCATCATAGTTTGTATTTCTCCTTTTTCCCATGGGGCAGAAACCCACGCATACACACCCAGAAGGAAGGGCAAGTTTTACTACTGCTTTGCTGATGCTGGATGTGGAGTCATAAAACAGGCAGCATCATCCCTGACTTATCACTGGCAATATAAACATAATAACTCCACTGGGATGCTGCATTACACTGTAATTGACCCTTCCTCATCTGCAAATCGAGCACATCATTTCTCGCTCGTGTGGCAAGTCTTTAGTCTGAATGGCAAATGAAAATATGAGGACTAGCTTGATGCTGTCAGTGCACCACCTTGAAGTTAATTGTAACTTTAAAAATGGGACTAATAGGATGAAGGTATTAGTATTAGCCAGCCTGGTTGGCTGGAAAGCTGTCTGTTCGGCAGAGCAACCAGATAACTCTGCAAACTTGCTCTGGTAGATATGTCTGGTTCCCAGGCATGCTCCACCCACCTTGTGTGTCCCAGCTTTAGGGTCTCTGGGTCCAGGTTTTCATGTGGAAAGACATTTGTGAAACATGACTACCCTTTTTAAAGGTATCTCAAATATCTGAGTTGAATTAAGGAAATTGTGACGAAAAGAGAGCTGAGCCGGAAGGCAAAGCTCTCGATCTACCGGTCAATCTTCGTTCCTACCCTCACCTATGGTCATGAAAGTTGGGTCATGACCGAAAGAACGAGGTCGCGAGTACAAGCGGCCGAAATGGGTTTTCTCAGGAGGGTGGCTGGAGTCTCTCTTAGAGATAGGGTGAGAAGTTCAGCCATCCGTGAGGAACTCGGAGTAGAGCCGCTGCTCCTTAGCGTTGAAAGGAGCCAGTTGAGGTGGTTCGGGCATCTAGTAAGGATGCCCCCTGGGCGCCTCCCTAGGGAGGTGTTCCAGGCACGTCCAGCTGGGAGGAGGCCTCGGGGAAGACCCAGGACTAGGTGGAGAGATTATATCTCCACACTGGCCTGGGAACGCCTCGGGATCCCCCAGTTAGAGCTGGTTAATGTGGCCCGGGAAAGGGAAGTTTGGGGTCCCCTGCTAAAGCTGCTGCCCCCGCGACCCGCCCCGGATAAGCGGATGAAGATGAGATGAGATGAGATGAGATGATGAATTAAGGAAATGTCATTTGGGAAACTTTTGCCATTCGGGCCATTCCACTGGATTTTTATGGCATTTGTTAGGGCCTACTCACACTGTCCTTCTGGCCGGGGCCAAAACCGTTTTTTCAGCTAAAGTCTAGTACCTTTAAGCAGTGTGAGTGCACCCGCTCCGCGCACAACTGCGGCCAGCGGGCTGTCCACGGCCGCTTGAAAGAGGTGGGCTTTAGCGGAGCCATTTGCACATGTACGAGCACGAGCGTGCGCACATGTACGAGCATGAGCACGAGCCCTACGGCAGTAGCGTTATGTCCGCCTGTCGGACATGTAAATAGAAGGACGGACCATTCGCGGACATTTAACAACAACAACAATGGCGTGAAAGGTTCATGTTGGTGTGATGCGGAGGTGGAGTGTCTACTGCAGATTTGGTCGGATGAAAATATTCAAAAACAGTCGACAAGACGCACAAAAACTCTGAGGTCTGTGGAAAGATTTGTAAACAAAGCCACACACACGCGATCAATGCGTGTGGCGTGTGACGTGTTGCGGCGTGATGGCGTATGGACAGCAAGAAGCATTGGCCAGCCCTGGCAGTGTGAGTACAAACGGGGCTGGGGCGCGGGGGAGGGGAGGGAGGGGGGACGAGTACCCTAAAGCCCGGGTCGCGGTCCGGAAGGACAGTGTGAGTAGGCCCTTAGAACCTTAGTTGGAATTTGCAGGGAACAATGGAATTGAATTTGGTGGTCCTGGCTATATGTTTAATTCCCCAAAAACTTACACATTTGGGTATTACTTTCCATTCACTAATCCTATCAAAATGCCCTATTCATATGTAAAGCAGGGTGGCATGTTTCCCAAACAGATCACACTAGGGGTCAAACAAACAGGAGTTACTCGATTATAAAGATGCATCGAGGCAAAATCTCTGCCTTGATGATTCATTTAATTCCTATCCTCCGTGTTATGCGGCCTGTTCAGCGCAGGGATCATTGTTCCACACAGTGAACAAAGCAAAAGACTGTTTTTGCGGATGCACACCACTACATCTACACTGTGCACACTCAAACACAAACAAACACACACACCCACCCACCCCTGTTAGGTTACCACACCAAATAGGCCTAGCTCAGACATAATATATTTTTGGGGAAAAAAACGCGAATTACAATACATTTTTATGCGGAATTGTATATATCCGATTACTCGATTAAGGGATGGAATAATCGGTAGAATACTCGATTACAAAAAGATTCGATAGTTGCAGCCCTAGACCACACTAAAAAGAGATCTTTTGCTGATCTAAAACCAGATCTGTGTCATGGCAGTGTGTGCAGATACTTGGTGTTTGACAAAGGCCACACAGAGCTAAGAAAATCAGAGTCCGCCGAGGGAACCTTGACACCATTTATCTGCACACATTGCCATGACAAAGGCTGGTTTAAAATCGTCAAAGTCTCCTTTTTATTAATGCTTGAGGTTTAAACTTCTTACTTGGAGCTTTGCTGATTAGAACTCCATCATGTTTCTATCTATAACAGCAGCACATACAGGAGAAGAGACAACTATACAAAGCTTTGTGTGTGAGAGAGAACAAATGCATGACTGGAAGACATGCTTACACAAGTCTGACATTCAAACCCACATACCGAATACATGAATATGATGCGTGAGATGAAATCATTGAACCTTTGCAAAGTTACACCCTTCATTTTTAGTGTTGACAAATTTTCACATACTGTAAATGCACACCCAACATCAAGCAGATTACTAGATTACTTTTAAGTAGTTTGACACACGCACACACACACACACACACACACACACACACACACACACACACACACACAAACACTTACACACGCCCACACACACACACACACACACACACACACACACACACACACACACACACACACACACACACACACACACACACAATGCCATAAGTTGAACATCAGCTAAGTAGGTAACAATATTTATGTATATCCTATCTCGATTAGTCTGCAACCATGCACATGATGAATAGTACCCACTTCTTGTTTCTTGTCCTCAGAGGCACAGTCTCCTTTGTGACGTGGAAAAAACTAAAAAATTAGGTTGCAGTATCGCGGAGGGCTGACTCTACATAAAGGTCATATTTGCAGTGCCATGCAGTCCTGTGGCCATCATTAAACTTTGGCACATTTTTTTTTTGGGGGGGGGGGGGGGGGGGGGGTATAATGTATGGTGGTGATAATATGCTCTCCACTGTCAGGCATCACCAGGGCCCTTGAGGGAACCATAGGCGAATTAGCATAATGAGGAAATGTATATTAATGACTTATTTAATAAGATGTGTCACTGTCTTGACACTAGCTACAGTATAGTGCATACAATTCAGTCTCATACATCTCTGTCAAATCACAAAAATTCTTCTTTTGCAATGGGGGGGGGGGGGGGGGGTTGTTGCAAACCCCTGTAGTACTGTAGGGGTGGGCAGTGGTTTTCGTCACAGTCAGCGGTGTCATGTTTTGCCACAACATGGATTTTGCAATACCGTCATTATTGTGTGAAACACACACATTTTGGTTTTAGCACAGAGTGTGCACGGACAGGAGTGTTTTTTTTTTACAGATCGGTCTGTTGTGTGTTTGTGTGTGAGAGGAAGGGAGAGTGGAGGACAGAGGGAACTGATGCACTGCGCGTAGCTGAATGGGTATAGGAGGGAAAAGGGTAGATTGTGGCGTTGTTCTCTCCGATGGATTAAAATAATTCAAATATGCTTTTGCGACTGTTAAGAGTCTGTGTAAGAAACACTGTTTTATTGCTCAACAATACAGTTCACTCACACCTCGAAACAGCTCAGACTGTACATATTGCAGTTTATTGATATTTGCTAGGCTTTGGTTAATACTTTTTTGGTTGTATGCTGACATTGGTCAGATTATAGCTGATGAAACCCAAAAATTAGACATTTTTCAAATAAATGTTTGGAAGGACTTATGTCAGCAAAAACAGTGGCTATTGACCCCTCCAGTTTGCTTTAAGCCAACGGAAAACACATCCCCATTGTTTTTTTTTGTGTGTGTGTAATGCCAAGCATACATGTTGGTGTGGTCAAATGTGTATGGACCAGGGTTGGCATGATACTAGCATTTCAAAGTCGAGAAAATCCAAGAAAATACTCTATACCATTTTGATACCACGGGGAGAAAATTACAAAAAATGAAGGCAGAATTATATAAATACAGGTTAGTACAAAATCTACAACATCAATAACAACACTTTAAAAATGTTGTCTGATGTAGTGAAAATACACACACACACACACACACACACACACACACACACACATAACTGTATGGTGTGTATGTATATATATGACAATATGTTCAAATGATCTTGTTTGTTTTATTGTGTTGTCTTGGCACCATATTATTGTTGTTTATTAAATAGAGTTGGTATAGCAGGCTGCCACTGTTTATGTCACTGCTGATTGACTTTTCGGACACAATTGTGTCATAAGGACGGATCAGGTTTGCTGCTAAGCTCGACCATTAGCTTTACTGTTTATTATTAGCCGCTAGTCGATAGCTTAATGACAACTTAACGGACATAACTCTACATCCACCATAAAGACCAGGGTGTCGGTCTTCAAGACGCTTCGCCAACTTTGTTTTGCTACTTGTTTACATCCTTAAGGCGGAGACGGCACTTTTGACGGCAAAAGTCACGAGCGTATGGCTTCAGCCGCCACTCTCAGGCTGCAGCCAGACACCTTTGTATCTAATCTCATATCAAATTTTAGTATTGAATATTTTCCGGGTAACGATTTTTTTGACAACTCAAGTATGGACCAATTAAGCTTAAACTTTTACTGCATTGGAATGGTATCTATAAATTGAATATAACTATATTTAAGCATAGGCAGTGTGTACAGTAGTGGTAGTTTATTTTTTTACTGATATATTTAGAATGGTTGTATTATTTTGCTACTGTTGTACAAATATCCCTAAATTGCATCATGATAAAATCCCATTAATCCAACACCGAATCACTCTACAGCAATTCATTTGTTATGGCAGTGAAAAAAGTTAATTTCAGACCCTGGTTGGAAGCAGTCCTGATGTCATTGCTGGTGAGATGGAAGATGCTCTAAGATGTTGTTGGCTTGGGTAATTATTGCTGCGCCATAGAGAGAGAGATTCACGGTTGAGATTAGCCAAGGATTGTGGTGCTAATGAAGAGTGTGACAGTGCATGCTGTGCATATGCAAAGTTGTGCAGAGCACAGTAGAGTGCTTTGAGGGAGGAGCCAAAGACGTTGGGTTGTGGCTTCTTCAATGCATTTAGATTCACATGTTTTTGTGTTTCTGTGTAACTAAATGTTCTAAAATGGCAGCATATGCCAACCCACACCCATCGCCTTATTGTCCTTGTGTTTGGCAATGCTTCCATTTCAGCAGCTTAAGTGGAGCCCTCTAGCCCTGTCTTCGGGCCTTCTATCGGCTGCTGCTGCCATGCAGCTGGGGTTGTGAACCCCCCCTACACACACACAGCTATAACGGCTGACATGCAAGTGAAGAACAAATGTAACCAAGGGCTGTGAGCTTTTAGTATGATACTGTTGCCCATATACTATCAGGAAGAAAGGCTGCCTGGTCAACTACGCCCACACCCTATCTTCAGCCAAGTGCACCGCATCTTCTCTTCTTCCCCAAGGAGTTACCTGTGTACTGTTTTCTCCACGTACTTACACCTGCATGCAGGTCAGCCTTTGTATAAGGAGGATATTGCTCAGAATATGTGGGATTCTATCCAGTGTATTTGCAGGCAATTACATTGTGCAGATACTATACTAGACCTCCATACAGAAGATAATATACTTCTCACTAGGGATGTAACAGCTATACTTAGTAAATTCCTATCCATTTCCAATCCTTTGTTTAATTGTAAGAGTTTGCGCTCTGTTTAAAAACTGTACTGTAAAACTAAGCATATTAAATTCATGATTTATCAGTGGGTTAAAAGTTTGTTGCCTGTACTACACCTCTAATGTGCTGCTGTTTGATTGTTCACTGTATGCTTTTTATGGAAAGAGGCTGTCCAAGTTGGTATTTGCAGATACTCAGTATTACATGAGTTTGAATGAGACCAGGAGCAAAATAAATTTTATGAGGACACCCAAACAAACATCACATTTGTCTTTATTTTGCAGTTAAATAGTTTGTTCTATCTGTTTTCTAATTTCAACGGTCTCTTGTTTCATAGTGAATCTATAGTGTTGTGAGGTTAGGGATGGATAAACAAGAGGAAACATTCATGGAGAGAGTTCAGACAAAGACTGAGAGATGGATAGAGAGAAGAGACGCAGAGACGAAAAACAAGAGCTCACTGGGAGTATGTGTCAAGAGAGCCCTGGTCTTCCTCCCTTTGGAGAGATGCTGATCATAGAGTGCATGGCTGTTGTGGGATCAAAGGCTTTGTCAGTCAAAGCCCCTTGACTCTGTCTCCGCAGAGCCGACTACAGGTACTCGGGGAGGCATGGACGGGGAATAATTCATGACCAGAGAGGCTAACCCTCAAATGCTCTCTCTGCCCAGAACGATACAGCACATCTGGGGTCACAGGTTTGAGAGCCTTCCCTTATCAGCCCCCAGGCATGGAGTTGAGAACAGCTGCCGGGTTTGGCTTCTGTTCCTCTCCTGTAGTTTCTATTTTCTATATTTGAACACACGCATACAGCACAATTGTGTATTTGGCACAAACACAGTCATGCTGTGAAGAATTTTTGCTTGTATGTACTATATGGGTGGGCAGGTGAGTGGATACTTGGCATGAGATGTGTTGCTTGTCTGTGTACATGTGTATGTGTGAGATATGTTTAGCTTTTCTACTAATATTTTGGTGAACTAAATGGTTAAATCGCATTCTACTCACAGATCCACGTTTCAAACAACATATGGGTTGTGCTTGCTGGAAGCATATATGAATGCTATTAAGTTATCTTCTGGCAGTTCTGTTACACTAGGCTGATTAGAAACACTGAGGCAATCCGCCAGGATTTACGTGATCTGAATATACATTTTTCTCTAATATGAATTTGAATTGAAGTGCTTAAATGTTTAAGTCTCTATTCAGATTTAAGGAAATGTTGTTTCTGAGTAATTTAATTATTGTTCTTATATACTGTGAATCACTGTATCTACCCTCAGCTAAAACAGTATCCTACTCAGGTCAAAGTATTACTTGTTGTATCCAATAGCAGCTTTTGTCAATTTAAAGGAGAGATACATGGTCCAATTCTGAGGATATTAGTGGCTTGTTGGCTTAGCATAAACAATATATTTTGAAAAACACAATACTTTACAGTATTAAATATCTGAGTAGCTAAGCTCCTGGTCCTTGACAAAGAAAGGAAAATACAATCAGTTGGACAGGGAAATCACAAGATCAAGTTAATTTACAAAAATAGCAAACAACTACATATGTGTAATGGTTAATCAGTAGATCAGTGGTGTTTGTGAGTGGACGTGTAAAATAATGATAATCCTAAAGGAGAGAACAAACACAAGATCAAGGCATGGCAGAGCCAGGGCTGTCCCACCATCACATCTCTGCCTCTCCCATGTAGATGTGGAGCTATTGTTTAATATTATCATTTCCAGGTTTATGCCTTGATTGTAATATACATTTAAGATAAGATCAGTCAGTTAAAGTGTTTTATACGAACGAAACAAAGGAAGTGCTTGCACACAAAAATATTCAGTTTATAAAATAGGGCACACACACACATCCTACTCTGGTTTCCCATTATAAATCACAATCAACTCTCATTGTGGCTCTCAATTAAAAAAAGATAACAAAAATATTTTCATTCTTACTCAGTGCCCTTATAGCATCATGAGTGCAGTCAATAGGACCAATTACATTTGAGAAACTGGCCATTGCTTTTTTATTTGCCTGATCACCCACCATGTAAGTAATTCTTATTTAGAGATGGGACAAACCTGTTATACCTGCTAACACGTCTAGCATAACACAGCTGAGGGTTGGCTGAGATATGCCTGACCTGTCAGCCAATTCCCTCTGGAAAGTGCCAGTTGCCAGAAATCCCAGTGTTGTTAAGTGGGAATGGCATGGAATGATTTGTGTGAGTGCTCCTTTGTAACGCTGGGCCCAAAACAGCAAAGGAATCCAAGAGAACAGTGCGCGGAAGTCGGAACCAGCTCGTAAGCCACTCGTCCTCGTTTGTAAGCAAATCTTCTTGGACTCTGAAGATGCATTCCCCATGAATCCTTCCATTCCATTATGTGGCCTGACACTGCAAAATACACTATTGTGTACACATTGTCATGGCATGCCTTTTCATAACCATTCATTTGATTGTATCTAAAAAATACAGGCTTGGGGATCGATCTAATTGTAAAGGACAAATAGTTCTGCACAACAAGCATATATAATTAGTAATACACTTTCTTTCAATTCCTCTTTTCAAAATGGTTACAATTTGCTTTACAATAAAAAAACAAATAAAACAAATTAAAGCCATAAAAATAAACAGTTTAAAACGCTCTGATATATCGTAACCATATTAAAACTTTGTGCTCCTATCTGCCAGAAGCAGGTATTTAAAAAGGTATGAACATTATTTCTATTGTATTTTTCTGTTCACCAAATTATTTATGAGAATAAATTCCATAACATGCGTTTTTTTGCACTGCAAAGAGAATTGATCAAAAGGTGTTTGTGTATTAATTGTAAGAATGGCTTTTGTGAATCCTTCATATGATTGATGAGAGGCAATATTTCGATTTATATTAACAAGTTTCACACCGTTTATTGCATTTCATCCTTCTGTTGTGACTGCCTTTTCACATTTTCTAGTTGCTTTGCGTACACTTGGCTCAGAGTGTCTGTGGAACACACATTGACCTGTCAAGTTTTTTGCTGCCCCTTTGCAACTGTACCCCCCCATCACCTTCTGTGACTCCCTAGTTGACACTGTGGAGTCCTTCCCAAAGTCAATGATGGTACACTTCCACAACGCCATCATTGAGTCCATCATGAGATATGCTGCTGCCACCACCAAGGACAAGGACAGACAGTGTATCATTTGCTCCACTGAGAAGGTGATTGGCTGCAATCTGTTGCCCCTCCATGATCTGTATGCTTCCAGGACCCTGAGGCAAGCAGAAAAGATTATGGCAGACCCCTCCCACGCCGGATAAGAGGCTGTGGTCTACCAAAACAAACAACTCACAGAATGTAACCGTTTCTTCTCGACCGCAGCTGGCTTTATCAACAAGGCCCTCATTGACACTGACTCTTAACCCACCCCATGGACACTCCACGTTACATTGACGTAAAATCTCTCAATTGGACTCAATTCATTAAATCACAGCACATTTTTGCAAATCTTATTTTTGCATATTGCACATTTTCTTCATAATGTGGACAAATTATATAAGCTTTAGTCAAGATATATTGCACACCCCACCCTCATTTAAACACTCATTTTCATTTCTTTTCAACATATTTTACAAATTTCTGATTGTACATTTCTACTATATATTTATGATTCTTGACATTTGCATTACTTGATTTTTTTCTTTTCTCTTACTATGTTTATTAAGACCATCATGCACCAAAATACAAAGGCTAATTCCTTTTATGTGAAAACCTACTTGGCAATTAACTTGATTCTGATCTGATGTAGATCTGACCATTTCTGATGTGTGTTGTCTTTAGTTGTTACATTTGTGAAAGTGCTGTGCTTCCTTGTTTACCTGCTGATGAGATTTTTTTCTCATAAGAAAAACAATATTAACGCTGTTAACACATCAGAGGAATCTTACATTCTGAAAAGCAACTTGCTTCTCCTCCTTACTCTTTCTTGTCATTGTGCTAACATTGAGCTGGAGAAGGAAGGTTAGTTTGTAGCATTTTGTGTGTGCACACATCTGTGCCAATGGTTACATGACAAAGTTTTGTTTCGTTGTTTTTGTGATCCCTCACAAGTCGCAACCAGTTCCTCCAAATAAGCTCTGTCTTTGCCAATAGCTTTGGAAGTCAAATAAGATAACTATTTAAGATCATTTTTTTAACCACTTCTCTACTTGTGCTCACTACTAGTTGGTAAAGCAAAGGGAGAAGTGTTGGGTGGTTGTGTTAGATGAAGCTTCAACAGTGGTGAAGTAGACGTAGTCCGATGGTTAGACAAACCCTTTCCACCCTTGCCTTCAATTCTGTTTCTGTTCCCCTTCCTCTCAATCATTTAACACTTGTTTCACCAGAACAAGACATCTCTTAAAGCCATGTTTCACCTTCTATTCATTGCTGCATGTAACTCCCTATGGTTAAATTATCAAAGATTATCAGTGAACTACAAACGTGCGAGCAAACGATTAAAATATATATTAGAAGCCTGTGTGAAACAGTAATTCAATGCCGGTGGCTGATATTGACTACTGTCCTCTCTCCCATCTCAGCACGTCAAATACCGGCACGCTGGGAGACTTGCTCCATGCGCCCCTGTAAGCGCACGGCCACAACGCTCCACACGCTCCCGCTACGTTGTTCTTTGTGGGTTTCTGAATCCTCTTGGCAACAGCTCGGCAAGCTCGGGAAGGAAGGTCGACACAGAAAACCTGCAATTCACCAGTGAATGGACAGAGACGTTTTAGTTTATAACTGTCACTGTGAAGCCTGTGTTTACTCTGCAACCAGTGTATATTGGTGTGTATGTAGTATAACTAGTATAACTTGAGAAGGCATTTTAAGAAAAGTCATGCTAACTTCAACACCACTTTCCCAAACCTATTTCCCACTGAATTGTAGTGGAGTAGAAGTATAAAGTAGCAGCAAAACCATAGTGACGATCTCTCGCTGTCGGCAGTGTTACTGACATGGCATCTTTATTACATCTAGAGAGGGAATATCGCCACAGACACACAGATTGGAATACTCGGAAAAAGGCGACAAGTGCTTTCATTAGTGGGTCATATGATCAGTCACCGTTGTTTTAACTCACTCTTTGATTGGTAGTAGCTTTACAGACAATTAAAAAGATGAAAATCACAACAACTTTAAACATGATAGGCAGAGTAAGGAGGATAAGAGAAATACAAGAATCCATAATGAAGATGAAGATAACAATAGTATGGATACACAGATGTTTGTTAGCTAATTGCATCTTTTTAATTGTCTGTAAAGCTACTACCTACTTCTATTTAGAATAGAAAAAAAATTACAATGACCTTGTGAACTATAAGGCCTCCGTATTGCCTAACCTTGTCATCTTTTGGTGAGGGATTACAGGCTTATGCAATGATTTGTATTGCAGCACAGGGACACCTGTCACCTCTCTCTATATACTTTCATTGTAGTGTGACAGAGAGAAAGAGACCCACTTGTTGACCCATTACACTTTCTTTCTCTCTCTGCTATTTTTTTATTAAATAAATATAAGGAGCATGGGGAAACTGAAAAAAAGGTCCGGGTGAATGTGCTCTGTAGAAGGTGGGGAGGGAAAGACAGAGCAAGGGGAAGAATGTGGAAACAGAGATGGCACTAAACTCTGAGGCAATAATTAAGCGGAATATGGAGCGCGCCCTCGAGGGTACATCCAAATCAGCACTTTGCATTTTGATGGAATGTGAGACAGCGTGGAAGCCACTTTATTAATGAGTTTATTTATGTGCGGGTGGATGGCATTCGCCCTGGCTCTGCGACACGCTTGGCCGGACTCTCTCTCATACTTGCAAATTGCTGGCAGGGGGCAAACAAAGGTGACTTGAGGTCGCATCTACTCAGTGTACTACAAGCTGTGAAGACCAACCATGTAATGATCAACTTATTTACATAATGTCCCCTCAATGTGCCCAGTCATATGGATTTGCATGGGTTTTTCAAAGTTTGACCGATTCGGTTTGTGGAAGGGGAAAGAGACATTTTGGGGGACTTAAATGACTGATAGCTTACACTGCATGCCAGTGTCCTAAATTTGTTTTTGAAGGCTCGACGAGGCTTGAAGTTCTATGGCAAACAACCAACACATATTGACAGTTGGGATAAAAATAAGACTTTAGGCGGATTTAGGATAATTTGGGGTTAAGGGCTCACCAATTAACTATACAGATAGAATTTCTATTGTACATATTTGAAAATTGTTTCTAGACAGAAAGAACATGGATTCTCTCTTTAATCGTCATGATGTTCTCCAACAAAAGAAAATTCAAGAGTAGCATTTTTCTTTCTATCCTCCGTCTTCTTTCATGTTCAAGGGTTTGGATGCCTTTTAATAAAGGCTGTGTCCAAGCCACCAGCAAGCCTCCCCATAGTAATGTATTTGTGGGGAAGTTTATGAGGGCAACTGTCGTAAAAATTTAAGACTGAGCTTTTAGGGCTGTTTGCAACATAAGCACATGTATTGAGTTGGATGGGTAGATTGAGTGCTGCATCAATATGGATTGTGCATGATAGCCTTGCTCCCTTCTGCCTGTCTTCCCTTTTTTCTTTTTTTCTTCTCTTCAAGCATTTTGCATAGATAATCTGTTTTTTCATCTGCTCATTATCGCAGTCATAAAGGAAACATTGGTGGTTGTGAGTCATTAGAGCTTGTGAGGGAATAGCTAGTGTTGCAGTTGGTCTGAGTGGTTTGTTCTTGCACACTTAAGACACACATGCCCACAAACACACATCAGGCCCAACACCCTCGTATATGATCATGTGTGAAATGGTTTACCACAAAGGGCACAAAATGACCAGCACCATGTGAGTATACTCACAAGGGATTTGACATTTGAATGGCCTGTGGCCCAACACCTGTCCTTAGATGAATATTCATGGGTCTAATCGCCATTGACAACAAAGACAACAAAACAAACCACTGGGAATTTATTTGGGGACCTGTGTAGAAATGCCAGAAGGTCAGGAGATGTTTTCAGATCTTTACAATTTGTAAGAGAGTTTACCATTTTTAGCTAATTCTGGTGTTACCTCCACAGATGAGGGATAAGGATCAGGAGTTAATCTTAAATTGGTTGCATTTCCCGATTAGAGAATGACAAGAATTAAAAAAAAAAAAAGAAGCTGCTGACTAGTTAGTGCTGCCATTAGTACTTTACGTCTTACTTACTCTACGCCTTGCACTTGCGTCATTCACTTAATTCCATTCAGCAATATGCATTTTAAATTTGCCTATTTTACTTTTTAGAAACGTTTTTCTCTATTTGTCCAGCCATCTGCAAATGACAATGTGTTCATTAGTGTTATGTGTTAACTGAATGTTGTAATCCTGATTACATTCTGTGTATAGGTGTATAGAGGCTCGGAAGTGTGGGTTCACTTCAGCAAAGTAAGTGTTACTAAGTTTGGTTTGCTTTTTATATTGTCATTAAATACCATATTGAATTGAAAACAAACCTTCAAAATAGTCATTTTTATGAGCTAACTGAAAGATTAGCTATATAATTTGAGATCCAAGTGATCTTCCTGAGCTACCACAACTAATAATAAGAAGATATAGAGAAGTGGGTTTAGTGGACTGACATTGCAGAGGAGGAGATGTTAACATACTGAGAGGGTGTCATTGAATCATGTCAGTGTGTCTTGGTGATTTCCTCCAGAATGTCAATATAGTACCATGTAGGACTAAGGTGTCTAGTTTTGTAATCAGAAGAGAGGACATGAATTAGCAGTTTTCTGTTAAGTTATCAACACCATGGCTTGATCCATGGTGATCCACATCTTGCCTGGGAAATCATTTTTAAGCTTGTGTTCTTTTGGCTTGAGCTCCTTTGAGGTTTGTGCAAGCTCCCACTGCTTCCTCCCACTATGGCTGAAGAAGCTCACTAGATGTTTGCATGGACTCACAACATTTCCTGGTTTTTGCAAATTCCTGCAAAAAACTAAATCTGAAAGAAATACATACAGTCACAGAGATAGCTGAAAAAGATAAGACAGGTGTATTCGTTCTTAGAGTCTTTTGAAGTGCCTGAAATTCTTTAATATTTTGCACAAAATACACTGGGGATCAAAATTAGAGAACAAATTATAAATACTTGATTTACTCTGAAATATTGTTATTTTTTTTATCATGCAGAATTTGATAGAATATCAGCTGTGGCTATTCTTCTTGCAGTCTCTTCCACAGTTCAGTAACTATAGTGGGTTTCTTAAACATTACTTTGTTGCCAAGGATTTTCCAGAGCTTCTCTGTGGTGTTTAGATCTGGGGCCGTATTTATCAAGTGTCTTAGAGTTTCATTTTACACTTAAGTCCTGAGAATTTGCAAAATTTAGTCCTACTCTCAAACTTAAGAATAAAAGCTATTTATCAACTTTCTTAAGTCTAAGAATCACTCCTTCTCTCCAAGATATTTAAGAGACCTCCAGAGGTCTCCTAAGTGGTTAGGAGTTGCCAGCAGGGGATGGCACTGAGGCGAGAGACAAGCGCGAACGTTCAGGGAGTGGAAGGATGTCCTGGCTTTGTTTGATGACGAGAAGCTAATCAAATGGTATCGTTTAGACAGAGGGGGTATTATTTTTGTCACAGATTTAATAAGGGATGTCATCTCATCAGCAACATCACACAGCAGAGCTTTCACAGCAGGACTAAAGGTCATCACAATGCTTCGATATATCTAAGTTGATTTCTTCTTTTTCTTTTTCACCCACAATTTGATTGTTGCCTGTTGCCTCACACGAAGTGCTTGGGCCTGGCTGCACCGCGCTAAAGGCAAAAATAGAGCGCACTTCGGAGATGCTGGGGGAAACAGGAGACTAATGCATCTCGATCCAAACTGAAACATAAAGAATATGGCTGAAATACCATATATTGTTATGGTTATGACTTGAACAAACACATTTTAGATATTTAATAGTAGCCTGCATATCCAACAACAATCAAACACGTATCTTTCACCAAAACACACCTAGGCTGCAGCGCAATATCCCTATAGGGTTGTAACAGCGATAATTTGTGAACTCACCCTTTTGAAAGCAACTCAAGCTTCATCGCAGCTGGATCCTGGCCGCTGTCCAACCCAGAGATGCTGGGGCTATCCAAGAATGCGCTGCACAACTTCTGCAACTGCGCTCAAGTCTTTGCCAGGTGGTCCTCCGCCTGTGTAAGAATATACAAATTAATTAATTAGATGTGAGCGAATAAGGTGGCATGCAAGCAAATGAAAAAGAAGCACTACATACCAGTGCGCATGGAGCAGGCCTTGAAAGCTGCGATTTCACTTCTGCTTTTCGAGAGAGCGTTATACCACTTCTTCTTGCAGTCAGCTGGTGACCGATCGCTGAAGGTTTGAGAGGTGTTTAGCTGATTTGATATGTTTTCCCATGCCTGTTTTTTGTCATGGCTGGTAAGCGTCGGGCTGAACTTGCCTTTAATGATGAGCATCCTTTCCTCGACTAGCTCTACTAACAACAGTGTCTCCTCCTCTCGCCAGTTTGGCATGTGGCTGCAGTGGGCTAGTATATATAGAGCCACCCACACCAGTTTCAAATTAGTTGCCGAGTTAATGAATTGGAAAGAAAAGGAAACATTTATAATTGATTCATTGCCAATATTGTTTGTTTGTTTGTAGATTATTGTCAAAATATACACTCCCAGTGTCCACCTAAATATTTCTAAGATATTTCTTTATTCTTAGATAAGGGATTCCCTTCCGTGATTGGTCATTTCTATGGACACAGAAATGACGTCCCCTAAAATTCTGTTTACGGCACATAGTAATGTCGTAATTCAGCTCTAAGAGTGACACTTAAGATTCAGTCTCACACTTCATTGAAAGTGTGAGTAAGACGCTCGATAACTATCTTTTGTGTGCAGCTTTCAGCGAATCAGTTTTTTACTCATTAGTCAACTCTTAGCAGAGTTCTTAGGAGTAATTCTAAGAAGCTTCATAAACACGGCCCCTGGTCTCTGGGCCGGTAATTTCATTGTTTCAATATTCTTAGTTTAAGGAACTGCACAACCCATTTTGCAGTGTGACAGGAGGTATTGTTTTGCATGAAAATTTCAGGCTGATTGGGAAACAATTGCAGTGAAGGTATTGCATGTTGCAGAAGGAGGTTCACATAAACATTTGCATTCATCCTGCCATGTAGTCGTACAAGAGGCCCAACTTAACTGCTGATGAGAGGTTTGGTCACTGCAGAGTGGGCTTTTAGTCCAAATTGTCGAGACAGACCCTTGCCCTGTTCAGTACTGAACTGGCGAGCAACTCCAGCTGCAATGTTGAACTGATTCCCCATTGAGAGTCTCTGCATAATCCTGTCCTCTTGGCACTTGTTTTATGTGACCCGCCAGCCATTTTGAGTGGTTTAAATAAATATGTAAAGTTTCAATATTCTTGAAATCACAGAATTGGAACGCCCAACCCTCTTGCAATGGCTGAGAGTGTCATCCCTTTGGCCTTCATCTGGACAAACTGCTGTCTCAGGGTTTCAATCACCTTTGCCATCTTGCAAAGTAACCAGGAGAGCTGCCAAATAAATAGGGTGTGTCCAACAATAAAGTCAATTTTGCTCACTGCTTTTTTCACAAAATAAAGTTTTTTACTGAAGTGCCGTTGTTATTTAAAAAATCGTGCAAGTACAGCAGTGGTCTATCAAATTCTGAACAATAAAGAATAACATTTCAGAATAAATCAAGTATTAATAACTCTCTAATTAGGATTTTCCAGTGTAAGTAGTTAGACAATGGGGTAAAATAGAAGAGCAAAGAGAGAGGAGGAGAGCTGTGTACACCTAAAGACAACATATATACATTATAAAATGGGTGGCTCGAATCACGCAAACTGGTTGTTAGCAGTGATCTAATACTTGTATATCACGTCCATGACATCTAATTCCTTTACACAATTCTTTGTGTCGGGCCAAACAACCACCCTTAGCTGTGATATAATCCCAGTATACCACCGCCTGAACAGTAGAGATAACAGGGAGATGGAATCACCTGCTAGGCATTGCTGCCAGTTGCACATCTTCCGGTGCCCACGGGTCAGCTGCAGGGTCTTCAGCCAGGAACCACCAATCACCACATTTCTCACCTTTAATCCTGGAACATCTCCTGGTGGCGTAGCAGTGACAGGGACATCTCCCTGCCACCCCCTGCAGCTGATAGGTGTTCCCCCTGCAGCTGTTGTTGGGGTTAGTTGTTTGTTCCCAAGCACTTGTCCTTCCACCTTAACCAGAGCCAAAAGCTTTCTTCCTCAGCTTCCTCTGCCAGCTCTTTGGTTGCCTTCTTCAGGCTCCCTCCTGTCACTCCTGCGTCCTTCAGAAGGCGTGTGGTTGACTGCCCCACATAGCCTCGGCATCCAACTTCCACTGGATAGATGGTGGTCTTCAAGCCAGCTATTCGGCACTCAGCAGCTAACCCTTAGTACTTGGCCTTTTTTTGATCATAGGTGGCCTCGATCCCCTCCTCCGCTGGTACCATGAGCTTAATAATTAGCAGGGATTTTGCCTTAGAGAACCACGCCACTTCGTCCGGGCGGAGCGATGTAGCAGTGGTCTCGACGACCTTGCCTGTGGGATCTTCCAAAGGTCTGTCCAACTGATGTTTCGGTTGATGAATCCTTCCCAGGTTGTCCAGCTTCCTTGTCGGCCCTGTGACAGGGCCTTGATCTTATAGCTAGCCTCCAACCTTGTGACATCCGCCACCACCATATCCTTCCTCTCTTTGCGGTTGGCCTTAGACCAGAACCTTGGTGCTTCTCTCCACCCTAGGCCTGCCCTTCCTGCCTGGACTCTGCCGACAATCTCTTGATGTTGCAGGCGACTGGGGGCAGGCGATGTTGCATGGCTCTGTTGACCTCAGTTTGGGCATTCCACTTACGGCCTGTCGAAATGTTGATGATAACAGTCATATATAGATAGATTGGATGGATATATAGAGTGAGCATGTTAAGTGTGAAATACGGGAATATGGAAATGGTGGTCATCATTCCTGCACAAGTGTATCAAAGTCTATTTCCCTTCGTGCCACCGTTTGGCCAACCGTTGATTCCTTGTCAAAATTCACTGCACAATGTTTCTGCTTTGTGATTTACAGTAGTAGCTTCTTTCTTTTTTCAGTTACTTTGAACAGCAGTCTGCAATATGTGTTAGCTACAAATGTCTGGCAGTAGGTAGGTAGCCTAACTTTTAAATTGCAATTGCCTCAAATGTATGTCAAGGCTCTGTGCTAAAGAGAGAACATTTTGAGGTTTGGGTACTTGGAAAATGCATCTATTCAAGTCCCACAACAACTCATCATCTTAAAGCCCCTGAACACCTACACATGTTTTTTCAGTTATTTTGGCTAATTAGACCTCTGCTTGGGTTGAAGGTGGTTGCTTTGATGAGAATTTGATGGGAATTTATGAAGTCATAAATCTACCAATAAGATTGATAAAGGTGTACTTTGTCTCACCTTAACAGGTAAAACAAAGCTAACAGGAGACTCAAGAAGATGTGGATCACAGTAGACACACTCACACAGTCCTGAGAAGAGGTCTAATCAACTAGTTAACTGAAATCACCTGTGTTGGTGTTCAGGGGCTTTGAGTTCACCAGCTGCACCACTGAGTTGTTTTTAACATGAGGACATTCTTCATGTACACACACATGCTGGCCAGTCTAGCCATATGCTAGTCACTTTTTTTCCTCCTGTTTGTTCAGAACCAGATAACCTTTACATTCATAAGCCAGCGGCTTCACTGCCTCTGGCGTCCTTCAGGCTTTAATTAAAGCTGTAATTGTGCAGACAGACTCTTCTCTCATTATATGTAATCTTTTCTTTCAACCTGCTCGCTGTCCCCTATTCAATTATCTGAACTCACTGTTGTGGAGGCAGCATATTCGGTAAAGCACGGGGTGGGAGGGAAGTCAATGAAGTTGGAAGTATGAATTTCACAATATCGGCCCTGACCGTATTGATCTGACATGTTTGAAATTAGATGTCAAGTGTTGGACATAAAACTTGCCAATTGCTAACTGTTGCAAAAATGAGAGTAGCTAATTATTATTTTCATTATTGAAAGTATTAATTGGATGAATTGTCTAATGTATTGAATATCAGAATGTTTTAAAAACACCCCTCAAAGTTTCCAATAATCCTATCTTTAAATTGATTTAATTGGTTTTGTTTGACTGATAGTAAAATAATCAAAGGTATTAATTTTTACAATGATATACAACAGAGAGAAGGGGAAAATCCTCACATTTTAGGTGCTGAATACCAGCAGATGTTTTCTACTTTTGCTTGTCAACTCAACAACAATTATCAGAATTGTGGATACTTTTTTTATTTTTACTAATTAACTAATAATTTCAGTATAGTAGTAAAGATCAATGCTAACACCCCTGTGCTGTATATTTCAATTCTGTTTATTTTGGCGGCTCTGTTGTGTTTATATTAAACTGCTGTTAATGAAGCAAGCTCTTGTGTTGTGTGTGGACCTTGTCAAGGTCAGTCTTTCGCCACAGTCGCTGCACTTGGTTTCCTAGGGTGGAGAGTATGCATGCCACATGCTGGTTGCAGCCTGTTTCCTGCTGCTTTCAAAGTCACACTGTTTAGCATACTCCAGAAGCCTCTTATTTATTTGTGATGAAAGGAACCTGTGTAATCTGTTTACATTTTTACCAGATTCTTTTTTACTTTTTCCTCAGAATTTTGTTTTCCTTTTTAAGTTTTTCTGTGTTTTACAAGTTGAGCAAATGTTTTTTTCAGAAATAGTCTAATGTGGTCTTCAACAACGATTCAATAAGGAAATATGCATTAATTTAATGAATATCAATTAATTTGATGGAACACGACATTGCACAATTTTTTTTTATAGTTAAATCAAAACATTCCATCCTTTTGTAAAACAATGTGCTTCGCATTTGAGCTTCACATTATAAATGAAAAAAGTCAATGTCAAATACCTCGTTTTTTTCTCCATTGTTGTTGTTTACCACTTGCACTGTATATGAAGGATGTGACAGTTGGTCTTTTTTGGTATTTGGATGGGTATTAGCATTGTCTTATTGATTGGCCTCTTAGAAGAGGTATTGGAAGATAGAGGACTGATCCAAGGAGTTAAACTGAGATTTAAGGATGACAGTGAGTTCTGAGCAAAGAGGCCCGTGTGTTTGGTCAGGTATTCAGTTAAGGGTCACCCCTGGATAGACGAGGAATGGAATGGAAATGTAAGATCAGTATCTACAAACTTATCTCTGCCTTTTTCACCTTATTGACAGTGTTTATTTGTATTTGTTGATGGGGAATGTTTCATAGTCAAGTATGTGACATCTCATCCTTAGTGCTTAGCTATTATTTTGGGGCGGCAGTAGCTCAGTCCATAGGTGACTTGGCTGGGAACCGTAGGGTCGCTGGTTCAAGTCCCTGTGTGGACCATATATGGAGCGTGGACTGGTGGCTGGAGAGGTGCCAGTTCATCTCCTGGGCACTGCCGAGGTGCTGTTGAGCAAGGCACCGAACCCCCAACTGCTCGGGGCGCTGGTCACTGGCTGCCCCCTCGCTCTAACATCTCTCCTCAATTGCATGTATAGGTCCTGGTTGTGCATGTGTGTATTTCGGGCCTGTGTGTGTAACATGTATGATAATAAGAGTGAAAATTGAATTTCCCCGTGTGGGATAAAAATAAAGTAATTCTAATTCTTCTAAAAGTCTGTATGTTTGTTTTAGGTATCCAGAATGTCTACTAGGGAGTATGTTGAGGACTTAAGCCACTCTGTTTTTATTCAATGGCAACAATTTTTTAAAAGCCATTTTATTTTAAGTAGTTGATAACCATTTCCAGCAAAACCTTTTAGGTCAATGAAATAAGTGTAGCATGCATATCTGTGATTGGGTTATTGTTTAAAAAACATCAATATTAACTCTTGTTTTTTTAAATATTATAATGCAGCCCAGAAATATGCTGTACCTACCCAGTGGTAAGAGAAAAGCACAGCCTCCCCCACAAATCTTTTGTGCAGTGAGGTATTGTGCCAGTCTATTGCAATTAAGTGCAGAAAATGAGGTGAAAATGCCTTAATTATGTTCCTTAGAAGCCTCTGCACCATTAAAGCCAAACATAAACCCCTTTTGTTGTTGGGCAATTACATTGCTTCTTCACTTATGCTCCCTTTGCTTTGTCTGGCATCCATTTTCTGGAATGGCCTCCACCCATGCGTCTTAGATATGACCAGAAAAGGGAATACATATGAGGAACTGAGAGACTGCAGAAGAAAAGGAAAGCAGCAGAGAGTGAAAGTCAGGGAGAGCAATGGTGAAAAGGATTATTGAATATTGTGCTATTGTTAGTCAGGGACGTCAGAGTGCATGTGTGTATAATCCAGTTGGGGAAGCAAGGGACACAGTCATGCCAACTGTTATTGACTTCAGGCCATAGGATTAATGCTCTACTTATTCACTCCCTGATTATTGCCCACTCCCTCCTCCTAAAGAAACAAGTCAACATACATGCAAGGCTATGGTTAGTAGGGCTGCCTTAAATGAAATTAATTATTAAATTAAGTGAAAATCTATGTGACTGGCGGCTGGCCTAAAAGACTGAAGGGCTTTTAGTTTGAAGGGCCGGATACAGGGAGTCGTAACACTCACTCACTGTCAGTGTTTTTATGTTTATAACAGGCAGGTCCCTTTGACATTGCGGTTAGAAAGTATTTCTACTATTAATTGCCAATCATGTCGGGAAAGACGTCTAAAATATAGGATCACTTTGACGACCCCAAGAAGGTCACATGCAAACTTTGCAAGAAACACTTCTCTTATCACTCGTCCACGACAAACATGACCTACCATCTTAAACATGTGAGTAACGTTAGCCTAGCCTAGCTACCTGAACATGTTCCCACAGTCTCCTTGCTGATTTTCTGATTCAGAATTAGAATCTGAAATAATTTTCCAGTGTCATTAACATGCGGCAGACTTATAGCGCAAGGCTGTGCTCACTTGTAAAATCATGGTTATTAATTATGCTGAATTATGTTATTTAGTCGCTGAGGCCATACTTGGGGGGCATACATATATGCATTGATTAGTCGGCTAAATGCTCTAAATGTCGACCGCTTGTCGACCAAGAAAATCATTGGTCGGGAGCAGCCCTAATGGTTAGAGAGTCTTTGTCTAGGTCTACTCGCTCTCCTCATCAGATCTTATACAGGTGAATAATACATTCACTCACTCTCATAATATGAAATAAAATGTGGCAACAAACACACTGTAATACCACTGTATGGTATGTTGTAAAAGATGCAAGATGCAGCTCACATTCTGTCACGGACACACATACTGACCAGTGGCAATTGCTCTAAGACTGCAAGGGAAGCTCAGCTTCCCCTAAAATATCACCAAAGAAAAAAAGTGGTGATATATGTGCTGCTGTGTGTAAATTTCATTGAATAAATACGCCCTAGAAAGCCTTCATCTTTTGTTCAGAAACTACTACTACTTATCACAGGTAACCGGAGCAACTTCCTTCTAATTCATCTCCACAGCTCCACAGCGCTTTACACAGCTCAGCTTCTACTGACTTCAATGGGGAAGCATAGAGCGGGTTGTTCCACTGCAACCAAACTAGACGGTCAATGGATAAATGCTGGGCTATGTCCGGACCCTCAGTGTCTCTGGTGGTCTATAGGACAGTGGGCGGGCCCGGACGCTCGACTTCTGCGTAATGATTGGATGAGCTGTCTGAGGCGAAATCCTTTTTTGATTGACATCTAAATGAGCGAATCAGCAATCTTGAAGAATAAACATCCAGCGGAGCATTTTCCAGGTTTTTCATTCCGTTGTTCTGAACTGATCAGGAGACTTTACCGATCCCCAGTGACTTTGTCTTTGTTTAAAACGACTACCGTTGTGTTTGGAGACTCTGTTCCGTCACTCTGCAGTTTCTTTCCCCAACGAGCAGCGGCAGCTGCGGAGCTTCTCCCCCTGTCACTCACACTCACACTCACAGACAGTTGCACTTCACAGTAGCCTTTAAGTTCAGCAATGCCCTTGGCTGATGTCTCTTCTGCATAACTGGCACACTCAGAGGTCAAATGTTAATGAAACATTTGCAGGTACAAGCACTGACCCTTTTGTCAAAAGGCACCGCTCTATGCACTCAGAAAATGCATGTTGTTAATTCTAGTATGCATTATTCTTCAGGGCAAAGCTATACATAGCTTTATGGCCTAGCTTTGTAGCCTCCAGTCAAGGCACTTTACCTCGTTAAAAGATCCTGTTAAATAATTAATCGAGTCCATCTTCTTCAAAGGCAGTGATCAATCAATTGAGTAACTCCCTCACCCCCACTCCTGAGGAAGCTGCAGCTTCCATTAAATTGTTTCCCTTTTCACTAATGATTTATTCTCAGTGCTTCTAACCAAACATGCTAAGACTAAGAAGTCAAACGGCAATTATGCTGAAATGTGATGTCTGGACTCATATCATCCTTGATCATCCAATTTCAAAGGAACAGTGGTTTTACTGTGTTTTTTTAATGAAAGCTGATTTGTACAGATCTACTAAAGACAGGTGGAAGTTAGTCATGTCAGACTGACTACTATTCTTGAAAGATCATCTGCTGTGCAGTAAGGAAGGGAAGATGATAGTGATGAAGGCTGAGCAACAGGGACCCTAAGGACTGCTGCTATCGCTGTCAGCTCTGCTCCTCACCTTGAGGTCAGTATCGGAGCGTATATTTCTGCCTCTAGGTCTTCTCGGCAATGCAAACCATTCAACAAACCTTATTTTTCATCCAGTTGCAGCAGGTATCGTTAATCATCAGCATCTCTATGTACTCTTTGTGCCCCAAGCTTCTCTCTTCTCTTCTCCTTTAGTCTCTCACCTCCTTACCTGCCGTCCATGTCTTCATTTCCTTAATATAGACTTACTTTAACTTCAATTACATCAACTATGCCATACAGTATAGTGTGATCAGTATGCCCTAAGCATGTTACAGAGAGCATATACTAAAATTCAAAATTTCAAAATGAAACCCTAAAGGCTTGATGATATATAGACATGTTCAGTAGACTATAATTATTATAATAATTATTTTTTACTTATATTAGCATTCTGGGCTACAGCTGCTGTCAGGGCAAACATTAACTGGTGGTAAATGCACTGATGCTGACACACATTTATTTATGTGCAAAGTGAGTCAGTAACTCATCATCAACTGTGCTGCATTCAAATGCAAAACATGAACTCTGTACATGTCTCGGAGGACGTCATCAAAAGTGAAACAGAATTTTGTGTTGATTTTGACAAGGTGTACACATCTGCTGCACTCCATTTCAATAAAATCAAATGTCTGGCCAATAAGGTCGTAAAGGCCAGGGCCCACCATGTAATGGAGATGTGTGGTGATAGAACAGTCTGATGTGTGTTGATTGCTTCATTCATGTTACACATTACCTTCCCCATGAGTCTGGTGTATGTGCCTTGGCCAGACTAAGCACTCACAGCTGACTCCATAACTGGCAGGTGCTGCGTAACTCTGCCAATGTCCCAGTCTTCCTACTTTTGCAATGTCTCCATGTGCATACCAAACATTGAACAATATACAACATGCCCGATGAGACTGAACAAAACTCAGATCAGTGCTGTGGTAAAAATTAACAAATACATAAATGTATAGTTAAACTTTAATACAACTTAAGACAGAATGAGGCAGCATGAAGCAAGAATTAGGGAAGAGAGAAAATAATTGGATTATTATCATTCTCTTCAACGGGTTTTACTCAGGCAACACTGTCTCAGGAGTGATAGTAAGGCGATTATTAAAGTCCAAAAGGGAATTCCCACCCTGTGAAAAGCTTTAAGGAATCTCTTTACTGAGGATCTTAATTTTTCTAGCTTTATACATTACACAATTTCTTGTAACTATCTATTATGTGTCAGAGGGGTGGCATGTTTCCACTTACCAATGGGATCCTGTGTTGAGGTAGGCAATTTCAGATTCCAAGGGAGACCAAACAGCCTGGCCAAGTGTTTCAATTATATCGGACCAAAGGTCTCTCAGCAGAGGGGCATGCCCAGGCATGTCTAAATCATAAGCTGAAGATTGCTGACATCTCTTATAGGCATTGCTTTTATCAGAAAATATCCTCGCCAACTTAACAATGATGAAATATGCTTTGTGAAGCACCTTGCATTGCAGTAGGCCATGCCTGCATATTCAGGCCTGAACAAATAACTCAGTTGAAGGGCTGAGGGGCTGCTTTGAGGCTACTGAGTGGGACTTATTTCTCAATGACCAGGATTTCCTTAACAATTATGAACTACTAAACAACACCATTGCCAGCAATTTAAACTTTTGTGTAAAATCTGTAATAAAAAACAAACCAAGGTACTTAAACATCACCGAAATCTGAAGTGAAACACTTTTCCTCAGTAACAAAAAAATGAAAGTCTTAAACGAGGAGATACACATGATCGAAAAAAACAAAGAATAGACGACAGGTGGAGGAGAAACTGGGTGATGCTGTCTGCACTGAAAAGACCCCGTGCCATATGATCCTTCATAGGAGAGGTCATCTTTGTGTTTCAATGGGGCTAGGCCCAGATGGACTTAAAAGGAGCTCTACTGAGATTTATTTTCACCCAACTATCCCACCTATTCCTCAGCTCAAGCTTTGTCCCCCAGGCCTGAAAGACAGCAACCATCATCTTTATACCAATAACACCTCATACCAAAGCTCCCAGGCTGCACTTTCACTTGCCATTTATACCGTGCCCAAGCATGAATGACGGCTAAAGTCTAGTTCATTTGACCAGCGAGTACAACTGTGCCTTGCCCAGGATGCAAATGTATGAGCACAAGCATTGATGGCTGTCCTGAGACTATTTAAATGAGACTGTTCCCTGCGACGGGCATTTTAAGATGCAGCTGAAGGGTTTGTGGTGGTCTGATGGGGAGGTGGAGTGTTTACTGCAGATTTGGTCAGATGAAAATATTCAAAAGCAGATGGACAACAAAAACTCAGAGGGGTGATGACGTCTATAAGCACGACCCATTGCTCTCACACCATCTCCCATCGCAATCAGCTGAGTTCATAGACCCTATGTAATTTGCCTATTGAGTTAATTGAGCTGTTGAAAATGCTGCACTCATTCTCCCGGATGAAGTTCACTGTCATCTCTAGATAAACCTCCTGTACCTGTTTGAACCTACTCTTAAAGTGCCTGCAGCAGCCTCTCCCTCTTCAAGTATGCTGATGACGGGTGGCTGTCTGCCAGTAAGACTTGAACACTACCCCATACTTGCAATACATCAGCAGCCCTACCTCCTGGTGTGACAGCAGTTTCTTAGATCTTAACGTCACTAAGACAAAGGAGCTGTGTCTAGGAGGCAACGGGAGAACAGGTAGATCCGACCTACAGGCAAATCAGTATGAAGGGCCACAAATTTTTTGTGTGTGTTGACAAATTTCCATTTAATGCAAATCTAATGGGGAATAAAGGAATCTGCATACTTTCATTTTACAAGTTTGCAGTACTACAGGAGGGAAGTGCTGAAAAATCAATTCTAGCATTTCAGTTAATATGCAGCAAGGTCATGCTTTCTGTAAATAGTTTTAATGACATTCTTAAAAAATAATGAAATTCAGATTGCATGCTGATAATTTTATAATATACCAAAGAGTATTTCTCTGCAGATTATATCATTGATTTGCATAATGAGTCAACATGAATTACGAAGCAAAAATATTATGAAGTGATTTAAATCTGCAAATCTACAGTAAATGCATTCACAAGAAGACACTTCAACTTTTTATTTGTATTTCTGCATTTAGGTCTTAAAATTTAATTTTGTAAGCACCTGTGTGATTTCTCCGTCAGTCTCTGTGCTTTTACTCTCTCCAAGGTTAAGAGCTCTCTCGGAGAATCAGGGTTGACAAACATCTATCCACACAGAGAATGAAGAGTGGTTGTGTGAGCCAGAAAGGAACATGAATGAAAAGAAACAACAGGTTTAAGTAGGAGGGAGCACAAGCACACAGGTTTCTTGGAGGCAGAACTCTTCGTCACCTCACCTAGCAATATAGCCTCCTTAGGCAGTCTTTACTGCACAGTAGAGTCACAGTCTTTCCCCACAGTTGATAACCTGCATTTGGCTTTATTTCCCAGGAAGGCTTTGGGTCATCCCGGCTACAGTACAAGGCATCACTATCCTAAATCTGAAATTTCATCAGCAGAAATTCATTGTTTGTACCTCCTATTTCCATAGGGCAATATTTTTCTTATTTTTTAAGTAGACCAGAACAGAGTTGGGTAATTTATTTCTGAACAGCAGAAAACATGCTTTGGGCTGTTCTCACATACAGTACAGTTAATGTTATCTTCTAGCAAGATACCAGACTCACACAGTAGCAGCCCAAATGCTTGGTATTCTATATAAATAATGGTCTGTTGTTTAGAAACAAAAAGATCCAGTTCCAATAACTCATTGGATTAAATGGTCTATGTTAACATCAGTTAACTGTAAGAGTTTAGGGTTTGATTCCCACTGGGACCACATATAATTCAAATATTATACTTTGGGGTGCCTTCCAATCACTTGGAATACAAGCATACAACCTAAACCAGTCGCAGGAAGTAGTGTTAGTTATGCAGAAAGCACCTAATTTGTTGAGTTAGTCAGACCTCATTTTGTAGAGTGAAAGTGGCACCATTCTTCAATATTTATTTGTAATATCCAGCCTAATTTTGGCATTGTTGAAAAATAACAAGGTGTGGAAGCCTTACATTCTTGCTGTTATCATAAGAAGATCCAATCTGTCCCCACACATTTATGCATTTAGACAGTTGGTTTTCAAAGTCCCCATACAACTTGTCTAAAGCTGTATTGGTAAACTGCTCTGATGAACTTCCCAAATAAATTAATGTAGGTCAGACTTTGATAGATTTCTTTTTTTTCTTCCATTTACGCTTGTCCCTCAATGAGAATATTTCTCCATGCAAGGTTTCCAACTTACTTCAGTCTGTTACCAAATGACATACAAAGCAAAGGTGCAAGTCGGTCTTCATTTCAGCCCCTGTATGACCATGACATTTGTGATTTCCCAGCTAAAGGAACAGACATTGATCCGTGTCGAGCTGGCTGTCCACTCTTTGAGCTTAACCGCCACTGGCTCATTGTCATGCCTCAGTGTCCTACAGGTGTCATTGGAACCTATTACTGGAGATAGGCTTGATTGGCTATGCAAGACACCTTGGCTCATTAGAGGCAATGGAACCTGTAAGATTCACATTTTTACGGCCTCTCTCTCTCTCTCTCTCCCTCTCTCTCTCTCTCCCTCCCTCTCTCGCAAGTTGGCCACAGATTTCTTTGATGTGCTGTTGTTTGACTGGCAGGATGAATGTGACAGGAACTTTTTCGACAGATTAATTTCAGAGTGGCAATGCACTGCCAGTAATTGAACTAAGGAATGTAATATTTAACCTAACATGCATTTGTTTGTACTTACATGACATCAGATCTATAATTTGACTGTTAAAATAAATACTTAGTCTCATATTAAAGCCTATATTGTACTTATCTGTGTACTGTTCTAAAATATCAAATATATTATTAAATGGACATACATAAATAGAGTGTGGAGGCATTTTACAATACCTTTCAATTGTCTTTATTCTTGTGATTACAAAGCTCTATCAAGCTTAATCCACTTGATGCACAGGCTAGGCTATTAGTCTACTGACCACACACACACACACACACACACACACACACACACTAGATGCACTTCTGTATATCCCCTTCCTCCCCTTCTGTATATCTATCTCTATTACTTCATTTTTATAATCCCAGAAGAACATGATGTCTAGTGTAGGTTATTGAATTATTGAACGATTTAAAATAGTTTTTTATGTTGACAAATGTAGTGATTGGTAAAATGTTTTTGTGACATGATGATTATTGAAAATATTTTAAGGACAGGACAAAACTGCAAGCTTCTGCCAAAAGGCCTGCAACTAGCGATTATTTCATCATCTATTAATCTGCAGATTAATTTCTCATTTATTCAGTTAATCATTTGGTCTATATCATCAGTGGGTTGTTTTTCTCTGACTAAAAGTTCAAAACCCCATAATATTCAATGTAAGACCAAGAAAAGTCTTTGAGATCCTTGAGCCAGCAAAATGTTTGGCATTTATGCTTGAAAAAATACTCTAACACAACAACGACAATCGATTGTAAAAAACAACTAATCGACTTATTGTAAAACATGTTTTTGCCAGTTTTAGCAAGGGTTGTCCCAAATACCATATTTTGAGCGTCAGAGCTTCGGTACTAATCAACAGCAAATATTCAGATTTAGACTCAGCAACTTTTCTTTGTTTTCGGCTAGCTCTCGGTTAGCATACTTCCTCTGCTCAAAATATCGCTGCGAATTTCAGCCTAGATGCATGTTTTTTAGGGCAAGTAGTTAGCGTGGGGTGAGAAACACAACTGTGCCGACGCAGTAAAGACTCTTACACAGAGCTGAAATGGAAACATGTCCTTTTGGTTTAATTAAAGGGATTATTTTTAAGGATTCTGTTATGCTACAAATAATATCCATATTCCAAATTTGAAGTGAATACCTACCCAGCAATTCAACAGTGGAATATTCATGTCTAGTCCAAGTTTTAACAATTAGTTTGAAAGAGTTGAAGACATTTCCCTAGACAGTTGTGCTGCATGCATCTCTTTTCCTCTGTAATTCCAAAAGCTTACTAAAATACTATAAAATAGAAAGCATTTCACAGTTTTAATGGTAGTGACTTCAAAAAGATTTTACTGGCTGTGCTGTTATCATTTTATGAAGCATTGCTGATTTATTGATAATGATTTTATATGCTTTAAAATATTAACTTTCTTCTGAAATATAGAAGCTTGCAATTGGGTAAGGTCCTTTTAGTTCCTCTCAATTGAAGAACAAATGGGATCAGTTTAGTCAGAGGTGGAATGAGTTAGTCTTTGCAGATATCAGCTAATGTCACATTGTCAGCAGACATCATAGGTGGGTAGGTGACACAAAACAGGGGAAGGAGGTTGTGTGTGTACATTTATTCCCATCATTATCACCTCACAACCATACCAGGTTGCATTGCAACTCCCCAAACACATACACACTGCCATATCCATACGTATGTCATGTACTCATGTTCCTCTGGCGAGTGTTTTAGCAGTACGCAGGTTATTTACAGCTGTGGCCTCGGCTCTCCTCCACATGCAATTAAAACGCTCTTTGGATGCACTCATGTGCAACTCATCGGCCATCTATCTTTGCCTATTTCCCTCCCCCATTTCCTTTTTATTTTTCTTCTGTTTTGCTCACTGGAGGGGAGCCTTTTCGTCACACGATCCAGATGACATCCTGCTTTTTGTCAAGGTCGTTGAGGAGGGGCTCCCAGATGATTGCTGTCACCTGTCACCCTTTTTTCTTCGTCTTGCTCTGTGATTTGCTGATTGTGACACCATACAAGCTATCGCAGAAGGCAGCTTTTGCTCTGCTGCCATACACATATTCTCCCTGAGTGCAAAGCCAAATTATTGTCAAAGTGCAAGTGGTGATTTGCAAAGGCTGTGTTCCTTAATGATGCTTTTATTGAGCAGAATGTCATGTCCTTGTGGCTTGGCTTCAACCGATCCATTTTAGTTCTGACCATACACTCCACCATACTTAATATAGTTGTTAATGGTAAGCAGTGGCTGAATGCCAGTCTTCAACACTCTTTGGATGCTACTGTTCTCAATTCATCTCTGTGTGTTAGTATGTTAGAGACCATGTGAGCCATCTTTATTTTTCAACCATCATCTCATCCAACCAGGCTGAGCTCAACCATCATCCAACCAAGCTGAACCCCCCCTTAAAGTCTCATGTTAATCCCTCCCTACCCTTTCATTTCCTACTGTGAATCACAGTTCAGCTGCGATTCTCCGCTACATCTCTACTCCTCTCCTTTATGCTGCTGGTAGACCCTCTCCTTTTGGTTTCACTCCTCTCCTCCTCTCCCTCCTCCAACTTGTCCCATGAGTTCCCAGAGGTGACAGGCAACGAATGAGGACACTCATTGTTACGCTAGCGAGAGCAAAGCCATGCATCTTTAATGTGCTCTGACTCTCTCTGTCTCTCTCTCTCTTTCTCTCTCTCTCTCACTCAGTCAGTCACTCACGCACGCACCACGCACGCACTCTCCCTTCTCTGTTATATTTTGTCTCCCTCGGCATCCTGTCTCACGGCCACAGCTTGACACACACCCAGCGGAGAGGCATTTCACCTGGGACCACAAACCTTAGTGTCCTGCCTGCCCCTGGTGCTTGTCCCCTGCTGTGTGTGTGTGTGTGTGTGTGTGTGAGAATGGCAGACACCTGCAGTGTAGTTGTGCTTCAGGGCCTCACAGCTTGTGTCAGGCAGGGGGAGATTGGGAATAGGACAAGGGGGTATGCAACCACTGACCTTCAGCTATTAGCGAAAGGCTGCTCTCGTTTGCTTGCACACAGACACACATATTGTCCACTGTGGTTGAATGTAAATTCATGAAACTAATATCATTATTACTGAAGTCTTTTTCTTGCGAACTGACAAGTCTCTTATGTGAACAAGTCAATGGAATTATCAATAAGACACTGAAAATCAGAATCCCATGCAGAAACTAAATTCATCCACCTTGCTGTACTTACACAAACAATGACAAAAGTTAACATTTTAAATTGAAGGATTCACACTAAGGTACATGTATCTTAAACATATCCAATCTAATAGACCACCTCTGTAATACATTCTTTCGTCATGAAGTTTATAATTTTAAATTTCCGATGAATCTGCCATGATTCAATTACTATGGCCATATTAGCAGCTACACTTTAGGGCCCGGCCAATATGGCATTTTTGAGACTGATACTGATTTAAGAGTGGAAAGATTCACATGGTGACAATACATCCAATTTAGATAGTTGTACCTAATCAACCGGCAACTGAGTGTATGATATGAAAAGTATCTGCACACAATCTTAAATACGAAGCAATGACTAAACATGACCCGTTATCACAAGTTGCAGGTCTACAGGATTTGACCCAAAGAGTAAAAACAAAGCTAAAACAGACCGTGGAAAATATTACTCTTCAATAACACCCACCTCAAATAACATTAAAAAGGTACTTTAGAGGCGAATGAACAACTCTCCGACATGGTTTCAACCAAATCTGAACATTTTAAAAAAATGACAAGCTTCATAATAAGGTTTCTGAAGCAGTATTGGATTGGATTAAACCACATGGTGTTTAGATTATATCGCCCACTGTCTGTATGTCCTATTATGTGCTCACACAAACACAGGCTGTTTACATGAGTACTGTAGATGGATGTTACCATTAGGTAGGAGATGTGGAGATCATATTGCACAATCTCATTCTGTGTTTATCAACTAACAAGCCTATATTTTTTAGCCCTACCCATGCACTGGGCAGCTGATCACTTAATGTGTAACCAGATTTATGATTGCAATAACGTGCCTCTGTTTGCACCATGTTTATTTCCAATTTATTAACATGGTTCTCACATGTGTGTGGACACCGTAATGGAAGTCATTACTCTCCTGCCCTGTGCACCATTCTAATAGAGCATTAGTATGCTCTTAGTAGCACCATTGGTCTTGAACTCTCCCTCTCCTTCAGGGCAGATAACTACTCCTTGGTCTCTCCCTCCTTTCCCCTCCTGATGTCACCT
Organism: Echiichthys vipera; assembly: GCF_963691815.1. Classification (NCBI taxonomy): domain Eukaryota; kingdom Metazoa; phylum Chordata; class Actinopteri; order Perciformes; family Trachinidae; genus Echiichthys; species Echiichthys vipera. The sequence goes on from NC_139847.1 coordinate 17,474,081, forward strand.
AACCTCCTTTCCTCGCAGATCTCCTCCTGGCTCCCTGCATGCCAGCCATTGCCTTCCCTCACTGCTCTTCTCTCTTCTTGTGCTTGAAGACGACAAATTAGCTCCAGCCTTCAACAGGGATCTGCCTGTAATGAAGCCTTTGTATTTGTACTCTGAGCCGGCGCCGTTTCGAAATTGAATTGGATGTTCTCTCTCCGCTCTGTTCCTCTTACCTTCCAGCTCCCAAAACGGCTCCAGCTTTCCCCATTATCTTCTGCATTCCTCGGCACAATGCTCCACATTGTGTGCCTCAATACGCGGGCATGTTTTTTGAATGCATGCAAACGCTCCCAGGCTCGCATCCAAGTCCCTGCACCTGGTTGCATAATATGCTACACACACACACACACACGTGTACATACATACAGTAACAGTTTACCATTTTTGGTACTATAAATACCTGGAGATGTACTCTTGGTCAGACATACACGTTCCCTATTTCATACACTGACAGCCCTCTTTTGCCATGTCCATGCCCAATTTGCATTTATGCTCTATTCTGGCACCCAGAACTCCCCATCCACTTGTACTTGTACTCTTTCCATAGTACTTCCCTCTCTTCTTCTCTATACTGCCACTGTAATCAGTGCTTATCCTTCAAGCTGGGTTATTACGTTTTTGGCAAGATAAACTCGTCTCATTCAGGGTAGTCGACGATAGTGTAAACGCAACTCTTGTAATGATCTGGGCCACGGCGCTAATGCATATTGCTTATACGTCATCACCCCTCGGAGATTTAATCTTGTCAGACTGTTTTTGAACGTTTCATCTGTCACAATCTGCAGTAAACACTTCACCTCTGCATCAAACCACCTTGAATCGTTCAGCCTTATCTTTTTAAATGTACGTTGCGGGAGAGACGCATATAAACAGACATCGGGACCACCGTCGGACTCGTGATCCTGATTGTGCTCGTGATCGTGCTTGTGATCGTGCGCATGATCATGCTCGTACATGTGCAAACATGCTTTACAAAAGCCCACCTCTTTGTAACAGGCCACGGTCGGCAAGCTTGCTGTGCCCGGGCGCTGTACGATTGCACTCACACTGGTCAAATGAACTAGACTTTAGCCCGTAGTCTCACTTGCTTTCTCCCCCCCTCCCATATTTCCGACTCTACTCTCCTGGTAATGGTTGAGAATTAAAGGGAGAGCTTGTTTTTGTTCACCGCCCCAGTGGGCTGCATGTCTTTCTTTTACTATTGTTTTTGGGGCTTATCCATGGTTATTGGATGCTTAAGAATGTAAACATAGTAGGAGGCCTGGCAGGAACATGACAAAATACAGGGGGCCCGGGTTCATTTAGGGAGACTGAAAAAGAAATACATAAAATAGCAGGTGGAGTGTGATAAATAATATATGATAGAATGCTTTCATAAACAAAGAAGGAACAGCGTAGACTGTTCGCCTCTACTGCAATAGAAGGTTCACTGAGCGTGCTGCTGATTAATTGTTCAAGATAACACTCGACATGAAGACCGAGCAGGCTGAAAACTATCCACTGCAGACCCTGCAAGTGTGACAGACACGGTCCAATTTTAATTTGTATGTTTTAATCCTTTTTCTGTTTTACTGGCATACGGCAACTTGACAAAAATCCATTGGCATCTCCTTTAGGCCAACATGTGACATATCCACCAAGTGCCTCCCTAAACTCTCTTTGACAGTGACACTTTATGTAGTGTAAGTAAGGATTATAGAAGAAATATGCAAACAATATATTTTTTTCACTTAAATAACCTAAAGCAATAGTAGTTTGACTGCAAAAAAGCAAGGTGAGACAGGTGTCAATCCCCAAAAGAGGGTTAGAGGGAGAGATTGACAATAGGAGGTTAGAGAGGAAATCAAGAAGAGGCCAGAAAGACATTCCCATTGGCACCTAGCTTATTCGACATTTACACTATTACTACTGTAGGTTCTCCATGAGAGTTGTAATCCTGCTAATGTAGCATCATTATGGAATAACTCATGACTGCTGCATTATAGCTAGTAAAGTGCTGGTTGATGGGCACAGTGTGTACTGGCTGTAGTACACTCGGCCATATGGCAAAAGTGATTACCACAGTCGTGTGTGGCTTTAACTGTCACAGGTGGCTCTGTGTTGTAACCATACCACTGAGAGGAAGTTGTTTTTACTATTTGTAATAATTGGCAAACTGTGGGATTTTTTTTTCAAATTGCTTATGAATATTTTTAAGCCTTTATTTGTGTGATCCTTTTAGGTTGGAATTTTGTTTCACTGGCTTCCTTTATTGTAGCCTAGTTATGTTTTTTTTTTTTTTTAATGAAAGATATGCAGTTTGCTTAAACCTTGCTGAAGGGCAGAGATTCATCCAAAGCTGGTATGCCTCCTATTGCAGTTTTTTTGTTATAAACATGCACACACACTTTGTTGGATGGATTTGTTGGTTGCTTATGATATTTCCTATATCATTATCAGGGCCCCAGCACCGACAAAGTCGGCGAGGACAGAGTTTGGCAAATTAGCTCGATAATATTGCCAAAGTCGAGCCCCTCAATGCGCTTTCACCTACATGTATGAAAATTGGTAGGCATGTGAAGAATGCAGAGACACATTCATTGTGAACATGGGACGATGTTGTGTAACAGCACAGTCATGGCGGTACGGCAAATATCGACGGAACACCATGACAAAAGACTGAAACTGCACACCAGGTGTTCAGATCTTTTTAAGACACCCGTCCTTAACACGAATGTAGGACAATTTTGAATCATTGTCATAGCGCCCCCTACTGGCAACAGGAAGTTACATTTTATATATTTTGATGTTCTTTTCCTAGCCGGTTGAAAACATCCACCTCAAATCCTGTCAGCACATACTTAAGACCTTCATGATGCTTGATCGTGTAGCTTTTGTTTTTTTCATCTAATTCTGTTGTAGTGGCGACCATCCTTCGCCGTGAAACAGGAAGTGGTTGTAACTTCAACATACATTGTCCAATGTGCCCCAAATTTCTCATGATTCGCAACAGTCCAGGCCTGAACACATCTGCATCTCAATATTTAGTCATAAGCATAGCGCCCCCTACTGGCAACAGGAAAAATGACAAATATCTATCAATTTACATGAAACTTATATTGTGGGTTCTACACTTGATGTAGGGTAACACAATGCATGTTCTGTATATCTTGGGTAATGGCATGGCAGGCGTTGTGTACCGCCTGCCATAAAAGGAAGTCGCTCTAACTTAAGCATGAATTGCCCAAACTGCACCACATTTCCCAGAGATTGTAAGAGTCAAGGCCTGAGGACACCTACATGCCGATATCAACAAACAGACACAGCGCAATCTACTGGCAAACAGAAAATCAGACTTATATGACATAATGAATCAGATTTACATGAAATTCTCAATATCTAAAGCACACTGCCGCAAGTGCCGGCGACCAGCCACCTCCCAGACATGCAACGGGTGCGAGGGCCCATTCATTGCTGCTTGCAGCTTTAATTTATGTTCCACTTTCTAGGCTGTTCCTATTAATACATTTTCAGTTATAGTGACCCAGTTTCCCACGGAAATCATAAAATTTGATCTTATCCCATAGCTACATAGAGTACCCAACACATGTAAATACATGGAAAAAGTACAGAAACAGTGCAGACACACACCATAAAATACAGAACAACACAATGCATGAAATCATTAGCAAAAAAACAAAAACACATTACATTACATTACAGATGTTAAAATTATTAATTCATTAATTTTTCATTGATTCTAGCATGGAAAAAAAAACACTGACCATGTCATATTTGTGATGGCTACTCTAAAATCTAATTGATTGCAAAATGTTGATGGATCTCATAGAATTCGTTTTTTTAAAACATGTGATATCATGCAGTTTCTTTTAAGTACAATGACTGTGATTCTCTCTACCATATTTTAGTATACCTTTTTTATTATTCTATTTTATAGATTGATTAATTCCCTTACCTAGCTGTTGGAGAGCAGACTGGAAAGATAAGAAGTCATTTAAAGTTAACATATCTGATTTTAAAAAAATTATTTAAAAAAAAAATAAAAAAATTTGCATGGCGTTCTTTTTATAGATTCTTGACAGATAATTGTCTGGCTGCAAAAGGACTAGGGAAATCACATGCAGCAACTGTAAAATGTTGATAATAAAGCACAGAGTGAGCTAATTTACAGCCAAGCAATTATTTAGGCCTTTTCTGTGACAGAGGGATATACTGTATGAGTATGTGTTACTGTGTGTAGGTGTCCACTGCAAGGTCTCAGAGGTTAAGGGTTGCTCTCTGCAGAAGAAGAAGAAGAAGAAGAATTCCTTTATTCATCCCGCAAGGGGACATTCAATTATTTCACTCTCTATTATTATATTATTCACGTTACATACACACACACAGGCCTGAAATACACAGACATGCACAATCAGAACCTATATACATGCAATTCATGGAGAGATGTCAGAGCGAGGGGGCTGCCAAATGGATCGCCGCCCCGAGCAGTTGGGGGTTTGGTGCCTTGCTCAACAGCACCTCGGCAGTGCCCAGGAGATGAACTGGCACCTCTCTGGCTGAGGACTGGGTATTGCAAGCACAAGGAAGAAAAGCTATTGTCAATGTGAAGCACACACACACACACACACACAGGCAAGCATACAGCACTCACAATTGTCTATTGTCACTGCACTGGACAAAAAAACCTCTGTCATGATGCTAGATCGATAGGTGAGCATATCGACTTCATCTCAAGATAGTGTGATCATCAGCATCCTATTACTAAACAAACACACGTGAGACAACATTCACACCTTCTCCTATACGGATGCATTTTACAAGGTCATAGTCAGTGCATTATGTATTGATCAGCCGAACCGCTGTCTTTTAGCTTTTTCACTTGCTCTCAGTAGTAAATCCTGGGGCACTGAGTGGTTTAAAATGGCCTCAGAGGCAGCTGGTGTAATATTATTTTATTCCAGGGGTCATAATTTATCCTGTCTGTAATATCCCCACTAAGGCTGTGGAGAGGAGGATGCAGTTTGTCTTGCGAGTTCAGGTTGGATGCTCAAAGGACTCCTGCCTTTTCTGGATGCTTTTTCAGAAAGAGAGCATTAACAGTACTTACATAATCAGATTTTTTTCTCAACTGCAGTTTCCCCCAATCCAGCCTGTGTCTACTCTCCTTTCTCTTCTGCCTAACCTACTTCTGCCTAGGGGCTTGCAAATATGTAAATATCCTGTCCCCTTTTTCAAAGCTCTCCATGTGTGTGTCACCTCATATCTTTTCAAACCAAATTCTTGCCACTTCTTTGTTCTGAGTCACAAAGCGGCACTGCATGCCTCTGCATGTTCCAGCTCTCTCAGATTCAGAGCTGAACTAAAGGAGACCTGAATCAATGTTTTCAGAGCAGCGTCAGTTCCATTTTTCATCAGTTATTCTTAGTTTCTCCCTTTTTTCCTCCTCAAAAGAAGAAATAGAGCTGGAGAGGGACGTACTTGATAATGCAGACTGCATGAGAGAGCTGGGTGAGAGATCTTTTGTAAGACACAGCTTTCAACTATATTGCCCAGATCAATATGCGGTCATAGGAATTGCATTGAGTGAATTGAGAGGCCAATAATGAGCTCAGTGAGTCTACAAGGTCTGTGAAATTAAACACATTGCTCACCTGCTGCAGATATTGGTTGGCCTTGACTCTTAATAATCATATCTGCGTTCTAATGTCAATGGAAATCGCTAAGCTGGAACGTTGAATAGAATATCCAGACCCCGGTTTATTGCTTCTTTCGTCCCTAGGTTTCCAGTGTGCTTGTGTTTCTTTTGAATTCTCCGAAATGTTTGCAACAATACGACCCTCCATCAGCCTCAGCTGGGACATTGAAATGTCAATACCATTTACAAATCTGCGGTTTCTGTGTTATCCTCTCAAAGTTGTAGAGTTTATGTGTCTTCCACCCATTGAGTTAACAAGCTATGAGGTCTAAAAGCCAATAACCATTAAAGAAGTTTGTAATAATTGCAGGTTTCCTTCGAAAAAGATTATTCACTAATGGTATTTTTATGATAAATGCAGACAGCCGATAGAATCTTAACCAATAGAATTGATTTAACTTTCCAACTTCATTGTTCCCGTCTTGAAACCTTGTTGACTAAAATATTTGGTTTTCACACTGCTGAGTAAAAATGTATCAGCATTCACTGTATGAAAGTGCATGTCAGATCCTTTTAATCTAAAATTTCTGTATAGTGAGTGTCAAAAACACAATCACAGGGTCTAATTGGTCGATGTTTTATTTGGGGTTACAGGCCTTCTCTACAACTTTCAGCCTTCTATCTACAGTTCTATTCACTAGCCCCTTTCACAAAAAAGTCTTGTTAGATGGGTGCACAATAAACTTATGGGTAAATGGAAGCTCAGGGAAGTTGGGAGGTTGGCTTCCTAAAATATAGGGCAGCCTCCCTAATAAGGTGCAAATAGCAAGCCCGTGGCATGAGCGTAGCAAATTGCTTTTTGACAGTATATTTAAGATGGTAATCGACTGTCATTTACCACAGCCAATTCCCTCTGAATTGCTACGTGTGCTTTAGTGTCCCTCCCTCTCCTGCTCTATCCCACTTCCTTTTCTTTCTATGTGCTCTTCCTCTCATATTTCTTGTCTGATTCTTTCATAATACATTAGGGGCAAAAAGGCGATGCAATCGCCTCTCTAGCCTCACATACAAGGGCGCGCACACACACACACACACGCGATGACTGCTGCACGCAGTAACCACACTACGCGGCCTGATTATGCGTAACAGTTTTTTGCAAACACACGCATAAATGCTCGCATGAAGATAACAATTTTTTTACATGTGCGTGTATGTGTGCGCATTGTTATGTGTGCGCAGACTTCATCACGCGTAAGAAGAAACAGCGTACTACACTTAGAGCGAGTGCACATCTGCCTGTCACTGTTGTTGACTTGATTTGTCACTGTTGAATGAATGAATATTATTATTTAGGTTTTAATTCTAGCTTAATCACATAACATTAATTTGTTTTATATATTTTTAGGTTGCCTATTGCTTTTACTTGCTTTATATTTTATGTAAAGCACTTTGAATTGTCTTGTTGAAATGTGCTATACAAAGAAACTTGCCTTGCCTTGTGAGCTTTACCATCATCTATTTCAGTCAAATATTTTGTTCAAAAAATGGGCTGAGATTGAAGAAAATACAAATTTAGGCTTCAGACTTTTTGTTCTTCTTTTGCAGTTGGATAAATATATACACAAAAAGTGTGATTTGATCTCTTAGTCTGAGAAGAGAAAATAAAACCACAGTGCAGTCTATTAAATTACACATCATTCAGTGTAGTGATGTCAGAGGAGCAGGAGAATATTGATCAAAACGATTCAAAATTTAGCTTTCATTTCAAGATTTCTATTTTAAACAGAAAATCAATAGCCTCATTTGAACGGATGCTTTATTGATTTATTTATTAATTTAAGGACAGTTGTGCTTACATTAGTCCTTTACAAGTGTTAAAATATATGAATGTTTCCAGGGAAATATGTTTCCCCTGGTCAACTGTGGTTCAAATATATAGTCAAATATAAAACAATGGATGAAGTCTGTTTGGTGTATTACTTTCTCTGTGGCGGCATCTACTGGATGAAAATGGAACACAGAGATACTATGTTACGCGCTCATGTACCCTTAATGCTGCGCGCAGTCGAGATCTACTTCAGGTTGCGAACAATCAAAACATGTGAACGCACGTGTGTAATCGCATGAAAGAAAACATCTAACAGTGACAGACGGACGTGCACACACTCTAAGTGTAGTACACAGCTTCTTGCGCGGACACACGTAACAACACACACACGTAACAAATGCTGTGCAGCATTTTCTCTAAAAGATACCGATGGAACCTCATACGCACGCACAATATAGATGAAACTTTATTAAATAGCTTCTCTACCACAGTTTCACAGACATGAACAAGCTGCAACATGTGAAGGTACACATTTAACCACACTAGATTTGTGTGGCTGTACACACAACCATAACTTATGTGTTCAGGCATTTAAATCAGTGATATTTTTGAAATTGAAGACATACATTAAAACTGCATCAAATAGATAAAAAAAAATTGTATATCTAAAAATTGGAGCTATAATTAGCCAGGTGTACTCACGTACAGTATTTGTCTTTGTGAGATGTTTAATCCCTAATCTCACCAACTTCCATTGTAATTGCTGGTTGGCATATGAGAAAATAATAGCAATGCCTGCATTCCTTCAAGGTGCTTTTTGGCTGCTGCTGAAATGCTTCTTGTCATGGCTACTCTGGAAGTAGAAATGGCCTCTATTTGTGCCAGTCATTGCCCCAATTAACATACAGGAGCATTATCCGACAGCTGCCACTATATGCAGCTGCTAATGGACCCTTTTTTGGTAAGAAATTTCTAGTGATAATCTCAAATCGTAGAATGCAAACAGGATTTTAAGCTCCTGTATGCTCAAGCGAGTGCCAAACTGGTCTTAGATTGATAGTTTGACAAGTGAGCTTGACACATTGGGATCCACATAAAATGTGCCAAAAACAGAAGGTGTGTAACAGGCAGAAGTCTGAAATTTACCTGTAGACTCAACTGCATGGGTGCATGAGCTTTGTCTACTGATGGATTTCCTTCAAAAGTTAATTATTTGTTCCGTCATAGTCTGCTTATTTTTTATGCATGGATATATTAGTGGTGAATTTCCGCTTCTCGCTACAGAAAGGGAAATAATTGCTTGTTTACACTTTTTCCTCCCATGTTTATATGCATTGACACATTTATTTTCTCCAAAACTATCAAAGGTATGGCAGTTTTATTTAATGTGCCCTTATAACATAGGAATGGGTACCGAAACTCAGTATTAAACAGGCCCTGGTGATACAATATTTAAGACCGTAAAGTTAAGATACGCTCTGACATTATCTTGCTATATCTCCTCTGCTCTCTCAGGGTTGAGCTCCTCCTTAGCTACTGTAATTGCAGTAAATACTTCTATTAGTTTTACACAGCAGCCGTATTGCTTGCTCGGCTAAAAGTGAATTGTTACTAGCTGAAACAAAAGCTGTCTGTATGTAGTCTTAACTGTCATATGTATTACATACTGATTACAGGTTACTGTTCTCTAATTTTTACTCACTGCTGGGTTTCTTTTTTTACAAAATAAAGGCTTTTGTTACCTTGGTTATTTAAAAAACATGCTAGTACAGCAATGGTACAGCCACAGCGTATATTTTATCAAATAAAAAAAATAAAGGTATTTCAGAACTAATCAAGTAGCTATTATTTCCTCTCTATTTTTTTCAAAATTAAAGAACAAAGTATGGATAGACAATAACCAACCCCATTTCTAATTATTGTGGGGAGGTTTGAACAAAACTACCTATTGTACCTACCTATCTGTTGGAGAGAATCGTGTATTTTGTCCGCGAGTCATTCAATTTGATAATGAATATTAATATCCCAACATTTTGTAAGCTTGGAAGGTGTGTATGCTTCTTTGTTTCTAGAGAGAGATGAAGCCAATGTGGTAGTTCCAAATGCAGTTCCTTAAATGGCCAATTGAGGCTGGCTCCAAAAGCTTATACGCAAGTTATTCGCAATTAGCAGCTTTTAATATTGGCTATTTTCCTTTAAATAAATCAATTCACACTTCTCTTTCACCTTTTCACTGCAATAAAATGCATCCTTGGGTTAAGTAAAGTTTGACATTTCAGAGTTTTTTAGCCAATAAGAGACCTAGTGTACAACAAGTGTCTGCTGCTGAATGGGTGTCCTTTCACCACCCTCTAGCTGACAATGGCCATAGAAACTGCCCAGCAGCTTTATTGACAGAACAGTGTTTTCGTCTTTAAATAGACATCACAATTCCTTTGTCAACCGCACACTATCAGTTCCTCACTCCCCACACTGAGGCGCCGGCGGGTCTTTGTTTCTTACCAAGATGGGAAGGGAAGAGTGTGTCCGATGTGTGTTAAGGGGTAGAGTTTAGAAGATAGTGAGCAAACAGGCATCTGCTGAAGCACTGCCTGGTAACATGGCTGTGGAGCGAGTCCTCCTTTTTATTCTCTCTATTCTCTACTCTACTTTCAAGCCTTACTTTTTCCTTTCCATTTCCTTCAAACCCTCTGTCTTTCCTGTGTCCTGTCTCACCCCATCACTTCCTCCTCCCCCTCTCTCTCTCTCTCTTCCTCTCTTTTCTCCCAGATAAGGCCAGTGGAGCTGCAGGCTGCTGGGCTGGTTAATTGGAACGGGAGTGTCTCGAGGCCTGGCCAGTGAGCCTTGTGCTTCCTACCAAAACATCTGCAGGCACCAAGGCAGCCACACGCATGCTGCTGGGTACACACACACACAAACGTAATCGCCCACATTCCCACATGCCCCCAACAAACATTTTACATTTCATGCGTGCAAAGCAACTTACAACGGTTGAACAGGTAGAGGTTCAGTATCTCACTCAAGGAAAGAAGAGGAAAACAGCACTTACAGATATTTAAACTTGTCTACTGTAAACATACTGTAGATGCCCAGAGCTGCCTTTTGATTGCACTCACATCCCCTTTGGCACTGATTAGTTCTCCTATATGTACACATTTATCAAACAAACACACAGGCACAATCATTTTTCCCTCCCAGGTATTGAATATATCACCCTCTATACTCCAGTGGCACACAGTGATATTCATAATGGACCACTAACACCCTGACACAACACAGAAAACATGACAGAGCTTAACCTGGGGCCCAAACAAAACACCAATTAAGTCTGCTTTAGTATGCACTTAAGTCGGGTTCATTTGGATTTACACTCTCAACACTGGCTGGACCTGTAGTCCCTGAAGTCCTGTGCTTCCGAAAGGTTGGAAGTAGATGGAACCAAAATGGGATGGTGATGGATGGCTGGAAAACCTGAAAGGGGAGTGCAAGGATGAGGACGCGATGGGGAAATGAGAGGCATTATGAGGAGGAGGGTGTCAAAGAGGGAGGAAAAAGGATGGAAGGACAAGGAAGAAAGTATTGCTTGGATGAGCAGGCAGCCATATGCTAACATTGCAGTATGTGTGCAAAGATTCACTGTCAGTCTTTCTCTTCCTCTGTCTCACAACATGATTTTCACATGACACTGCAGTATGATGATGCCGGTTGATGGCACGCAGTTCTAATGGTGCCGTTGTGTGAAGGATGATGTGCGTGTGAGTGAATCTCAAGTAGCACCACGGGTTAAGTGTCGCTGACGTCCTCTTTCCGTTTTTTTTATTTATTTATGTTCCTCATGCTCAGTCGCTCTTCCTTTCCCTCCCGTCTCCTCTCTCCCTTTGTCAGCCATTTTGTTGGCTTTATCATGGATGTAATGTCTTTGAGTGATGTGACTTACTAACATGGAGAGGTCTGTTTCTTCTTGCCTCCGGTGTCACTGGCCTAGATAATGCAGCATGTGTGGCTCTATTACTGTCTTTTCTGTGTCTTGTTTTTTTGCAGTGCCATCCAGAGAAGCATGTCCACTGTGTATTCTGTCTGAAATTGACACAAGACAAACGCAAGACTTGTTGAAAACCACCCTTTCACCTTAAAAAGCATTTATTATTTTTAGTCAGTATTTGCTTGTTAGACTTGATAAAGGAGACACTTGGGTGACCTGTTTCTGCAGAACCAGGTAAAGTATAAAGCAACTAGCAGAGGAGTGACTTATCTTTCACTACATCCCCTTTAGACACTTCCCAAACTCCCCCTATATGACTGCTTTCTCTCTTCACAACATTTCAGCTTACAGACCAGATTCATTTACTCTATATGACTGACCCTGTCAAAGTGTCATGGCAAAGGAGTAACAAGGAGTCTTTCTAAAGTCATAATCGCACAGCCAAGCTAAAGCCCTTGATCTGTTTCATTAGCAGCTCATCATCAGGGCTAAATGCAGTTAGCACTAACAGCCAGAGCTAGTCACTAGTGGTTTACAGCTGACAAGGCTGATCAAAGACTGTAATCTGATGTATAACAAAGGCCCTCTCACCTCTGTATTAGCACAAACGCTCCACATGACTGGAGGACTGTCGTGGAGCTTGGCTTTTGCAATAGTGATACGTTTCTTTTTATTTCCACTCAGTTTGAAGGTGCTCTCTCCATTTCTTCTTTGTACAAACAACACACTTACATTTCAGAGCCTTTGTGATTCCTCCTGCCCTAGTCATCGGTCTGCCTCTTCATCATAGAGCTGTATTCCAGTGATGTCAGACAGTCAGCAATTTTGACTTTCTAGGAAAGATGCACCACAACATAGGGGTATGCGGTATAGACTGTAGGAATTTGCAGTATGGATTTTGACTCCACTTTGTACCCGGCAGAGCAGCTCTTAAATAACCACACAATGCGTGCAGGCACACCAAAAACGGATCCAGCCCGTGAGGGAATATTTACTGGCCCTATGCAAAAAAAGTAATTCATGGCAGTATTGGCCGATGTGTACTGCAGTCCTCTCTGTGCAACCCAGTCTCAACCCATCAAATACCGGCGCCTGACTCAGAAGTTGGAAGTTCCCCATTTTCCAGTTCAAAATGAATGCAGCATAACCATTGTGACCCAGTAATCTGACATAACACCAGCAGAGTGGCATACTGTGATACTTATTCATGGTTCATGAAATAAGTTTAAATTGTTCTTCTGCACTTTATCTGCACCCTCCACTCTCCATATTTTTCTAGAGCTGCCACAATTAGTTGGCAGAATCAATGACGCTGAAAAAGCGTCAACACCAGTATTAGAAATTGAGGAATCGTCTTTTTTTAAATGCTACAAATAATTTATGTTTTTCCTATAGAAATAGAATGAGTTGAACCGGCAAACTTTGCTGTGGTCATTTCTCTATTTCTATGGTTTGCATTGCTGCATCATGACATCAGTCATGTTTTACTCAATTCGATTTTTTGAAGGAAAATGAATCGTTTAGATTAACCAACTAATAAAATAGTTGATATAGTAGAATGAACGATAGTCAAATAGTCATAAGTGGCAACCCTACTCCTTTCTACTCCTTCTCCCACCACTTCTTGTTTTAAATCCTTGTTCTCCATCTTGACCAAGAATATTAAAAGTGGCTCAGCATGCCTCTCTGGTTAATTAGAGCACAGCAGAAGCAGCAGCCTCATGCTGACGGATGATACACTGCTGAGCGTCTCACAGGCCAGGATTAATGGCTCCTGTCTGACTAGGATATGGTGTGTTCGTCTGCTTGTTTGCATGTGAAACCTGTGTGCATAATGCATATACGTAGGTGTATTTGTGCACAGGAAAACTATTTGCATTTGTAAATATTTGTGCGAACTACATCTCTATTTTCCTTCGTCTAGTTTATTGTACTGTATAAATATTTCATACCCTTGAGCTGTTTTTATTGCATTTGAAAAGTCTGTCATCGTCATAGTAAAAATTTTAAATAAGGTGTCACCCATTAGTAGAATAAAAAAATGTGCAATATTGAACTCTGTTTAGCACTGGTGGGCAGTTTGACTTTACGTAAATTTATGTGAGCTGACTGTTTGCAGGAGAAGGAAGATCAAAGCCTGGCACAGCTTCACACAACAGGTGTTGTCTGGAGTGTGGGGAATCTGAAGACCTTGGGCCAAGGTGGAGCTCTGCAAGAGATGGATTAACACCAAAATGCACACATTTAGGCTAGGGATGTGAATACATAAGTATGTCATGATTCGATTTATAATTGATAACTCTAAATTGCCTGTAGGTGTGAGCGTGAACGGTTGTCCGTCTCCATGGACCCTGCGATAGACTAGAAAAAGGGAAAAAAAATGGTTACAATGGATTCGAAAAAACATCCAATCAAAAGTAATGGATACAATTTATTTATTTTTTAAAAAGGGCAGTTTCCACTGCGGTGTGAATGTATCCTGAAGAGTCAAGATTTTCCCAACATTCCCCAAGGGATGATGTTAGAGGAAATGGGCTACTGGTGGCTCACATGACCATGCAGTTATCCTGAGGGTTGCAGAGCTCCACTTGGACAACAAGTTGGGTCAAGTTAGGGAAAAAACATGTTATTTTTGGATTGAAACTGGACCAATGCTGAATTGTACATGTCATTTGTAAAACAATGCCACGGCCAAGTGCTGTAGAGAAGACATAGTAGACTACAACTGTGACAACAAAAATCGTAATTACAAATGAAGGATATATATACACATATATATACACACAAATTCCACAAATTCACATGGTAAACCTTCATAAACACAGCACTGTGAAAAGAGCAGGAAACAGTGCTTCTGTCTTTAGCTGTAGAGTCCCCATACAGACAGAAGTAACTCAGTGAATATTCAATTTGGCCAGGGAATATTCCAAATCTATTTACCCATAAGGGACACAGATGTGGTTAAGAGAACAGTTGATTAAACAAGCATAAGCTCTCAAATTGTTCACAAAATGCAACTTTTCTCTTGGTCCCAAAGTGTTTGGGTGTCATGTTTTTGTTGATGTTCATAATGGCTATAAAGAATAATGTCATGATCTGTGTGACATGTGGGAGATTGTATGTGCATAAAATAGCAGGCAGTTTGCTTATGATGTAGTATATGTCAACATAATAACGCCAATCTTTTTTCCGTCAGTATAATTAGGTGTACGTTTAATCCTGTTGTTGGTACCGGAGTATAACAAAGTGCTCTCACCTGAACCCAAACTACCAGAGACCAAGACTCAAAATTTAGCAAGCCAACACATTTATTTTTATCAAAGGGTAGTTAAAACTTCAGGGTGCGTAAGGCCAAAGTAATAAACAAAGCATCTCTAACTAACTTACCTATCAAAAATTAAATGGTATAAGACAAATACAGGAATCTTACCTGCTTCCCTAACAAATAAACATGAGAAAACAGGTGCCCAAACAAAATGGCTACTCACTCCTACCTACCAGGACTGCACCCGAATAACAAAGGATTTCTTAGTCACAGATCAATTTAACAAAGGTTCTCGCTTAAGAATCAATAATCTATCACAGCACAATACACAGGTCAGCATGGTCTGGCTTGTAATCAGGAAGTAGGCTTCTGCAGCGGGCATCCTTTTAAAGATGGCCTCATCAGCTCCTGGCCAGTCAGCATCTCCATTTACCACCTGCAGAAATCAACGGGAGACAGCACACAACAGAGCAGCACCACCCTCTGACAGGGATGTTTAATTACATACGCACCTTCAAAACACATAACAAAAACCCATATGACCCACGGTCATAACACCTGTCTATGTAAATTTACAGGACAATTATGCAGCTGTGTTGCTAGGCAATAACCTGAAGAGGACACAGGTTTCTTCTCACAGCTGCTAATGGATCCTGTGAATCATGCCTGTTAATTTACAGTAGCAACTGTATGTGTATGTTCTATGTTTGCAAATCAGAGAACAACATGTGCAAACATTTAGTTTAGGCTTTGTCACGCAGAGACCAAAATATACCAGCCCTGGTTAATTAATTCTTTAGAGCATGTTGTGCCTGCCAAATATTAGAAGACATTATGTCTGAAAGCATCACATTTAACAACAGTCTGACATAAAGCTAGTCATTATTGCACTGCCTGAGCAGGCTCAGTAGATGATGGAAGTTTTAAAGGGAAATTTCAGTATTTGGCAACAACTTTTTTTTTTTTAATGGTCTAGTATTGAGTGAGCCCTGCAGCCTGACATAAAATGGGGCAATTCTGCACCGTCAATGTACGTCCACCAAATCGTTTGTTTTTTTTCAGACTCAGATTGCAGGTCATCACAGTTACTTTAGGTTTTAGCACTAGCCTACCTCGCTGTCTAAATAAAAAAATTGTACTTCATATCAAAAGGTTGCTGACCCCTGTTCTGGATGGCTGGGTTACATGCCATGTTAAGATCAAGCACAATTTCTTATTGCAGCTGTGAAATCACTAAAAATATGAGTTTCTATGTGTTCACACAACTGTGGCATATGTTGCCGTTTGAAAAAATATATATATATATTTTTTTATTACTGCAATAATAGGATTATGTACAAAAAAGTGACGGATTAAACAGCTGTATGTAGCACTCCCCTCAATAGACCTTTTACTAAGGGGAGGCTTCTGGGTTCATTTACTGTATGTTAACCCTATTTTCTTAAGTAATTTTCTGAAAGTAATTTGGATTTCGTTTAATACGACCTCAACTGATACACCTAGATGAATTCACCTTTTCAACTTTGGCAAGGGAAATATCACAAGACTCTTTTAAAAAAATGACAAATCAATGATTTACTTCAGGTTTTAAATGTATTCAAACAAAACAAAAATACACTTTAACTGAAATATTTTTAAAGTAAATGATTTGTTTACTGCTAGTTATAAAGTAAATCAAATTTAGCAAAACACCAAATAGTACCTTTTCAGTTAAATAGAACACCTTTAGGTTCCCCAAAATATGTCTATCCTAATCCTTTAAGTTTCAAAATTACTCTTCAAGACTCAAAATACCATTCAATTTACTCCAACTAAATTCAACCCTAAATAGTTAGATTTAAGTTACTTTCAGTAATAAACTCAAACACACTCAGTGGGCCCACACTCACAGCCGGCAAAATAAAATAACCCCGTTGCAGGCCTGATATGGTGACTTTTGAGTGCGATGAAATCCAGCGTCCGAAGTCTGGAAGGTGACAATGCAGGTAGATGAAGACGGACGAGCAGGCGATGGAGCCTAGCAGCTCGGGACGATATCCGACGAGTCACACACTCTAGCAGCGGCCGAGCCGAATCATCTTGCTCCCGCGTTGACCACAAGGCACAGCCTATCAGAAGCTGGTTTAGCTCCTCACGGCTAAGTTCATTCGCTTAGCTAACGAATGCTAAAAACACGCTCAAAGTTAGCTCAGTAGCTGGGCTAAGCTAAAACAGTGCAGCTTCGACAGGAGTTCCGAGCTGAAACTTCTCAAGCTGTACACCGAACAGCAGTAGCTCCAATATCCAAGTTCCGAGTGTCGAGCAGACAGTCTAATAAACATTGAAATCTACACACTTCTTTGTAGAATATCATACTCGCGGACATGCGTCTCCGTTGCGCTTAGTCACGTCGCTGTTCTATCTGTCAAGCTCTCCCCAAAACACACCCTCTCACACTTCCTGTGTACACCTGTCAATTACACCTTAACCAACAAAATGCCAGGATCACACTTCTTCTCGATCAGTACTTCCTCTCTCCTCATGAGTTTCTTCAAAATAAAATGAAATATTTGACAATTTACATTTGTGTCTTCTAATCTTATTTATTACACCTTACTCTTTTATCAAGCTATTTTAACCGTTGCATTTTTGATAGACTTCTAATTAAAGTTTTAACCAAACATGAACTCATATAAACCATGAATTATTTATTTTATGAGTAAGGATACTTAACAGGGTTACATGTAGATGCCTCGCACATCTGAGATCATGATTATGAAACTTTTTCTCTGTCTGTATTTCTCCCACTTTCCCTCCCTCCACGCTTGTATGCTAGCATCGTTGCTGTTTTCACTCTGAAGCCAGGCAGGATAGCACAAAGGAGCATGGGTAGGGGTGAGCCTAGCTTTAATTGTAGAATGTTTGTGATGGAAATTAGATCTCACTCAAGAAATAATGGCTAGGGATAAGGCCGAGCCCCTGGGCCAAGACTCGCCGTTCAGACAGCTATTGACTCTGTAGCACTCCACTCTGAATCACATTTTATTTAATGATGTGGGTGTCTGCGCATGCATGTACTTTGTGTGTGTCTGTGTGTGTGTGTGTGTGTGTTATCGCGCTCCACAGTGGGAGGGTGTGATTTATCAAATATACTCTATTGATGATTGGCCAGAAAGTGTGTATAGATGACAGCTACAGTCTCTTCACTGCATATGAAACCATTATGTTAAGGTTCAGTACAATGCTTGACATATCTATTGGTATGACTGAGATTGAGCAGGTGAAATAAGACATTCATATTGTTCAGGCCCCTCTGGGAAGTATGGAGCCATGCATAACTTAGAAAGCTTATTTATCGCTTGGCTCTAGAAAAACTTTTTTTGAAGTGTCAGCTTTCAAAAGAAAAAGCAAAGGGGTACATGGTGTCTAAAACTGCATGCAAAAGCAAACTAAAGGCAAAGACAATTAAAGATAAAAGAGAATAAATTACATGCAAAAAGGAAAACAATTCTGATTAACTTCACTTGTAATGGGTCACTTTATTATATGACCTTCTTAATCGTGTATAGTTATATAGAGGAAATGCAATGGAACATGTTTGAATGTGATTTACATTTTTTTATTTTGTGTGTGTTTCTTCCAGATCCCCTGCCACCATAATGATGAGACCCATTCCTGCGTGAAGCTTTGTAGTCCTTAAGTTTCCAGAGAAGAATGGGTGTACGCTGAAACCATGAACGCATTGTATGCTCAAGGAGACACAAGCAGACTCTGATACCAGTCTACTCCCACCCCCCCTCGCTCTTTTGCTCATTTGCTTTTGCTTGCACTCCCCTTAAAATAAGACCACAATTGGGATAACTCTTCCCCCTAGCTTTTGGCGGCAGCGGACATTTCCTGGAAATTGCACTGAGATCTGGATTGTAGAGACGAAGATTCTATTTTTGGTCCAGGATAGACCAAGAGGCTTTTGAAGAAACGGCTGTGCTGAAATTAACATATTCCCCCCTCTTTTACTCTCCCGCTATTCCTCATTCCTTTCCTACAAGTCCCAAAGGCACCAACTGATGGAGAGACGAAGGAGAGAGTCAGGATAAGGACACAAATTAGAGCATCATAGAGAAGAGGAAAAAACTGCTGATTCGTCAAGAAAATTGGAATAGGGCGTCCGTGAGGAGAGTGATCTTAAAATTCCAGATCAGTTTTATATATACATATATATATATACATATATATATATATATATATGTATATATATATATATATATATATATACATACATATATATTATTTACATTTGGAATCTGTTAGCCACAGCGAAGCTAGGCCTAACCTCTTGGGTGCATAAGACCTATAAGGCATCAAGTAGAGAAGGGGAAACTTGGGAACTCTGAGCATGACAAGGGGGTTAAGATTCCTGTTTTGGCCCCTGTGGCCTATGGCTCTCTTCAGTCTGCTCACTACAGTGACAATGCTAGAATTTGGTGGGGCACCAGGCCAGTGGGCACGCTACGGACGCTGGGAGGCTGGATCAGTGGGCGAGCTTAGCTTCAGTCTCAAGACCAACATCAGCAAAGCCTTGGTACTCTATTTGGATGATGGCGGCAACTGTGACTTCTTAGAGCTTCTGATCGCTGGGGGGCGCCTCCAGCTGCGCTTTGCCATCCACTGTGCCGAGCCAGCCACGTTACACATGGAGACACGGGTTAATGATGATCGCTGGCACATGGTCTTGCTCACCCGAAACTTCCGTGAGACCCTCCTGATGGTTGATGGTGAGACAAAAGTAGCTGAGGTCAAGTCCAAGAGGAAGGAGATGGCAGTGGTCAGTGACCTGTTTGTGGGTGGCATCCCACCTGATGTGCGCCTGTCTGCGCTGACGTCCAGCACAGTGAAGTATGAGCCACCCTTCCAGGGATTGATCTCCAATCTGAAGGTGGGGGAGATGCCTCCTACTTTGTTAAATAGCCAGGGCATTCAGAGCGACCTGGAGTACCTCTGCACCAAACAGAACCCATGCTTCAATGGAGGGTTTTGCTCTATTCAGTATGGAGAAGTTCACTGTGATTGTACCCACACACGCTTCAAGGGGAAGTACTGCAAGGAAGGTAAGAAACCATCATACTATACCTGCTCTACCCTGGTTTGATTGCATTTTTCCTGTGTAGTACTCCTGGTATGGTAAAGCTAATCTAAATATATTGTAAGTAAATATATATTCTGTTCCTGCTATGTTACTCAAAGACTGTAGTAAGTCATGAGGCCTAAGGTTTGTCCTTACCTTTGGGGCTTTGTGGTCACTTTGTAGCAATACAGTTTTCTAAGGAGTCAGTGGTTTGAGAGGTTCTGCATAGCAATGTAAGTTGTACCATTCTGATATGTATCAATTATGCTTAAATAGTCTCTTCTTGACCTTTTCTAAATCTCTTGCAGTGAAGTGAGAAGTCACCTCTTTTGGTGTGAGGCAGTAGGATCTAGGGTTTAATACTTGTATTTGTGTGTACACCCAATGAGGGCTAAGAGGGAGGAAGATAAATTGCCTCCAGAAAAGGCATTCATATTACCATTTTCAGTCTTCTATTGTCAAAATTGTTTTTAAGAAGTTTCACAGCTTGAAATATTGAGTTGTTGAAAAAAAAAACTTTTTTAGGGATTATCTGACTCATACAAGAGATTAAGACATGGCACAGGTGCTACATTGAATGTGGCTATAGATTTTTTTCTGAAACAATACTTAACATCAAAGCTGCTGAATATCTAAACAGAATATTCCAAATACAAAATCACACATTGTAGGTCTGCTTTTCAACTGGTTTTCTTTCCTGCTGTTTATCTATCTTCAGTCTTTCTAGCTCCCTTCTTTCTTTAAAAGCCTATTGTATCACACGTACACCCTGGTCTTGCCTGCATTTGCTCTTGGGATGTGCTCCTCTGCTGTCAGCTCATGTCAAACTCTGTTCTGTTTTACACCTCTGGCTCCCTCCTTCACTGACACATCCCATTTCCATATCTATGGTTTCCCCTCTGCTTTACGTTCATCCATCTCTCTGTTTCTCTTCGTCCCGCAGCATTTCCTTCACCCGATTCCTACCCTCTCTTCTCAAGGCTATCTGGGCTTTCCATCTCTCTTCTCTTCCCTCCCTTGCTCTGTCTCTCCCGAGTTCCCTCCCTTACTCCACTTATCTCTCTTTCACCTTAACCCGCTGTCAGCACTTCCCACTCCTGCCTCTCCTCCCCCTGCACTTATCTCCCTCCTCTCTTTCTTTCAAACTGTCTGCATCTCCACGCCTTGCTCGTAAATTTTCTCATTCCCTATGCAGGTATCAGAAATTGCTTGCTTTGTCTTCATCATTTGTAATGAAGGAGAAAAAGCCCTTCATCCTACATAATCTCCAGTTTTTGCAGTTGTATGTTGTATTAATATTGCATTGCACAATGCATAATAATCAATAGACTCAGTAGCTGCTACCTTGTACTGTGTGATGAAATGACTTGTAATTACTGGATCTTCAAAAGGTAGATAACTACTTTGCCAGCAGTAATGTGCCAATTGTTTGAAGTCTTGCATTTTTGTGGCAACCAGAGATAAGCTTTGACAGTGCTGACAAAGAAATCAACCCAAACAAAATATTTTGTTCAATGTCTTTGTTTGAGTATTGCTTTTGATAGATGTGAAGTAATAATAATAAAATCAGCATGCAGCCATAATTTTGATCAAAGCATTTAAGTTGTTTTGATGTAGAAAGTCTAGAAAAGTCTTTACCACCTCAAGAAGCTGTGTTGCTTAGTCTTTTGCTCTCTGATGAAGCCAAACAAAAGCAGAATATTTCATTTCTTGTAAATGAGTTACTGCTGTTTAGAGACTAGGGGTGGGTAATCGATTCATCAATGCATTGCAATATAATATTTCCCAATTCAATATCGTTCCTGAAATAGTCAAGTGTGGGTGCTGTGGGCAACACCCTAGTGTGATTTGCGTTGTATGGAGGCCCCACTCGACCAAAGAACATTTATTCAAACACCATGGCAACCGAGGCGAGTAGCAGCAGCAACAGGAATTTCAACCAGGGAATCAGGGGTAGTGGCCGTTCATGTCCCAGCACCATTCATGTCGTGGACGTACTAAACCAAACCACAGACTTTTCATATTTTAACCTACCTACCTACTTCATACCTACTAATATCTCTTAATTTCTGTTGGGGTCAGTTTGTTCTAAACCAGTACAAATAATGTACATATTTTAATTTAACAATTATCAGAGGGTACTCTAATTAGAGATGCACCGGTCCGATACCCGGATCGGATATTGACAAATTAGCTGGATTGGATATCAGATGAATGAGGCCGATCCAGTCATTTATTTTTTATTAATATTATACACAGCAGTCCAGATAAAGCGATCTAGTCACTTTAATTCGATGTTTGAAACATCAGTTAGGGTCTTGTATTACATTTGACAATATCTGTTTGCAGTGCACTTTACATGGGAGTGCTATTTTTTATTTTTGGTGCTAATGTGCACTTTGTTATTTGTTAATAAATAATAATAAGTACATTAATATCTGTGTTAATTTGTTACCTTTTTTAACAAGGCTAAATGTTTATGTCAAGCCTGATGCCTTCACTCACATGGCAAGGTATAAGGTTCATTCATTCAACAGTAAGATCGGATTGGTATCGGGTATCGGCCGATACGCTCAGCCCAGGTATCGGTATCAGATTGGATCGAAAAAAACTGGATCGGTGCATCTCTCTAATTAAATATGTGTATTTCTGTCATCTGCATTTATTACTGAATCGATATCGAAGCATTTAGATCAATATTAATTGAATCTATATGGAATTGAATCGTGACTTAAAGAAATTGAAATTGAATCATGAGGTTCTAGACAAAACAACCCCTATATGCGACCCTATAGTACAGCAAATGATTTCATTGCTGGAGTCTGTCTGTCTCTCCTTTTTTCTTAGTTCTTTAATTCTTCCAGCCTTTTCTCCGTCTCTCTCTGTCAGATTGCTGTGTGGTTGCTGGAAGCAGATACTGTTGGCTCTTGGCTAAATTGAGAGCAGAATACCAATGCAGTGCTACAGTGACTGCAGGAAACATTTGTCCTTTTGAAATGTAGAGAGAGAAAAAAATAGAGAGAGAGAGTGAGTACGATAGAGGGGGAGAATGAAGATAGGGGCACGGAAACGGTAAGGGGCAGAGAAACGGAGCAAGAGGAAATCGGGGAGAGCGCCATGGTCAATCAACAGTGAGAAATGGAGACAAGAACAAGAACGACAGACACCATAAAGATATTAATTTGCTCAGTGTTAATTTATTTTCAGAGATGTTCTTTGATTTGAGGATCGTTAATTGGGTCATTATGGCTGACTGCCAGTGCAGCTGTGGATTTATTCCTTTTATCAAACACGTAAGTGGGAATGTAAAGGTCTGTCTCTCTTTTAGCTGGATACGTTAGATGTCTGTGCTAACACATTCATGTCTCGCTGTGTTAGGTCTGTGGTGAAGGGGCCATGTCAAAGGAAAGCTTATTTTTAAAGGCCTGCTGCCGGTTCACTTCAGAGAGGAAGAACGCATCATTTCATGGGAACATTTTTAATGATGAGATGTGGCACTTGCAATATATTCATGTGTCTTGTTCTAAATGATTCATGATGTGCTACTTGATCATTTAGGTATTTAGCTGATGCTCTTTGCAAATATTTACAATCAGTAGAATTCCTACAGTACTAAAACTACAAACAACCTACAAAAAAATATTGCAAAGATTTCAGCAATGAAACATACAAGAGTGAAACACTAACTTTAGAGGGTAGATTCAACCATGGAGAAAAATAATTTACTCCCCTAGTGGTATCTACCCATGCAGATAGTTTTAGTTTTATGGACGCAGGGCTTGAGATATTTCAGTCCATGAGATTTGGGCTTTAACCACAATTAGGGATGTCACAATATGACATTTTGATATCATGATTATTGTTCTTTTGGTCTTGTCCTGCACATAAAGCTTTTTAGCCTACTTTATATTAAAAAGAGAGGGTTCAGCACATACTCTTCGTGTATGGTATAGTGGCATGGGTATGGACACTTTCACATAGAAAACCAACCGCACACTCACTTGTTATGTGACTCGGAAGAAGATATTTCACTGCACACATAAACGACATAATTTGTGATACTTTTTTTTACAGGGCAACAATACTTAAATCAGGACAGTATGGCTTCTACAATTCTTACAGTTATGAAACCTTATCCTGTGGTTAAATATGGCTATTGTGGGCGATATTGGATTTTAATGTGATGTGATTATGACTGAATTTCCGTTCAGTGGACAAAGGACATTTCTGGATGTTGTCAAGAACGTCATGATTCGATTAGATTTTGATTCTTTAGGTCCCGATTTGATTAAATTTCAATTCGATATTTATTCAATAGATGACAGAAATACACATACAGTAATTAATTATAGAGTATGTGTGCAATGTTTGTACTGGTTTAAAACAAACTGACCACAACAGAAAGTAAGAGAAGATAGTAGGTATTATTATCACTATTATAATTACTTCATGAACTGGTTGGTAGGACGTGGTACGAAAAGTTAAAAAAAAAAAATAATTGTAAAACGTTGAACAAAAGTCAGATTTAAGACGATGGCTGTTGACCGCTAGACTGGAAGTAGTCCATGACGACAATGCACCAAAAACACTTTTACGTAACCGATTTTAGCCTACAAAAAGGTGACGGGTAAGGTTAGACATGAAAACCACTTGGTTAGGATTAGAAAAAAGTCTGTGGTTTGGTTTAGTACGTCCATTAACATTTGCTGAATGTATGTGTCGATGCACCTTCTTTGCTACAATCATAGATTCTGTCCCCATTGACTTGCATTTAAAGTAGTTATCGGCAGACCATTTTTCAATTATTGGCATTGATATTTAACACAATTTCACATTGACTTTGGAAACATCATGCATTTATTAAATTCTAAAAATACATTATTTTATCACTGGAATGTCTTGTCTATAATTCAATTGACAAAACGTAAAAACTATATATATATCATATAAATATTATAATAATAAAGCTGCAAGCAGCAATAAATGGGCCCTCGCAACCTGTGTACGTCGGGGTGGTGGCTGAATGCTGTCAGTTGCAGCATTGAAAATTTCATGTAAATCGGATTAGGTTTGTCATAAAAGTCTAATTTCCTGTTGCCAGTAGGTGGTGCTGTGTCTGTTAGTCGATATTGGCATGTAGGTGTCCTCAGGCCTGGATTCCTATCATCTCTGGGAAATGTGGTGCAGTTTGGACAATGTATGCTGAAGCACGAGTGACTTCCTGTTAATGGTGCGTGGCACAAAATAGCCACCATGCCATTACCCAACATACACAAAAGATGCATCGTGTTTCCCTACATCAAGTGTAGAACCCACAATGTAAATTTCCTGTAAACAGGTTGATATTTGTCATGTTTCTGTTACAGCTGATAGATGTTGTTATTACTATGACTAAATATTGAGATGTGAATGTGTTAAGGCCTGGGCTGTTATGGATCATGAGACATTTAGGGCCGATGGACAATGTATGATGAAGTTACAACCGCTTACTGTTTCACGGCCAAGGACGGTCGCCACGACAACAGAATTTGATACAAAGCCAAAAGCTTTATGATCTAGCATCATGGAGGTCTTACTTCTGTGCTGACAGGATTTTAGGTTGACCTGTTCAAGCGGCAAGAAGCAGGATACCAAAATATATCAGATGTAACTGCCTGTCGCCAGTAGGGGGTGCTACGACTACGATTCAAAATTGTCCTACAAATGTGTTCAGGGCAGGTCTCTTATAAAAACATGGAAAGTTAGCAAAAGGTATCTGGTGTGGAGCTTTGGTTGTGTCTTTTGTCATGGCATTTCATCGAAATCTGCCGTGCCGCCACAGCCGTGCAGTTAAACCAAGTCGTCCCATGTTCACAATGAAGCATCATTCACGTCATAAGGCTCTCATTACCACTTTTGAGTAGGATGTGATGAACCAGTTAGGACAAGGACATCAAAGTATAAAACATGTCATTTCCTGTTACCAGTAGGGGGCGCAATGACTATAGGTCAATATTGTCACGTAGATGTGTTCAGGCCAGGAGTCCAATCATCCATGAAAGGTTTGGGGCAGATTCGACAATGATGACACAGTTAGCAGAAGTATTAGCTAATACTAGCTGATTTATCAGCACGGGAAGTTGCACAGGCACTTCAGAAAAGGAAACAAGTACATAAATAAAGTCACAAAAAGTGAAACCACGTTCCAGCGTCCATCTTTGTATCCAGGCTACAACACATTTTGCTCACAACCTACTGAAAAGTCCCACACATATTGTTTTAACATTTCAGTAAACTATGCATTCCAAGACAAAACAAGCATCAGTGTGATATGGAATGTGGCACAATAATCGTTTTTGGGAGCCAAAATCACAATTGAAAAACAAGATTTGATTAATTGAGCAGCCCAATGTGCTTCTGTGGGTCATTTTTTTATAATGGATGCTGACTCTGGCTTTGTTCACTGTTGAACACCAAAAAGCAGTACAGGGCAATGCAGTAGTTCTAAAGGTAATTAGAGGTTAAATTAATTTGTGAAAGTGACTGCTGTGAAATATATATAATTTTTTCTCTGTAGAAGCCATTTGCAATATTTGTGATTGAGATTAGTTTAGTTAAAGAGTAACTTAACCAGGCTGAAAAGTCAGTGTTTCTATTAGGTTGTTAAAATAGTGGGAACATTTTATTGTGAACTCTGTACCGTGAATCATATCGAATCATGAATTCAGTGTATCCTTACGTCCTTAATATAAATAAATATACATACAGTATATATACTAAGATAGATAAACATAAGTCTTCTAGGGTTTACATTTGAAAATAAATCATTCCTAACCTAATCAGTTATATAGTGTAGGCGTGGATTTAGTCCTCTCTTTTAGCTTGTGACAGGAAATGATACCTGGCAGTGTCACAGAACATTGGATTGTATCCGTCCACATTTGCTGCCTGTTCTCTGGCAGTGGGATAAAGACTATGTCACCATTTATAAGGAAAAAAGGTTGATGCAGCAGCCTTTTTCCACTTGGCAGCACCATGTAGAGAAATGTTCAAAAACAGATGCTTAGCTCATTACTGCTCACTACTCTCCAATTCCCTTTCATCATCATTTTTTATTATATGTATTGGAATAAAGTCCCTGAGGAGCCCTGCACTTAACCCTAAACTAAAAAAAAACTAATAGATTAATGCAAAACAAACAGACATCAATCTTTTTAATAAAAATATAAATATTTAGTTCCAGTGTGTGGATAACGTATAACAAAAAGAAGTGATTGCTGTATCAATATTTTGTGCCACACCTAATCATTACATTGTTGTTGTTTTTTTTAGTTCTGTTATTTCTGTATAAGTCCTGTTATTTGTCTTAAACAAAGTTTATTGTGTCATGTGATATGTTAGTTCATTACACTACACTAAGAACAAATATTACTGGACCACTGTAGAAAATTGCAAATTAACATTTAATATTCAGAAATGTAAATCATGGACACAGCTGACAATACATGTACACAGCCCAGCCATATATTAGATTCTTGGTCCCAGTCATTGCTTGTGGAGATGTTTTAACGCAGTCTGCCATGAACAGGTGGTCTTTTCCCTGACAGACCAGAGTGACCTGGGTTTATCAGCTGGTGTAATGAATGATACAAGCGCAACATCCCTCTTAACACCACAAACATTTTATTTGCTACAGCGCTACATCTTATTTGACAAACATTGCTTTTATATTAAAGTGCATTCCAAATCAGTAAAGTTAAGCGTAAATGTGATTTTGAAAATAACATGTACATGAATATCTCTACCCTTGCTTGTCTCATGCTGTGAGAAAAGGGAAACCTTCACACACAAAACTTGACATTTTGTACTACAACTCTCTATTGATATAACTGAAATCATATGAATACATTTGAGTTTTTATTTTAGGAAATTAAATTTCACAGTGCAAAGAGGAGGTCAATAGGTAAAATATGCATGTGTTTCAAAAGGGCCACATGTAGCCAATTTAAACAGTGAATATGTCCTAATTCCTGTAAATAAGCCAAACTGTTATTTGCACTCTTGTTAGAAAGAAGTCAAGTTATCACAGCTTTACAGAAGGTGATGGAATATTGGTTGTTATTTTCCTATTAGCTTTTCCCTCATTGCCTCTGCCATTGCTTGCATTCCACAGAGCTTTAGTGGCATTTTTACTGAAAATACAGTGCTTCTTTCTGTTTCTGTCGTTACATTCCTTTGGGCTAATAAAGCATTCCAAAAGATTTTACAGCAAATATAACATTATGGTGGGAAACGCACGATGCAGGGACGTTCTATATGATACTGTTAATGCCTCATTGATGTTAGGATTTGCTATACAGTAGTTTAAATGTCCCTGTGAATAAGTTGAATGAGCTGGGACATTGGACGTAAGTTGCAATAGTTAGAGTAGGACTGTGATAGAACGGGGCTGGGGCAAAGAGCAAAGGACACCAAGGAGAGTCGTACATCATGGTGATAATTGTGCTATCTCCCTACTGGCAAGCACAGAAGGAGGAGGTGGAGTGAGATTGGGCTGAATGTGCGACTGGGGAGGGGGTCGGCTCACTGTCTGGTAATTTAACTCCTAATTAACTTGTCCTGTTTACATAAATAAGTATGGGGCTAATGGAAAGGCTGTATCAGCTGTTAGGCCGCCTGAAGAGGTTCCATAGATAACCTTATCAGTAATACGTCTGGCTGTGACCACAGACACTGACAGTTAGCAAGCCATGTCTTTTTGCCTTTACCTGCCAACTACACTGATAAAGTCTAATGAAGGCCTCCATGTTTCAAGTCTCCATTGGATCTGATTGCTGCGATTTTGTTGGTGTTTATCAAAGCTGCTGTGCTACAGCTCTGCTGCTTCTGCTGCATGCTGTTGGGACTTG
The DNA here is from genome assembly GCF_963691815.1 of Echiichthys vipera. Taxonomy (NCBI): domain Eukaryota; kingdom Metazoa; phylum Chordata; class Actinopteri; order Perciformes; family Trachinidae; genus Echiichthys; species Echiichthys vipera. Next base: position 17,502,822 of record NC_139847.1, read on the forward strand.
ATGTTAGTAAAGTAGCTGTCGTTATCTTTCTATCATTATGGCTCTTTCCGTCTCTTCCTCTAGTTACCCAATAAGTAATTCTCTCAGTTTCAGTTTGTGTTGGTTGGGAACCGGCACAGATGGGGAGACTATGGAAATGAGTGTATTGTTAGAAGTTCAATTTTCTCCCTCATGTCACAGCGGTAATAAAAGTAATAACAGACTTTATTATAGTGCAGTTATCCAAAAGGGATTAGTCTGTGCATAGCAAATGGATGAGAATAAATAAGTAACATACCAATTGGACTATATACATAATGATAATTAAATACTGAGAAAACAAAAAAATGCTCAAGTAGAGGGAATTACTGATAAAACAAAGAGGGAATTAAATTACACATCTGAATGGATACACTAAATAAGAATCTATAACATAAGAATATTGTAAGCCTTATAAGCCACAAATATTCTCTGGTTAAGGTTCACCCTTTTTAAAAGTAATCAGGAAACCATTATCCCTACCAAAACCTACTTAGCAATAGTACATAGGGTTGTATGGCATTTTTGCATGTACTAAAAACTACCACTACTAAATTACAGTATAGCTGATCCAACCCCTTAATGGAAGAACTGAACTAAATATAATCAGCTAGTAGATAGATAAATTCAGTCAGTGATTACTAAAATATGAGGGAAAAATCTTACTTTACCCTTTGACTCTCCTTTTTAACATATTAAATAAATATCTACCATGTTACTCTCTTCATCATCGTCATCATCTCCTCTACTTCTAACAGATCTACTTTTTTTCTTACCCTTTACCCATCGCCCACTCGTTTTTTATTTGCTCTTGACTGTTTAGTCACGGCTTTTTGTTGACTCAACAACCCCTAGTTCAAAGGACACAAGCTTCTCGGCCTCTATTCTCCTTTTGATAGATTCCCAGCTTCCTCGAACAGACAGCAAAGCAGAATCCACTAGTCATGGGTGCCTAATATTCTTCAATTCCTCATACTTTGATCAAAGGATGTTGCGCTACATGCTTATCTCATTCTCTCTTATGTCTTACTCACATGGTTTTTCTCACTTCTGTGCTTAAGGTTTTTTGAAAAGAGAGAAAGATCACAAAAATATTATACACTCTAAATAACAGATTCTTATTCTGTCTTTCTCATAACCTGGTCTTCGTTGCAACTGCTCCGGATGAGAGACTTCCTTAAATCCCTAATCCCCTAATTCAACCCTTTTTCTTGCAGTACTTTTATGCAGATTGCTTCTCCTTGCAGTAGCAAAAAGCAAGCATTAATGGATTCAAGTGTGAGGTTAAATTGCCTGACTCAAAGGAGCCGATGAGTGGTAAGCACATTCAAAACATTTTGGTTTAGACTTGCATGATGCAATGGGGAGGTAGTGTGGGATGTAGGTAGGCTCAGTTCACGGGTTAGAGTGGGTAGGAATGAACCGGAACTATTCTAATAAATGAATTAATCTGATTTGCAGTTTTACATAGAGCTGCAGTTGTATTGATTTTTTTCCTTAATGCACAAATTACTGAAGCCATTCGAACCATCACAGTGACCGCCATTAAAAAAATATTTAAATATCAGATGTTATAAAATAGTTCCTTTACACATTTTGAATGCATGTATTACTGTAGTAGTCTATTAGTATATAGCCTGAATGTCTATTTTTATTCCAGTCTTATCATTAAGAGGCAAACTTCAAAACCAGGCTTTTACAGCTTTTACAGTATAACCACACAGACCTCTACACACATCAGAATGCTTGGTCATAACCCATCTTTGTCAGACATTTCTCCCTCCCTGGGTGAGATGGATGACAGAGATGTGTTTCAGTGGGAATAATAAATTAGCAACTAGAGGACTTCCTCTGCTCAGAACGCCACAGTGAATTTCAGCCTCCCTGCACATTTTTAAGCCTAACATGGTTGAAACAGAGTAGCTAATATTGGTAATGAGAGCAACAAGTTAGCAGCTCCCTGTTGTTCACCCAGCCCCAGGATGAGGAGAGTATCAAAAAGCGACCACAACTGACGGTAAAACACAGTAAAGACTCTCACACTGAAAATAGCTAAAATGGAAATATTGTGCTGCAACTTGTCTTTCAGATTCAACAATCTAACCTCAAAGAACAACTGTTCACAAATGACCTCCTGTGACTCCAACCACTGTCGTTATAACCTAGTAGAGCACTCACAAAGTCGAAACCAACTTCCCACTAACGATTTTCACTCAAATGGCGGTCATTGACACTTGGATCTCAAAGGGTTCCAGTGACATCATCAGCCTTGTGCACGCCCTTTACTAGAGGTTAAATAACTGGTTGTTTGTCTTGGAAGACGTTTCACCTCTCATCCAAGTCCAGTTTGTTTTGACTTAAATTTCTTTGGGGATAACGATGACCTGGACAAATGAGAACATTTACAGGATTAATGCAGATTGTGAATGCAGCAAAGCCAATCATTACATCACAAAATTATAATAATAATTACTACTTAAAAACACATCCCTTTTACACCCCAAAATTGACACACAAACAATAAGCCTTTGAAAAAAACAGCAGTGAAGCACTGATAGGCTTGAATGTGTTGGGGGAGTGGCATATTGCGTCAGCACGGTAGCAATCAGTGTTTTATTTTGCAGCGATGCACCACCATGTGTCCATGAACAAGTAAAGTGTCTGTAGTAAGTTCACATTATTAGTATCTGTTATCTTAACTGTTCCCCCGAGAATTTTTCCCCTAGACCATATTTTAGACTTCCCACAGCTGCCAAATCCCACTTTAACCCCTGCCTGGGTACATAAAGTGAATGGCTTCCATGGAAGGTTTTAATCTGATGTTTCCAGCCCACCACCTTCCTCCCTTTTCTCAGGTGAGTCGTTACTGAATTGAAAAACCCCTGCCAGCGTGATCAGCCGTCATATACGATTAAAGCTTGCTCTCTACCCCCTGGAAAAGTGAGCGAAAGGTCTGGCTCTTGCATCCCTGCCACATGCCACATGCTATCTATCCTCACTGTGATTGATGAAAGACAGACAGTGTTTGTAAAGTATAGCCTTTTAAAAGCCTTGTAATAGTATTTTTTCCTTATTGTAATAAATAAGTGCTTAGGTTGGTTAGGTTCCACAGACCATGTGTCACTGCAGCGGTCCCATGTTATACAACCATGTAATAAAACCATGTACTACCATGATATACAACATTGACAATCAATTATTGATAATTTGCACACTTTTATGTGACTGTAAAGGGTGTTTTTTTTAAAAAAAGATGAGAAACCTGACACTCCTCTCATTACAATGCATGGATTACAACACACCGCTGGGGTACATTACACAGATTTGCTAATGCAACAGCAAAGCAAATCAATAAGGCATTCTCTGATGGCCTCTTTTAACTGTGTTGGTTATGCAGTATCAATATCCTAATGTACACACGTCAATGGCTTTAAATTTCATATGCATAGATTTTTGAGTGTACAGTGCAAAGCTTTATGCAATTAGACTTGATTTTATTCCCTACGAGGTCTTCTCACTATTCATGTTCACTGTTAATCAACAGACAGGTGGCTCACCAGAGACTGCAGTCAGAAAAGGGGGTATTATCAGTCGCACAATCAGATGTGTTCCATATCAATATCTGCTGCCGCATCCTGCCGTTTATAATCTGACACCTCACGTCTGTAGAGAAAAAAATTTCTCCTGCAGCTCTGTAGTTAATTAAATTCATTTTTTATTAAAAAAATAATTTTTATTAGAAATTGTGATTACAACCGATTCATGGGCTTAACATCTGTATCTATTGTCCCACTTTGATTAAGTGGTAGTCTGTTCATAGTGTTTCCTCTATGGTATAATTGAATAAGAAATGTTATTCACTTCAGCTTAATATTGAATCTGAAGTAATGCAATTATTACAGTAATTTAAGATTTATCATAGTAAAAGTTTGAGCAATGAATGCTAGTCAGCTAACAGTGCTAGCTTACAGTATCTAGACATGTCTTTTTTGCAGCTCATACTCAGCTAATGAAGAAATAAATAACAAAGGAATCCTTGATTAGGGTTAGTAAATTAAGTCAATCAAGTTTTGGGACACAATCACGACAAAGGTGCAAGGAAAACCTTTTTTAAAATAACAGCTTTGATATATGATTGCACCTAAAAATTCTCCTGTGTCACCTTAACTCAGTGGTTTCCAAACCTTTTCTGCAGGGCCCTTCTTTTGGAGGTTTAAATGTTTTGCTAGCAGTGCAGAACCATGCACACTGCCTTAACTATTCCTTTTTATGTTCTATATTTCTCACAGTTTTTATTAAAACACTTTATAATCATTAAAGAACACAAATGTCAGCAGTCCATTTCAGTCCCATTTACAATATATATTTAAAACTACATTTATTTCGTATTACGTTATGGCCTACATAAAATATTTGTATTTTATTGCTTTTGTTGTTTGATTATTTGTTTTATTATTATTCAGTTATCAGTGACAAAACAAGAATTTACAAAACAAGAGAACAAATTTACAAAAGTATTTGCAACAATACCAATAATACAAACAATATTAATAATACATAAGAAAAAATAATTTCCCCCTGGGGGTTATTAAAGTATTTCTGATTCTGAAAAGATTTGTTAAAAAAAAAAGAAAAGAAGCAAAAGTAAAGAGGAGGAAAATAGATTGGGGAGGGACAAAAGATTAGAAAAAGCCATAATTTATTGTTTAATCCTTTTCATGTTTTTGTGTTTATATTTTGGTTGTCTTGCTGGGGGGAGTGAAGAGGAATCAGCTCCGGATGTTGTTTGATTATTGATACCTTTTCCAGCATATTCTCTAGCATTTTGTTTACTAGTGTTGTGCTTGCTTACACTCAAAGCTCCATCCACTAAATTACTAAAATATTGAAGCTTTATATGGTTGGCTGGTTGTTAATTACCTCATCTCTTTGGTTTAAACTCACCTTAAGCTTTATTGAAAAGGGTTGATACAAAGCAAGTTGGTTACCATTTTTGTGACAACAGTGAAACCAAATGACTCAATCCATATAGTATGTTTCATAAGATAACAAGCCAAGTGCTAGCAAACACGATTGCCAATGAGTTAACAACATAATTTGATCCTTGGATACTAATTTAAATCACCTGGAAGCTGTCTCCACATATCACCAGCACTATTATACTTCTCTGCTTTAGCATATGTTCAGTGTAGCCGTATTCTGCCATTCAGAATCGCGAATCCTCCGAAACGCCAAACTCTGGATGAGCAGAGACCGCACAGAGTTTTTGCTTTTTTATTGCTCTTAAACAACATATTTTAACTTGTAGACCTTCAGAAGACTGCTTTTTTCTTTTCATTGTTTCTGCTATTGCAGTCCAGCAACTTGAGGACTTTGAGGGCTACTGCACTCTCAACCTCAAGAAAACAAACGTCAGCTTGGTTTGCTAGGATTTCGAAAGAAAACAAAGGAAGAGTTAGAAGATAATAACAGCAAACATTTTCTCAGTCAACCAGTTTTGCTCTGTAACCCCAAACTGCGGGTGAAAATGATGACTGAGTACATTGTGACTGATAAGATATCCTTGCAACTCCAAGCAGGAGACCCCCTGAAGCCCTCTCCAGGAGAACTTGTTTGTGCATTGAGTCATAAAAAAGATACATGTGGAGGCAGGGGAGAAATATTTTGGGAAACAAACAGCAGGGGGAAAAAGGTGTGAAAGCATGGAATAGTATTTGGACAACAGTGATACTCAGAAGCCGTCTTCACAGACAGTGGGAAGGCCTCACCATTCTTCAGTCCCGTCTCTCTTCTTAGGATTCCACTTCAATCAACATTTTCCTGCTGATCTTCAGAAAAGAACTATAATCTCCCTCCATTTGCCAGTCAAAAACCCCTGCTACTGTAGTACGACACTATTAATACATGGAGTAGAAGAGATTCTAATACCTCCTTTTCTGCCCCATAGCCCTGACTGAGTGCGTGTCATGAGCCACTGTCGATATAGGTGCAAAATATACTCAAGTATGTAAAGAAAATGCTTTAATCACAACATGCAGATCTCAAATTGGTGAGAAGTGAGCTAAGGTACCATCACTGCATATATTTGCACAAATAGGGTGACATTTATTATTATTTTATGCATCTCCTGTGAACCAAACTGTTTCTATGACATTTTTTATTTATTTATTTAGCCTTTCAAACAGACGGGACCACCTATGGAGTTAATACAGCTCCAGTGACTCCAAATTACTAGGAAATAAGGTCTGATTGCTGATGTGCCCGCTGCTGTAATGCCGTCACTCAAGTTGCAAGCTGTTTGTGCTTGTGGCTCATCAGAGCTCTCCCGCCTCGCTGCAGAGTGACACTTGACAACATCGAAAATAAAACTTCTGCTTTATTTGTTTATTTCTACAGTACTTAAAATTTGCCTTTTAATTTTTTTAAATGAAAAAACTAGGCTTATCGAAGAGCACCGGTATACTCCAATAGAACAATATGAATCATTCGGTTTTATAAAAAAAAAAAAAAAAAAACGTGCCTCTACTTGCACGTAGAGAATTTTTTTTGAATTTTTTTTGCAGAAACCCACAGTGCCCGTAGAATCCTGTCCACTCAGCGCAGGGCTGTGTGAGAGCTGACTCTCAGGTACAGTTCGTGCACACGCCACAGATCCCACCTCCCCGCTCGCACATGTTACAATATCACAGGCAAACGCCTCAAGCTAGGCATACATTGAATGACGTTAGCCATTTATTGATGAGAAAAGACATTGCATTCAAAGGAATCTGGTGCACGTGCACTGACCTTGATTGGAGAGCCCAGAGAAGCTCGGTGGTAGTGGGGGAGGGGCGTGAGAGTTGTAAACATTTGAAATTTGACTCAGTCAACTCGATCTGCCAGACTTGCCGACTGCAGCTTAAATTAACGTTATTCTCTGAGAACGATTTTAAAAACTGATTATTTAATTCCTGAATCAATGTGAAGGTAGGAGGCAGTTAGCGCTTTTATTGTTGTAGTCTTTGCGTAAGTATGGAAACTCTTTGGGTTTCACACATTGACATGAAAAGTAGAACTAGACACTAAGGCTGAAAACTCTGTCATGGACACAGGGTGCTGTCACAGTGCTACGGAGACAGGGCAATATGAGACTATTGTAACAATCATACAGCAGACATGAGTGCCTGTCTTTCTTGACTGCGGACAAGCCAGCCGTCACTGGAATCTCTGTGGTCAAATCAGCTGACGCTACAACTGTCGTTCATCCATATCTATACTGACACTTACATAAAATGCTTTCAAACGACCCAGATGGAGCTGACGGAGAGAACTGACAGGGTGAGCAGTGACAAACTTGGTTTGCAGAAAGACACGTGTGACAATGTCTGATTTTCAAAATAAGTGTTAATGTGTTTATTCGAAATATATGGAAATGAGTATAATAGTAATTTATCTACATGTGTCCTTTATAAATTAAAAAGAAAACAGCACTAAGTATTATGGTAAGTCTTTATTCTTTGAATATTTTGGTTGCTGGAAAAAATAAAGCCCTATAGAGGTATAAGGATTCCTTTGGTTAATTGTGGACAGAAATAAACACTGCATGACATAACAATGTGGCAGCAGTAGTGACAAAATTGTCCAATGCTTTAAGAATAGGCTTATGTCTTTGATGGATTCCCCAGGGTGATATTTGTCAGGGAAAATGGAACAGCTTGAGGGGCACGCTGTGGGGCACATGGTGACGCCAGCCTGTAGATTGTGTCTGAGGTAATGCATAGAATTGCAATCAGGGGACGTATGTGTGGCTCTCATTTTGTGCAAGGCCTCAGTGGTAAGGCTTTCAGCATGGTCTCTCTGTGTCTCACAGGCAGGTTGACAGCTGGAATAAAAATATCCACAAAAAAGGAACAACAAAGAAATGTATGATAGGATTGTCTCTTACTGCGTGTGAAGACATTTTACCTTTTCTCCTCTGTACATCCAGTTCCTCCACTGCCATAACTAATGTTAGACCGCACATGAAACTTAATGACACTTTTCAGTTTCATCAGCATCAATATGATGACACTATAATGTGATACAAGGAAATCAACTTTATTTCCACATTCTGATATGATTATTGTATCCGTCCATACTTTTGCAGCAGTCATCACAACATAGCGCTGCATTTATTCACAGCCATCCCTCCTCAGAAAAAGGACTTAATCACATATTTCCATAAACACACAAACACATTGACACATATCCTCTGGCGTCACTGCTCACAAGTCAAGCGGGGAAGGTAAATATTGACTCAGTCTTCTCATTAAAGGGCTTTTTGACTATCAGAGCCTGAGAAGGACATAGTACAGTAATTGCAAATAGTAGAATGCCAGCAGCAGTGTGTGCTGGTGATAGCGTTGACCGTTTATCTTCCCCTTTCTCCTGTGTAGGCCTTTTGCCAAGGGATAATTTAGACCGAAGGGTAGAATCAGATTAGAGGTCATCCCGGATGATAGGAATTGCACAATTTCACTGTAAATGCAGAAAATATAGTTCATGTGAAAATAGGGTTAATCTTGTTATGCCAAGAGTCCATGCCAAATTTATACAATAAGCACAGCTTCTAGCCCATTTTCTTTGCCAGCTCTTGTCTCTGCATTCCACTAAGCCATGCATTTTTTTGAATCATCTTTATAGCTTTGAGTTACAATAAACATAATGCCTTTCCCTAATGCTTGTTGTTCAGCCTTGGTTTAATTTAGATCCACCATAGAAACAAAGTCATACAAAGTCACCAGTTCCAACTCTGACTTGTGAAATATTGTAAAAAAAAAAAGGAAAAAGAAAAGAGATCGCATAGTTAAAGACCTTTTCATGAATATGGAGGCAAGAACAAGAGCAAGAGAGAGCACAGAGAGAAGGGATGAAAGAAATCACAACCCCAAAGAGAATTGTTCTGCTGTTCACATGTCTGATCAAGCTTAAAAATGCTATTACTCTATTGTCACTGGAGCTGTTCTCCCTGGCTTAACTCTAGAAGATGCACTGACCTTTTCAACACTTTACCACATCAGGTCTATTACACAGCGACAGTTCACCTCTCCCTTTTCCTTGCGAGACTATAATACTAGCTCCCCTTTTTATTGTGATGAAAAGGCAGAAGTGGCTGTAGTGTGATTTCATTTCCTCTGCTCTTGGAGCTCCTATAGGCAGAAGTCCTGACAGTCACTTTACCTCTAAGCAATCACCAGGTACGACCATTGCTTTAGCATGTGATTGAATACCAATAGTTCTTACCCTTTTTATTTCCCCTTGAACACATAATAGTGGAGGGATGCCAGCATGTACAGATAAGAGAGTGGATTATCTTCCCTGGTGGACTTTTAGCTACATGGTCCTGCATCATGACGCAAAGCTTCCATCAAATATGTAGTGGAAGGGATTGATTAAAGCTTGTACTGAAATCCATATAACATGTATACTACCTCAGCCTTTCGGTATATCTCTGTTGCACTGTTTAACCAAGGATCTTCTGTTTGTTTTTTCTGACTTTTTATTGCCACTGGAGAAGGTTAGAGCTCTTAGAACATAACTTGTGATTCAGAGCTGCGCATGCCTCCCAGCAGAGCTTTTGTCCCAACCATCTATTTCTATTCAGTCATTTTCACATGTTTTTCTTTGTCATCTGTACCACAAAGTGTTTTCATCTTGGCTGATAAAACAAGCCCAGACAATCACCATCTGCATAATTATGTCCCCTTGAGATCCAAAGATTAAACCATGACGTAAGTATCTCAAAATGGCCTCCTGATTGTAAAGTAAGAGCAGATGGGTTAAGGATTGACTTGTGCTGTTTACTGTGTGACAAAGAGGCTCTTTAAGAGCCATCTTTAAGTGAGGGGCAAGATTGGGACCAAAAAGAAATATATTCTTGTGATACTCCCATGGCAACAAGACACAATAGTTAGTGTTTATGTTAAACTATGACTGTGCAGGATCTTTACCAATGTGAAACTGGCAAATTCAAATTGTCGTATACTTTATTCTCACACAAACATGTATGCAATGCACGATATTGGAAAAAATAGGTTTATTCTGAAATACTGTTTTTTTGTTTTGTTAAGAATTTGATAGAATATCAGCTGTGATACAAGCCTGTTTTTTTAAATAACCAAGGCAATTCAACAACAACCTCTATTTTGTGAAAAAGTGATATTTCAATCTGCTCTGTCTACATGCAGCCTGTGCTGCAGCTCACATCAGCATTGTTTGCACATCAAAAATAATAGTGGCGTGAAAGTTTCATTGTACATGTACTGTAACGTTAGAAGTGCCACAATGAAGTCTCTCATCCACTGCTGTATTATACATGATGTCTTCGAACCTTGTAATGTTCTTCATTATATCTAAACTTCAAAACACAGTATTTTCAGAGTTTGCTGCAGACATAAAAGCCTGCACGGCATGCATCAGCGTCTGTTAATCCTGAAGCAATGTAGTTCAACAGGGAGTGTAAAAAAATGAAATTGTTTCTGACTTTGAATCTCATAAATATGCTAATTTCTTTCTCATAGATTTGCTAATTTTTAACCTTGTAAATCTACAACTTTTTTCATGTTTGGTCCTAATACACCATCATAGTTTTGCCCACTAAAATTTTTTCGCATTTTTAAATTTCAAAACATCAATCTGGTGTTTTGAGAGCAAAATTAAGTTCTATGTAAAACTTTTTCTGTTGTAAACAATTTAATCAATTTAATCATAGACACATTGGTTGATATTATTATCTTGTCATCAACAAGTGCAATTATCCATCATGGACATGTATAAGTGAAAGGTGTATATATCTATTTGATTAGGGTTTTATGTTTGTCTTGTTCTCATCCTCACTTTTTACATTAATTTGATATTCATTTGATATTAATCAATATTTAGACCGGGCTGCGTGAGTCTTTCAGACTGAAATAGGCACAAAACTCTCTCAATGTCCACCATTATGAATTAAATTATTTCTGTCCTCTTATCATTGGTAACATTAATTTGGCCATGAATAAGTGCATTCTAGTGTGTAGCCCTAATGCACCAACTGACACACTATGCTTAATGCAAAAACACAGATTCCACACAAGCTCATGAGCTAGAGATGGATTTGTTTAATTTGTCTGTCTTCAGCCACGTAACTACTGTGACATGGCCTGATTTTTTGGTGATGTGTGTGGATGCCATCACACTATACAGGTGGTGGGCAGCAGGTCTGTGAGCAGGTAGAATACCAGTGATGTGGAAATAACACAGTCTGGACTCCTGTGTGCTCACAGAGGCCTAGTGTGAAATGCTGCAGGTGGAGGGGTGCACGTCCATGTTGACTGTTGTGTGTTTCGTCTAGATTGGTGCTCGACGGCTGACACTTATGGTGAAATGTAGCTTCAGTATTCAGTGGAGGTCATCATGTGATACTAAATAAGGATCCCATAGTAATAAAACATTTTCAGAGGGTTCCCACTATGGAATTGAATAAATAAAAAACTACTGGTGGGCTGGATGGTAGTACGACGGTCCAAAAACTTGACATGATATGGTCTTAAAATGGCCCATAGTAAAGTAAAAGAGTACTGGTCCAAATATAATATTTTCCCCCTTTGTTCTCAGGATGGTCTTATAAGTCAATACAATGTACAGAATGTGATTTGTAGAAAATGGCTACACTACACTGTAGTGGTCCTGCCAATAGATGGTTAATGTAGAAAAATAATTATTGTTCAGTTAATTATAAAAAGGACAGAAATCGGACTGCTTTTTATTTGATCACTTTGTCCAAGAAGCTCTCTACTCTTAGTAGACGATATTTCCAGGGCTATTGTTTTCATGATTGCACCTGCTGCTAATGACCAATGCCAGCACACAGTGCCCAGCTGTCTTTCACATTTTAAATAGAAAGGTGCCAAAGCCTAAGGCAATCTTACACTCTAGTGGGCCAAAAGATCCAGGTGATTACACCCAACACTTGAGCAGACAGATGAAAAAGCGAACAGAATAAGTGAGAAAATCAAAAACGCTTACCGGCTGGTAAAACTGTATATTTTAACACCCCATTCCTGAAAGCCTCAGCTACTGAAACATGCTATTCGCCTGACTCTGACGACCTGCATACAGTGATCAAGCTTTTTTTTTGCAGTTTAACAGTGGCTATGAGGCAGAGGAGGCGAATAGGAGACTCCCAATTCCCTTCTGCTCTGTCTCCTCCAAAGTCTTCCTTTTGTTCTAGGTTTTTGGCAGCAAGCCTTAAGTCCAGTCAACTTTCACTGTACTGATTTGGCTGTGACATATCAACAGCAGACAGAGCCGTTCACCACTCTCATCTTAGAGAGTTTAGGGGGGAGAAGTGAGGGCTGAGCAAGACTGCCAGCGCTACGTATCCTGTACAGCCTGCCTTTGGTTTAAGCCATCACATCAGAGGCAGTTCTCCTCAGGAAATAATGTGTACCACTAACCAAGTGTACTCTATTCTTCATTGGTTCTAATTTTTGAAGATTCAGCAGAAGATTAAGTCAAATAAACCATTGCATGATGACATTGAAATGCAAACAGAGTCAGAGAAAAAGAGTCAAATGTTTATTTTCAGCTTCAAAAACTATTAAACGGCATCTGTAATGCACTGGAATTTTGACAATGTGTTAATATGTGAATAACACTGTTCACAAATCATTTAAATGTTGGATATATATCAAGACATGCACCATATGTACATATGTTATTCATTTGTTGCAGTATTGATAATTATTTTTACCCAGTCGTGCTGTTTAATTGACACGGAACTTGGCCTGCCCCTGCATGCTGCTGCTTTTGGTAGAAATGCGATCACAGGAATCTACATACAAACAACTTTCCTCTTTTATTGTTCATAATATTATGCACAATTTATGGTGTGTTGAAAGCACTGTTAACGACGACACAAAACTGCTTTAAAATGTTGCAGGGAAAAGTTGCAGCAGTGTAAACTGGCCCCTCTTATCTTGTGTCAAGCCAGATGCTGATGCTGTTGCCTGTGACTCAGCTTGACAAGTCACCAGCAGCTGGTTTTAGAACGTAAGGCACGTCACCTGTTTTAACAGCCAGACTATTGGCACAGGGCACAACATTCACCCTTATACAGAGTTTAGGGGTTGTTACCATATGCTAATAAACGATAATGATGAAGTGGTATTCACTATTCAGCACACAGTTAGGGCAGATTTGGATGGTTAACAAAGTTTGGTGCATCTGGAGTTGACTTCTCTCATTTTTTCTTTTAATAGAAAATCAAGAGAAAATATAAGAAAATGTTATGGTAATGGTGTTGCGTGAGGCCCAATGTGTCACGACATTCCAGCTATCATTTTACTTCCTCATTCTATAAGCTATTGTAGCAGTGCCTCTTCCTGCTGTGCATCCCGTGCATCCTTCCTATTTGGTGCCTCACTGACCCCCATGCTCATGTACAAATCTGCACACTGTCCCTTTACATAACGCCTAGGGCCCATTTCACTTTCACTCTGGTGAACAAGACCGAGACAATGGCATTGTGTACGCCCTACCCCGACTCCTCCATATTCCCTCCATATGGTTCAATGACTACTATGTCATTGAGAATGGATGGAGAAGCACCTTTGTTCCACATAAGGGAATGATGAATGTTTCAGTCCGATCGGGAACAGTGAGGGGCTGCAGACGAGGTCAGGGGTTGGTTTGAGACAATAATGCATGAATCTCAGGCAGCAATGGATGTCCTGAATCCCTAGAAGAGCTTAAATCCCTTTTTGGGTACAGCACTGCCACAGGCCAAAACTCATTCCCTCAAACAAATTCAGCCATTTCAGCATTGCTGTGATTGGGGTGCATTTCACCACAGTCAGTGCCTGACAAACACATTGCATTCCATTTAGAAATCACATTTCTTTTCCAGTTCTAAACTTTTCATCAAGGTCAATGTACAGCAGACAGATCCTGTTAGTAAAAGAGGTGGTTGTAAGTTAAAGGTAAACTTTGTGTACTGAACAGTTAAAGGTGCTACCTGGCTCTAGAGACTTTAACAAAATAGTGCCTTTTCAGTCATGAATGTTTGCTGTGTTTTCTAAGGATCTGGTTCATGCTGCAGTGCTTGGCCTCAACAGAGAAAGTAGCATTTTGAAGAGTTTGCTGTCTGCCTCTGTGATATTTCTGCGCCTTTTGTTTTCTTGGTCGTGGATGCTAATGATCCTTCAAAGCCTATCTCAGGCTGTGTTCTCAGCTTTTTCTTTGGAATTTGTTCAAACTCTGGAGCAATTATTAGATTAGTATGGTTCACTGGGGCAGGTCAATACCATACTGTATTTTCTGATATATTCTAAAATGTGTGGCACCAAATAGCTGCATTTAGATGTAAGGATCACCTGATACCAGAAATTTAGTAGGGAATACCAATATTAGTAAATGTCATGAGTCTCGATACCAAGACCAATTTGATACCACTGTAAAAACCAAACAATAAATGTTGCTCTTTTTCAGTGTATTTTTTTCCAGTTTAAACTTTGTCAGTGCCTATACGTTATCTTGACAACGAAGTATGTTTATCCCTCTTTTGAAGACTATCCACTGTCACAATCCAGTTTAACTGCTATAACTCCCCAAATTACGTCAATTGTCTTTGTAATATTTACGTTTTTCAAACGCCACTATGCTGTGAGACCAAAAGATTGGTTGATCAAGACATTGGCGGTAGAGAAAATCTATTATTGCGAAAGTATTTTTTTATTGGTTGGCTCGTTATTTCAGGATCCAAAACCTGAAGATTTAAAATGGCTGCAGGGAAAAAATATGATTAATATAAAAGTTTCTGATTCGGTGTCGATATGCTCATAGAAATAGATTAGTTTGAATGTTTAAATTGAAGTGCAATTTATGTATTTGCATGAATTATTACTTATTATATAGTGTTTGGTCTGAAGAGGAAAACATTGTGTGGTTTAATAAGTGAGTGAAAGCTAAAATGAGAATGATTTTTTTACAACGATGGTACAAAATGATATGTGAGAGCTCTGAGTGAGTCATCTTTGGAAAGCCAAGCAAATCAAATTGAAGCAAGGGAAAACCACAGTCTAGACTGAATCTCATATCCTGCTAATGTTCCCTAACTAAAATGAAAAGCACAGACAAGTCCATCATGTTGCACAAAGCAGTACTCAGAATAACATTTTTCCACTTCCCGTCATTTTTTTACTCACAGCTCTTCACCTAGCTATATCACTGATGATTTTTACTGGCCTGGTAATGTATGTTTATGCTGTATTTTGTCTTGATTATGAACGTGTGAATATTGTTTCAGAGAAGTGCTGTACACATTCAATTATCATTACTTGGTTTCCTTTGCAACAAACGTGAATTATGGAATGCAAAACGGTGCTTGAAGCGGCTTGAGGTAATTGACATCAGCATTGAAAAACAATAGACTTTGTAATAGCTTTAGAGTTAAGATCTATCTTTTCTCCTCAACATCTATCTTCCCTGCAATATTGGATATCCCGCTCCCTCTGAGCTGATTGCAGTGGCCCAAAGCAGCAACAGCATCAGCCATTGCCCACCTTCCCCCGTATTTTTATGACATTAAAGACAATAAGATAATGGAGCTTCTGCTAGCAGAGAGCAGATTTATAAACCTCAGGGCCATCCACTAGGTCACATTATGATGTTAATAGTTATAATTCAGTGTATGAGTAATTTAGAGAGAAGGAAAGGGGAATTTGACAGTTGGTGTTTTTGCTAAATTTTGAATCCACTTTATTTTTATTGAATTCTCTATTCACCATAAAATAGTTGTACTGTATTGGTATTAAATGAATACAGTTTGTGTTATTTTGTGCTCATCTTGATACAGATTCATGTATGAAAGTAGTCAGTACAGAGAATATTCCCAAAATGACCCTCTTACTATTGCCTTGTGCCATGGTAATTAAAGTCAGAGTACAGAGTTGAATAATATTTTTTCCAAGACACCGATTAGTTACAATGCTTCACTTAATTTGACATTTAAATTCTGAATCAACCTTAGAATGTTGCATGTTTTTTTGCATATCTATTCATTCAGTTTAAACTCAATATTTCTGCACAGTTGCAGATAATGATTGGGCTACACTAATATAATTAGTATTATAGTACAAACTGTGAAGGCCAGCTCCATGTGTAATGGCATATGCATGGCGGTAAACTGTGTTTATCTTCATTGTATTGCCTGTGTTACTTAGTGAAGACGTGTGTGCAATGTTTTTTGGATTTAATAAATTAACGGCTAGTGGTAATGGCTCCAAACACATTGCAGCCTGCTAGTCTTTTTAGCCAACATTGTTGAAACAGAGCAGCTAACATTGGTAGCAGAGCAACAAGTGACTGTCCTGCTGCTTGCCCTGCCCCAGTGTGGGGAGAAGAGGAAGAAGGAAAAGCAACCGTAAATGTAAAGGAAAGCAAAACACAGTAAAGTCTCGCACACTGAGCTGAAATGCAAATACTGTGCTGCAACACGTGTTGATCGGTTTATTTTAAGGCTTTCTAAAAAATAATTGTGTTATAAAAAAAACAAAAAAACAAATAAATTGAAAACCGACTACCTACACAAAGAATAAATATCCGAGTAGTTGAATAGTCGAGTCCAGTCCTATTCATTTTGATGTCACAAAATTACATTCAGTACAGCTCTACACAAGTAAATAATATTTACCTTTGCCCCTCTGGTACACCTCAACCCAAAGTCCATCGGCCTTGCCTGGCAGACTGTAATGTACACATTCACTCTGACATTCATCACTTCCTGACTGGAGGGAGCTGAGCCGCTGTGGGCTCAGAGTGTGGTGGCATTTTTGGAGATCTATGAGGTGTTTATGAACAGCTTGAAAAGGGCATTTTGCAGATTAATGGATGACAAGGCTAAATGATCTATGGAAAACGGAGAGGGAAAAATGACTCATTGATGTTGATTGGAAAGAGTGTTTTTGGCAATGTGTGTTTGCTTTTGTGTGTGTTTCTGGGAGGGGTGAGTTCATCCCTCCCAATACCCCAATATCAGGGACCTTCCAAAGTGCAATTTGATAGGGACATGAGGAGGTGGAGGGGGGATATGAATGAATAAATAAAAAGGTCACGTCAAGCCATTTTCATAAAAGCTCATTAACTTTTATTTGCTGCAAAAGGTGTCCGTGTAATTAGAATAACAGAGATTGAGCTAATGAAATTTCAATAAACAGTGTTGGAGTGGAACCAAAAATTACGCAGAGCTTACGCATGTCTGAGACTTAACTGCACATTATTGGCAGGTGACCTTTCAAGGAGATTGAGGTCGATCCCAGGTGGATTTTTTAAAGTGTGGGTTTAGTTTGAATATGCACGTGTGTAATCTTTGTGTTCACTGAATGTTTGAGCGCACAGGATTTTCTTTTGTGAATGTGACAGGGTGATACAGTAACAGAGCTGTTTTTATTGCTGCTCCGACCTTTATTTATTGGCCCCATCATTGTCTTCCGTTGAAGAAGTAGAACATTATATGGCAAGTAATCGAAATGGCTTTCTCTCACATTGTTCAATAAAAATGAGCAATCGAAGGCTCGCATTTGTCATTTATAAGCAGGTTTAATAGTGAGGGTGACTACTGTCAACCCTGGCTCACAGAATACAGTGAAAACTGCAGTTTCCTCGGCCTGACCTGGCCTGGCCTGGCCTCGGATTAGCACAGTTTCAACCTGAGAAGAAGGAGCTAAATGGTGAAATGTGCTAGGTGCAGTGTTCAGGAGAGTCTGCACACTGTCTGCTCTACATGATCAGATTTTGGGGTGGGCATGATTGGACACCAGCACTCTGCTAACGTACAGTGTATAATGGACAGTGGGCAGTTGCACGTGTTTAAAATTACATTATCGCCATTAATTACACATTCAATAGTATTGAAATAGTATCGAAAGTTCTGAAGCTGTAAAAAACAACAACACAGACAACACAGGATAGTTATCGGGGGTAGCATGCAGCTAACACTGATTTACCAGTAGCCTGCGGCTGCACTTATTGAGACACCATGGCCACTGCCGGAGTAAGATGTCAGAGAAACAACAGAACTGTTAAATCCTGCTACTTCCCTGAAGTCACCGGTGTGGCAACATTTTTACTTCTCTGGGAGTTGAACAAACAATGAACAGTAAAGCTGTGGGCACCGATGGCACTACATGGTGCATTTAGGTGCACCTCGGAGTTGCTTAAACCATTGCTGTAAAAAACCCTTCTGCAATCCATAAGTGACTTTTTCTAAACCATTATTGTGTTCAGATTGTCCTATTTGGTACTTTTCGCCATGGTATAGAGTACAATTTTCTTTATACTAGAAGTAAAGTGGTATCGTGACAACCTTATGGGCAAGTATATGTTTTGCTGCGTGTCATTAGCAAGAGCAAACCATAAATGATGAAATGATACCTGAGAATATATTTGACTCTCAGTCAACTGAATCACCCACTTGGTTTGATATTTGTCTTTGACCTTCAGAGGGGGAAGTCATTCACCTGGGGCAGTGATGCAGAGACATGAATATTGAAAGCATGTGCCTAATTGATGAATTAATGAGGGAAAATAGGGTTATTATATGGATAAAAGTAGCATTGATACCACCCATGTGTTGTTCCAACACCTCACCTTGCTAACCTGTGTGGTACCTGGCTTGTTTTCATAGATATGAGGGAGATTTGTCAGCTGCCCTGTTTGTTCACTGTGTGTTCTGATAGCCTGGCAGGCTGTTTGTTTGTTTATTCCCTGTCTAGGTCAAAGCAGATGCCCTCGCTCTTCTTCTTTGCCTTTATACTCTCACCGAGCCTCTGAATCTGAGTCTCCGAACTCATACTGCACTGACCTTTTCACAGAACTATATGTGTTGTAAGCTAATGTCACAACATCCAATCCTCAGATACAATGGAAGATGTCTAAGCAAAGGGTTGTCTCTGGTTGTGGGCAGACTCATGAATTATTTGAAAAAGACTTGAAGGTGAACAAGGCACATGTGGTGGCAACAAAATCAAAATGTGGAAACTGCCCTTGTTTTCACACTGTGCTCAATACAGTTTTATTGCGGAATATATGCAGAATATTTTATATTTTCCAACAGTATTAAACTATACATACATGAGCCATCATATGGATGAGGAAATATTTGGGACAATCCTGCAGACAAGCGAGCACTGAGAGAGGGATTATCCCACTGAACATGCTTGAATGTGCTGGTCGGACCATGATAATGATTTAATTTCTGTAGATGAAAACCTTACAAACTGATTTTCTCTCTTTCTTCTGCTGATGTATTCAGAAATGTTCAGTTGACCTGAATCATTTGAAGGCTGAACCTGATGCATCACCACAAAGTACACAACCTTGACTTGTTGTCATTAAGAGTGTCTCATCACTCCAGTGAAACGTTTCATTGAGCTTGAGTGGTTTTCTGTCTCATGGATACATTCAGATACATTATGTGCTGCAATGGTCACCAAGATAATAACACACTTATTCTCAGGCTGCTTGATCTCTACAAGAGAAAAATCTCCTGCTGCGACATACTACTCTAAAATAACTCTGTCCATTTTCAGAATCGCATGTGAAATGTTATGTGGGTGGAGGGATTTTGACAGAATGCAGTGAAACATGCTTGAACCCAAGCAGACAGTCAAACTATAGCCACACATCGAGATAACATATACGTAGGTCAACACACACTCACACGGACACATGCATGGTACATACAGACATACACACACTGAGTATTGATTTACTGCCATAAAGAAAGAAAGTCCGTGAGATGCCCAAGGCTACCAACTGTTTTCCAAAAACTTGACATATTATCAGCATTGTTTACTTTAAATATGCATATTTTCACAAAGACTGAAGCCGTTTTTAGAACAGCAGTGAGTTATACACACATTGGCACCTGGCAAGATGTTTGACTAGGTGTTGAAACTGTGAAGCAATCGTTTTGACAGTGGTATGTCTATTTTTTTATTTATATATATTTTTGGGTGGGTTCAAACTCAGTGAGCTTTTTCCTGCACTCTCTACACTTTTAAGATTTTCCGTCTGTCTCTCTAACTGACAAAGACACAGCTCTTAAAGATGATGGTACTTGAAAGCTCAGCATTTCTTTATCACGCTTTTTTTTAACATTTTCTTTGGAGGTGAGCAACAGAAAAATCCTGGCGTGCAGAATTGTGATTGTGACCACTGTGATTTCTGAGAGGACATTCATGATGGACTCAAATGTGCTGTACGTATAACATGAAAGAAATATGGTGTTTTATTCTTGTCCATTATGAAATAAATTAGTTTGGCCTGGACAGAGTTGTGCCTCAATAACCACAGAAAAACTGTCTCATGATGGTAAATGTTAATTATTTAAGTTGTGCACCAATAAGTGGAAAAAAAAAAGGAATCAAGCAGATGCAATACATATAATAAATATATAAAACAAGTGCTTCATTACAAAGTTGATTTTTCCCTTAAAATGTTCAAATGCAAAAATACATATGAATATAATACCAATGTGCAGGCAGGCAGCTCAGTTCAGTCTACTCAGTTAAGTTCAGAGTGACTTTGAGTTGCAGGATATTTTCATCATGCATCAATTTTGCTTTCCTGCTATTTTAACGAGAGAAAAACAACAATACAAGAACTTTCCAAGAAAACTATGAAACTTTGTGAATGTGCGGTACCTGAGTCTGTACTGTCTTTATATTTCTCTCTATATATTTATATCTTTGTACACGTACATTGGTGCAGCCTTCAGAGAGCCGACTTGATCCCATGCTGTGACCAGATGGTCAACACCCATAAACCTGTAAGGCAAGAATAGGAAGTAGAGATATACTTGACTTGGTAGATGGAAGCACGTTGGAAATTAATTGAATGTGAAAGAAAATGGAATATAATCCAAATATACGTGTTAATAAACACAATTCATAATAGTTTTTACCCTATGAAAATCAGCTTTCCGCATTGTTATTTATACTGTATCAAATGCTTTCAGGTGACCGTCAATCGTACTGGAGGCCTTAAGAGCAAAGCACTGTACACATAATGTTTTAGAAAGAATTGTCCTTATTTCTTTGTTTGTTGGCTGTTGTAGAGGGCAGAATATTCCCCAAAGCCCGAGGAAAATGATAGGTGTTCTCTACAGCACATTGTTGTGCACATAACACCTCATCTTTCAAAGCTGTAGAAAAAACAAATCAATACACCTCTGTTGATACAGAAAACTAGAAATAAAACATGAATTCCTGCTCACCTGTGTTCCTACGGTTTTTCACTTTATTTAGCTTTTGCAAACAAAGGACATTTTTCGACTACTGTTTGCTTTGTATTTAATTCTTGCACTATACACTTTTCTACTTTAGAATCCATTCGTGCATGTAATCCAGGGGCCTCAGGGCCACACACACAGTTCCAGACAAAGTCACATTAGCTTATCTTGACCTCAGAGCTGTAATCGGCTCGGAGGGGGGTGGGGTGGGGGGATGGGGGGGTCATGGTGTCTTGAAAGTGTCCCATTCTCAACGTTCAGGCGTGAGGCAGAGAGTGGAGAGCAACAATGCGAGAGTTACAACAGCTTACCTGGAGATTACAGCATCAGCAGTTCCCTCGCAATGCAACCCAGCAGGATTTGAATGCCATCACACTACTGCAGCGATTTTTTCATTTTTCATCTGTGGTACTTGGAGATTTGTTGTGACTTCATCGAGAAGTTATCAGAAAGGAAAAAAAGATTGAGCTGTGTTTTTATCTATTCACTAAAATTTAAACATCTTGTGTAATATTAATTTAAAGCAGTTGCCATCCGCATATATTCTATTAACATTTATTCCCTCTCTTTTGCTATGTCTGCAGTGACTTTGTTTTGTCTGCAGGCACATAGCAGAATTCTACTCAACACAAAGCATTGCTCTGAGCACACTGAGATCTGAGATTTAGTTACAGTGTCTCCAGGGGGAGGTGTTTCCCTTCATACTGTACATTGTCTAGAAGTCTATTTCAGAGATGGATGAGAAGGAATGGGAATTGTCAGCCTTCTTTTTCTTTAAGAAATCCCCTGCAATACCAGCCATGATATAGGAATAGAGAGACGGGTTAGCTCAATTCTAACTCAATCAAGGATCATCAACAATTGTCACTAAATCAGCCCCTTTAGTCTTTAGCTTCTCTCTCAATTCATTACAAGTGAATGGGCTTTTATTGGCGTGACCATTTTAACAGGGACTCAGGGAGTGTCTGGAAGCTTGTAAGGCTGGGTCGACACAGGCAATTTACGAGGGGATCGACAGACGAGTTGAGGCCCAAACCTGCACAAAACAAACATAGCCAGAGAGAGCAAGGGAGAGATTAAGAGATTTGTCACCCACCCCCCAACCACTACCCCACTGTTCCTCCTTTTTTATTATCCCTCCATTTTTTGGTCCTCAGCTTGTTTGTTTTGCTCATCCCCCTTCAATCATGGATGCTGTTGGTCTTCCAGGCTGCTTGTCACTTTTTTTCTGCTTGTTTTTCTTTTCAGATGTTCTTTGGCAGTCATCCCAAAAAATGCTAGCCTGATATTCAAACTGCATGATCATACTCCATGCTTTCTTTGTTTTTTTTATGAAAGCACTGTGACTGCCGATATAGATTTAAAATGCAAAGCAGCACAATTTAAGAGCATTTTGATGGATGGAGAAAATTTTTAGAAGAAAGAAGATGGAAACAAAATACCTGGCAAAATGTCCTTTTTCAAAGTGTCCTTTTCTCAATCATCTGGATGTTTTTTCGAACTTCCTTCTACTATCATTCCACAATCTTGAAGGTTTCTGTAAGCTGTAGGTCTTTATATCTGCAGGTGGCATTGAAAGCACCAAGACATGTTGAATATCTGTCCAGAAAGGATGAATGTGTCTCCATTTTCTGCAGTCACATGAAAGTTGCACTGGGTCACATTTTGTCCAACTCCCTACCAGTGACTCATACAACACATGCTGAGTATGACAGGTTATCTAGTTTTCAGTGCAATTCCTCTTCAGTCCAGAATTATGTCTGACATCTATAGCCTTATAGTTGTATCATCTAATGATCACATGATCATATTGTGGGATTAGTGTCTATAAAAGTATCCTGTTCAAATCAATAATTATAATCAATATCTAATCAGAAAACAAGATTATACATAATTATTTACACTTTTACTTGCGGGGCACAACACATCAATTTCAGAACATCAACTTCTTTATTAAGTGAACACATTGAGAGAACAGTAACCATTGTGTCACAAGGGAAGATTTCAACAACGTTTTCTTCTCTAGGATTCAAAAATGAATAGAAAGTGTAGAGGCCACAGCTTTGAATGACTTCAGCACATCTGCGCCCACAGGACATCACTAGTTTCTCACACTGCTCTGGTTTGATCTTGGTCCATTTTTCTTGCAGTCTCTTCCACAGTTCGGTAACTGTAGTGGGTTTCTTAGACATTACAAAAGCAAGTCTAGCAATTTTATTCTTTCTGCTGATGAGAGGTTCGGTCACTGTAGAGTGGGCTTTCAGCCAAAAACAGCCGAGACAGATCCTTGCCCTGTTCCGCAGTGAACTGGCGAGCAACTCCAGCTTCAGTGTTGAACAGATTTCCCATTGAGTCTTTTCATAATCCTGTCCTCTCGTGTACTCGTCTGCACTTGAAATCACAGACTTGGAACACCCAACCTCTCTCTGATGGCTGAGAGGGTCATCCCTTTGGCCTTCATCTGGACAACCTGCTGTCTCAGGGTTTCAATCACCTTAGAGCAGCTTGCTATCTTGCAAAGTAACCAGGAGAGCGGCAAGATAAATAGCGGGTGTCCAACAATTAAGTAAATTGTCACCAATAACTGGGAGGAATCTGAAAGTGTTCTTTAATTTTGCTCACTGTTTTTTTCACAAAAAAAAAGGTTTTTGTTGAAGTGCCTTGGTCATTTAAAAAAACATGCAGGGGTATAGCCATAGTGGATACTCTCTATATCAAATTATGAACAATAACAAATAATAGTATTTCAGAATAAATAAAGAATTGGTACTTTGTATTCTAATTTTGATCTACACTGTTTCAAGAGAAAACTTAACTTACATCCAGTATTTGTTTTTATGTGCACATGTAGAGGATAATAATTGTCAGTAAAGAGCAAGGGAGTTTACACTCACAATACATTATAGCTGCCCC
This sequence comes from Echiichthys vipera, assembly GCF_963691815.1. NCBI lineage: Eukaryota > Metazoa > Chordata > Actinopteri > Perciformes > Trachinidae > Echiichthys > Echiichthys vipera. The sequence goes on from NC_139847.1 coordinate 17,527,042, forward strand.
AAAATAATCGACCAAGCACTGGTCGACCAAAAAATTATTAACAGTCCAAAATTTAAAATACATAACTTCATGGTTTTTTAGGTTTAGTTTGAAAGATGCGGAGAGCTGTGTAAATTACTGCATTGCCACAATACCAGGGTGACGTAAAGCGACCGCAGTCATGAATTCATCAACACATTTTTATTATAGTTTTTGGACATATTTTTATATGGATTTAATTTTTTTTTCTTTTGAAAGTTACAGGAGTAATAAACAATGCGTCTGATGGCAAACACCAATGCTTTTAGTTATAAGTCAAAAAAAATAAAAATTCTTGAAAAGTGCCTAAAACTCCATTTTAGCTGTCCTGTAAGTGTCTGGCTATCAGTTGATAAGAATGACCCATGGAAGTTAGTTACATTGCATGGGAAAAGTTGGCATTTCTTGTTTTTAAGTGTTTGCCTCATGGTTTGTTTCATCAAATTTTGTAGATTTATTTTCAGTGCTTCACCCTTAAACAACACTTCTCGGTCTCATCCTGCTTCTTATTTCACATAACAGATAAGCTTTCTGCCAAGGTTTCTTACATCTCATATCTCCCTCACCCCCAATCTGTACTTCCCTCCTTCCCTCTCCCACTCGTCTCTTTTCCCATTATCTCCCCCCTCACTCCCATCTCCCCTGTCTACCTAGCTTTGCAAAGATAAGATTTGCTTTCCCAGTGAGTTCTTGGTGTCGATACTAATGTGCTGCTATAATCGATGAACTGTCAGACCACCCCCTCCCATCCCGCACCATTCCTCTCCAGACCTTTCTTCAGCAATGATACAAAAAAAATCTCATGATACATGCGTGTTCCATATAATATATATACAACAAGGTTTAAATCAGAGTGACAGATTAATAAAATATTCCCTTTTGCCTCATTCAATGTCACCTAAAACTTTGTTGCACCAGGCCTTGAGATATTCAGGGACTTTAAAAAAAATGAATAATCTACATAGCTGAATTAAACATGATAGAAATGCATCATTAAATCACAAAAGAGCACATGATGGGAGCGGCAAGAGGCATCAGCCCACTCAGTGAGGGGTCTGGTAGAAAACTGGAGCAGCAAACATGTCACTTAATGTGTGTTGATGTGTCTTTGCTCACAGTTGTTGGGCTGAAGGAAGGAGCTGAGTGGCTGCCAGCTAACATCAAGAGTTGGATCTACTGTTGCTGATTGAACCTAACTGTATGTGTCATCTTGGTGAACCCGGTTATCCAGATCACCTCACAGCATCTTGAATGTATATATTTTCAGCACTGGGAACCCCAGTGGGAGCCAAATCTCAAACACTGGCACCATTAGTGCTATGCTCCGTTTTAGAGCTACACATAGAGATGATTTTGCAGTGTGTCTTTGCCTTAGGGATAGAGATTTGATATTAGGGATGAACGGTATAGTCTGTAGGACCGTAGGAATATTCACTACGGTATGGATTTTGACTCTTCCATGTAGCCGGCAGAGCAGCTCTGACGTAAAAGGCGCAGAGGCAAAAACAAAATCGGATCCGGCCAGCAAGGGTATATTTCCTGGCCCTTTGAGTGGAAACCTATGTTAAAAAATAATTCATGGCCGTAGTGGCCGATGTTCACTGCTGTCCTCTCTCACATCTCAGCGCAACTGTCTCAGCGTGTCAAATACTGGCACATTGGGAGACTTGCCCCATGCATTTCCTGTAGGCACGTGGCTACAATGCTCCTGCTATGCTCTTCTTTGTGTGCTTCTCATAGACTGTATTGCATCGCGTCCCTCGACAACAGCCCGCTTCGTGCCTGTTGTTGTTCTTGCAGTCGTTTATGTCTGGGTAAATCCATGGTTAAATCACCACCACAATGTTTCATTCTACTTTGAAAAACCAAAAGGTTGGCACAGAAAACCGGCAAAATCAACAGTAAATGGACACTGAAGTATTTATTTATAACTGTTACTGTGAATCCTGTGTGTTTACTCTACAACAATGTACATTGGTGTGAAGCAAAAATCTGAATTGGTCAAGTAACTAAGTCAAAAGTAACTTAAGTTATCAGATAAAAGTAATGGAGTAAAAAGTATAATATGTCCCACTGTAAACTCAAGTAAAAAAAAATTGTAACTGTAATTGTACAGTAATTCAGAAGCATTTATATAGAAATTTAAAGATGAAGCAATATACTGTGATATAATACTGTTACCATCAACGCTTCAAATCATACAGTGACATATATTTTAGACCATACCGTACAGTCCTATTTGATATGGTGAGCCCAGAGGGTGAATTGTCACTGCGATGCTTTGACAGCAAATGAGTCGTTTGACTTTTTCTTTTAACCAGTCATACAAACCGAGTGCATGAATAAATCTTAAAAAAAAAAAGTAAAATCTCAGTATGGCTGCTGCAGTTGATGTCTAATCACTGCTGATGGCTCAGAAAGTGACATCAAATAGGCAGTGACTTCAGAGATTATGCCGGCAGGCTGTCTTGAACAGCCAGTGATGTCATCCCATGTCGGTTTTTTCTTTCAGACCAGTTTTGCAGTCAATAGTTGTCAATCTTGTAAATGCTGTGGCTTTATCACATGTCTGTTGTAACTCTTTCTAATAGCAAACTGCCTCTGTTTGAGACTCACTTCTGTGCTTCACAGCAACTGCTTGAAGGCTCACTGTTTGATTTGTTAACACAGCTCAAATGACACCTCCGTACTCCATGGTCTTCACATTTTAGATACTTTTTCATCATAGGCAGTGTGCACATTTTCATGAATAGTATAAATAATTGGTTCAGCCTATGAAATCTCCACATAAACAGTTGTTTATGTTGAGATGCCACTGACTGCAGTGAACACACAGTACCTTCAGTATAAAATGAGTAAACAATATATGATCCAATAGTAGATCTAATCCTGATTGAAAACACAGAAATGACCATCCACTAATCTGAACACAACCTTGCATGTCTGTGTATTTGAAACTTTGTTTTTATTCATTGGAAGAAATAATCGTATTATTATTTGAAAGTTGGGGACAAAGAAACATGATCTCTTTGTGTCATGTCCTGAGTTCAATCATGTTGCTAAAGATTTCAGGACCAATTGAAATAAATCCCTTGAACAGGGATTAGTTGGTTACAAGAAGTAATTTCAAATTGTAATAAACAGTCTGATGCAAAGAAAGTAGTCTATACGTGAGGAGAACAAATGTCATGTGTTAATTTCGTTTATCACAAAAAACAAAACAAATGGACTCCTGAAAAAGGGGTTACATAACTCAGGATGGATTTAGCCAGCCAGCTCCGTGCCAGAGCACAGTGGCATTACGTGCGACCATTCTAAGTTTACCTTAATTAAATAGCCTGAAAACAATACAGCTGCTACAGTATAACGGCTCGGTTATAACTCCATATTTCACCATTCTCGGCTGAGATGGATTTCATAGCACTGCAGTGTTCAGTGTTAAAACTGCAAAAAATTAGCTACAGGCAACCAGACCTTTTCTCTGAATCCCGACAGAACACCATGGTGAATTTCATCCTGTGTGCACCGTAACAATGTTAAGCAGCCGATATTTATTGTGAGAGAAACAAGTTACTGGACTGCCAAGTCGTCATTGCAGCTTTCTCTCTGCTGCACACAGTGGCCCTCATTTATCAAACGAACGTACGGCAGAAAAACGTGCATACGACCATTTCCTGGCAAACTTCGGCATTCATCAATTTGGACGTGAGCGGGAGCTACGATCAAATCTCACGTCGGGTCTGAGATCGTGTACGCATTTGAGCCTGTGTATTTGCGGTGCAGCACAGCAAAATCTGGCTGAAAATAATGAACAAACCTCAGCTGTCATTAAGAATAAGCAGTCACATATTAAGAACAGATCAAAACGGATTCTTAAAACTAATTAAAAAAAATAAGAATTGTGGTTGGAGCAATTGATTGTACTCACGTGCGTCTGAAGGCACCATCCATGAATGATTACGCATTCATCAATCGAAAACTGCCACTCGATAAATGTACAGGTGATTTGTGATGCCAAGCTATCGCTTTTAAACGTGGGGGGGGGGGGGGGGGGCACACGCGATTCTTTTATATTTCAAAACAGCTCGGCTCCAGCCCCCCGCGACCCCGACAGGGACAAGCGGTTGAATATTAATTAATTAATGAATGTGCTGGCGTGCGGCTGCAGGAATGCGCACTGCAGAGCCAAAGTCATCTCCTCGGTAAGTGGCTACCCTCGATAAATTGTATCAAATCAAACAAGGTATCAGATGATTAACATCTTGGTATGGTTCTTCTAGGTGACAAAGGTTATCCTATAACGGTATACCTAATAACCCCGCTGGCAAACCCCACTACAGAGCAGGAGCGCAGGTTCAGCAGTGTGCACACACGCAAACGGGTCACAGTGGAGCGCTGCATCGGGTTGACTGCCTCCGTTATTCTTTTCCATACAGCATTTTTATGGGCCCCTTTAATTCCACTCTTAAGACTGCCAAAAAGCACAGCTTTATTTTGCTCCATCTCGGATGTCAGGATGCCGATCTGTGTGTCGGAACATTTTTTTTTGTACCAGCGTTCTTCCTCTCCATGTTTGACCTCAGTGGGCGAGGCCTCCGAAACAGGAATATTTAAGGGCTTAACATGTTAATGACGATCGAATTCAGCCGCTGCATTTATCAAGGCCTGCTCATTTATACGCTGAGATTGGTCAGTTACGAATGTTTCATAAATCACACGTGGGTCCTGCCATACGACCAATTCTGCGCTCAGATCTGCGGCCGTTTTCACGCAAGATTGATAAATGAGGCCCATTGTGTGTGTGTGTGTCTGTGTGTGTGTGTGTGTGTGTGTGTGTGTGTGTGTGTGTGTGTGTGTGTGTGTGTGTGTGTTTGTTTGTTTGTGTGTATGTGTGTGAGTAAGGGGGGACGTGACGGTAAATGAAAGCAAAACGCAGTTAAACTCTCACACTGAGCTAAATTATTGTTTCAGTATTCTTAGCTTCAAGGAACTGCTTCACCTGTTTTGTAGTCAGGGGACATTGTCTTGCATGAATTGCAGCTGGTTGGGAGAACATTGCAGTGAAGATATTGCATGTTGCTGAAGGAGGTTCACAAACATCTGCATTCACCCTGCCATGTAGTTGTACAATAGGCCCAACTCCTGCTGCAGAAAACATCCCCAAACCATGACACTTCCTCCTTCAAATTGAACTGACTTCTTTACAAAGTCTTTCCCCAGTCCTACACCCAACATAATGTTTCCATCAGACCCAAATAAATTAAATGTGCTCTCATCACTGAAGTCACTCTCGACCAGTTCTCCTCTGTCTTCGACCTGGAACCATTATACTATGGAGTAATAATTTAGGCAATAATAAGTGTGTGTTTTTTCTTAAATTTGTTACTCCTACGACCCAGTTATGCCAGTATAACAAATTAATGGCATCCTTTTCAAAACAAAATAATATATAAAATCCTGGTCATGCTTTTTATCAGTGACAGTAGTAGTGTAGTGAAAACAGTTAGCTCCTCTGCATTGGCAAATCTTAAACAGAAACAAAAACATACTTCCCCTCTGCTCTAAAATGAATATGTTAGTTAACTGAGCACCAGTCTAGAATGTATTTGCAGTGACACGTGAATGATACTAATACAAACTTCAATCAAGTTTAAAATCAATGTTAAATGTAGTGAAAAATGAGGCGAGTTGAAAATCAAATGTCATTAAGTACGCTAGGCTGGAGGGGCCCTAATAGACAGGAAGCCAGCCAAGCCAGGCCAACACTTGATTGGTGAAAGATACACTTACACACACACACACACACACACACACACACACACACACACACACACACACAAACACACACACACACACGCACGCACGCACGCACGCACGCACGCACGCACGCACGCACGCACGCACGCACGCACGCACGCACACAAACACAAAGGAATGCACACAAACACAAAGGAACCTGACATTTTTTCTGATTTTAAATGTTCATGTTTCATAGTGTTGTTAGCATTTTAATAGTTTAAAGCTCTCTGTGCCACACAGGTGCAGTGCATTTAATCTGTGAAGGATAATCACTTTTGTCTTTGTCAGCGGTCAGCTTGCTTCCTCTTGCTGTCTGCACACAGTCAGCAGAGCTAGAGAAATCAGGGCTCATTTTCTCCTGTTCATAAGAAGCCATTTGCTGCCATCCATCCTTGTCTACTGTGAAAAACTAGTTCCACAGACTTAAACATAGGCAATGCCAGATAATTCATCACAGCAAACATGACACATTCATTTGATTAATTTAAATTTCACTTTTTGAATATTTCATTGAGTCTCTGTTGAATGTTTTTATTTATAAGTGTGGTATTATTTCACTCTTTGCTTCCTGTCAATCACCTGACACCCACAGGGGGAAGTGGAATGGAAATAATCTATTTAAATCCTGTCATGGTACAAGCTTTATTGTAACATCCATGTAGACTTGTAGTTCTCAAGACCAGTCTTGGTCTCAAGACCACTTTTTTGTGGTCTTGGGTCTTATCACAGCCTCAAGAGTCTTTGGTCTCGGTCTTGTCTTGGTCTCGGGCCTCTCGTGTCTCTCATTTCTGAAGCACGGTCACTGAGCCATGAAGGAGAATGCAAAATGCCTGCAAATTCGTTAGTCGTCAGGTTTGGTTTTACAGACCATAAAAAGTTTGTTTGCCACACAACTAAGAAGAGGAAGCATTCTGCAATTTGCAGCTTTGCAAAGCGTCCTTAACGGAGACAGGAGGGACCTCTGATACTTAGTTTACAGTAAAGTTTACCACTTCTGAAACCTCCTGTGACCACACAGATTGTGTGTAATTTATTATTGTGACTTACTAGGCGTTCCTACATGTGCAGCATTTTGTAAGCCTCTGTGGACTTTATTAACCAGTTGAACAGTGTATAAACACATGCTAGGTACAGGTAGCTAGCTCTCACTGTTTGACAATTGAATGGCTTTGACTTCAGCTAACAAAAGACTGTAGCATTGGTCTCTGTTTGGATTTCAGTGTTAACCGCTGAAAACCAACACCACAGAGGAAGGTACAGAGGAAAATAAATGACAACATTAGAGAACATGAATAAGTATGATAGAGATGACTGACAGATGGATATAAACAGAACACACACGCGCATACACACACACACACACACACACACACACACACACAGGCTTAATCCCTCTCGTGTCTACATGATCATCTAGCCTTATTTTATTATCATAAATTTAATTAGATTAAATGTTTGATGTGGTATCCCATGTATAATGGTTCATCTTCTGCGTGGCCCTATGAGCCTATCAAGCCACTACAACTGCAGGTTGGTTTAGGCTACAGATTCTGTAGCGAACAACATCAGACCATATAGAGAAGAACTGTATTTTCTGTTAAGATTGGTTTTATTTCAACAATAGACATGAGTTAGTTGGCTCATACTGTATAGCGGTCATGCAATTGTTACACATATTTGATTTTTAGCTTAAAAATGGCAAAACAATCGTGGTGGTAAAGTTTGTATTTAGGGTGCCTTTTTAATGCTGCTCTACACAGAACAGCTTGGGTTGTATAATCTCAAGTGTCTGATGGCTCCACCACCTCCAATGCCCATATCTTTTCGAATATCAACAAATGATCTTGCTTTACTATCCTTTTGCCAACCAGCCCCTCACTCTACCCTGTTGTCTTCTATTAGACGACCGATCAACTCTCGCCTAATTAGCCCACGTCTCATTTGAACTGTTTTGAATCAGTCCTGTTTTGCCTTCACCTGATGAAACGCATTGTTGTGGTTATCTTGTAAAAAAGACTAAAACCGACCAAATGCTACGCTGTTTTAAAGCTCACACTCCTTAAAACCTTTCTTCTCACAGGGTTATTGTAAAATCGCTTTATTCATTAGCTTTACATTCAATTAATGACCCACTTATGAAAGAGGATTCACGGACTCACAGGTGCAGAAGTTCATGCCTCATCACCCTGTGTTAACAAATCCTTAACACATTTCTTGATTTTAAGTACGCCTGAGACGAAAACAGCTTTGAATGTTCAAAAAAACCTACACATCTGTTTGAGGTTGCATCTCTCTGATCCTTTCCATTTGACCCCAGTTCTCTCTTTCTCTTCCTGACATCCTGTATTAAATGGGTAATACTTTATATGATGTGTTGTTGCTAGATAAATCAGTCAATATGTTTATTTTTTTCTTTATTTGGATTGTAAAGCCTCAACTCGATTTGTTGGTTAGAAGTTTTGTGTTTTGCTGTCGAGATTTGCTACGAAATCTGCAAAGGCCATGTCTTGTGGATAAGCTTGTCAATCAGAGAGAACGTTTCTGACAACGTGGGAGGGTTCAGGACAAAGCTTTCCTCTGATTAGAATAGAAAGAGGAAGGGAAAGGGGTGGAGTGAGTGAGTGTGTGTGTGTGTGTGTGTGTGTGTGTGTGTGTGTGTGTGTGTGTGTGTGTGTGTGTTCTGTTTCTATCCATCTGCCAGTCATCTCTATCATACTTATTCATGTTCTCTAATGTTGTCATTTGTTTTCCTCTGTGCCTCTCTGAAGTCAAATAGCCTCGGATGGAAAGGGCTTTTTCTCTTGCCATTTGAAATCTCAGCTCTCTGAGTGACACTGTGCTGGCCAAATGCATGCTTTCAAAGTCTTTCCAGTGCAAGTAGAAGGACTCACAAGACAGGGGCCATGTAAAATAAGGGTTCGCATTTGAAATTTGGAATAAAAAGCTGACTCAGCAGTAGAGCAAGTGTTGCAATATTCAATGCAATGTGCAGCCTCTTTACTTGTGTGTTACCAAAAAGTAACACATGCCCACTCTTACTCTCGCCCAGCATTATTTGGGTAATGTGCTAACGTGTGGATTCAAAGAAAATGTACAACGTGCTGCTACAATATTCAAAATAAATGAAATGCATTTTGGATATTGCAAAAATTAATTACACATATTAAATATCTTAATAATGGCCTGGTGTAGCCGTTACCTTCTTCTTGGCCTCAAAATGGAGAAAAAGCCCAGGTGGTTGGATCGTTAAGGAGGTACTGCATGCTCAAACATGTTTTTTGAGCTGTAAACTAAATAATATGACTATTCTGTAATGAAACAAATCGATGCTGGTGTTAATTTCTCACCAAATTTATAAAAATCAGCATTTCATGGGTTGAAAATGGCCCAACACGCCACCTACTGTATTAATCAGCCCTAACCTTGTAACTTCTCTATGCCATCATCATCAGGCAGAAAGAGGGCAAGGCTAGGGTGGCTGCCCACCTCAGATAAAGGGGCGTTAACATTTTTAAATTCCATGACATCGAGACATCCCAACTGGTCGACCCTATCATTGGACTTGCAAAGCCTATCATTTAGTTTACAGCTCAAACATGTTCAAGTGTGCAGTACATCTTTAATGATTATTTTTGATGGGCGATTAGTTCTGATTGAGTCGCAGCACACACTGCATGTAGACAGAGCAGATTGAAATATCGCTTTTCTACAAATTTAATGCGTTTCGAAAAGAGTAGTATAAAAGTATAAAGTATTGGCTTTTTACTCAAGAAGGAGGGTTTTATTTCACTTACATCTGCACCAGGGACCATAGTATGCATTGCTAAGCATTTGATTCCTTATCAATACACCTGTTCAACAGGTATAAGTTAAACATGTCACGTTATAACCAAGCCGTCTGGTGTGTGCAGTGGCTCACTTCACTATGCGAATTAATCGAGCATCAAAAATAATAGTGGCGTTAAAGATTTATTGGACTTCTTAAGTTATCATCACCACTATGCAGTCTCTCATCCACTGCTGCTGTTTTACATACATAGTACGCTACTCTGCAAATAATGAAATATTAGGTTATAAGGTTATTTTATATAATATAATAGTTTAACATGAAAGCTGTCTGTATCTGTTCTATCTTTCTTTCTTAGGTTGCCACAAATCTTTGGCCAAGTGCTATTAAGGAAGAAAAAGAAAAGCGATATTTCAATCTTCTCTGTCTACATGCAGTGTGTGCTGCAGCGCACTCAGCATTAATCGCATCTCAAAAAAAAATAGTACAGTTGAAGTTTTATTTTACATATAGTGGCCCCTCGTCACTATGTGGCATACTGGTAGGGTTTGTATGTGTGCCAGTGTAAAGGCCTATGTGCAAGTGTAAGTGCACAAACACAGCAAAATGTCCAAACATTTACTTTTCTTTCGTGCTGATTTATCACACACAGATGAGGCAATAGACTGCTTTATCCAATGCTCACAATACACAATAACTCACACATATTCGACTGCGTTGCACACCATGGCACAGTATAAACATCTGATTCACCAGTGTGCTCACCTGTCTCATTAGCCCACCTGACATAAAACCACAGGCCTGGATCGATACCGCCACATAATGGCACAAACGTGCACAATCATGAACAAAACAGAAAATTAAGAATCTGGCTCCTATACAGTAGCAACATATAACGTAAGAAGCGCCACAATGCAGTCTCTCATCCACTGACTGCCGTTTTATACATGATGTCATTGGACCTTGTAGCGTCCTTCATTCTGTCTAATCACCACAACACAGTTTTTTTCAGAGTTTGCTACAGACATAGGAGCCTACTTGGCATACAGCAGCATCTGTGTAAATTGTGAAGTGATTTAGCTCAACAGGAAGTGTAATCCGAAACACAACTTTTTCAACTTTGAAAGTGTGTGTTTTTTCTCATAGATTTGCTACTTTTTAAACTCCTTACTCAGTAACTCTTCTCAAAATTTGACCCCCCTCCCCCGGGACTGTTTTTTTTTTAAACTTTGCCCTAATACGCCGTCATAAAAACATGTATTTTTTCTTTAAAATATGTTTGTGAAAATTATTGAAAAAAAATCAATATTAAAATTGACGTTTAAAAAGATGCTCTTTTTATGTCAATTTATACATTAGCAAACATGCAAAGTATACAGTACAAGTGCTATTCTGGTCATTTTACAACATTATACTGTAGATACCAGAATGCTTAACGGTACTAACTGCCACAAAAAGTAGTAACAAAGCAGCTCTCACTAAATATCACTGTCTTTATAGTTTTGGATGGTATATGGACTTATATAGCACTTTCTAGTCTCCTGACTACTCAAGGCACGTTCACACTACTTGTCACATTCACCCATTTACACAGATGGCAGTGGACATCTACATACCATCACACCACATTTACACACCCATGCGCAGGGAGCAATTCAGGGTTCAGTGTCTTGCCCAAGGATACTTCAACATGCGGACAGGGGGAGCTGGGGATCGAACTGCCGATCTCTCAAATGGAGGACACTCACTCTGCTTCAACTTGCAGATCGGTGGAGCTGGGGATCGAACTGCCAATCTCTCAAATGGAGGACACTCACTCTGCCACTGAGACACAGCCACCCAAGTTTGACACCCTAACTTTTATTAAACACTCCTACAAAAAAGAAAACACCATTGTGTTGAGCATGCGGATGCGTGCTCAATGTCTGCATGATTTCCATGTGCTTCTCCAGCACAGAGTGTAAGTGAGAGGGAGCTATACAGTCACTTTCTTGCTGCCTGGGATTGTTGAGCTTGAACTCCCTCTGTGCCGACTTGCTGCTGTGCTTTTAGTCCTTTATCTATAATGAGAAAATTATTGAGGATTATACATGATTCATTTTCAATGAAGTCAACAATCACAATAGATGTTCTGAGAATTGGATGCTTTCTGTGGCCCCATGTCTTATTAACTGACTCGATATTTACTGAAAGAAAGGCTTTGAGAATTAGTCATTGGTAGTACTCGTATGCAACCATATCTCATGTCGTGTATCATTTAGAAATATAGTTGTACTTACTTGTACATTTAATATGGATTTTATCTTGCAGTTTACGTTATTGTTATGCATATCTTTAACGAGTACTGTACCTTGAAATATTTGCAATATTACTATAGTCACATTCATGCTCTTTTTGTATCCAACCAACAGTTAATTGTCTTGCTTCCTTTATATGCAAAATTGGGGGATGGGGGAGAATGATTGAGAGGAGGCTGCTTTTCAATGCAGGCATTCTTTTTCTCCCCTCTAAATCCATTAGTTAGTTTGGTTAGGATTAGGTCTGAAAATTCTCTCATTTGCCTCCAAAGCCCCCAGGGATTCACTGGTGAAGAAATCCAGCTTCTCCGCTGCTTCCCATCTAAATTTTACTTTAGTATTTATTTTATCTATTTTTCTTACAGCCCACGTTTTATTTCTGCTCTCTTTTATACCCTGTTACTGTCTCCTTGATTAATTTCACTTTTGTTGCTGGAGGGATTGCCCACTAATTTAGAGATATCACAGAAATGTCACATTTTACTGGCTGTCAATTTAAGTGAGTTTGTTTGCATTTTGTCTTTTAAAGTCTTGGATTGGGTGGAAAAGGTTATAATCAAGAATTTAGTATTCCTCTTTCTATCCAAGGGCCAATATTTTGCACCGTGGCATCACGTAGAAAAGCTTTTAAGCATTTTCCTTTTCTCCACGTTCCAGTATGAATCACAAAGTACATTGAAAATACTAGGATCCCAGTGGAGCTTATAGCCTGAGGCTATGTAGGATATGCCCTAATGGAAAACAGTTCTGAGATAAAGGTAATGGGTGGTAAAGACTACTAGAAACTATCAATGGGATGAAACAGACGAGCTTAGAAAGATGGTGTATATCCCACTAAGTATCTGATTGAATTCACATTGTTCCCCTAAGGCTAAATTTCACAACTATTCCCAGTGTGAAACAATGCTAGCTCAAGGAATATCTGTCAAGTAAGAGTCAACCTTGAAATGGTATGGATTTAACAGTGAATGGGGCCCACCATTTCCTGTAGCATGGCCTCTTGACGAATGATTCTTAATGTTCCCAAGAGTTGAAAAATAGTTGTTTTTATCTGGGTTTCATGTGCAAATTCATAATCCACGTCTTTAAATTGGAACCATTGTCAGTTTTTCTTTTTTTCTCCTTTTCAAATAAATGTTTCTTTGTTTTTTTTTGTAGAGCATAATGCAATAACTTAATTGTCTGTCCATTCATCAAAGCATTTGAGGATAGTATGAGGAGGGTGCTATCTAAGAGATTCATGCTAGTGTTTCTCTCAATTTCTGTACAAAAACGGAAAGAGATTTGTCAAAGGAACTACAAAGAAAGAAAGGATTAGGGTCTATGTTGAGAGAGAAGTGGAGGCGATAGGTAGAGTCATGGCCAGTGGTGATAAAAACAACCTCTACTGTACATCAAACATCCTTTGCTTCAGCTTTGGAGAGAAGCTATGAGGGAGCACAATGAAAGAAAGGATGATGGACAATGATCAGAGATGACTCGAGAGGAATAGACAATGGCCAATGATTATATAAACAATCACTACACACATTAGAGAAACACAGTTCCCAAGCTTTTGCTTGGCAAATGCTCTGTCATTCATAAATGTCTTTTAGTTGGTGTCCTGGTATCCTTTCTTCTGAATGCACCACAAACTATCTACAGTTCCAGAGATATTTAACCTTAAAACTTTTTAATTACTTTAAAGGTTACTTGTGACAATCATTCAAGATGGTTGCTGTCGGTGTGGTAGCTGTTGGGACAACAATATTTTCTCCTCTGGAGTCATAATTTTATTTACACCTGGGATTTCAGTCACCTGTAACATTGTTGTTTAAACTCAAGACCCTTTGAAGACTATAGGTCAATAATAGCAATGACCTCACTGTGCTGATCTGTAATGGGAAATCTGGTTGACTTGCTTACTTTTCAGCCACGTTGGAGCCCCAATGGTGCGTTCCAGATTTATAAATGGCTGATGTTATCATGAAATCTTAATGCTAAAAGCAACTGTAACTATGCAGGCTTCTCAACACATTGAACTCATACGGTTCATATAATGTATAAAAAATAGATTTACCCTTTTAACTCTAAAATGTGAAATATTTTCACTTTACTTGACCTCCATAATTTCTCCATAAATTGTATGCTGCTGTGGCAAAATGCCTGCAGCGGTTATTGCTCAAACTGAAATGGCTGAAATACTTAATGTTGTAGTGAACATATTGACCCAATGCAGTCTAGAGTCACTTTAGTATGTGTCTTGTGTCATGCTACAACTTAATATGTAACAGCATCCCATGAAGACCTATGCCCAGCAGCCACAATACCAAAGTATCAAACTGCCAAGCTTGAGGCTGTTATACATTCTTGGATAGAGACTCGTCTTCCACCATGGGTTTTCTACAGTAGCAGACACCTGTAGTTTTATTTTCTAGCATTACAGATGGGCCTCTGCAGCTGTAGGGTAGATTGTGGGATTTAGGCGTTCTGTCGTAGCCTGAACTCTATGACTCCTCCTCAGTGTATCATTAAGCCGGAGAGAAGTGTGTAAGAGTTAGTGTCTCTAAGTTAGGGATCCTCTTTGACCGAAGTCTCCTGTTCCCTGTGGGAGGAATTGTGGTTTCAATATGCTGGCTGAGGGTTCTACACACTCCTATTGGACATTTCTTGTAGACAAAAATATGGGTGTTTGTGAAGTAATTGGGCCATTTGCAAGCTTTCAAGAAAGTCAACAGAGAAAAAAAGACATCAGATTAGATATTTGCGGAAGCAGACTTAATTTTGTTTTGCTGTCAGATCTCAAGCCTCATTGGCAGTCTTTATTTAGATTTTTATCTCATAAAGACTTTGTTTGAAGACAAACTAGGAAGACATTTATGTGAAGAAAAAGCGACATCTAATGAGTCTGCTCTTTTTGTCTTTGTTCTCTCTTTTTCATGCATTCCCTTTGGACCCTCTCTGAAGCTGAAGAGTATGCTGTTGAAGGTAAGACTGATGCTTTACTTCTCGGGCCCTCTGATGGCTTCCCTTAATGCTGTCATGGATGCTGATGCTGGCTGCTTGTTAATACTGTATGCCCTCCCTCTGGGGAGGGGCATTGTCAGTTTGGACTGCGGTTACAAGTGACTTTCAGGGGGCCTAAATTACAGCATCTGAATAAGACAAAAATGACAGATGTACAACCAAACTTATCCCTGTTTTATCTCTTGTTTATTTTATCCTATCTTTTTAAATTTTATTGTTTAACTAAATTGTATCTCTAGGTATAAGCATATGGTTGAATATATACATGCATTCAAACAACTGAAACATGTCAAGGCAGCTTGGCAATCTTAAATTACTTTACCAGTTTTCAGTTTAGTAAACGATATGACATGGTGATTTTGTGATACTGCCTTCCTGCTGTCCTCCCTCCTATCTCTACAAAGGTGACTGAAGGCTACCTGTCGGGTCCCCTATGGGGCCTCATTATCTCTAGGGCCAAGCACTAAACCAGTGCTGGATGTAGCAGGTTTTAGGGGTGTATCAGCTTTAGCTTGTCTGTCTGCAGGCTGTTGCCTGTCTCCACTTTGCACTGTTCAGGAAAAGGTTCACTGATTGAGTCTGTTCTTCAGTCAAATCAGTCTCTCAGATAAAGGCTGTTTAAAATCAGTGTGTTGTAGTGAATTGGTGTCTAGTGTTTGCATGTTTTGAAGTTGCATTTTGAGTTGCATTTCCTCTTTGCTGAGTTTAATGTGATGGATTACCTATCACACTACCACAACCAGCAGGGGAAATCACCATGACAAACACCTTCTTGCTGCAGGTTTTCTTTCAAGCTGAGAACTTTAATGCTGCATTTATTTCTCAATCTTTATACCCAGCATGAGTTATTTATCTTGTGGCATATTGGAAATATAAAAGCATATGTCATAGTGTCATTTCATCATTATCAGTTAACCTTGTGAACACTGTTAGAGTTCTGGTCTATGTTTCATATGTAGAATGATTTGTGCAGTTGTAGACTATTTGGAGCTGACATTTTCTCAGTTTGCTCCTACATGAGAGATGCAAGTCTCCTTTAATGACTGTATGTGTGTGTGTTCATTTCTGTGTGTGAGTGCCCTTAAAGTCGGTCCCATGTCAGCACTGCTGAAGCCCTTGATGGGAAAATGTCAGGGGGAAGGTAGGGAACAGGAATAAATGGTGGCAATCCCACAATTCTGTCTGACAGAGTAGCCCCTCCAGACTGATGTAGAGTGAGGTCAGAGGGAAGAAATCTCTGTGAGAGAGGGGACTGGAGAATGAGCAGAGGAATGTGATGAAGATGGGTAATTTTACTGTGACAGACCCAAGGGAGGAAGAGCAACTCCTGAGGGACCCAACTTAAAGCATACTACCGAAATAAAACCAGGGTCTCAAACACATGTACAGAGTAGTGTCACAAATATTGTGTTATTGTGGCTAAGGTGGTATCTATTGTTCTTATACTTTGATGCCATCCTGACATTTCACCAGGGTGTTACAGTATTTGTAACCTGACTATCGCAAGATGAATTTACATCCGCCTTGCTTCACTCATCCATCTAGGATTGCTCGACTGGGAAGTGATTTTCGGAGGCTGGACCTTTATCAAAAATCCTTGCATATGACTGGATAAGCCAAACAGAGCAGCTGACATCGTTTCCACCAAAAAAGCCTTCAGAGCAGTTCTCTGGTGTTCTTTTAAAAATAAAAATATTCGCTAGATTGGATAACACGGATGAAATAGCAGCAGTCATTTCTCAGCTATGTTACATCTATAAAACCCCGCCCGGTGGTCCTGATTGGCCTTACCGTTTTTTTGTGGACCCTGACATCACTCGGCTACGGCGCGATCCCAGAGGGTTGAGCGGAGCTAGGCGGAGTCAAGGCGGAAGCAGGGCGGAACGAAATTCATCTGGCGAGAGTCAGGTTACGGTATATGTGTAAAATACAAAAAAAAAAAACATTGGCTGAAAGCTGAGCTGTTAGTGATATAAGTCGTTGTAGCATGCGTGACATTGTCTACCTGTTTAATATGCAGTGAGTTCACATACACCCCTTTTCATTAATTCTTGATGGGTGTGTACTGTAGGTGCGGCAGCGTCCATAGTAACTGAAACAGTAGCAGAGGAGATTGGTAGACCAACAGACAGACCATGTCATTTACTCTGTACCCAAGAATACAGTACTTTTCTCTTCATCTACATGACTCTTGTTTATGTTGTCGCTACAGGCGGAGAAGATGCAACCTGCAGCTCTGGCTGTAGGCCGCTGCTGTTGTCGGGCACTGACTTGGCTCTGCCTCCTGCCGAATCTCCGACTGCAGGTCAACTTCCTTGAGGCAAATTGTGCACACAGCTTCGCCTGTGTTGGTTTGCTCACTTTTATTGTCCAGACTCAACCCAAAATGATACAAAATAATTTTGATAGTATTCAAAATGATACTGTTATTTCTAAATATCCTGGTATACCGTAATATCTTGATACCACTTATGCGGAATTTGGGTATGTCAAGAAATTGTCATTAAGGCCGGACCTTTTAGCTCACTAGTTTAAGTTTTCTAACTGTTTTGAAATATTTTCTTCTGATATTTTTGTGCACTTGGTCAGTTAGACTTCCTGCTAATTATGTGGGTTCCCAGCTTTTTGAGAGAGGGGCACCTCTCAGCAGAGGTCTAGGTAATTTCTTCTGTTATTTTTTTTATTTTAAAGATTGGCTTTATTGCCTTTATTATAGCACAGCTGAAGATACAGTAGTAAATGGGAAAGAGAGAGGGGGAGACAGCCTCTGTACATGGGACGCCTGCTCTAACCATTGAATAAACATGCCCCAGGGTTGGTTTGGGCGATATTTAAATTCCCCTATTGACCATATATATTAATATTATCTTCCCCAAGAAACTTAAGAGGTAGATGCACATATATAAATGTCTATTGACTTGAGGCACATGTGCTGAAACCTGTATGTGGTCACAAAGCATAGGGCAAGGTGAGTTTACTGTTTATCAGACCACCACTGGCAAACGCACCCTGCTGCCTGTGATGCAAGCACTTCGAAAGCTAACTCACTAACTGGCTTGTTAGCTAGCTTGCTAGTTTCATCATACATAAATGCTACAATTGTTGCAGCAAATGAGGCGAACAAAGTTGTCACTTGTCCTTAGCAAAGTGCTTTCCTGCGCTGTGACAAGAGTGTGGGGAAGAAGCATTACCTTTTTCCCATGTACGTTAGCACTTAGAGACTGAGTAATTAGACACTGGTGTGTTATCGTGGACATGTGAGGACCATTATTGCAGCCAACCAATATCGTGTTGAACGATAATGTTGTCACATTGCACAATCCTACTCCAGAGTTTTGTAGAGATACTTACTTAAACTGAATTTCCTAAAATGTAAATGCTAACACCTCAATTAATTTGTACTCTTCAAAGTCATGTCTTTTAATTATGTTGTGTTCCCAGTGTGTTGTGTAACTAGACAACTCGATAGGTGTATTTAATGGCTCATTGTCTCTGATACCAAACTGAATGTACTGCAGTCATTTATTTTCTATTTTTAGGGTTTCTCTGTGAATGTATTTGGTCTAATTAGAGTTTGTGACCATGTGTTCAAAGGTTGGTTGAGATTGATGATGCACAGAAACGTTAAAAGCCCTGGGGAGGCTGGTGCATTTGGAGGGTGGCCGGTGGCCCTTGCTCTTGCACTAAGGAACGATTGATGATCTGCCTGCAAGACTGACCTGTTTTTACTGGCGAGCCAGTCACACATTGCCATTTATGTACTGATAGCAAGGCATGTCCTCTCCCTGGAGGACTACATGTGTGATGTATAGTTTATAATGTAATGTAAGCACAGGTTTACCTCATTGCCATTGTAGTGGTGTTCCTATATATGCTCATAAAGAAATGACACTAAAGCTGAAGGCAGTTGAAGCCAAGATGTCAGATGAATGACCTTATGACCTAGACGTATAGCAATATTAACCAGCTGGATATATCGCTTACTGCACCAGGTCGTGTATTCGTATTAAGAGTAGTTTACAAAGAGAGACTTAAATTGTATGGATGATAATTTAGGCTTGAATGTACTTTGTAAATGTGAAACAGAATTTTTGAAATAAGACTGTTTGGTAAGCTGACTGAAAAATAAAGGACTAAAGAAACAGTACATTGCAGTAAACAGTAAAAAATCAAGCTGCTAATAAGGATGCTGAAGGATAGCCATTTTTTGGTCTGACAGTCCATGACCATGACCATGTACAGGGCTGACATAAAAACAGCTTATATGCAACTGGATGGTAACAGATCAAATCTAACTCCCGGTCAATGTGGCTGGCCGCTGAGACTGGCTGATAGATTTAGTGACCTGGTGCTTTGTTTGGGTGAGGGATGTTCCAAGCTGCCCACACTGATCTTAATCAATCTGATCAAGGCTAACGATCTTTTCTTTTTGAGCCAAGCAGACCTCTAGCTTAATCTCACCCTCAGGGGAGGGCAATAACATTTTTTTTTCTTTTCCCTGGCATAAAAAAATGGAGTTTGACGTTGGCTAGAGATACAAGATTATAGATGTATGTGGGGCCTGTAGTACTGTAATATGAGATTACTTTGGATCATCTAAACCAGATTATGACTTCAATTCTCATTTGCTCTGGAAAAAACAAAACCAAATCATAGACTAAAAACTTGAATGTTTTCTATGTGTGTACGTCAAGGCAGCAGGAGGAGAAAACAGAGTAAAGCAAATAATAAATGTACTGATGTCATTATGGTATTAACCTAGATTTAGTTTGTTTCTGAAACAAATGGTGCCTGTACACAATCCTTATTAAAATTCCAACTGCTGTTGCTATTTTTTGGAAACCACTGGCCAATACGCTAAGACCTGGTTTTTATCTGGACAAAAAATGATAAATTGCAAAAGCAATTGAGAATGCTAGACATTTATTTATTAAACGGTATAGCATAACAACGCAGTTTGTCTATTCTTTACAATCAATAATGCTTAACTGTGCATTTTTCATTGAACGCACAAGAGATTTGCAGTGTTCAAACAAAGCGATCGATTGTGGAAGATTGCTGGCTAGATTTTTAGTCACAAGTACTTGAAAATAAAAGAGTGGGCTGCAAATAACAAAACAAACACACACATTCACACAGTAACCTCGTCGGAAGGGAAAGAAGACCATGGAGTGGATGGGTGGAACAGAATTGAATGGTGTCTTTCTTCAGCTCTGAAATTGCTCAAGAGCCCTTGGATAGCAGGATGCCTTGATGTTGCTTCTGCCTGCCCAGCCTCTGCCAGATGTTGCAGTGAGATTAAGCATCCTCAGGTCCTGGAGGAGCCAAAGTCCAGCCATGCCTGTTCTCACAAGACGTTAATTTCACCCCACACAGCTCACACTCTTTTCTCTCTTTCTATTTTACTGCTTTGTGATAACAAAGTCTAAAGGGATGGAGTGGGCGTCCAGATGCTTCAGTGTCAACATGCGTTGCCACAGGCAATACTGTTTGCTATGATGGAGAGAGAAATGGATTGGACAATGCATGGCCTGGAGCTCTGGGGTTGTATAGTGTTTGTGTGTTGCATTGGGTGTGCCAGGTTGTGCTTCTCTGCTTGAGTTTTTCTCTGTTCACATTTGCAGACTAGTAAAGCATCATAAAACTTTAAAATGACTACATATGCCCTAGTTTAGCCTCTATCTGATATTTTTATATCCATCCTTCCATCCATCCATCTTCAACCGCCATCGATATACCGCCATCGGGCATGAGGCGGGGTACACCCTGGACAGGACGATATTTTTTACATACATACAGTGTATATTTTGCTAGAATGGTAATCTTGTTTTTCATTACTAGAGCTTTGTCAAATTCTTCCCCAAGTTAATTAGATTATTTTTTGCATGATCAAGAGGAGCTGATAGATTACAGCAGCCCTTATACGCTTTGAACTGACAGACCAACACCAGTGTTTTAAGCGTACATTCCATTCTTTTTACTTTATAGAAATCAACCCCCTTTAGTTGACTTTTTCCCTCTACCTAGCACGCACAAGTTGTAACTTCAGCACTTCGACTGTATTAGGATGACATTGTATTACAATGAGCTTGGGGAGAGATATCAAGGCTTTCTTCAAAGTACTCTTTTCTCATATGTACTAAAGTGAAAAATTTCTTATGCACCTCTGTGCCTTCGTTGCTTTTGAAATAGGAGAAAAAATACATAAAGTCCTTTAAGCATTTCCCTATGGGCTTTGGGGTTATGGGGTATTGGGAGTTTATATTGTTTCATCTGTTGTTTGGTTGTCTTCACCAACTAATATATGCCCGGTCAGGGATACAGTCTTAGTAATCCTCCTCTCTTTTCATTTCCTCTGCATCTATCACTCTATAATTTCCCTCTTCCTCTCCTTCTATCTCTACACCTATCTTCAGCTTTATCCCTGTCGCATAAATCTCCCGTTTTGTTTTGTCTTATTACCACCTATCGACATCTCTTCCTTCCTTTCCTCCTGCCAATTCTCCCACTCTATTTTTCTGTTTCCTCTTCTTCATCTCGGTCACTTCCCTCCCTCTTCTCGTAGATAAACTTATAGGTTGTAGCTAAGAGGCTTATTGGCAAGATGCCTCTAAAGGAAGCTGTGAAATGCAGCGTTACTGGGTTATTGAAGGCTAAATAGAGTGGACTGGGGAAGGGAGAGCAAATGAATAAGAGGTGGACCCAGGTTTATTTACTGGTGCTCACATTGTCTATTTATCATGGTATTTATATTTGAACTTATTTAACAGCTATGACTTGTTGAATTGGGAGAAATGTATTTGCCCACATTTAGGAATATAATTATATTTGAATGCAACTCTTTAAGACTCCTGTGTTAATATCTATCCTTATTAAAGCTTCAACCTTATTCTTTTGGAACGATGTTTAATGTTCATGTTTGACCCTATCATATGAGATCATAGTAACTAATGTACAAAGTAGATTAACCCACCATGGCTACTCTTGGAGTGGTGTCAAAGTGCAGTTTAAGCCCTATTGGGAACAAATAAGTTTAACAGGGGGATTTGGGTAATTACTGCAAACTGTGCTTTTGAAGATATTTACCAGTTTTCAAATTTCAAAATAATACAGAGAAAAGTAATAAGAATGACATCACATAAAGTAGAGCTTGTCTTTGCTCTTGCATATATATATATATATATATATATATATATATATATATACAAATTCCCAACTTGCATATACGGGGCAGTCATATATATGCAAGAGAAAATATATTCATAATAATTATTCAGGTTAGGTTTGATTATGTATAGGTAAAGCACACATGTATGTGTTGTTTTAGACTGTTACAGAGAATATACTGTATGTAATTAACACTTTCCTATTTTCCCCCTGATACCCACTTTCACTTTCGTAACCGGATTTGTCCAATTTTCAAGTCTGAGTCACCGCTTTCCTGACCCTCAATAAAATTCACCATTATTTCCTGAGTGTTTGAACGCTCCTTTTCTGTACTTGAAGCCTTTTCTGAATTAAATTATGCCATGAAATTCTACTGACTGCAAAGCTAAGAGTCCATGCTGGCCAGTTGACACTGTGAGAGATTGCATTTGGGCACACTCACCTTCCCTTCCATTTGGCTCGGAGAGGTTGAGGAAAGTGGTTCCTGAAACCTTTTTCCTTTCTCGTAGGTGTGTACATGTGTTTTTGTGTGTTGATGTGTTCCTCACAAGAAATACTTTTTTCAGTTATTTTGTGTGTGTGTGCATCAGTGATATCTGTAAGTATGCTGTTGTGTGTTTTTCCATCACTTAAGCTCATTTAAAGAGCCACACAGAGTGGATCTAGAAAAATCTAGGTGGCAAGAGGGTTGCAAGGAGGGTTTTAAGGCTTATATACAGTACATATATATATATATATATATATATATATATATATATATATATATATATATATATATATATTTGCAAGCAATCATGTGTATCAGAATTTGCATAGAAAGATCAGGAGACACTCATAAGCACCGGTGAATTTTGGTTTATTCACGTTTAATCCTTCCCTCACAATCAAACAAAACATGCTTCAACAAAACCACCCTGCACTATCCATTTGTGCCTCACTTCCATTTCCCAATCAGTGATTTCTCTCACCAACTGGCTTGTGCCAACTAGAGTAAATGGTGCGGGACACACTTGCAGCCTGGAGTAGCCAGCCAGCGGAAAAAAGTAGCCAGGTTTAGTGTCCGGGGGCATGCCCCTGAGAGAAAACGTTTGACTTTTAAAGCCCACATTTGGTGGCACATCCTTATGCCATTATTCTAGATTAAATGTAATCATTTTAATATAATAAAATAAAATTTGAATGAGTTTACCAACCTCATTGTCGACATGTAGTGAATGATTGTAAAAGAGAATTAGGTTTCTTGTGCATTTTAGCCCACACAGTCTGTAAATAGCTAATAATTTATAAAACCACAGCATCTCCTGACTGACCTGCATTTTTGTAATTAAAAAGACCTTATTTATTTGTTTATTGACACCTTCACTGTAATGTTTACCAAGACATGCCAATAATATCTCACTGGATACAAATTTAAAATTTCAGGCAAATAAATAATATTTCTGACATTAAAATACTGAGTGAAGTTTAGAAAGAACACAGACAGACATCAGCCATTATCAGTCGTTCATCCTCCTGCAGCAACTACTATGAATCACTTCCTATCACTGATAGTGAGAGAAAAGGCTTTTATTTTATTTTTTTTTGGGGGGGGGGGGGATTTGGAGAAACATTACTGTGCATATTTAGTGAGCGGCATATCATGGAAAACCCTGAAGCCCAAGAACTTTGTTGGCGTAAGCAATACTAATAGAATTGAATAGGCACTATTTGGGATCCGGTGTCTAGTTCTTACAATACATCCATACGTAACATACAGACAGCATTCATTTTAGGTTGTATGTGTGTAAGTGTGCTGTGCTTGTGTAAAACAACAATTGCAGACAAAGGTGGAAATATCACTTTTCTATATTTCCTATATTTACCAGAGATGTTGTCAAGTTGAGTAAAACATTACCTTCACTTCACTAGATTGACTGTCATATGTCAACATGTTAGAAAATTCACCATAGTGGTTTTTTAATTTTTACATTTTCATACAGCTTATAAGACGCTGTGAAAAAACACACAGCCCCTGTGTATCAGTGTAATAATGGGAGGGAACACCCTGGAAGCAAAAAACTGTATAGCCTTATAAAGTGGCCGCCTTGACTTAAATGAGTAGTTGGCTGTTTGATTGCCAGTTTGCACTTATGGAAAGCCCTGTATGCAAGAATTACTGTGACTAATGCTCACCCACGGCCTGGCATTGGCCATCCGCCTTCCATCAGCCTGGTAGGTCAGGAACTTAAGGCCCAACCTCTCTAAATACCACAATTCAGAGTGGCTACCTCGAAAGTAAACAGCTTCCTTACTGTGATTGCGACTCACCAAGTGAACATTTGTCTTGTGTGGGGACCGGCCTTTATTTGTGACCCAACATTCATTTAGCTGGCCTGCAATTATGTATGAAGGGCTTTTGGTGGCACTGAGGCAGTGCAGAGAGAAATGGTCTGGTAAAATTGAGATCAATAGGCCGGCGAGATGAATGAAAGTGACCAATAAAAGAAGGGAAACAGGGAATAGAGCTAATCTCTCCTGATCCTCCCCTCAATTTCATAATGGGAAAATAGTAACACTTGCATGAGTTTGCTCTGCCGCTGAGGACCTCCTTTTGTTCAAATGTAAAATTATATTCTTTTTAGGATTTAAGTAGGATATAATGGAGAATTGTTTCTTACTTCATACACCTTTTTATTTCTACCACTTCTCTCTCTTATGCCCTTGGTTTACTTTTTGTCTTTTGCTTTCACTATCCCTCAATAGACTCTATAAGTCTATTGCCTGATGTACAATCATAAATCTCTTTATCTTGTCCATAATGAAGGTTGGCCTATGACTTTAGACACAGCTCTATTATGCACGGTAATAGACAAAAGGCAAAAAAGGATGTTTATATAGAAACATAGAATCATCTCATCTCATCTCATCTTCATCCGCTTATCCGGGGTCGGGTTGCGGGGGCAGCAGCTTTAGCAGGGGACCCCAAACTTCCCTTTCCCGGGCCACATTAACCAGCTCTAACTGGGGGATCCCGAGGCGTTCCCAGGCCAGTGTGGAGATATAATCTCTCCACCTAGTCCTGGGTCTTCCCCGAGGCCTCCTCCCAGCTGGACGTGCCTGAAACACCTCCCTAGGGAGGCGCCTTCCGGCTCAGCTCTCTTTTTGTCACAACGGTGCGGTAGAGCAACTGCAACACCACCCCCGCTGCTCCGATTCTCCGGCCAAACTCACGCTCCATCGTCCCCTCACTCGTGAACATGATCCTGAGGTACTTGAACTCCTTCACTTGGGGTAAGGTAGGTAACATAGAATCAATAGTGCACAAATGACCACATTCTCTGTAGGTAAAATTCACCGCTGGCACTGATATGGAGACTATCAAATATCACAATATTTTTGACCAAATACTTCAATAATGATATTGGAACAATATTGTAAGGTGCTTTCGCAAAAATATTTACACAAGGATATTTTTGATAAATAATCATAAGTAATTTAGATATAATGACTAAGTGGGTAAAGACAAATAATATATTAAGAATGTATGTGAGAAAATGTAATGTCGATGTATTGCCCAGTCCCACAATAGGGGATGCTGCATAACACACTTTATGAAAAGGTCAAAGACTCTGGGACTTGTTTTATTATGACAAAGTCATGTACAATTGCAAAACAGCTCTGGGCGCATTTCACCGGTTACCCGTATGACTTCTGTGTCAACTACTGGGATATTTTCACTCTGGTTATGGCAGGCCCAAATGATGTGTTGATGACAAAACACTCAAAAGACCAGGATCTTGCAGTTAGCGAAGCAACAGCAATCAGTGTTTGAGAGGCTGATCTAGCAACATGGTACTCTCCCAGCTGTGGTGCAACTGACAATCGCCCAAGTGCAAGTGTGTAAGCATTGAATGCTACGTAACAGACATAAGTTGATAACTGATGTTGGGTTGTGTCGTATTTGGGATTTCCTAACCTGAAAATAAAGGATGAAGTAAAGATAACTAGAGCTGCAACGATTAATCAAATTATCGATTACCTGTCCACTAGTAAATTAATCTCTAACAATTTTAATAATAAATTAAACTGTTTGAGTCATTTTTTAAGCAAAAAGGTCCAAATGATCAGGGTGCAGCTTCCTTAATATGAATATTTTCTGCAAACTGGAACTCTTAGAGTTGTGGAAAGACCTTAACATTTGATGATCTCATCTTGGACTTAAGAAAACTCTGATTGACATATTCCCCATTTTTATAGAGCAAACAACTGATTATTAGTTGCAGCCTTAAAGATGACATACGATTTCTAAAGTTAGTTTCAATTTGCTTTTGTAAAACCAAGTAGTGAAAATATATCTTAAGGCTGATAAGAAGATGGCCCCAGATGTTTCCCTCATTAATTATGTTTCGATCAAACTGCATGGTGTGTGCCTTGGAGATTTAGACTAAAGAACACTTCTCCCCTTCATTTCTCCCATGTGAACAACCAGCTTTTGTTGACAATTTGACAGCCTAGGATTTAGTGTTGTTAGAGTCAAGCCAACTAATTTAGTCTAAGTTTTCTCTAAAGCCAAAGCTCCTTGCTCAAATTTGCAAAGCCACAGGTTTATTCAGACTTTGCTGGGTTAGGACCCGGCCTTTTAGCTTTCAGCTCTTCTGCCAATTTTTAAAACATGTTACAGAAATAAATAGGTATTTTATATAAGGAACGAATAGTCATAATTAGCAAGATCATCATTTTTAACTAATAATAAAAAATAATAATTCATTTTATTTATGGGCACCTTTCTGAACATTTAAGGTCACCTTACAAAATAAAAAAACCTCAGTCACTAACAACAGAAATAGAATCAGACAATACAACTACATAATAATACTTATAATAATAATAAAAAGGGTGGGGGGGGGGGGCAATTTGAAACTTAACAGAGAAAAATAAATTAATAGGAGTAGGCCTGTCTGAAAAGATGGATGACGATTCAAATTGGTTGAGATGCAAAATAAATCAGATGCTGCTATCAACTGTGGATATAGGACACTTAACATTTTATTGAAAGTCCTTTCTAAACAGGGTCACACCCATCCACTATTTGCAGTCTGCAGAGGCCATTATGTCACTTACAGTACACAGTCACATTAAAAGCTGACTATTGATTGACTCCTTTTTTGTCATCATATCAAATTAACATTTATAAGTAGGTAAAATGTAAATAGCCACCATCTTGACAAAAGAGAGACAAACGTTACTTTTTGTCCAGCACATATAAAGGCAAGTGTTTTTTTAATTATTGTTATAGGGAATTTATGCTGCTCTAGACATCTCACGCTGAAACATTATTCTGTACTGGATTCAAACTCTAGATGACAAAATTACAAAGTCAGCAAATTATACATTAAGCCATTTCTTCATTTATCACAGCCTGGCTACTGCCGGGATCTGCACACAACTGATTAAATAAAAATGTGCTGCTTAAGTTTCTTTGGCTCGTTTTCTTTCGGCATGGATTAAAACTTTCCAGAAAAATGTTTCCATCAATGTTTGATTTAAATGTGCTGCCCTGCAACTGCAAACACAGCTTAAACTCTCCTTCTTCCTCATTTTGAACTGGGGTGAACTTAGTCTGTTTTAAAAGATAGTATCAGGATAGAATTTGCATGATTTACAATCTCCTTTTGGAGTAGCCAAACCCTGGATGTATTTGAAAGGTTTGCTCTATATAAAACCCTGCTCTTTGTGACATCTTGCGTGCAGCTGCAGACGAGTTCATGATAAACAAAACAGACATCTCTGAGAAAAATAAATAGTTGAACAGTCCCTTTTACAACATCCATGTTGACAGAGGTCCCCTGTTTTTTTCTTTACGCTGTCAGTGTGGCCTAACCGCTATGATGAGTTGTTATCAGAAACACCATAAATGTGTGCAGCAGCTGCCATAAAGGCTCACTCCCAACAGGTCTTATTTATTTATCTGCCACCTCTCCAATTCTCTGAGGGCCGGAGAGGAGGAGCTTTAGTGCCACAGACCTTCAGTGTTCACTAAGTGGGCTGGCTAAGGCCTAGCCTGCTTGCTTTGTCAGCATGTGATCATTCAGAGGGGGAGAGGTAGAAATGAAGAGCGTTAAAGGGACTAGAGGGACATGAGGAGGGCCAAGGAGCAAAGGAAAGAAGTGCAAATAGAGGAATAAATAGATACATTTGGATAGGAAACAAGAGAGAAGGGATAGAATGAGGAAGAGGAGGAGTTTGGGGAAATCTCAGGAGCTGAGGCATCAAACCAGCAGGCTGTTTCAGTGGAAGGAGACATGGCCTAGATACTTCACTGTTAATGACTGTTCAGCTAGGCCAGGGCTTCATTTTGTCAACTAAGCCAGTGTCATATATGAAATGTTATGCACACCATGTGGCCATCAGCCCTGTGTGTGTATGTATGTGTGTGTATTGGTTTTGGTGTAGCTATGCATTTCACACATAAACCATAGTCTTCTTCAAAGTATGTCTCTAACATCTTGTGATACAGCATCAGCTAAGATGAGTGGCACGTCCAAAGCTTTTGGCTTTGAATGTAAGACATGGCCTACCTAACAAGTAATCAAACCCAAGCCCTCAATTTGGTGCATGGCATCACCAACTACTAGGTCATAGCATATTCCCCATATTGCCTTGGATGTTTCGATTTCCAAATGTTCACTTAAATGCATTCTCTGGCATGTTAATTGGAGCCACCACTACTCTGTATTTGGTACCATTTCTATTTTGAAATACAGACCATGAGTCCTCGTATCAGCAAGTCAGGCAGCTTTATTTTCAGGATTGTTTGAGTCATTAGTCCTGCAAAATGAATGAATGCAGAAAACAAGTGGTTTACCAATCCTGGTGCTACAGGTGGCCACTGAGCTTGTACTCCAGTTTGAGACTTTGACTCTATCCTAGCAATTTGATTTCTGTAGGTTTCACCAGGAAACTGAAAGAAAGACAACCATTAATTTTCATGGCTTGACAGTTGGCAATGAATGAAACCAATCCAATCCCCCAGAACCACTTCCTTCCACCTTTTGCCCGTCTGTCTTCTGCTGACTTAAGATTGACAAAAAAACATGCTTACACCTGTGGAGAAACCAGAGCATATCCACGTCACTCTTTAATAGATTTAGTATCTATGTGTGTGTACGTGTCAGTGAGTGTGTATGCTTGAGTGAAAGACAGTGTTTGTCCATGTGCAGGGCCCAGATTAAGCTGTCACACAGGCTGTGAGTGGTCTCTGACAGGCTGATCAATGTGGGGCCAGCTTGCAGATAATGAAGTGGCTAGGTCTTCCCTGATGCCTTTAATTGAACAAGTGTCTCTGGTTCGGCCCATCTGGACAGAAAGCATCCAAGGAATTCGGTGTTTTCTTGTGGACTATGGTCTGAATGGCAGGTAAGGAATAGGAACGTTGGGGCCATATGACACTGTGAGTAATTCAGGAGACTGTAAATCGGTAACATGTGGGAGAACAAACTAGCAACATTAAGCTTTAAGCTTAATGTGCAGAGTCTGCACTGTACTGTACTGTAAATGTAAGCCTGTTTATGCACGAGTATGTGCTCCTTCTCAAAGGAATTTATTTTTTCACTGTCATACTAAACCTTCCAGTCCTTAATTCATAATTTCTTAGTTCAATGAGGCTTTCCTCATAACTCACCTGCTTTGCACCTGTGTTAGATAATCTCACATGATCAGAGAGAGGGGGTCTCATTTTGCTATGTTTCATCTAAGTCAATATTGTTCGACATAATCTGGAGAAGTTTTTGCCAGTGCTATCTTGTTTTGGTGTGTGTATGACCTGTCCATATCTCTGGCTCTCAGGACCAGTGTAGGTGGATAGTACTGCTGGCTGCAATATTGAATCCGTCCACCACCTCTTCAATTGGAAGTAGACTGCCTCAGAGTCACAACAAAAAAGTAGAAGGAAGTCTCGGAATGTGCTGTTGCCTTTGTTCCCTTCAAATATGAAAATAGAGCAGTGTTTAAAAGCAGATTTATTTACATTGGGACCAAAGGCATAACTATATACTGCCTTGGGGGATTGCCTCTGAATGCAGGGAGAATTTATTACAGTCAGACTTGTATGCACTCTATGTGTTTTACTGTTTAATTCTTTCCACTGTCAAAGGTCCTATTGTGAAATCAGCAGGCAGTAGAGAGTGCAAGCTGAACAATTCAGCGCCTTAAGCGAGTGGCCCTGTTGAATAAGATAAGGTCAGAATTCCACTCCTGATTTAGAGGATACAGAGCAGCTCCCATCTGGACACTGACAAGAGCAGCCTCCCTCCTCTGTAAGCCAAGTCA
Organism: Echiichthys vipera; assembly: GCF_963691815.1. NCBI lineage: Eukaryota > Metazoa > Chordata > Actinopteri > Perciformes > Trachinidae > Echiichthys > Echiichthys vipera. The sequence goes on from NC_139847.1 coordinate 17,557,423, forward strand.
ATGAAGAGACCTTCTACCTGCCTTGTTCGCTGTTTCTCCTCTTCGTCAGACAGAGCCCCTATACACTATTCATAAACTTGGGCGGAGGGTTGTCTGACCTTTTTGCTGAAATGTTAGGGCAAATTAGTTGTCAGAGTAGTGGACGTGGCGGCCATGCTAAGCCATAGCTCCTGTCCCATACATCAGCACCATCCTTCCTTTTTTCACCTTTTCACAAGGTACCTGCCCTTTCTACTGCTGTAGTGTTAGTCTCAGCATAGACAGACATGTTTTGCCTCTGCAGCTGTTTTCTGATTGCAGAATAAGGCAGGCAGACATGACACTAAGTGTTTTAAAGCACATTATTCACACATGTTTACAAAGTTCAGCAATGATGTAAATTAAGGTGATTCACAATCATATTCCCACTCTGAGAAAACTGGCCTTCAAAAGCAAATGTTTTATAAAAATGTAACCCTTTTACCCTTTAGTGTTTACACTGAGGTCACACCCAATAATAATAAATCAGTTCCCAGATTATCAGCTAAAGATGGTTAATTCGCTGTGGTTATTCTTTACTGAATTAAGCAAGGGGCTTTATCACTTGAGCGAGAAAAAGGAAAATAACTAGCGCGGTGCCTCAACTGAAAACTTACTATGCTATGTTCTAGCAAAAATTATGTAAGCCCTCAGAACTCTGTAAATAATGTTAACTCTTAATGAATGATAAACAATATGTAAACAATAGGACGCACGCATTTATTTTAACAGTTAAGATCTAAACCTTTTAGATTTCTGGAATAATACTGTAGTATAGGAGAAATGCTTCAGAAAGAGATAGGTAAATAGAAAACAACAAACAAAACACTTCCTTTATGCTTTAAATCAAGATAGTAATACCTAAAGCATCAAAACACCTTTTTTTTTATCCCTTTAAATCAATAGAACAGTTTAATTTAATGTGTATGTATGTGTCATTTTTATTCAGCGGGTGTATATGTCTAATTTTCAATCAAAGGAGTTGACTTTTAAACACTTTTAAACACTTTTTTTTTTTTTTATTTGAGCTCAAACTCAACCTCGAATCTATGAAATTAGATTTTTGGCTTATTTGTAACTAACTCAAAATGTGGTTATCTTTTAATAAACCACCATGTGTTCCTAATATTTTTACTGTATTCACATAGTATATATTACATTGAGTGTTCAGCATATTGTATAATTTCAATAGCAAACTAAATCAAACTAAACTAAAGCAAAATAAATGATCATACTCAAAACACTGCAATAGTACCCACACCTGTACCAATGTATTTTCACAGTTCACATGGAAATAAAAAAAAATGATAATGATACCACGAAAAGTCTAACCCAAGCGCTTAGATAATTTCCCTAACCGTTTGGGCCCAATTGTAGTGTTGACATATTTTTCTCTGCCGAGGAAAAAGGCAGCCAGCTCTCCACTGTCCCGGAGATTTCTGGGATACTTTTCCGGAGATTTCTGGGATACTTTTCCCGCGGTAATACAACGTTTTTTTTTTTTAAACAGAAAACTTAACCTTTATCATTTTTAAAGATGATAAAATATTTTAAACATATATATAACATAATACATGAATTTCAGAGTTAATATATGATCAGTATTATTTTAAACATGACTATTACAAACTGGGAAAAACAGAGGATTCTGGGAAACGCAGTCCTACTCTACTCTTGTCTTCTAGATGCAATATAAAAGGAGAATATGCATATTTTTACTATAACTAAGATTATAGAAACAGTAAAATGAACAATTAATGTTTGTACACATTTTTAGAGAACCCTTCACAAAAAAAAGCCATGAGGTCCATTCCTGCTGAGAGTATTTCCTCCCAGGTAAACTGCAAGGCAGTCCTTTCAATCAGAAATTAATTTGAAAAAATCTCTACTGCAGTCTGCTGCACATCCTTTGTAAATCACTGCCGTAATTCAGTCTATACATCACAAATCCTTGAATATAAAAAAATACAGAGCAGCTTATAATGAGCCCAAATGCAAGCAGCACCCTTTTAAAGCAGAGTAAACACTGAGCTTGCTGAGCTACTGGTCCCCAGAGTCTACGCATATTCATTACCTTACGTAATGGCTTTTTAAAATAAACACCACTGCATTCAGCAAGCATTAGTTATTCCTGCACAGTAATTAGCTTCTAGACGGCTTTTTGTGTATGTGTTACTGCTAGTGCACATTTTCAAAACATTGGAAAATAGTGAAACTTTGTGGTTACTCAGGGAACAAGCCACACATTTGTGTTTCCAAAAGACCAGACATATATATTGACTGATTTGTACAATCATGCTGATTTTGGTTGTTGTTGTTGTTGTTGTTGCTTAATGCTGCTTGATTGTATTGCCTTGATCATAGACTGGAGGATAGATGATATTAATGAGGCAATGGATGAGCTCTTTTACCCTAAGGGTTTTAGTAGCTTTGCATACTTTACTAGGTAGCCACTCAGATTTGATCCTTAAGCTCAGATACAGGCAGGTTTTCTTTCCATGTTGACTTGTGATGGAAATGATTCCTAATTTCCTCTATTCTAGTTGCCAATTTGTCCTCCGCTTGAACTTGATCTTATCTTGTGGTTCAGGGCTAAAACTCAACCCATCTCCCCGTAGGCTCCTTGCCTCTATTTTCTGACCTTAGCCTGACACTGATCCTGCCTTTTGAAGACAAACGAAGATCAAGTAAGGATCAAGGGGTTAGTTGTTCTGGTGATAGAGATTTTTTCTCCCTTCCCCGTCTGTGGTATGTGAGTTGATGAGTCCTGCATGCTAAACTCGTGCAGTAATTGGGTGTTTGCCTGTTTGTAGCCAGCTCCAGCTTATCATTCAGTTTGAGAGGCAATACGGATCTGATATTGACTAAATAACTGGATTAATTAGCCGATCAAGATATTTAAAAAAAAATTAATATTATACACAGAAATACACTTACAGCAATCTAGTCACTTCAATTCTGTTTGCCACACAGGTTAGGGTTTTATACTACATATAAAAGAAAAAAATATTAAAATATCTGTTTGCAGTGCACTTTACATGGAAGTGTTATTTATTTATTTTTGCTGCTAACGTATACCTTGATATTTGTTAATAAATAATATTTAGTACATTTATATTCGTGTTAATTTATTACCTTTTTTTAACAAGGCTAAATGTTTATGTCGAGCCTGATGCCTTCACTCACATGGCAAGGTATACGGTTGATTCATTCAACAGTAGGATCAGATTTGTATCGGGTATTGGCCGATACGCTCAGCCCAGGTATCGGTATTGGATTGGATCAAACAATCTGGATTGGTGCATCTCTACTATGCACAAGTAAAGAACGCAGTATATACAGTGTGTGTGTGTGTGTGTGTGTATATACTGTATATCTCCTCTTCTTAAAGTGATAGTGCCATCTTCATACACTCTAAAGTTTGTCTTAAACCATACCTTACTGTTTGAAGAGTGTCCATATCCAGCTTCAAGTTGATCCGCTTAAACACAACCATCACTTCTCGCATCTCCACACACTGAGAAGGCAAACCAGCCAGTGTATACCAATCATTTACAGTCACCATATCACAGCCCGTCTGCCCTTACCGTTTACTGAGGGCCATGATTAAGTGCCATGATGGAAAGCATCAACATCCATTTCATCCATATTTGATGAGTGAATGTCTCCCTCCCTCCTATTAGACACAACAGGAGGAAGCTGTAATCAACATTCAAACACACTGTGAATAATGATTTACCCAGACAATGGCGATGTTTATACAAGCACAGAAAAAGGTTGGGTTTTTTTCTCTCTCTATGATAAAGAGAACACTGATAAGGTAATAGCATGACTGATTTCCTGTTTTTTTTATTATTTGGCTGGTTCAGGCTGCCTCCTGATCTGTCAACTAATGTTATTAGCCCTCTTCACATAAATACCTTTGTCATCTCCGGGACAGCAGCACCAGAAAAAGCGTATCAACAAAGAGCCTAGCATGCTTTTGTTTGACCACATTATTGATAGAGAAAATAAAAAAGCAAGTGTCTCTTATGCTCTCTGCTCACAGAGGGTTAGAACATTGCTGAGCTGAGCTGTGTTATGCTCAATTTCAGAGTAACCCTGTAAACCTTAGATTTTTATGAGCTAGACCCCATTTCTGCAGGGCAGCACCACATTAAAGAGAATGTGAATCCACAAATGAGGTCAGCCGAGCAGGTTGTTACATTAAGGGCATATGAATCATAGTGTCTGACTTGCAAATGGCATGAAACAATTAGCATATATAAATTGAGACAGATTATTCAAAAAAGTATATTAGAACCCAGTCCGACACTATCACAACTTCTCAGTTTCCAGGGTTTTAGTTACACCTAGCTAAAAGTACTGCAGTCTAGTACACCAAGATTTTAATTTTCAGTTTTTATGAATTTTATTACATTATCCAGATTGGTGTTTACTTAGCCTACCCCCACCAAAGTGCTACTTCACCCCCTTTAATCCTGGTCTGTATCATGGCAATGTGAGCATTGTGTTCAGAGAATGTGCAAAACGATTTGGGCCGATATCGGAAACACAGTCTGAACACTATGCCCACATTGCTATTACACCAGGATAAACATCTGGAAATGATATCTTTAGTATACATGAGGTAGAAAAAACATTAGAAACAACTGAAAGTACAGCAGAATACATGTCAGTAGTAGCACAAACTACACTGAAATAACCATACAGTTGACTCAACAATTTAAAGACTGAACATTATAACCTTAATGAAGGTAGGACGTATTGCACGGCTGTTTTATGAAACTGCATTAGTTTTGACTGGGTGATAATGTGGTTTGATAATTTGTCTTCTTTCGATGAAATTGTATGTTGATGAAATCATATTGAGATATTGTGATATACAGTTACATCATATAAATTGATAATAACAATCACATCCTTCTCTACTATTTCAGTAGATTTGATTTTAAATATTATAAGTTCATATTTTGCACTAAAGTTAATAAAATTAGAAAATACTATACCACGTGACTATTTCAGATAGACTATTTATTGAATAGTTTTATTGAAACTACAGAAAAAAAAAATCAGTGCACTCACATTTGTACAGCAGTTAATATGCAAGGATTCTTCCTTTACATATAAGTACAGACAACAGCTTGCAGACAGCACAACAGCCAACCTTAATTACGTTAACTAAATTTTTATTATTTATATTAATAAGCTTCAGCTAATATGAGCTGCAGTCATTTCAAATGGCAAATATTCTAAAAATTAGAAGCTAGCTGAATGTTTTGTACTTTGCTACTCTCTGCCAATGATAGCGTTAGAGCCGCAGCTACACAAGTCTGTATTTTGCATTCAGAGTCACTCGCACATGCGCACCCAAACAATGTTTCATATTAACACACACTAATTTTCACTTCTGTGTATGAGTCGGGTGCTCGCATTGTGAACTGTTGTAAAGGAGAGGAATGCTTCCACACTATCAGGCTGAGGTAGACAAATAACAGAGGGAGCATTCAAATAATGGTCAGTATTTGATCAGATTTATTTTAGATGATAGTAATTCTTCAAAATTAGCCCTGATGCTTGAGATTGACTCTGGGTATCTACATTGGCATTTTCCTACATTATGTTGTTTTGAAATTGGCTTTAGCAACATTAATCAGTTTGCTCTAGTATGTTTTTCTTCCAGTTGCGCTGCCTAGAATGTTGGATAATTTAGTCATTACAATGAGTGAAATTCAAGCCAAGTTCATTCAGATTCATTCTAAATTAATTCACCCCGGTAGGTCTGTCTTGAAACAGAAGCACTTCCTTGTTATGATAATGTAACCCCAAAAAGGAACCATTGCCCACCAAGTACTCTAACTAAACATCACAAAGAGGAGTCACCTCTAACCTTGCTAATAAAAAGTAAAGACCTGCGAACATTTCATACAATGTTTCAATCCTTTTCCCAGCACACATTGTGACATTCCGCGTTTGCTCTTTCCCTTATTCTCTCATACTTCTGTCATGCCTGCCACATTTAAGTGGGCACATTGACAGCACTGACTGATGCAGGTCCAACCAACATATGAAAGGCAGACACATGCCCAGTCTGGGCCTCTCGCCCTTCCAGCCCTCCTCATGCCAGTCCATTCTCAATCTGAGCAGCCCGGCAGGTGGATAAAATGAATGATAACAGTTGAGTTTTTTGGTCCTCCTTTTTAATGTTGGGAATTGTGGTTGGTTAGAACCCCTCCACCAATCCTTGTAACTAAATCCTGGAATATAGACATTATGGCATGACCGATATGGGACTTTTTATATCAATACCGATTTTAGATGGGAAAACTTTACAATTACAGATATGGTGGCAGATAAGGTGATTTTTTGAGCTACAATGATTGTACATTATACATACAATGTTTTACATTGTCAACCAATTCTAGAATTAAACAAAGAGAAAAAAAATAATAGCTCAATAAACATCATATTCAGTATCAGTAAATTGCTGACCTTTTTAAATAAAGAGTAAATAAAATTAACTAAACATCTACAGTATACAACGCAATTTCTTAATCACCTCAAGGTTTCTTGCATCAAGAAGTTAAGAAGTTCAGAGTCAAACAAGGAAGCCATGTCATGCTTCTCTATGCTACTGTGCGTCAGCAAACAATACAATTGTATTGTGATTGGAATCCACAATGCTTCAAACCCTCTGCACACCAGCTTAGGAGAAGGAAACCATATTTGAACTCAGCCATTGTTCATTTCAATATGTTCACACTCACAGGAGAGGTGGTTTTAGAGACCCATTTAAAGTTGGCTCTATCTCATCTCACTGCCCATCCAAGATGCCTTAAAAGAGTGATGTGTATATATACAGTATATGTTGAGTATATATTGTATGTATATTGGTTTCCCAAAGCAGTCAAAAAACCTGTAGATGTTTACGGCCAGTTAAACATATTTGGTAAACTCTGTTAAGAAGGGGCACTTTTTATGCGCCGTGCAATCTGTCTTGCTCCAGCAGGAAGGACGGAAACACAATATGGTAAAAAACAACAAAGCAACAGGTGGAGTTTTAATGCTGAGGCAAAGATGTCTTCTGTCCTGCCTGTGAACTTTCTTTCACCCAGCTGTTTGGTTGTTAGTCGTGCATAGACTGCCATCGCAAGTATATGCTGTTGAGAGCCATTACTCTCATTAATTAGCCCGAAAGTAGTGGTTACAAGTCTTGCAGGAAGGACACTTTTTACTCCACTTAAAGGTGTTGTTACCATTGCATACTGCTGTCCTTCCATTTTACTCGACTCTAGGTGATCTCTGTAATGTGCAATGAAAGGACTGGGGTGACAGTATTTAAATGTTCATGCTCCCCCTAACATTTCTTCAGGCAGTTTTCTCTTAGCTCCTTTTTTTTAGTGTAGTCATGTTTGCTATGCTAAGGTAAAGTCTAGGAGGCAGCTGTTAACAGAGCAGGAAATGTAGCCTCAACATTAATGGGAATTAATTGGGATTTTTACACAACTGTATCAGAAGGCAGCAGACAAACACACTAGCCATTAGTCCACCAAGCAATCCCAAAGACCCAGAAGAGCCAATTTACCTGCTATTTACTGCCAAAACAATCTTAATAGGAGACAAAGGACATCTAGACTAGCATATCTTGTTATTGCTATTTCCCTGCTTAATTGTTGTCACCATTTGGGGTCCCAACAGTCCTGTCCTCTTTTCCCCTGTTTTTTTCAGACTTCACCTTATAATAACCCTATGTTATTAGTAGCCATTAGTGAACTGCATATTTGATATCCACAGCTGCTAAAGTCCTATCAAGACTACTTTCCCTAGGCAGCACAGATTAGCACATCTAAGGAGCAGAATCTCCAAAGTAGCAGGTGCCCTGTTTATCCCACTCATAAAGCAAGTCTAATAGATGTGACTCAGCTCTTCTTCTCTCTTGAAAAATAACATAATATTGTGAACAGTCTGCGGCAGAGACACTATAGAACCCAAAACATATTATTAACAAGCAATTTTACGTGAGCAAATATTACATTACAGCAATTCTGATGTGAGTGAAGCACCTCATTTGGATTCTATGTCTCTTTGTGTGAGCTGTTGTGGCTGAAAGGATCACATTAATAACAAGCATACATTTCAGATGGCTCAGTCTTATTGTAGTCATTCATTGGACCCAGGTCTGTTTGAGAGTAACATGTGTACAACTACTGTTGGCAGAATGTATATACTATGCTGGGGCCGGAGCTTATAGGGTCACTAGCCTCTCTGTCTCTGTCAGTGAGTTAATTTGTTCCTGTACTGGAGCTGTTTCACACTGTGCCCTGACTTTTAGACATCCAAAGATCTCTGAGCTTCCCCCATTAAATCTGCAGCTGTTTTTATATTACCTGAGCTGCCAAACCCTCTAAAAGAAAGCCCCTCTTTTGAATTATGAATCAGCCATGTCTGTGTGTGGGAGGGGGTGGTACAGTTATGAAAATGTTTTATGAGACTTTATGCTAGATGTTGCTTGGTTATGGTTTAATTATGCCTGTGTAATTTCCACTCTGCTGTAAATGTTTTCATACACTGTATTGGCCAAATAAACAATAAACATGTAATTAAACATAAGTTAGCATGTGATTCAAGCACACACAGAGATGCATAACAGAGCTATTACACAGTCTAGGTGCTTGGAGTAGCATGTTCTTCGAAACACAGCATTTCTTTTTCCAGTTAAAAGATAATACATTAAGGGGGGTACACTTTTGCTGTACCCCCCAACTCACCCTGCAATCTCCACACATAACAATGGAGGAAGTTGACGTCAGAGAGAGGGGGAAGCCATAAGAAGATGAGAAGCATTTGAGTTTGAAAAGGGAGACAGCAGAGTACAAGGAATCACAACTCGGCTTCCCTGCATATTCATCCAGAGCTCTGTATGGAAACCCCATTGGTGTTTTTAATAAAAAGAGGCATCACTCAAAACTAGGCGCTGACACATTCTACCTCCTTTCAACATGCTCCGTGGTTCCTACTTGCACCATTTCCACTTTTCTCCTGCATCTCTACCTTCCCTTTCTCTCTACATGAAATGACATCAGACACCTAATGAATATTTCATAACACTTCTTCCTTGTGCAAATAATGGATGCTATAAAAACCATAAATACATCTGTCTTCATCCTGGAGCTGTGTCTCTATGTGTGTGTGTGTGTGTGTGTGTGTGTGTGTGTTTTCATGCTTGAGAGGTACCTACAGTAGAGCCATGGAGTTATGGAGTTAAGACTTATATTTCTGCCATCAAGGACGTTGGGCCTAATCCACCAACATCTTAAGTTTTTTCGTAAATTTGTTCATGAGCTTATTCCTAAGAAAATTCTCCGTTGGATAAGTGACATTTTCTTAAACAGCAATATTGTTTGTACCTCTGTTCTCAAAACCCCATTGCCTTCTAAGTTGAAGGCGCATGCTAGTTGATACTAATTAGCACAGGTAAATACCCCCAATCCCTATAAAAGGATACTGCAGAGCTATCTGTGCACAGCCACAGATTCCAAATCCATAGCCATTTAGCTCATCTTGTAAAGCATGCGCCTCAGGTGCAGAGGTTATATTCTGACTGCTGCATCGATGATTCAAGTCCAGGCATTTGCTGCTTGTTGTCTAGCTGTACTATTTAATAAAGGCTACAAAAAGACCCAATATAATCTTAAAAAACGAAACAAACACATGTCCGGGATCCCAGTGGTGAGTGGTGGATGGCTATGAGCTCCAGAGCCTGCCCAGTGATGCAGAGTCCTGATCCAAGTCGTGGCGTTCCTCCACGATGCGATGGTGTCCTCTAAGTGAACAAACAATTCAGCAAATCCAGAACAGGGCAGGCAGGTGGAATGGCTTACAAAAGCAAACTGCAGCAAAAGAACACAAGGAAGGGTTAGATACACAAGCTAAGGACACAGGAAAAAACAATAGACATAAAGGGAGCCAGGATCTCAACAAATGTACTGCTCTTGCTGACTGACAATCTGGCAATCAGTGAATCTCAGGCTGGTCTTCTTATACTGGGGGAAATTATTAGTGATGATGATTTCCACCTGACACAACCTACAGAGAGATAGCCCTGCCCACTAACTCATAGACAGACAGATACAGAGCAGGGGAAAACACATGCAGTATCACAGGGGAAAACAGACAATGACGCCAGAGGGAAGAGGAGGGCTGCCATGATGCCATCAAGAATACAACTATATAGATGAAGAAAATACAATAACCATCTTTTTTGTACAAACATATCATCACTCAAATGTTCATAAGAGTGCTCTTGAGTGTGCGATGACGGCTTGATAGCTCCCCAAAAGTGACGGTCCCAAAGACAGTCATTTAAGGTATTCCCTATCTCACTGATGTATGTTCAAGGGGTAATTTTTTCCAATACGTTATAATCAGTTAGTATATGTGATCATCTTGGGATTGGTCCGGCGGCTGTATGGTACGTGGCTCTACCGCCCCCTCACTACTGCCCAGACTCTGGTTGCAAAATTACAATATGGCAGCACTTTTATACAGTGGGAGGAAGTGGAGCCGCGTTGTCCATCTTTATCTGTGGCAGTGAAAGAAGTACAACTTACAAATTGGTATAATGCATTTGCAGTGTAGTTGGAGGATCTACAATACATTATAATCATATATTAGTCATAGCAGAATACACTATGAAGCTGGTGTAACTCCGATAAGAAGTAGTGGCTATACTGCTGTGTAGTTATAGTTTCAAGAATTAATATCACAGAGTTTTTAATTGATTGTGTTATTGTCTTGCTCTAATTTTCCACTAAACATATCATGGACGTACACTATGCTTAGTCCATATGCAAGCTTTCCAAAGCTCCACTAACCCCAGCCAAGCTTTAAATAGCATGTTTTATTGATTGCTCTAACTTGCAGCAAACTGCATAACCATTCAGTTGCACTCCACTTAATTTTCAATATGTTGCATTTGTGTGGCCCAGAGGCATTTTGTGTCCCTTGTATTTTTGAACTCAAGCCATGGATGCATAGCACTGACTCAAAAATAAATGTCAATTTACTTGCCTGACTTTTATCTGAAAGTGGAAGGTATCATCTTGATTAATTTCTTTTCTGTTTAGTGCAGCCGTTCTGCTCATCAAATATCCAGGAAATTGGGATCGGATGTGAGTCATCAGAAATGAAGCATACAAGGGTTTTAGTTCCCAAATTAGCTTGGCTTTATTCAAGGGTGATGCTGGCCAGCCTGACGTTTTCCTTTTGCTTCATTTCCCTTTATTTTATTGAAAGCAAAGCAGAGATGCCGACAATTATTATAGATGACATAGCAAGATCCTTATTTCAAAATGCTTTTATCTTTCATCCATTGTTCTTCCGTGTGACAGTAGCTCACTTTGAGAGTGCTATTCTGTTGTTTTATTGTCTCTATGCATTGCAGTGATTTGCTCTGCAGGAAGAAGTGGTTTGCTCAAGATCTCCCCAGCTGCAGTAAAATTTTTGGTGTAATAGCAAGTCAGAACTCGGAAGCTATTGTAGTCCGCTCAGTAGCATTTAAAATACTCTGCTTTGTGTCTTAAAATTGCACTGGATTGATGACTGCCAAGAGTCTCAGACACAGGTTGTGTAATGATTGATGTATGGGTTGGTGGTGTAGTCCAGTCAGACAAATGGACGATAAAGACATTCAGTGCCTCTCTGTGCACTACAGTAACTATGTACTGTAGCAAGCTTTACATGGCAAGTACATAGACTTCTTGCAGGTAAGTATTCAGATTTTCTTTTTTGGAAACACTGCTTTCTAAACTTCTAGAGGCTACTTTGTATACATATCAGTTTGAGTAAGAATTTTTAAACATGGATAATCACAAACTTTACATGCACACTGTACATGTAAAGCCAACTGAAAACACGGTTACCCATATACAATACATGGCCAAAATCTTCATCCTCCAGGAGAAATCTAGCTGGAGAAATCAGGGTCCTCTCATCCACCACCCCAATTATGAGAAACAGGTTTACTGTCTACATGACATTGAAGTAATCAGCGTACTGGAGAAGGCAGACTGTAACCTGGTTACTTAAGTACATATGTATATGTAAATGCAAGATAAATTGCCCTTCTTATGAATGGAGTTCAGAAGAGGTTACTGACAGACTTGTCAGCTTATGTAATGCCCACTCTTTCTTGATGTTCTGACAAAATCAATGTATTGACTTGGCCATGCACTCTCTGTATGCCAGGTTCCTCCTCTGCTTGCAGTACAGTACTTTATGATTGTGTGAATGTGAAAATGTTTTATTAATTGAAATTTCCTCACATACCATTTTAAAAAATGGGCACTTTATTCTATTACAGCATTTATTCCAAGTGTTTTCCTATTGTGTCTTTTCACACTGGCCAATCAATAGCTAATGGACACTAATTCAAAGAACAGAGAAAGTCTCACACCATGAGTGCCCAGTCAGACAGTGCTTCTGAAATCAAATTTATTCTGGCCTGATTAAGGCCCTGTGTATACCTTACTTTACCTCATACGTGTTAATAAAGATACTCCTTCTATATCTGGAAACATTTCAAGTTTTAATTCTTTAATTGTATTACATTATGTATATATAAATTACACTTGCGGATGTTACTGTGTAAGAGATGAGCTGCATTAATTGTCCTCTGTAGAGGTGACATGTATTTTTAGGGTGTGCTACAACTCTGTGGTCCTGTGCTAAAAAACTGTCAGCCTCTGTAGCACTAGTGCTATGTGCTGAAAAAGTTAACATACAACCCTGTCTCTTAGGCTGATGTATTACATCCATTGTCAATTATATGTGCACAAACCCCTAGGTCTGAATCACATGGAGTGGAATGGAATGGAGTCACTGGAAAGCCTAAACATTTAACTTGATTTTAAAGATTTGATTATTCACTGTGCAACTGCAATCAGCCCACACACAGTTCAACTCCCGAGTAAATGAATTCATGTATTCTTTATTGTGCCTTTAAAGCACTTATTGTCGAAGTGGCTTCCTCTAATGTTTTAAAGTCTGAAAGAGTTAGACACCCACGGCGTCTGTACGACTTCTGATTGACTCCTTTTTTTCCGAGCAGACACATGCAGCGCTGTATCTTTTTGATTGCTAGGCAAATGCAGAAACTCATCCATATTCGCATGGTTATTCAACAGCTTTCCAGAGTGAATTCATCTGATTATTTTTTCCCATTTTACTTATGACACAACATATACAATGAGGCCACCTATTATCCTGGGTGCACTCACACATTGCAGCCTTGACATTTGACCCAGTTTTCTTTGATTATCTAGCGGTAAATTGTACTTGCTGCATTAAGAGAAGGAATAATAGAACAAGGCAGGCAGAACACTGGAGAGGTTTCCGCCACAGAGAAACAGGTGAGGACTCTCCTTAACTGGTCACTATGAAGGCCAGTTAGATAGAGAGGAGGATAAGCCTTGATGGGAGAGATGGTATTTATTTTTCAGGGTGAGCTGCTACCCACAGCAGGGTATAAACACCCCCACACCTTGACAAAGATCAGGCCAACTTGGCAATCTGACACACACTGTGCCACTGTGAGTTCCTTACCGTGGGATTTATTCTGCCTTTGCTGTATAAACAGTTTCTTATCTTATCGCTTCCCTGTCGGCTGCAGGCCTGCCCTGACAGCATGCAGCTTGAGAGGAGCCATCATTAGGGGAATCTATTCTATGTTTACACAGCAGCCAAAAGTGTCCCACCACGGATTTTGTTTTCCTCCCCCACGTGTCACCAACAGTATATTTGGGAATCAGTGTGAAGACCAAAAAGCTGGACCACAAGGATGCAGTTTGTGCTACAAAATTAAACACAAAGCAGTGCTACTTATAGTGCACTTGTCATTGACTAGACGCCCTGATAATTTCTGTATGAAACTTGAGAATCTGTTACATTACCCAAAATCAATCATTTTGATTAACAAACTGCAAAAAATATAAAAATAAGATTTTGGTCCACATTTTAGCTTGGTCATCCAGTACACGGTCAAATGACTTCCTTGATTTGTATTTAAAGAGGTCCCTCAAGGAAATGAAAACCCAAAGGCACACATCATTATGAAAATATGAACAAAACTATTAAAAAAACAAAAAACAAGTTGTGTTTCTTTTGGGATATTGTTGGCATTTTACTCAATCTGAGACTCTATCTCAGAATAGATAGACATCAAAATAGCAATGGACAAAATTTTAGAATTGAAAACCCTGCAGTGTGAACATCCTTTCTCAGCCGTAGCAGCCAGTGGAGAGACTGAATTGAAATGCTGCTATACTGGGTGTGTCCCTCAAGGAAATGAAAACCCAAAGGCACACATCATTATGAAAATATGAACAAAACTATTAAAAAAAAAAAAAACAAGTTGTGTGTCTTTTGGGATATTGTTGGCATTTTACTCAATCTGAGACTCTATCTCAGAATAGATAGACATCAAAATAGCAATGGACAAAATTTTAGAATTGAAAACCCTGCAGTGTGAACATCCTTTCTCAGCCGTAGCAGCCAGTGGAGAGACTGAATTAAAATGCTGCTATACTGGGTGTGTTCTTGTGTGTATGTATGCAGTGTTAGTGTGTGATTGCACGTACATGCACACAGGCAGGTCTGTGTTTACAGTGGGTAGAGATAAGGACAATCAGCTCAAGTGTGCTGTTGCTTTAAAATAATATTCCACAGTGAAATTACATGATAATCATCATCACTACCACTTTGTATTATCTGCCATGATGTGCTTCAGCATCCCAAAAATGATGGAATAGAAAAACATTTTAAATTTAAGTCATACAGCAAAATTGTCTTACCTGTGTGAATATTCTGCATCACAAGTATAACTCCCTGTTAGAAACTGCTTTTGTGAACAGATTGTAGGTTAAACACACACACGCCGACACCGACACCGACACACACACACACACACACACACACACACACACACACACACACACACACACACACACACACACACACACACATGTACACATCCATAGGCATACACCAGAGCCTGAGAGAGATTGTAATGGAACTGTCCGTCAAGTCAAATCTGTGACACACATGGAATGTTTCAATCTATTCCAGCAGCAGAGGGGGGACAGAGGGCTTTCAAGAGGGTATGATAACAGCACTGGAATGTGTTCAAAATACAGCTTCACAACAAATGGATATTTCAGGCCTTTCAGGAACATCTTGGTCTTTTCAGTGCTTCCAAAAGCAATTATACCAGTTACTGTATTCACATTGTTGATAGAATAGATATTTGATTTCAGCCAGGCAAAAAAAAGAGTGAGAAACTGCAACTGGACAGCAATGTTTTCTGCATGCGCCTGCTTCTGCTTTCTTTATTGCTCAGGGGATCCTTCCCAATCAAAAATGATAGATTTTTGGGCATTGATTTTTGACATTAAATTATTCACATTTTAATGACATGAAAAATAACAAAGGGTAGTTAAAAAGGCACCACGCTTCATTCATGTCACAGTTCAGTTCAATTCAATTCAATTCAATTTTATTTACAGTGTCAAATCATAACAAAAGTTATCTCAGGACACTTTACAGAGAAGGTATAGACCACACTCTATGACTTATTTATGATTTACAGAGATCCAACAATTCCCCCGTAAAGTACGGTGGCAACAAAAACCTTCCCTATTACAGGCAGGAACGTTGGACAGACCCAGCTCTGTGGAGGACGGCAATCCGTCTTGACCGGTTGGGGAGGAAGAAAAGAAGAGAGAAAAAACGGACAGATGGACAGAGAGAGACAAAGACAGATACAAAGACAGATAGACAGACTTCCAGAGATGCATTCTCTAGAATCAGTAAACTACTTTTCAGCGGAAAAAGGGGGTTGCCTTCACGGCTGAATACAGCAGACAAGAATGCAATGACAGTAGCATGCCACTTCAGGCCATTTACTGTAATAGTCCACCAATGTGATGGCGGTCTGGTGGAGCAGAATGGAATGGGCCCACGATATCCATGGCAAGTTTTTCCCGGGCTTTATTGGGAAGGGGCACCTGTTGCAGTGGGGCAGCTCTGGTTATGGCAGTTTTGTCATGTTGGGCAGGCGGTGCATGACTTAATGCCTGCTTCAACATCAGAGTACATACCAGGCCACCAATAAAGCTTCCTAAGTCTTTGTTTTGTCAGTTCAGCCAGCTCAGTCTGTGCGGTAGAAAGGCAGAAAGGCAGGATCAAGGCCTTTAGCTGTATGGGGCCAACCATTTCTTTGATAAGCCATAATCTGCCGCAGTACTGGGCAATCTTGGTAAACAGTATGTAGCTGCTCTGTAGCAGCTGCAAGGTCCTCAGACACTATTGCTATGATGTCCTCACCCTGCTCTTGTGGGTCAGAAGACGGCAGGGGCATGCGAGACAAACAGTCTGCTATGACATTATCAAAACCTGGTTTGTATTCCAGTGTAGTTAAAGCACATGAGGCGAGCAGACCATCTCAAAATCCTGATACCTGCTCTTCCGAAGCCTTTGGTGGACAGCTGGGCAGTAAGTGGGCTATGGTCTGTGCGCTGATTACACACAAGGGCTTGTAGCAATCAGATCTGTGAGATCAGTAAATCTAAATTCTACATTTTTCCTCCGCAGAGCACAAAGAGGTTCCACCACAGAGGCGTAGCAGGGAATTAACTTTGAATACTGAATACTAATATAAATTGAGTGCCAATAAACAACATAGCTAATGGCTCATAAGCCCTAGCTATAAGCTTTGTCAAAGAGGAACGTTTTAAGTTTACTTTTAAATACTGGGACGGTGTCTGCCTCCTAAACAACACTTGGGAGTTGGTTCCACAGGAGACGAGCTTGGAAACACCCATTCTACTTTTGGAGACTCTAGGAACGACAAGTAGTCCTGCATTATCAGAGCCCACAGGCTCAGAGCCTGACCAATAAGAGCTTTGTAGGTAAGGAGAAGGATTTTAAATTATATTCTAGATTTTACAGGTAGCCGGTGCAAAGAAGCTAATACAGGAGAAATATGTTCTCTTCGATTGGTTTTAGTCAGTACTCGAGCTGCAGCCTTTTGGACCAATTGGAGACTTTTAACAGATTTATTGGACAAAGATACAAGCTACATGCAAACTGAAATTCAAAGCCATGACATTTCAGTCATATACTGTAGTAGGTATCTGAAAGTTTGGTTCTCAATGTTCTCATATTATTTGTGGGCACATGCATTATATAGAAGTGTGTGTATGTGTGTGTTGGTCTTGCCCATGCACCTGCATGCTTAAAGGTAAAAGTATTATAAATCACTGTCTCTTGTAAGAGCATATGTTTGTGTTTTTCTTGCCTTCTCGGCCCGTTATGAGGCACTGCTTGTCTTGACAGTTGGAATGGATGGCAGTCATTATTTATGATGTTGTCCACTCGTCATCATGTGTTGTCTCCATTGTCAGCTGCCACAAGATGGTAATCGCACAAATGCCATTCGGCTAAAACCTGGTAGATAAGTATCTGCGGTAAATAACTGTACAGCATGCTCTGCTTGTGCGTGTTTGTCAAAGAGAAATATATAAAGTGAGATAAAGATAGGGTCATGGATGGAGTCTTCTCCACTCTGATCACATGTATGTACCAGATTAGAATTCCAATTTAAATCTGGCTTTGAGTCTGAGGATGAGACTCAGCTTTTTTTTTTGTGTTTCCCATATGGTATTTCATCATCATATAGTCAGAGTTTTAAACTAACGTTTTTGATCACCAGCCAATCAGAATTTCTATCTATCTATCTATCTATCTATCTATCTATCTATCTATCTATCTATCTATCTATAATAATATATATCTATCTATCTAAAATACACAGAAAGTGCAAACATTTCATTTAAAGCTTGGGATCTATTTTCAATTCAATTCAGTTCAATATTGCTATCTATCTATCTTTCTTTCTACCTGTCTCTAATACATACAAGTTTATTTGGCTCTCCCGATGACTTCAGGCACTCTCATGGTCCTTTACTGCCCCAACTTTAGAATGACTAGTTCCCACCACCAAATTGTTTGTTTTGTTTTGTTTTTTCTCTTGCGTAAATGCAGCAATCCCAACAAAACATGACGACATATTCGTGATCAAACACAAGCCATTCACGACCCGTCAGACATTTGGCATTCAATTTTCTTTTCTTCGTTTCTCTCTTGAGATCCTCATCCCCTGCTTTTTTCCTCTTCTCGCACACAGAAGTCTGTCCCAACCACCGCCGCATTTAGTCTAATCTGAACTTTTGACTTTACTTTACTAACGTAAGCTAACTCCCTCCTCTTCAGTCATTTAGTTTAATCTGATCTTTTGACTTTACTTGACTAACATTACCTAACTCCCTCCTCATTCAGTCTATTTTCCTGCTTCGGCTCCATTCGTTCTTCTTCTTCCTTGTGTTTTCTGTTGGACGCCCTGTTTGTTTCCATGGTTTCTCACGCTGGTTTCACTGCAAACTGCGCACAGCCAATGGACGTATGAAACGCC
This sequence comes from Echiichthys vipera, assembly GCF_963691815.1. NCBI lineage: Eukaryota > Metazoa > Chordata > Actinopteri > Perciformes > Trachinidae > Echiichthys > Echiichthys vipera. Next base: position 17,575,967 of record NC_139847.1, read on the forward strand.
ATCACGTAGCATTACATCACAGCGTTCATGGGAAATCTAGGAAGTACCACAACAGGGATAAATAACTGAGAACAGAGACTTGTATCATGCATGTAATGCCTCATAGTCTACATCATTAAGCTATTTTTAACATTTAACCAAAGATAAAACTTTTCTTCTTTTTTTCAAACATTAAACTGCTTCCGCTTATTTATCTGGCTAGTTTTAATGTTGCATCACTTTGTTGGACTTTTCCAGCAGGCTATGACGTTTATGGAAATATGATCTTACATTCCGTACACTGTAGGCAGAAGGGCCGCACACCACACATTAGTTCATCATACAATTTAATTTTTTTAATGGCACAACAGGTATGCATCTTACAAATCTACTTAAAGCTGCATTAGGTGTGCAAATATGTATAAGTAACAAATGTGTAGGTGCCAAATCTAGGGATGCACTGATTTATTGGCAGAATATCGGTATTGGATGATATTTACCTTGTTGACTGCCATCGGCCTAGCAGCAAAATAAGATGGTTATCAGCGTTTGTATTTAATGCATTACAAGCAGTTTAGGATTCAAGCATTTGACAATGTCAGAAAAATCTGCTAGAACTTTTCATTTGCATAATTACAACCCAAAAAACGTCCGTCGCTACTTTTTTTGAGCAGATTTCGAATGTGAACCCTACACTAAACATCCTCTCACCCTTTCCTGTCACAACAGCACAGTGAAACCCTGTTTAGCTTGCCAGATGCTGTGGCATTCACCAGATTTTCCCTAAAGCACTGGTACGTGCGTGTATATGGGCAGTGCTGCAGGAAGGATGAGGTATAACAAAGGAGATAATGGAATCCCGCCGAGGTAGCGTGGTGGTTTGTTGGGCTTCAAACCCTCACCACTTACTCTGCCTGTATTTCTCTCTTTGTCTCTCCCCTTCCCCTTATGGTGACATTTTTTCGGGGCCGTGTGACGGCATGAATGACAACTAGGGGCTCTTTGGAGTGCATGTCGGCAGAGTGGCCTGGCTGAAGGAGATAAGGAGAGGAGGACGCACACATGCACACACACACACACACACACACACACACACACACACACACACACACACACACACACACACACACACACACACACACACACACACCCACACACATGCATATTGTCCATACTCAGAGACCTACATACAAAACCTCCAAAGGAAGTCCTGGTATCATTCTAGAAATGTTTTTGTCATTTGTGTAATATGTATATAGGCACATGGGCCACATGCATTGTGAGCATTCCTGCAAGCTTTTTGTATTAATTGGTTATCAGTGGTTATTCTATCAGCTGACAGTGTCAACTAGTAACCAACTGAAAGTGACATAAATATATAATGTTATGTTGTTATGTGTGTTAATGTGCAATTGCATGCAACTCTTGCGAATTGCAGGGCTGAAATATTGAGCACCTATGGAGAGATTCTTTTTCAAGTAACCAACACTAACTTTTAAAGATGACTGCCAGGCTGGTTACCACACATCAGCTTTGGGTTGCCAAAACTGAAATGGTTGCCATTTTTAGTCACCTTATAGTTTGAGTAAGATACTATGCGGTTATAGGTCAGCTTAATAATGAAAAGGACTGTGAGAGAAGAGGGCCAAACATTTACAAATTACCTTTTTATTTTCCATGTAGGTTCATCTGATTGTTTGTCAGTTGAATCAGTTTACACATGTGTTTATTATGTTAGCTCTTATGTTTGATGGGTTAGTCAAATTTGTTTACCCCACAGTCAAACAACTTCATTTGCTTCATCAATGTCTCTAAAACAGATGTTTGTGTGCATGCAAGTACACACATGCAGCATTATGTGGTTTATTTTTTCAATGTAACAACAATATATATATACCTGTGTATATATATATCCCTAATAAAATGAATGAATTACTAATTATAATGTTTGCTAATTATTTTTGCTTCCCTATATTTTTTACATGTTAAAATGTGATTGTCACTAGGGGTGGAACGGTTCACAAAATCCACTATTGGGTTCATATCACAGTTTTGGGGTCACGGTTTACGGTTCGGTTCGGTTGTTTTTTTCTATTTTCTTTTAGATTCTAAAAATACCATGTATCAGATCTGTAGCCTAATAATTCGATTTTTTTTTAAAAATCTGATATTCTTAAGGACATGTCATGCAATCATGCAAAAACTGAAATAATGAGGCAGCTTGTTTAGGGATTACTGTAACTGTCTTAAATGAAAGTGAAGTGATATTTTTAAACAGTAGGAGATACATTGCTGTATTTACGCATTTATATATTTATTTGGCAAAAAGGGAAAACAATCCTTGTTAAATGAACAAACCTGTTAACCGGAGGTTTTCACTCAATTATTGGACTAAAGTACAAGCTTGAGGCTATTTTACTTTACTTGAGTGTTTTATTTACATGATACTTCATACGTCTACTCCACTACAAATCAGTGGAAATATTCTACTTTTTACTGCACTACATGTATCTGATAACTTCAGTTACTAGTTACTTTACTAGGCTTACAAGAACATATGAAACATTAGTTTATTCATCAAAAACTGGACTGACAAAAATTAACGTAACATAAATGCAGAATAAAAAAATGCCTTATTAACTCATCCTCTTTACACACCAATATGGCTGCAGAGTAAACACAGGCTTCACGGCGACAGAAACAAAAACTTCTCTGTCCATTCACTGGTGAACTGACGGTTTTCTGTGACAACTTTTTTTCAGAGTAGAAAGAAACATTGCGGTGGTGATTTAACCACAAGTCTCCCAGCATGCCGGTATTTGACGCGCTGAGATGTAGCGCTGAGATGAATACGAGAAAGGACAGCGGTCATGAAGGCTTACGCTACGTTGCGCCTCATAAAATTAATGTTAAACACGTGTTCGAACCGTGACAAGCGTACCGAATGGGACCGTTTTTTTTAATAAACCATTCCACCCCTAGTTTTCACCGATGGAAACCAAACACCAAGGATAGGTTGACAATGTCTCACAGTGCCAATTGTTACTGTTGTTACGGTTTTACATTTTGTTTTGTAGTTTGAGTTTTAACACGCAAAAATGTTGCATTTACCTACTTGATCACTTTGTGAAAGCACTTTCATTGCAGCACTAGCCTTGGTCCTGTTTGTTAGTTTCTCCTTCAGTTTTAAACTAATAGTTTAAATTTTAGCACATTTACATGAGCTACATCACAGACATACACAGACACACCTGTTGCATTGCACTACTCCAAAAACTGTGTGAAAACACTAAAAGCATTTCAACAAGAGTGCTCCCCGTAAGCACAGATGCTCATTAATATGTATAACTGTACGCAGTTACTCAGAGTGATGCACTCACACACACATACACTTCACATATACACCAGCGTAGAACCCCAGCCCAGCTTGCCACCCTGCCTCAGGGATGGCAGAAGCAGATGGCGCCTGTTCAGAAGTGGGTACCCAGATCTGTTGGTTGGAGCCCCGAGAGCTGCTGTTGATCATAGAAATGAAGTGGAGATGACACTGATCACTCTTCTGCCTCCTCCCTGGGCTTTCTCACTTTTAGTAAATGCACAGGAGCAAAGAGTTACTTAATGTGCTGAAAAGGTGGAGGCAATGAGGGAGGTGAATGCAAACAAACCAGTATCTTTACATAAAGGCAGAGTCTGGGGGAACGGGTACACGGACGAGGCAGTGCTTCCACCTTGTTAACAAAAAACAACACACACAAAAGGGATGAATTGTCAGTGATAAGCCTGGGTGAAAAAACCCCACCTTGATTGATGTTGGTATTTCTGAGGCAGCTGTAATTATATGCCTTTGTTACTGACACTGATGAAATACTCAGAAACAATTATCGATTTGGCTGCCTGACTCTTTTTTTTTTAAAGCTGATCCATTCCACTACAGCTGGTATCAGTCTCTATCCAAGTTTCAGGTGCCTTATTTAGCTGGACAATTAATTTTGATTACAGAGGCTATGCAAATTGATTGATCACTGTAATATGGGCTTTGCCCCTTTTAGCGGAGCTCAAAATAAATATTGTGGATCCAGTTTTTTTAAATGAAACACAGTACATCAGTCAGTTTGCTATGTGTTTCATAGCAAACTATAAGTAAGACATTTATTGAGACATTCTGCAGTCCACAGAAACCTTTGTTTATTGACATGTGTGTCTTAACATTTTGTTGTTGAATATACTGCCTGCTTGGAAATGCTGTATTGATACAGCATCCAAATTAATGCATTCTTTTCCATTATATTTTTACTGTCAGCTTTCACAATTTGTCATTTTTTGCTGGTTTGAGTTGATGTTGACCCTCAACACAGTGCCTTACTCTTAATTTTTAACTGTAATTAATATTGGTATACAAGTCTTTAAATTGACACCCGCCAACCTGCCAAATGCCGGTAAAAAACAACTTTGGGCGTAACATTGTAAGGTCACTAGCCAATTTAGCTGGTGATGAATGAGGCAAATAATAAATGCGTCTGTTTGAGAGTTGGCAGGCTGTAGAAAGATGCAATGTCAGATTGGTCTGTTTTCTGCCAAAACATTTGGGTGGTTTGGAAACTTAATCCTTATCCATCAACACTGCTTGTAGAACATTTCCCATGAACACTATGTCGTTATGTGTCATACAACCATTGGCTACGGAGAAGACTACGGAACATCGTGAAAATAAACACAACAGGTGAAAAATTAAGCTGTAAAGTTAACATTAGTCAGGAGAAAAAACAAACAAGGATATGTTTTTCAGGAGTTAAAAACACAGAAGAGCAAAAGAGAAATGGGACAATGAAGATAAACCAGGAGGGAAAAAGAAGAAACAAGGACTTTAAATTCTAAAGTCGTGAGTGGCTTATATTCGACCATGGAACAAATATAATGTTCTGTAAGGATTTCACAGGGCCTTCAACAAACGACCCTTTTGGTTCCCATGCCCAGTCCCTCACTACTACTGCCCCCCATATGAACATTGAGGCGAATATGTTCTTATCTGTACAGTTTTCATGCTTGCTGTTTAAATGAGCAGCATGAGATGTACACAGATATAATGTGGCAGCAGTAAGCATTGGTTTTTGGTATTGATATTGTGATAACATGATCATTTTAATGTTAAAGAAACATTGATGCCTAAATGTGTTCAACGGCACTCATAATCTGCTTTTTTTTCCTAGGAAAAAAATTGGCTAGTGGAAAATCTGATTGGCTGGTAACTTTAAAGATCTACTTGCAATGCTGGCTAGTGATCCAAAAAGTTAATTTAAAGCCCTGTTGGTATAGTATTCAAAACTAAAATTTGAAAATTCTGCTTTGACATCGATTCTTTGTCTAAAATGGCCACTTGGCAAGACGGTACTCACACTGGCCACACACTCACACCACACACAGACCTTCCTAAAGCACCCCACCGGAGAGAGATTCATGGCCAAAGAAGTGTGTTCCATTGAGAATTTTTTTTTTTTTTTCAATTTTCCTCTCTCCCCTAGTCAGATAAAGCTCTTTAGGATAAGACACAGGGATACAGGGCATAGTTGCATATAATTGGATTTAGTAGTTCATCAACCTTTTGGTCAGTTTGTAGGACTTGATTGTGCATAGCCTGAGAGAGAGAGAGAGAGAGAGAGAGACCATGGTAGTTAACGTTCATACTTTACACATCAGCAAGTATGTTTTATGCTTTTGCGAGACAAGATGATCCAGACAAGTAATGTTATCCTAATCCCTGGCGACCGGATGTCAGATACTCAACAATAGTCTTTAGCCAGTCCCAACACAGCAGTGTACATGCTTTGGCTATTTAACACATGCTAATGTTATCACTTTTATGGATCATCAGAATCTGTCTTTTTATAGAGTCAAATAATAAGAAGTTCTCATAAGCAAAGGAGAGCAGTGCAGGGCCGCAGGGGATTTCTTTGTGCCTCCAGTCGGCATATTAGCATTCATAGAGTATCATGGATTAGAGCGGTAATCCTCAGGAAGCTTGTTTTTTCTTAGATTTTCATGATATCTTTGGTGCTAACCAGTCATGGCTTTGGTGCTTTTACACTGCAAAGAAACTGTGCTTATATCAAAGAGTGGCGCTGATACTTAGACATTCCATTTATTCTTCTTTTTTTTTTCAACTTCTCTTAGTTTTCTGTTTAAGTCAGACTGACGCTCACTGTTCATGCTAAAAACTGTTATATTTCTAAAGGCTATATTACAAAACAGACACTGGATGTACAATATAGCAATTTTCTTAAGCTTTTTTGAACAAATATTTTTTTTCTGGAAGCCAACCAAACCAACTCCAGGCTAATATCTGAGCCTAACAACTGTGATTTAAAAATCCCTTGGAATCAGCTTCTGCCATAAGTGACTTATCTGCCCTCTTTAACTTGTTAACTGGTGAACAAGCAATGACCCCCTGCCATTACACACAGTAAGGGACAGAGGGACCAGATTCAGGGGTCTTTTTCTCATTTGAGTTCTTAGCCACTAATCCAGTTTCCTATGGGCCCCCTGGGGATGAGCTGATCCAGAGGCAACTGGTTTTCAGCTGCAGACACACTGCTAGGAACGGCTGCCACAGAGGGGATAAGGGCATTGAGTGCCAAGTAGCTGGTGACTCAGGAAGCACCAAGCCCCTCTGAGCTATCGCCAGATCCCTCTGAGGAGGTGGAGGTAGTGAGTGGAGGATGGTAGAGGGCGGGATCGCATATCAGGGAGGTCAGGCTCCCCATCTCCTGAATATATTGCTTTGTGTCAAGCTACCTGCAGCTCTATGCTTCCCTTGTTTTCTCCTTTTTGGGAGAAATAAAATGCAAAGGATGCAAAAATAGCCCAGACAACAGATTGAGTGGTTTTCTTAAAGAGCTGTCGTGGAGCTCGAAACAGCACGGCAGATCTGAGGATGAAGTCGTGACAGATGGGATCAGTGGAGCCTAGCATAACGGCCCTATCCGATTAAGCAATCCTACACTGTATGAGTGCTAGCCAAAACAGCAGCGGTGGCGAGGGTTTTGGCGGCAGTCGCGATGACAATATTTACTCTGCGTACAGCACCAAAGTCCCAAGGGCATTGGCAAAAGTACACTTTGCACATGCAAACACACATCAGGTGTGGCTGAGATAACATAGACTTCTTGCACCTGAGGCTTGTGTTGATCTCCAGAGAGCTTCTCAGGGTAATCTGCTCTAATCAGTTTTTCTTGTCATTCTAGATAGCCGGTGCCAGAGAAATTTATATGATGATGTGATGAGTTTTCATATCTCTATTTTACTATATTTGATCTGCCAAAATGCTAAAAACATATAGTACTGTACTCTGTCTGGTCTATAGCCTACCTAATACTCCTATTTCGATTCCCCTGTTTGTGATGATTGTAATGTAATGAATTGCTAATTAATGCAGGTCTGTGTTCGTTCCACTCGTCCGCACTTCATCAGTGTTATTATGTATAATCAAATGCTTACAGTTAAACAATACAGCTTTGGCAAGGTGGACTTAATGTGCTATAGGATTCCTGACTCTATAAAAGGATTTACCCCCAAAAGGCAGTTATGCAGCAGTGGGAGGATTTATGAAAGGGTAAGGTTTATCCAACGCCCTATACTTGCAATCTCTGCTAAGTTTACCTCTGTGAGCAATGAACTAGGAATATTATTACTGATTCAAATTAAACCTTACTATAATTACTGAATTATTTTATTCCGTTTTCATAACCTTATTCAAATGCAAATCCCCCTGTTTTTTTTTAGAGTTGAGTGTTATGTATTTAAGTGGCTAATGGGATAAAAACACAGAATGGCAATCTTAATTGCTTGCAAAGAAAGACACACCGACAGGGAAAAGTGAGCTCTATAGTAAGGTCAAATTAAAAAAAAAGAGACAAAAGAAGAGGGGATGATGGAGGTAAGGAAATAGGGTGAAAGTAATATAAAGCCAGGCAGAAAAAGGAAAAAAATAGAGTAAATAGAAGACATAATCAATAGATGACAGTGGAAGATAGACGGAGAGAGCTAAGGAATGTGAAACAGAATGTGACTAAACCAGTATGGCCATCGTATATTAGAAAATATACTGGAGCCAGTTTCCATGCCAACAAGGGTTGGGCTGCAGCATCTCATGCATGTGTCCATTGAAGGCCTCAAAAGTGATATGTTACTTTCAAGAGAAACACAACTTGGGAATAAAGCAATTCTCCGGTGTTGAGGGGAAACACAAGGATTGGTGTCCATCTTTTCTCTTTCACCTCAACGTTCTTGGGCCAACTGTAGTATCTCATATGTTTCAGGGAATATAGCTGACATTTCAAGGTGGAACGCTCCGCATAGCTAAAATGAACAATTATTAATAAAGGTATTCCCAGGCAGGTAGGCTGATGAGTAGAAATATGGGTTCTCCTTAACATGTTAAGTGTAACTTTTTAGATTAAAACACTTCATATTAACATTTTTTAACCTAAACCCCTTCACAAATACACACATACTTGGTAATAATAATGTTTTTTGTTTCCTTTTTGTCTCTTTGGTTGAGGTTTTTCTCAGCGCCCCTCATACGTGAAAACTGATTCCAAACAGAGCTGGGCTATTTCACAGCACAGCGGCACCAGACGTCTCCTACATTGTGTTTAACATTGTTGAAATATTTGTTTACAAGGTTCAGTGCCATTTAATTTTCTTGTGATCAGCTCTCTCTCTCTTTTCATTCTCCCTCTTTTTAGCTCCTTCTGCTCGCTCAAACTCAGAAGCCCTTTTGTTTGAATATGCAGAGGACTTCTCGCTCACTGGTATTTGTGCAGTTTGCCTAATTAGAGTTTGGTGAGATGAAAGCAAGCAGCCGGGCTTTTTGCTCAGTGGTTGAAACTAAACAAGATACTTTTGTGCTTCCAAAAGAGATGGCTGGACAAAAAGTAACAGTCTATGCGTTATTTTTACTTTCATATTAAGACCACTCCTCATTTGGGGCGGCAGTAGCTCAGTCCATAGGTGACTTGGCTGGGAACCGTAGGGTCGCTGGTTCAAGTGCCTGTGTGGACCATATATGGAGCGTGGACTGGTGGCTGGAGAGGTGCAAGTTCATCTCCTGGGCACTGCCAAGGTGCTGTTGAGCAAGGCACCGAACCCCCAACTGCTCGGGGCGCTGGTCACTGGCAGCCCCCTCGCTCTAACATCTCTCCTCAATTGCATGTATAGGTCCTGGTTGTGCATGTGTGTATTTCGGGCCTGTGTGTGTAACATGTATGATAATAAGAGTGAAAATTGAATTTCCCCGTGTGGGATAAAAATAAAGTAATTCTTCTTATTTCTTACCAACTTTTTACGGCATTTTCCTTTTGACATTTTCCATGGGATGAGCACACGTACACTCGCATGGCAAATTAAAAAAAAATGCTCCTGGTGAAGGTTTACCTAAAAGATGCTCTTCAGTCTTTAATTTCATGACAATGGTTGAAGTGGCCTATTTTACGGTCATGTGTCAAAGACAAAGAGATTAAAGCTGATTATTAGACTAAAATATGTAAAGTATTTTATTTAAATGTATTTTTCCATACACCACACAAACCATACACTAAACTTGGGAGCAATATTAAAAATATACACTACCGTTCAAAAGTTTGGGGTCACCCAGAAAATTTTGTGTTTTCCATGAAAAGTCACACTTATTTACCACCATGAGTTGTAAAATGAATAGAAAATATAGGCAAGACATTGACAAGGTTAGAAATAATATTTTTTTTCCTTCAAACTTTGCTTTCGTCAAAGAATCCTCCATTTGCAGCAATTACAGCATTGCAGGCATTGGGCATTCTAGCTGTTAATTTGTTGAGGTAATCAGGAGAAATTTCACCCCATGCTTCTAGAAGCCCCTCCCACAAGTTGGATTGGCTGGATGGGCACTTCTTGCGTACCATACGGTCAAGCTGCTCCCACAACAGCTCAATGGGGTTTAGATCTGGTGACTGCGCTGGCCACTCCATTACAGATAGAATACCAGCTGCCTGCTTCTTCTCTAAATAGTTCTTGCACAACTTGGAGGTGTGCTTTGGGTCATTGTCCTGTTGTAGGATGAAATTGGCTCCAATCAAGCGCTGTCCACAGGGTATGGCATGGCGTTGCATAATGGAGTGATAGCCTTCCTTATTCAGAACCCCTTTAACCCTGAACAAATCTCCCACCTTACCAGCACCAAAGCAACCCCAGACCATCATGTTACCCCCACCATGCTTGACAGATGGCGTCAGGCACTCTTCCAGCATCTTTTCAGTTGTTCTGCGTCTCACAAATGTTCTTCTGTGTGATCCAAACACCTCAAACTTCGATTCCCCGTCCATAACACTTTTTTCCAATCTTCCTCTGTCCAATGTCTGTTCTTTTGCCCATATTGATCTTTTTCTTTTATTGGCCAGTCTCAGATATGGCTTTTTCTTTGCCACTCTGCGCTGAAGGCCAGCATCCCGGAGTCGCCTCTTCACTGTAGATGTTGACACTGGCGTTTTGCGGGTACTATTTAATGAAGCTGCCAGTTGAGGACCTGTGAGGCGTCTATTTCTCAAACTAGAGACTCTAATGTACTTTTCTTCTTGCTGAGTTGTGGAGCGGGGCCTCCAACTTCTCTTTCTACTCTGGTTAGAGCCTGTTTGTGCTGTTCTCTGAAGGGAGTAGTACACACCATTGTAGGAAATCTTCAGTTTCTTGGCAATTTCTCGCATGGAATAGCCTTCATTTCTAAGAACAAGAATAGATTTTCGAGTTTCACATGAAAGTTCTCTTTTTCTGGCCATTTTGAGCGTTTAATCATCCCCACAAATGTGATGCTCCAGATACTCAACTAGCCCAAAGGAAGGTCAGTTTTATAGCTTCTCTAACAAGCTAAACTGTTTTCAGCTGTGCTAACATAATTGCACAAGGGTTTTCTAATCATCCATTAGCCTTCTGACCCAATGAGCAAACACATTGTACCATTAGAACACTGGAGTGATAGTTGCTGGAAATGGGCCTCTATACACCTATGTAGATATTGCACCAAAAAACAGACATTTGCATCTAGAATAGTCATTTACCACATTAGCAATGTATAGATTAGTTTAAACTTAGATTAGTTTAAAGCACTGTTTAAAAAAACAGTGCTTTTCTTTCAAAAATAAGGAAATTTCTAAGTGACCCCAAACTTTTGAACGGTAGTGTAGACTAAAATATTCTTCAACCACTCAGTTTCTGTACTTTAAAATGTCTGGCATCGTTAATTGTATCTGAACAAATTATGTCACTATTTTCACATGAAAGAGGAGACTTCTCTGCAATTTGAAATTCAAGGGTATTCCGGGCAAGTTTTAGTTGGTACGTCATTGGTACATACTAACAGTTACAAGCTAACAAGATAACAAACAACATAAACTGTTAAAAGTTGCTTAAAACACTATCAGCTATTTGCTGATTTTACTTCTTGGAGGCTGTATCAATATGTAAGTGACTGAACAGCAACAGAGTGACAGATAAGACAGGAACACTATGTAGGCAGTTTAAGAAGATGCATAGAAAATGCATACACACACGCACACGGGTCACAGTGGAGCACTGCTTCGGGTTGACGGCCTCCGTTATTCTTTTCCATACAGCGTTTTTATGGGCCCCTTTTATTCCACTCTTAAGACTGCCAAAAAGCACATCTTTATTTTGCTCCATGTCGGATGTCAGGATGCCGATCTGTGTGTCGGAAAAAAGTTTCTTTTTGTACCAGCGTTTCTCCTCTGCATGTTTGACCTCAACGGGCGAGGCCTCCGAACCAGGAATATTTAAGGGCATAACATGTTAATGACGATCGAATTCAGCCGCTGCATTTATCAAGGCCCGCTCATTCGTACGCTGAGATTGATCAGATACAAATGTTGCATAAATCACACGTGGGTCCTGTAGTACGACCAATTCTGCGCTCAGTGCGCCCGTTTTCACGCAAGATTGATAAATGAGGCCCCTAGTCTGCCAGAAATCCAGAAGAAGAAGAAAACCGTAACTGCAGAGTGGAGCGTCTGACGACGCCAGATGCAGAATTCCTCATTTAGAGTAACAGGAGATTTGCTTTCCAGCTCCATTGCTGATTTTTTTTTTTTTTGTGGGAAATCTATGTTAAACAAAATATTAATCATAGCAGAGTATTTTTTTTTCTTTCTCAGAACCGTTATATTCACCATTGTGCAGCGAAGAAACACACCACTAAATTACTGTTGTGAGTATGGAGGATACACCAGTTGGGACTTTTCAATCGACTCCTGAATTATGAATACATTTGTAACATAATTTACATCAATTTTGCCATAATTATCCAACTCTCTCTCAAATGACTGAACTTCTAGGAGAACTGCAGATTCCATGGTCTAATGGTGTTTACCCGGCCCAATGAGCTAAATGTAGTTAGCACATTGTCTCAGTTGGAAGACATTAATTTTCCATTATGGGATGTTGTTGTAGTTACCTGCTGAGACCCACCCCCAGATACAAGGCAGGGAGTTGCCCTGTCAAAACCTCACGGGAAGCCACATTTCCAGGAAAAGTCATTATGATTTTCCTTTTTTTCCTAACATGAAACTACAGTTCACTGCAGTGCTGTTAGTGGAGGAGAACAGGATGTGTGCTCTAAACGCTGGCTGAAGGGCGAGAATTGTCAAAATGAAACATTAAACATCAACAAACGCTCAGGGCAAGGTGCTATTTTGCACTAATGTCCCTGTAGATTACTTTGCCGTGACTTGAGCTTCCATGGCTCAGAGGACCAGGGGATTTTGTTGTTTTTAATTTATCTCATTGACATGGGTTTACTTTTGTGATAGAGACGACAATGATATATAAAAAAGCAACAACAGCCTGTTCAAGTCATTTAATATTCTTTGAGTTTGAGCACTTTCATTTTTATTGAAGGAATTATCCTTTTTTTTCACTTCTTTTATGGAATGATCGCCCATATTTGTAAATATTTATACCTGATACAAACAACTAATAAGTGGTTTTAGTTTTACTGAGACTACATGATCAGACTAAAAAAATGCAAGAGCAAAAGGAGCACAAGACAAAGCAAGGACTTGATGCTAGAAGCTTTGGTTAGTTTATGTATGGGAGGGTTGGTGTATTTTCAAGAGGGGTGAGGTGTGTGGTGGGGTGTGCATGCGCTATTCATTTGCTTGAGGACTGGCTTCCTTCCTTTTATCAATGCTTCTGTTCTTTTTCACATCTGACGTTACAATTACAGCTTCCAACATCCGAGGACAAAATAACAACTGTAAAGGATAGCATGCATTTTGTTGCCCACTTTAGCTACTCTAATGAGTAGGGTCCAGAAGTGGCAATCAAGGGCATTCATTCCATTGAAATTGACTGTGGAAGGCGGGCGGATGGAGTTGGGAATAGTTGTAGGATGCATCTGCAGCACTGGCAGTTAAAGATTAAGAAGAGAAAAAGGAAGGACAGATGGATACTATGAGAGAGAACACTGGACCTCAGTGAGGACTGATTAGTTTTGACCTCATAAATGAAAGGAAAATAGAGGTCAGACCGAAGTCATTGGTTTTCACAAAAAAGACCCACCATGGTTCTTCCAGGCCATAAACTCCAAATTATTTTGTAACTGGAAAACATACAAACAATGGAACTGGAAATTTAGGAAACATGTGGATGCTACTGTATGTTGTTTTTGCATATTACACATTTTGCTTTCAGTGTCCTTTTGAAGTGAATGCAGCGGGTTTTTATGTAAGAGCTAGAAAAACATTGACGCTCCTTTGAGTATCTTTAGTCTTGTGTAAATTAGCATAAGTGAAGAAATCATAAACATCCCTTCTGTGTGTGCTTGAAACATGAAATGAGTCAAATTTCTCCAGCTCGACATATGGAGGTCCTATTTATTTATGAACTGTTTAATTAAGATGGAACAGCAACTGTCACCAATCACCAAGACTCTTGATTTATTTTTCCAGACGCATCCCATGACATATTAGCTGTGTTTTAATAAACAAAATGTGCAAGTCAAAGTGATTCATTCAGTGTTATGCAAGTAATTAGGAGATGTGGGAGAGCATAATATCTCTCTGAGATATTTTCCCTTGTTCGACTTAACCAAGATCTCCCCACGTACAGAATAGACAATTATTAAGCCAATAAACACATAAAGTGTTTACAATATGGGTAAGCCCTTGCTGAATAAAAATGATGCATCATCAATTTAGTATGAAATATTTATGTTTATATCTTCATAGTGTAGTTTATTAGGACAGGGTTTAAATATATTCTAAAACACCAAAGCAATGGCACCAAAGTTGGAGCCAAAATCTAAGACTGTTATGAGTTATCTGTCATGGCAGCATTGGTTTAAATATTCTTTCTGCAACGATTGCGTGTGCAATTTTAATTATGTAGTGTGGCCCTGTCTAATTGTAACTTTGAATAGTAAATCATGTCATTTGACAGGCTTCCAAACAACTTAGTGCATTGCTCCTGACAGATGATGGCTGTTGCTGCTGTGTAAAGTGGAAAGTGACCATAAAGATTTAATGCTTCACTCGCTCAGCTTAAGTGCCTCGCCTGAGGTCAACAGTTCCCTGTGGTATTTTCAAGGAAATCAAATGCACACACACACACACACACACACACACACACACACACACACACACACACACACACACACACACACACACACACACACACACACACACACACACATACAAACACAAGAATTCTGAATTGTTGTAAAAGGAGGACATTTTTTATTCAGATACCTTGGGAATCTAGCGCATTCTGCCAGGAACCAAAACACCAAACTGATAAATAAAGATGTTTTTAGAATTCTTGGTTTATTTGTTGCATTCCCTTACATGCTATGAATCCTACATGCAACCCCAATTCCATTGAAGTTGGGACATTGTGTAAAACGTAAGTTAAAACAGAATACAGTGACTTGCAAATCCCTTTCAACCTATGTCCAATTGAATACATTACAAAGACAAGATATTGAATGTCCAAACTGATAAACTTTCTTGTGTATTTACCACAGTGTTTCATCTCCTTTCCTTTTAACAACACTCAATAAGCCTTTGGGAGACAGGTCTGGACTGCGGGCAGGCTCGTCTAGTACCTGAACTCTTTTACTACGAAGCCAATATATTCATTTCAGATTAACTTACACTTGAACTCGAACTGTGTTAACTGACAATTGTTTTCCGAAGTGTTCCTGAGCCCACGTGATAATATCCTTTACAGAATGATGTTGTTTTTTAATGCAATTCCGTCTGAGGGATGGAAGGTCACAGGGATTCAGTGTTGCTTTTCAGCCTTGCTGTTTTTACGTGCAGAGTCTTTTAACATTATGGACTATAGATGATGAAATCCCTAAATTATTTGCAGTTGTATGTTTAGAAATATTGTTCTTAATCTGTTGGACTATTTGCTCACGAGTTGTTCACAAAGTGGTGACCCTCTTCCATCCTTGCTTGTGAATGACTGAGCCTTTCGTTGATGATCCTTTTGTACCCAATCATGACACTCGCCTATTTTCAATGAACCTGTTCACCTTTGGAATGTTCAGAACAGGTGTTTTTTGAGCATTCCTCAACTTTCACAGTCTTTTGTTGCCCGTCTTAGCTTTTTTGGAACATGTTGAAGGCATCAAATTAAAAATGAGTGAATATTTGCAAAAAACAACAAAGTTTATCTGTTTGGACATTAAACATATTGTCTAGTGTATCTCATTGAACATATGTTGAAAAGGATGCAAATCATTGTATTCTGTTTTCATATACACATTACACAACGTCCAAACTTCACTGGAATTGTGGTTGTAGTTTATTACGTATGCTTGTGTGTGTGTGTGTGTGTGTGTGTGTGTGTGTGTGTGTATTTGTGTGTTATTTGTGCGTTGCTTAAATATGTCAGATTTAGTTGCAAGGAAATTATATTAGGGCAGTGGTATATAACATCCAAGATAGATGGTTTTTGGTGCTATAGCAGGACAGATTTGTCGAGCGGAATCTGTGTAGTACCACTACTGTAATATCTAATGGATCCTGTACTCTATCCATTTAAAAAAGCCAAAATAGCTAAATGATGCAGCCAATATAAAGGTATTATATCTCCCTAAATCTAGTGTAACCTAGTCTTTAGTACCCCATAATAACCTGTAGGTCACTAGATGTTGTGTCCAAGTCTTTACTTTGTCAATCATTTGTTTCCCTGTTTCTAACTCTTCTTGCAAGTCACGTAATAAGTGTTTGTGTGTGCTGGTTTGTTTTGTGTGTCAGAGAGTCATGCCACTAACCTGAAGTGTTGAGAAGAAAAGTTGTAAATGTGGGACAGAGGGAACTGACTTTAGAAGACAAGAGTCAAAGCTTTTGGCGTGTACGTGTAGCCATTTCATTGAGGGCCAGTCAGTGTAGGTGTCAGGTCATTGACACGGCTTTATCCCTGACTGAAACATTAATAAGGCATTTTAATGTTACACAGAGCAGTGGGCAAGAAGAAGGATTCCTTAATTTGTCCAGCAATGGGAAAATTCAGTTTTCACCCTATTATTTTTTTTCATTTTGCCGAGAGCAGTTGGGGGTTCGGTGCCTTGCTCAACAGAACCTCGGCAGTGCCAAGGAGATGAACTAACACGTCTCCAGCCACCAGCCCACACTCCATTCATGGTCCACACAGGGACTCGAACCATCAACCCGCCGGTTCCCAGCCAAGTCACCTATGGACTGAGCTACCCCAAACCCTTCTCAGCATTATACAGCATGTTCCACAAATTATGAGGCAGGGTGTAGGCTGCTTTTGAATGAGAACTCACGTTGCAGCCTGACACTACCCACTGAGCTAAAGATATATAAAAGGCAGCCGGCCGCAATACAGGGGAGAGGTGAGAGAACCTCAACTTTACAGTCGGTCTTGGAAGCTCAGGTACCACTGTTGTATTTAAACCACAAATGTTAGTTCTTTACTTACTGGTTACTGCCCAACCACAAATCAACCATTTCCTTGTGTGTAGTATGATGGCTACCCCAGAGCACTACTGTCCAGTCGGAGCAGAGCATGCACATTTTGACTTAGTGAAACACACACAGAGCTTTGGCTTCATGAGATAAAAGAGACTGCCTTTTTCTTTGTATCCGTGTATGTGAATGCAGACTTTTATCCTTTATTAAATTCACAGTAGTCTGACTCTTCAGTGCCAGTATGTGGCTGTAGACCTAATATGCAAGACTTTCACTTGATTTCACTCGATGTTTTATGAAGTATGTATGATGAAGTATAGAACATGTTTCTTCATTTTGAAAGGGGGCAAGCTCTGTGTTAATAATTTAAAACATTGTGAGACATAGAAGCCTTTAACATCAATCTATAACTCTGCAAAATTGTACTGGTATTCTTATCCTCCTGCTATCTCTTCCTCTCTTTCTCATAGAATAGATAGCAACAATGCATTATTAACACACTTTAAATTTTGCCACAGTTTCTATATTACTAAGCTGTGCAAAGGCACTATGCATTATGGATCAGGCTACTGAGATGAATAATATTCACATTCAATCAGAACCATTTCCCCCACATCTTTAAAGCAGATGTTTTTACAAATTGCCCTGGTTTGTGTCTGAGCCCTTGAGGGCCATGTCTGCATTATTTGGCAATAGGAGACATACAGCAATGATTACACAATGAAACTTTATCTGTGCCCGGGCCTAGTAAAAGCCACTGATTTGTGGATGCGTCAAATCTTTTGGATATTGTGTGGTTTTATATCTCGTACCAAGGGTGCACCCAGCAATAAGCTACACATAAAACCATTTATTGTCCTTATTTTATGCTTCAAGACTTTAATACACTTCGATAGTTCTTGCTTTTTGGTAATGCTCACTGCCACTAAAGTCATCAAAAGCTACAGTATGTTGTCAAAAAATATGTTTTAACTGACTACCATTTTAGGATGTGGGAGTTAAGAGGGTGTTCTGTCAGTATGGCATGTACCTTCAGGAGGCACGTGAAGTGCGGTGGCCATATGCTGGTGAGAGTCCTTGGATGATGATGCTATTTAACATGCCATCCCTGCACCACAGGGGGCTTGGGAAGCAAACACATTCTTCCTTCTGACTTAGTCTATGTGCCCATCTGATGAACGGGGGATGGAGGAAGTCAGAGGAAGTGCGAAAAGGGGTCGAAATAATGATGATGACTTCCATTTTTCTCTGTCCTGTCCAATTGTCTGTTGCTGCTGCTGTCTAGAGACCCAGCACATCTGTTTGTGTGTGTGTAGGATGATGTGACGAAGCCATGTCTTACAAGGTCATTCAAGGACATGCTGTACCTGTTGAATGCTGCTTTCAAAACAAAAACATGCCAGAAACCACAGTATTAGCCATGTGATCCTTTGTAGATGGTTGATACATAAAGTTAGTTAAATGAAAGTATTAATCTGGTGTATATATGCACTCATGTACATACATGTACATAAGTGTAGTTGACTTTGCCTGTCTTTGCCATATACTGGATAATTAAGATGGATGTAGTTTCTCGGTCTGAAAAGTGAAACCAAAGGCTGCAGTGCCTTAAACCTGCATTGTTTGTTCATTTTGTTAATTATGCTCCCATTTAGAGTATCATAGACCATAACGCAGGGGATGATTTGGGGCATGGCCTCCTTGTTAATAACAAGTCGCTATGCAAGTGACAGGATAAAGGCTTATTGGTACATATACACGGTACTGTGTACATTAAAAAGCGAGAATTTGTTTTTTGGGTGTTGTCGAGTGAAAGTTGTTAACGTGTCAGGACTTTGATCCTTTCATAGTGTGTTTTCTCTTCATTAAAGTTAATTTTAACATGGTAGTTGCTAAAAATGTCTTGCTCAGCATTAGGTTGCTCCTTGCTAACAAAACTAACTAGCTACCACTAGCTATCGTTAGTCACTTAAGGGAGACTGCACACCGCTTTGTGTCACTGCAGTGAACGGAGTCAGCGACTGAAGCTACCTGCTTACCCGACGGCAATAGTCCACCAGATCACTCGTCATATAAACCACAACTGAGCACAGCCTAAAGCTGCCAAGAACTCCTCCCTAGCCCCGCCCTCTTGTCCAAATATGGTCATGTCCGATTTGGAAAGAACAAGATGGTGACGGCCAAAATGCCAATTTCCTTGTTTCAAAACGGGTGATGGAACTGTAGCTTCGTCCATCTCTTATGAACAGTCTATGGTCTAGCTTTAGTATCTGGTGACACTGGTGTAGGGCTGTATGGTATGGTCTAAAGTTTATATAACAACATCATTTGAAGCACAGACTGTAGAGTTATTATATCACAGTATATTATTTTATCTTAAAATTTCTATATGAATGCTTCTGAATTCCTGTACAATTACTGTACATAAATTATTTCCTTTTCATGCTACTTTATACTTCTAATCCACTACAATTCAGTAGGAAATATTGTACTTTTTACTCGGCTAAATTTATCTGATAACTTAAGTTACTAGTTACTTTACCAATTAATTTTTTTGCTTCAAACCCTATAACACTCCTTGCAGAGTAAACACACACACAAAGATGAACTAAGCGGGAGCGCGCAAAGCGTTGAGGCTGCGTGCCTTCAGGAAGCAGGTTGAGCAAGTCTCTCTCAGAACGCCGGTACGGTACTCAAAGGGCCACTAAATATTCCCTCTGTTTGTGTTTTGCCTTTGTGCATTGTGTGGTTATATGAGAGCTGCTCTGCTAATTACAAGTAGAGTCAAAATCCATGACATAGTGCAAATTCCTACTGTCCTACCATCTATACCGTTTATACCGTACACCCCCACACTGGTGTTTTAGCCAGTCATTTGAATGAAATTAGTAGTTTGCAATACAATAGTGGCCTGTGCTTACCAAACCTGAAAGCAGAGCAGAAGAAAGGGGCAGATGAGGAAGTAGAGAGCAGGAGGCAGCTGCAGCTGGCTGATGGAGGGATGTAGAAACGAAGAGCATAGAAAAGATGGAAAAATGGTAAGACAAACAGGGGAAAAGGAATTTGCCAGAAAAGACGAAAGCATGTCGCCTAATGGCAGAATTATGAAGCTGCTCCATCTGCCACTCAATGATAACCAACCAATCGGCCCCGGTTCCGTTAGGCACTCCCATCTGTACTCAACGCAAAATTAAGGATGTAATCAAATGATCAGATGTCAAGGAGATGGGGAGAGTGATAGTTTGGGCTGGGATTGTGTCACGTTCCCAGTATGTGTGGCAAACAATGCTGCTTGTGGCTGTAGTAATTTGATTTATGCTCCAATACTGATGCAGACTGGAAGTTAAGAGAGATGGAGCTTCTCTTCATGTCTCTTGTTTTTGGATATCTTACTGTGGTCAATAATTTCAATTTTGAGTACTTCTTCTCTCTCTCAAACCCCTTGCAAGTGATATCCATCACATCCTGTTATCAGAATCTGACATGGTAGGAGTCTGGCATCCTGTGCTTCTGCTAAGAAAACAAAATGTGTGTGACTGGCTGTGTGTGTTAGTGTGCACATGACTTTTGTGTCCTCCTGTTTTGCGAAAATTAAAGTTTAGCATGTTTCACGGATCAAATCACGGTGTTCTAATTTCCTGATATGATACTTTGGAATTAATTGCTCCTTTTGATTTATTTTTGGCTTTTCTTTGCCATTGCACTGCAAGACTGTCGGTAAATCTCTAGTTAACCCTAGCTTTGGCGGTGCCATTTGACAACTTGCTGCCACTGCTCCATCTTCCCATCTGCATGTCTTTTGTTACACCTCTTCTTCACCTTTTCTGGTCTTACTCTGACATAAAATTGTGCCACTTTCTTTTGCCTGCCTGAGCTGGATGAGGCTGGGGTTTTTGAATGATTATGTATGCAGCGACAGCACCGTTCTGTTTCATTGCAGGAGCCTTCGCCTTATCTCCTTAATGGATTATGAGCAAGAGAACAAAAACAGAGGGAAGCGGAGTGAGAATGATTGGACTCCCTGCAAAGGGCCAGCAAGAAACGGACTGCAGCCAGATAAATAAAACACTCTGCCTGTACATTTCCTCTGTCGCTGAATCACAGATGTTATTAAGAAAGAAGACAACAGCTTGAAGTCAACATTTATTTGAGTTTCTGTAGTCTTTGCATTCTGATTCACCGACTCGCTGGTGGTGGCATACATGTGTTTTTTTGCATTCTTACTGCAGATAGACCACAGTTGTGTTAATTTGATTTCTGAGACATTAGACACTATCTTTTTCTTGCAGCAACCGAATGATTAGGTGACCTTAGCTGTCAAGCACCTCAGTTAGCCAGTCCATATTCCAAATGTCGATCCTAAGACCTCGAAGAGACAGTCCCTGGCACGTTTGCTGTGCTTGGAAGCTTGTGTTTTGGAAGTGCTGCTTTTGACTATCTCTCCTTTTTGCACCTGCCAGTCAGCTGCAGAAACAGTGGGTGCAGAATACATACATGTTGTTAAAAAAGAAGGTCCATCATATATGTAGATCAATACAGAACCAAACTGTGAATCTCAAGCTTCAAGGAAAAAAATCGAAATATGCTTCACCTGTTTAATAGCTAATGCATATTCATAAACTGCAGCTAAGGTTAGGTGGTGTGACAATATCATCAAGTTGACACAATAAAACTGGTTCTTATATATTGTTTCTATTGCACTGTCAAACAACCAACATTTGGACAATGCTTTGTGGTCTGATCCTTGCACATTATGTTAATTATGCATTTAAAGATATTTGAATGAGAAAAGGATTTTCTAAAAAGTATTTAAGTGACACAGAAGTGTACAAAAATAGGCTTTCAGGATATTTTTGGGTTATTTCATAGAGACCATTTAATTATTGAAATACCAGAGAAAAGGCTTTTTATATAAATAAAAACAAATATATATAGATAAAGATATAGATATATATGTATGCAAGATGTTGGCCACATTGCCAAGTCCTAACTGCAGCCATCAGTGATGTGAATATTTTCAGTTCCTGAAAATAGGCAGAAAATAGCTTTTATAGCAGAATATGTACTGCATGTTCATGTTGGACTCCTGTTAGTGATGATATCCCAAACAGAAGTAAAGCACTTCTGCCTTTCTGCACCACTGCACTTCCGTGATGTTGATTTGATGAGCTGTTTGCTGGTACTGCATGTGTTTGCATGTATTTTTTATGTTTGAAATGGTATTGATCAAAGAAAAGACAGGTTGGCTTGAAAATATTTGACGTTTTGGGACTTCTAGTCCAACAGACTGAATGCTATTGAATTCCTGTACTGCCTCGGGTTGAATCCAATTTGCTTTAGCCATTCAGTTTATTTGGAAATAACCTTTGCTATAGGCCATAGTTAAGACCGTGTTTCATTTTTGCCCTAGTCTCCTCTTTTTTAGGTTTTACTTCTGTCCACAAGACATGCTCATGGATGTTTACAGTGCATGACCACTACCAGCTATGATGTTTAAATATTATTTTATTTTCCCTCCTGTCAGGCATTTTTCCCTGATGACCGCCTGCACTGTAGGCTTCCCAAACAGGTGCCATATGGAGGCTGGTATTTATACAGGACGACCTATTATACAGTATACCTATGTCATTGTGGTAATAAACACTGCTGCTTTACCATTGTTCAACTTTTTTTTTATATTCACAAAGTGAATTGTGTGTGTGTGTTAACATGCATGCACTTCGCATGTTAACACACACAATTATGCAAGAAAAACTCTCTGCGATGAAAATAGTCTCTCAGAGACTGCCAGGTCCCCTAGCACTGTTGTTAATATTTTTATTCCAGTTGGTTTAAGGAATGGCCTTCGATAGGTTGAAATTGTTTGGCCTGTTGCTTCTTTCAATGGTAGTTTTGAAAGCGTGGTTGGTATTTCATGAAGATGATTTGGCTGCTACTGGATTGGATTGGTGTGTTTAACCAGAAACAGGAGGGATTTTGGTGATCGCTCCTTTCTGTTTATATTTCCAAAGATGTTCCAAAAATGGTTTTGTTATGGATTTACTCCTTTCATTTACATCTGTCGATCTGCAGTTTTGGCAAGACATGTGCACCTTAGCCAATAGTAATCTAAACACATGTTTTGTGATGGTTTTGTGATGCGCACACCTGTGTTGGAACAGAGTCAACACAAACATGTTATCCTGTAGCGTTTTTCAGGTTTATCTCTGACCATCTCTTTGTGAGACCTGGCTCCAACTCTTTTAAAAAAAAATTGTGTACAGTAGGAGATGAGCAATCCAGTTCAAGCCTTTTCTGCCAAACAGTTCTGTGTGTTCCATAAGTACTCCAGTGGGAAAAAAAAGCATTTGTGAGAGCAATAGCCTTCGGGGGTTGCGCCAAATGAAAATGCTTTTTTTTTCTAATTCCCCCACACCTCACTCAAGAAGTGTTTGCTTGTTTTCTGTTACTATTCTCTCTCTCTCTCTCTCTCTCTCTCTCTCTCTCTCTCTCTCTCTCTCTCTCTCTCTCTCTCTCTCTCTCTCTCTCCCTCTCTTTCTCGTTTTTGACCTTTGATTTGAACTCTGACATCCAAGTCTGCCCCAGGATGTCTGTCACAAACTGCAGTCCAACGTTGTGACAATGCTTTTTTTCTTCCCGTGCCTTTTATGACCTTCTTTTCTTTCTCTTTCTGTTCTTTTTTTCTGTTTTTTCCCTTTCAAGGTCTGGCGCATCTGACGTTAAACGACCAAGGTATGGGTTCATTCCTTTTATTTTGGTTCAGTTTTTTTTTTAAGGAATTGACTCAGCCTCTCCCCCAAAGCCCTCAAAACTGCAGCTTTCCCTCACAATTTCCTCCTCTGCTTTTTACCTTTTCTCGGTACCATGTCCTTCCATTTCTTCTCAAACATTATCTTTTGACATCATTCCCTGTTTCTGCCCCCTTCTTCCTCTCCTTCCACCTCACCTCATTTTTTCTGGGTTGTGCCTCCTGCTTCCCTCTCCCCCCTTCCTCTCCCTTCCGCCATGTCTTTGTGTTTTTCTGTGACCTCCACCAATGTGTGTCCCACCCCTTGTCCTGTCCTATGGCTCACGTCCTGGACCTTCACCTCTGACAACCTTTTGACCCCGATGACCTGAACCTGGGGCTGAAGGTAACACTTTTCTGCTATCCCTTCTGCTTGGATTTAAACAGAAAGTCAAGAAAAAAAATGGAATGGAATCTATTGAAAATGTGTTTGTTGGTCAAAGTTACAAATGCAAAATGTGTCCACACTCCCATTCACTAACACTTCAAGGTGAAAGTGTTGAATGTGCAGAGTTTCTCTTCACCACTCTGCTGACATTCCCATTGTTTGGCATTCTGATTTAAAGGGGCTACTGTTCACGTTGTGATATAACCTCAAACTATATGTGTTAGACATTTTATAAAGAATGTGTTTGCAGTTGTTTTTCTATGAACAGTGGGTGTTATTTCTGATGCTATGTTGTGTACATTTTTCATCACAGCTGTTTAATCTCTGCTACAGTACACTTCTCCAAGCCCCTCAGACTTTAGTTTACTCATCTTCTGACCTTTTGTACAGACAATGCAATTGGCATATTTTTTTCAAAGAGGTTATTGAAATCATGAGAAGCAGACAACTTAATGTGAATACATAATCAATTTTGCGTACTCTTGCAGCAAAAATGCATTTAAAACTATACACCAAGTCTGACTATTAACCATCCCTCACAGTTAGTTTCTCCTCATTCTCTGACTTTCTCTGCATCTGGCCTCCCTGTGAGGACTGTCCATGGAAAAAAAAGTGTTAAAGCAAAGTTCACAAGAGAGAAATGAAGTAGACAAGTGCAGCAGCCAGTGAATGTTCTGACCTTTACTAGTGTGGAGAGAGCCTTCTCTCTTCTATCATCACTGTCAGTGACTCATGCATACTTGAGTCACAATCCATTTCCTCTGACTCAGCTCTTCACTCTGTTTCACTGATTCATCCCAAGTTGTTTTCCTATTAAGATACTCAATATACTGAACAACAAAGCTAAGGTTTTACTGGCAACATTAGAAAATGACTGGTTAAAAGGAACTGTATAAACAGTATAGACGATATGACAGTAGGAATTTGCTCTATATTATGGATTTTTACTCTACTATGTAACCGGCTGAGCAGCTTTGATGTAACCACACAATGGCCCTCATGGCAGGACAACGTGCGTACGACCATTTCCTGGCAAAGTTTCGGCATTTATCAATTTGGACGTGAGCGGGAGCTACGATCAAATCTCACGTCTGGTCTGATATCGTGTACGCAAATTTCAGCCTGTGTATTTGCGGTGCAGCACAGCAAAATCTGGCTGAAAATAATAAACAAACCTCAGCTGTCATTAAGCATAAGCAGTCTCATATTAAGAACAGATCAAAACCGATTCTTAAAACAAATAAAAAAAATAAAAATTGTGGTTGGAGCAATTGATTGAACTCATGTGCGTCTGAAGGCACCATCCATGAATGATTACGCACTCATCAATCGCCAAAACTACCACTCGATAAATGTACAGGTGATTTATGATGCCAAGCTTTCGCTTCTAAACGTGGTGGCCAGGGGGACACACACAATTCTTTTATATTTCAAAACAGCTTGGCTCCAGCCCCCCGCGACCCCGACAGGGACAAGCGGTTGAAGATGAATGAATGTGTTGGCGCGCGACTGCAGCAAGACGCACTGCAGAGCCAAAGTCATCTCCTCGGTTAGTGGCTACCGTAGATAAATGGCATTAAATCAAACAAGGTATCAGATGATTAACATCTTGGTATGGTTCTTCTAGATGACAAAGGTTATCCTCTAACGGTATACCTAATAACCCCGCTGGCAAACCCCGCTACAGAGCAAGAGCGCCGTTGTTGTGCCGTATTCAGCACCCCTGCCGTGAAGTGCACCCCCTCGCATTATAGGTGATATTCTGGATCAGAAGGCTGTTGTTTCGACCTATAGGAGTAGTTTATATACAGGTAACCCAATTAAAAGCACACTTTTTTTGAACATATTATTTGCAAGAAAAACTGGAATTATATTTAGAAAACGCTAAGTCAAATACATTCAACTTGCTCAAAAGATCCATTTAATTCATTTTGTAATTATGGCTGCAGTATATTTCCACAGAACATACAAAAAGGTGTTGTTTTGTGTTTGCTATTATCCAACTTTGTGATTTTAACTCTTTAAAATAGTTTAAAGACTGTAAGTAACCAATGTTCTGACCGTTGTGGGTTACCTGTATATAAATGGAAACAACAGCCTTCTGATCCAGAATATCACCTACAATGCGAGCGGGTGCATTTCACGGCAGGGGTGCTGAATAGCATGCGTTGCTTCGGGTTGACCGCCTCCGTTATTCTTTTCCATGCAGCATCTTTATGGGCCCCTTTTATTCCACTCTTAAGACTGCCAAAAAGCACATCTTTGCTCCATCTCGCATGTCAGGATGCCGATCTGTGTGTCGGAAAAGTTTCTTTTTGTACCAGTGTGTCTCCTCTGCATGTTTGACCTCAGTGGACGAGGCCTCCGAACCAGAAATATTTATGGGTGTAACATGTTAATGACGATCGAATTCAGCCACCACATTCATCAAGGCCCGCTCATTCGTATGCTGAGATTGGTCCGATACGAATGTTTCATAAATTACACGTGGGTCCTGCCATACGACCAATTCTGCGTTCAGATCTTCACCCGTTTTCACGCAAGATTGATAAATGAGGCCCAATGTGTGCAGACACAAAAACTGATCTGTCCCGCAAGGGAAAATTTTACTGGGTAGAGTAGCCTATGTGAAAAAGTAATTCAAAGCTGTAGTGACCGATGTTGACTGCTGACCTCTCACAGTCAAAAGTCGCAATACAATCTCAGTGTGTCAATGGCACGTTGGGAGACGTGCTTATGCGCTTCCCGCTATATGTACTTCATGTGCATCTGCAATGCTCCTCTCTGCGCCTGTTGTTATTCTTCCAATCGATTAAGTCCGGTTAAATCCCTGGTTAAATCACCACCACGATGTTTCTTTCTACTTTGAAATAACGAAAGGTTGGCACTAAACAATTTAACTGAACAGAGAAGTATTTGATTATAACTGTCATTGTGAAGCCTGAGCAATGATGTATATTAGTGTGAAGCAAAAATCTTAATTGGTAAAGTATCTATTAACTTAAGTTATCAGATACATGTGGTAAAGTCTAAAGTATAATATTTTCACTGAATTGTAGTGGAGAAGAAGTATAAAGTAGCATGAAAAGGAAATACTCAAGTACAAACAAAACAAGAGCCTCAATCTTGTAGGCTACTTAAAGATTAATATGCAGAGATATAATACGGTTACGGATCTATATTTCAAATTACACGCTGATATAAATTTGAGACCATACCTTCCAGCCCCAGATTCAGCTTGGTTTTAAAAGACCACTCTGATTTTAGTTTCTGATTTAGTGAACCATGTTGAACCTTTTGTCACCTAAGCCAGAAGCACCTCAGTGTTTTTGTTCATTTGTAAGATTTTAGTGTCTGATAGTGGAGGGAAACATTATATTATTATATCAGTACTCACTGAAGGTTACACAGAATACTGAGATTACACCATAATTACTGCTTTACAGAAATTAAAGGACTGCGGCGGCAGAAACAAATGTAGTAAGGCCTTAATAAATTAATGAATTACCTTGTTAATTATTAATTAGGCCAATTTATTTTTTCTCGTTAAAAAGGGCACCACGCCAACATTTACTAACCTGACTCCACCAGATGGATTGATTCGCATAATTCAAATTTGTTCTGCATATCCATCCGGGAACTCTTGGTTGGAGATCTTTTGGGAAGAGGCAAAAATACTGGTTGCTTATTGTTGGTGATACACAGGCCAAATCAACCAATCAGATTAATTCTCAAAAAGCTCAGAAAGTAAACAACATGTTGGTAAAGGATATTTGCCGTTTGTGTTATGTGAATTTATGGATTAAAGGCACAATTTCAGGTGTCCTGTCCATATTCAACTGAAGGATCCAAGAGAAAAAAGAGTTAGTGAGCGGCTTGCTCGATAGCTGCGCTCAACTCATTCACGGAAGCTGCCACGTTGTTTACACTGAACAGTCGTTTCTTGATGTGTCACACTTCGAGCCGCCTCAAAATCAATGGTGATTGGTTCGGTCGCATGGGCAGATTGCTCCAAATTTTCTCTGCTGCAGGTAACCAGTCTTATCTGCGAGTAAAATACAATGGAGCTCAGAAATCAGGATGGTCTTGCGAGGCTAAATATCTAAAGGATTTCATTAAACTTTGTTGAGGGTTTAAAACCTATTAAAGTAAGAGAAACACCCTGTTCTCAAAGACGAGCTCAGTTTTCACAAGTTTTAATGATTCTGGTACTGAAGAGGTATTTCTTAATGTTTAAAAACTGAAATCCAATAAACACCTGACAATCAGTCTAAGGCCATAAATGTACATTATCATACATGCATTACTTAGGGTAGAAACATGGTCCATGCAGATACGTGTTCCATGTGTTCTTCTGGATTGTGTCACCTGGAAATCATGTTGCTTGAACCATGTTTCAGGCCTTAAATATGTTTTCACCCTTTGGACAACAGTACCACGAAAAGACATATGCACATTAGCAGTAACTACTATAACTATTCTTAAGCATTTTGACAAAATGCATGATTTCCTTCATTATGATACAGTCAGTCAGATACAGTCTGGACAAACATGAATGTGAACTGTGACTTGACTGGTTGGTGGAGCATTTAGGATTTATAAACCAAAAGATTAACCCTAAGAATACCCTAAACAACAAAAATATTGAGATTACTTTTGACCTTTACTTTTTACTGATAATACAACATAATTTTTTATACACGTTCTGGGCAAACAAACATATTTCCAACCCCAACTGTGCCCAAGACCTCCTCCGAGGAGAAAACTTGTAAAATTCTCCCACTCATTTGCACAGCTCACACTTTTTAACTATCATCAAGCAAGATCTTTGCCAGTTAGTTATGGCCATCCACAAAGGCAGAATATATTTCTCTATCCCTAGCAGAAATTTACTGCCACCAGCAGATGAATCATGACCATAATCCCTTGAGCTCTATGCAACATTTACTCTCCATCCATGTAACATCTCCCACAACCTGCTGCCATTTGACTCTGATCCTTTTCTGTTGTCCATTCCAAAATGGGATGACTATTTACTCCAGCCAGTTGCTTGTTGCAAGACCAGCAGACACCAAGATAACAGAACATACCAGGAGAATGGGAAATTAGAGCATCTATCCATCTCCCATCCTCTCCCTTGAGACACACCTTGCTCTCAACATCAGACGTTCAGGCTCTGATGCACCATGCCCAGGGTGTAACTGTGTGTTTCCTGGTCCCCTCATAAGCAGCAGAATCTACACTTGAAAGATGGATGAAACTTTAAATTCCATTTTTTTTTTCAAAAGACTTCTTTTGGAAGATAAGATGAGGAAAAAGTTGTAGAGAATATATAGAATCAATCAGATGCACAGCTCAGCTGCTTTAATGTGCATATCACTGACTGCAACCCTTCGGCATGTCCTCTCTTTTTGTACATTACTGTCTCTCTAACATAAAGCAAGAACTGTACAGATAATAAGATTTTATTAAGCTTAGTGTTTTTTCTCAGAAGTCAAACCTGAGTTTCCTAGGTGAAAGTCAAGTGTTTGACCCGTCCATCCACCAGAACATTCTAAAGGCATGAACGCCACTCTAGTGTTGTCACGATCTTGATACCGATACTGAAACGATATCACGGTGGAAAACTAAAACAAAGTAAAGTA
This sequence comes from Echiichthys vipera, assembly GCF_963691815.1. Lineage (NCBI taxonomy): Eukaryota > Metazoa > Chordata > Actinopteri > Perciformes > Trachinidae > Echiichthys > Echiichthys vipera. Next base: position 17,605,745 of record NC_139847.1, read on the forward strand.
ATGGAATCAAACATCAAATGATAGGACGTGGAACTTCAAATGAATTTCTTTTTATTAATTAAAACACTGAATAATATTTTGTAAAAGCTGCTGAGCTTTATAGCAACTTAAAATGCTCACTTCACAAAATAAGATAATCCTTTATTAATCCCACAAAGGGGACATTTTACATTTGCACTTCATGATGATGAAGTTCAAACGCTGCAAACTACAGTAGCAACACTACATCACTCTTTATACTAGGGTTCGACCAATATCGTTTTTTCAAGCCCGATGCCAACACAGATTAATAGCAGTGATAGCGGACCGATAAGCAATATTTCAAACTGTTCCAGATAAAATGATTGTCTTGCATTTTAAATCTTACTTATGAAAAACAAAAATGTAATGTAACTCATTTTAATTAATGTTATACTGAATCTGAAAGCTAACTTTTAACTAAATCATCTAAGTCAAACACATTCAGTGTTTTCCCATACATAGACCAATGTGTGGCGCCACACAATCAACACTGAGCGCCACAAATAAATTCTGGGTTTTTTGGTATAGTTCAACACGCTTTTGAAATATTGTTCCCTTTATTCTTCTCCGCAGAGCACTCTTTCTCCTTGTCATTCTCGTACACACACACAGAGAGAGGCGCACCTTAGTGCAGCCTGGTTGTGTGCTGACTGTGTGTTTCCATCAAACTTCTGGTTGGTGCTGAAATCTGAGCGAGGGATGTAACGATGCATCTTGAGACAGTTAAAATTGATTAAAATGTGTGACTATTCAAATAGGATGAGATGAAAAATGAATCACATTGCACATCCAATTTTGACTTTGACAAAAGAATAGGTCTGTCATTTAAGTCGTGGTGCCAAAAAGATATTTAAGTCAAATAAAAAGGTATTTCTGCAGATCAAAGGGACTGGCTTGGGTCTTGTCCCACATAAATATATAAAAGTATAGCCTAATAACTGTCTTAATCACATTAATGTCAGCCCAATCACACTATAATCTTCCATGGGATCATGATTATTCAGTTCCAAGAAACATTGAAGTTTAAGAAAAGACATATGTTTGCTATACCCACAGACATATAGTTATGTATATTTGCATATATGATTCAGATAAAAGCAGTTCACATATCTGTTGTCAGAGTCTGCACAGGGGAGAGGTCAGAGCCCCTCCCCCTCAAAAGGTCTCTGTACGGCCATGCACCACACATTGCTACCTGTTCTGTGGGAAACACTGCCATTTCAAAAGAAAAAGTAGCATTTTGCCCTCCAAAATCAGGTAGAGTATATTACAGCAGTTTTCCTCACCTCAATGACGTTACAAGCAACAGCTTTTGACATTTCAGCAACATTGTTATTAACAGGTAACTCAGCCAGTCATGGAATGACACTGATATTATGACCAGCACTTACATCTACGTGCAAGGGCTAGCATTACATAACATGTGAAAACACCATCCTTTACATACGATTAATGTTACATTCGAGTGTGGAGGCTTCAGTTAGTCCCACTAGCACCATGTTATTTAAAAATACAACATTAGCTATGACTCCATGCATCATTTTAAACTCCATAAATTAGGGCTCAACGATATGGTATAATTTGAAGCATAGACATAAACGGTATTGTATCACGGTTCATTCATCCATCTTAAAACTTCTATATAAATGCTTCTGAATTACTGTACAATTACTGTACTAAAGTTTTTTCTTGTCAGGCTACTTTATACTTATACTTACTTACTTATTCTACTTTTTACCCCACTACATTTATCTGATAACTAAAGCTACTAGTTACTTTACCAATTAAGATTTTTGCTTCAAACCAATATGCATCGTTGCAGAGTATACACACATGCTTCACATTGACAGTTATAAACAAATACTTCAGTGTCCATTCGCTGTTGAATTGCCAGTTTTCTGTTTCAACCTTTAGTTTTTTTTCAAAGTAGAAAAAAACATTGCGGTGGTGATTTAACCATGGACTTAATCAGACTGAAACAATTGCAAGAGGCAACAGGTGCAAAGCGGGCTGTTGTGGAGAGGTGCGATGCAGAAGCACACGAAGAAGAGCGTAGCGGGAACCTGCGGAGCGCTTTGGCCTCGCGCCTACAGGAAGCACGTGGAGCAATTCTCCCAGTGCACCGGTATTTGATGCGCTGAGACTTTCAACGAGATGCGAGAGAGGACAGCAGTCAACATTGGTCACTACGGCCATTAATTACTTTTTCACATAGGCTTCTACTCATTCAGTAAATATTCCCTCACGGGTCGGATCAGCATGTCAGAGCTGCTCTGCCTGTTACACGGTAGAGTCAAAATCCAAAGCATAGTGAAAATTCCTAGTTTAATCTTTACCTTTTAGACTGTACACCCCTACTGTAGCGTTCCAAAGTGTACAAGGCTTCTAAAGTCACTCTTTTCTGCTGACAAAAACTCACGGATATAATACTCTTTGGAGCTGAGCAACACACACGTTTATTTTTCCTTCTCTCCCCGCAAACTCTGAAAAAACCCCTTGTCGCCTCTCACTGACATCACACCCGGGCCCCTCTCTCACATGCATCCCCCATACAGTAGAGAATGTCCCCAACTCTCAGTACACATGCAAACAACACACACACTGGGGAAAACATGTGCATCCAAAACACAACACATGCATACAGCCCAAACAAGCCGTGAGGCAATTATTCAATAAACACAACTGTAAAGGGCAAATAGCCCAGTTAACCCAGTCACACAATAGAAGCACAAACACACACACACAAAAAAAAAAAAACATACCTGTCAGTAAACATGATATGGGCATTTATAAACAGTCACTCCATCACATAGTCCATAAAGCCATACCAGCTCGAGAGAAGCTTGGCGCCAAGCTCTTCCCCGAATTGGCTACTAATCTGATAGGTGACCCCAACCTCATCACCCCTGTCCATTCGCCGTTGCACCAAGTATGGTCTCTTCCAGTGGGGGGCCAGTTCTCTGTGGGGTCATTTAACCACACAAGGTCCCGGACCTCATATGGTTCATGCCTCAACCTGGTATCATAGTAAATCACACTACTAATGCTTAGTCATTACAGCTAATACTGAAGGCTAACTTTTTTACAACTTCAGTGTGGAGGACTGTAATGTTATAAACTTCAGAAATACCTGCTGCTTTACTTTCAAAACTTCCCTGCTGCAGCGTCTCACTCTGACTCATATGAAACACTCTGAGGCTTGAGTGTTGATTCGCTATTACTGGTGTGACCTCTATCCAATCAGATAGTGTTGTGGGCGGGACATCAAGTCAGACAGGGGAGAGTGAAACCGACTAGAGGAACAGAAAGAACACATGCAGCTGCATTGGAGCAAACTTTTGAAATAATTAATTTAGGGGTGACCCCCAATAGTCAACTATTCGACGACTGCCAATCTCACAGTCGAACTGTCGCAAAATGCACAAACTGTGGCTAGACTAAATTGTACTATCCAGGTTTCACCACCAATAGAGCACGTCTTGGCTGGGCTTTAAATCTATCTGGGCGTCAGAAATACAAAAGTATGCTACTGTTTAATTATCAGCATAATTTCAGTTGAATATTTGCCCCCTTCGTTGTTTTTCATTATAGACGTTCAATCCAACACAGTCTGACACAGCACCTTGAAAGTGAAACTACAGTTCTAAATTTACCGTCAGCTATTGTCAAAGAAATATACAAACAAAACACATTTATATTATAACAAAAAATACTTTTTAAGAACATGCCCCTATCAACATCAGAAATCACATCTCTCAGTAACCTTCTGCCTGACAGGCATGACCGTGCAGCGCTGGACTCACGTGCACCCGCCGGACTCACGTGCACCCGCCGCTTTCTGCTTCATTTCTATGGCTCGCCACCCTGGATCAGAAGGGTTTTCATTTGCAAAAAACTTAACTGATTCGACGTTCAGTCGACTATAAGCAAGACGTGACGAGTCAGATTCGACTATGAAAATTTTTAGTCGGGGACACCCCTAATTTAATTATATCGTGATCAGTACAACAAAACGCTGATACCTATAATCAGCAAGTGCTGAATAAGCCACTGATGGTGGTTTTAAATGGCCAAATAGCTGTGTGACTATTCTCATACAGGCTCAAATAGACACTAGGTAAATAATGCGACACAATAAAAAAAAAATAGCACAAGGTAAATAACCTCGGGGATGTGTGCCATATTATCAGAGTGCAAGGTAAAGTAACTGATTATGCTACTTTCATCAAGCAGTGCCTTGCAGGCCATTTATATTGATCAACCTGTAGCCAGAATTAATACAGTGTTTGTTCCCAAAAACATCGTAAAAGAGAAAAATCAATAAACCAATTTGGTAAAGGCAAGACGTGTGACATGTTAGCGAATTACAAGATTTTCACCGAAGGATTTAGTCACCTCTCACCTACCCAGGCATCAACTTTCAAAAAATATGTGTTTGTGTCTGTGTACAGGTATATGTCTATGCATGTCAGGATAGCAATGTTTTGTTTGTTTGATTATTTATTTCATTTTAAAGGGTTTTGGTCAATGTTAACAATCAGAGGTGGATGCTTCAGCCATCACATAACCCGGCCAGAAAATCAATGCCAGTCTCTTCTCAAACCCAAGGCTGTCCTTCAAAGCCGTATGAAGGACAAACTTCCAGCTTCGGTCACTGCTGATCCTTATCGGCCTGTCTGTAAGACTGCTGCCAGCCCCACACATTGGGCTGCATGCTTGGAAAGCAACGGATTACATTTATCAATAAAAATAAAATTAATTTAAGAAGCTTTGGTAGACATGAACTCTGTGAACAATAATTACCAACAACCCAATTAATAAAAATGGCTACATTGCTGGATAAACATCACCCTAAATGTTCACATGTTAAGAACAAATTATAGGATAATTTTAATTGACAAATGCAAGAGAGCATTTGCAGGCATTGCCTACTGCTCTTTTCACCACTAAGCATTAAATATGCATCTTAGAAACATTATTATTGTCAACTGTCAGTGGAGACGAATCATCATGCGAAAATATGGATAAAACAAATGCAATTAGTTTAAAGTTGGAAATGGAAAGTATGTCAATTTTAGGTTGTATTGAAGGCTGCAGCTAATGGCTATTTTTATAATCGATGAATCGATCAATTACTTTAATTAATCGATTATTAATCGAATAAAAAGAAAGAAGCTAAATTTTATTATTTCCAGCATTTTATTAAAAAAAGTTAAATTACTTGTCTTCTTGCTCAATGGAGCGGCTAGGTTTGAAAGATCGGTGGTTCGATCCCCGGCTCCTCTTGTCTGTATGTGAAAATGTCCTTTGGCAACACACTAAACCTGAACTTGTTACCCATGCAGTGCATTGGTGTGTGAATGTGGTTTAAATGATTAGATTAGATTAGATTAGATTAGATTAGATGATGGGCAGGTAGCCTGTGGATATCTGTATGAATGGGTGAATGTGACGTGTAGTGTCAAAAAAATCACCTTTAGTAGTCAGATGCTATATAAGTACCAGTCAATTTACTATTTAATAATGTTCTTTTAAAAAATACAGTTGCATGTGACAATGTTGTTTTAGTTAATAATTGCTGATGTAAAAGGCAAGTACATACGGTATAATGCCACTACAATAAAAAATGTATTAGTTAAATGGACATTGAGGATGCAGTCATGCACTGATGATTAAGTAAAATTTAATAGGTAACTCAGCCAGTCATGGCATGGTAAAATTTAACCACTAAATGTTGCATCTACACGCTTGTCGCAGCACAGGAAAAGCACATTGCTATAGCTTAGATGTGTGACAACTTTGTTCCGCTCATTTTCTGCTAGTTAGCAGCCAGAAAACGAGCCGAACACTGGTGAGGTGCCACAAGCCGCACTAATCACAGTTTTCAGAGGAAACATGGGTTAACCCAGCAAAAGACTTACAGGACACCTGCCGGCGACCGCTGGTTTGTTTTGGGCATGACATATATGATGCCATACATCATAACATAGACATAACTAATTGATGATGAAATTTGTTTGCAACTATTTTTGTAATGGATTTTAATTGATTAGTTGTTGCAGTCCTAAACTTTTGTTGGAATTTGATTGAAAGAAAACATGTTTCAACACAATTTAACCACTATTAATTGGTTCATCTAAAAAAGAAGATTACGATAATGAGATAGTGGAATGAGTTACGAGTATTTTGGCAACCTCTTGTGAGAAACAAATAATTTTAAAAAAGAGCTTCTGAAGGTAGTGCACTAATGACCTTGACCAAATGTTTTGGTCAAATTTGCAGGAGCAATCGTCACAAATAATTTCGCAACATTCCCAAAGGTGGAAAAAGGTCGGAAATGTATCTTCATTTTGATCTGCTGATTTGAAATTTGATATTAAATTTTATTAGCCAAAACATGAATTTAGTTGTTACTGCAGTACAAAACTAGGAATACCTTTCTTCCAGCACTAACACAGCTATTGCACACCACTCTACTCCATGCGTGATTTGGTCCAGTTTGATCCAGGCTTAAAAATTTTGAACAAAAGTAAGTTATTATACAGGATCACTTTAACAAGAGCTCATCTTGTCATCGACTAGACAGAACAGTTCTAAGGGATGGAAATTGCCTCCATTGCAAATAACTTCCTTGCATTGACCATCAGGGGAAGGTAACCCAATGGTAATTGTTATATGTAACAGATATGCACAGCATACATTATTAAAAGTATATTTTTTCATGTTGTCTTTTCACCCCAGTGAATATAATATTGCTTCGGTTACCATGCACAACTTAATAATAATTTACAGTACAGCACTATTATCTGTTTGATAAAACTCGACTTGTAGTAAAATCATTCTGCTCAATTAATTGTGCAGTGTATGCTGTACTGTATACTGATATAGATGTTGCCTACTTTCTTGGTAAAGCAGTCTCCAAGGTGTTCATGTGCCGCTCGAAACGGCTGCCCTGGAGGTGTTGCAGCTTTAACAAACTAATTAAGGGGCCCCATAAATAATTAAAGCTGCCATTTCCAATAATAGGAAAAAAAAGTGCAAGTTAATGTCTCTAAATTGGCAACATTTCCAGCCCCTTGACTTGGAATTACACATGCTTTTGCACAAGGACCATTTGGTTTCTAAGTGAATTAAGTCTCCCACTGCCATCACCACCCTTTTAGAGGCCAGCACAATGCATACTGGGAATCAAATAAACCAGGCCCTGGGAGATAGTCTCTTGGCAGGTTTTATTCTAGATCTCCTTGGAGATACTGTGGCGAAAATGAAGGGAATATCCAGCCTGATCTGTATCTAACCTCAAATGTAATAGACTAGGTCCAGGTCAAGATCTCTGTCTGAGCTCACTGAGGGCAGTTTATATGGTCCATGTGCCACTGTGTTTGTCTAAGCTACTTAAACCAACAGAACATCATTCTTCATACTGAAAGTATTTTTAAAACATATCGATAATGGGCTGGGACAATATGATTATCTCCTGATTCTATACTATATCACAATACTTGCGTGCCGATTCCATATGTATTGGATATGCTACCCAACAATGAAAGAATAAACACCTCACAATTTAGTGGTGTTTTCTTTTTAATTTATAAAAGACAACTGGTCAGAAACATAGTTATGGTAATAATAATAATGAATCCCGGCCCCGGTATAAGACCAAGTCAGGTAATCATCAGGGATATCAATCTGTCAATTTAGGAGGCACAAGTGATTGTGACTCAGTTCCACCTGCTTTGGTGCAAGTGAAAGTGACAACAGGAGTGGCAAAAGCAAGACAACCCTCCAAAAAGGGAATTTTTTTTTTTTTTAATGTGGTGGCCACAGTTTCTCTCTCCTCATCCTTCCTGACTGATTCTTCTGTAGTGTTGTGTTGTGCTGGCGTCATGGTCACTACCGGTAGCATGAGGCAGTACCTGCAGCAGTCCAGTCATGTTGCACAGGTAGTCCAGCTCCTCCAAGATGGCAAATCCATACGTGCGGTTGGAGGAGCTGGAGGAGATACCAGGATGACCAGCTGTTACATGAGGAGAGCTGGACAGGGCTGTAGAAGGGGCATCAGCCCAGCATCAAGACCACTATCTGCTCCTTTGTGAGGAGAAACAGGAGGAGCACTGCCAGATCCCTACAAAATGACCTCCAGCAGGCTGCTGGTGTGCATGTTTCTGACCAAACTGTCAGAACTGCCTCTGTGAGGGTAGCATAAGGGCCCAATGTCCTCTAGAGGGACCTCTGCTCAATGTCCAGCACCATGCCGCTCCATTTTTATGCCAGAGAAAAACACTATGTGGACAAATCCCTTGACAGCTGGAGTCTTACTTAGGTACTTTGTGGCAAAGGGGCTGAAAATGAAACAGAATCATTCAAATTGTTTGGTTTCTTAAATAATACATTCACCTATGTATTAACTATGCCTTTAAATGAATAATCCAGACAATGGGTGAAACTTCATTCAGATGATAAATTATTTTGACTTCATCATACATCAAGGAAAAATGAAAACCCACATGGTCGTCTTAGCAACATGATTCATGCTTCAGTCACAATGTCTAGTTGAAGGACACATCGACACATCTGTGGTTTATATCTGAATGATTGGCACTGCTTCCACACTGGCTCATTAAGCAGGCGAGCTAGAGAGTTCCGCTGGCCTGTTACTTCCGGTTTAGTGCTCCGGCTAAAGTGAATTGAGTTAAAATGATTTTACCTTGTGGCACCTTTTAGACTTTCAAAATGTTATCGGACCAAATGGATCAACACGAGTCGTTTTGGCAGGTTACACTCAAAAATTAATTTATGGTTGTCTCTTTTGCCATGTAAGTCAATGGTAAAAAGTTGTTTAGGGCCACCATTTGGCCCTGTCAGTTTGCACTTCCTGGTGGCCTGCTTATCTTTGCAAACTGGGTCCAGAACAAAAAACAGAGCGGGAAATATTGACTATTTATTGACGGCTATTCGTATTCAAGCCTTTCACACTAGAGGTGTAATGATACATGTATTCATACCGAATCATCACGGTACAGGCGTGAACCGCGGCCTCTAAATGTGGCATACATGCCATTAATATGGCGATCGTACAGCCTTGTTTTAAGGTGCGGAACTTAAAACTTGAAGTCGAATTTCCCCCTGGACCGCTTAGCCTCCAGCTCGGCTTGCACGTGTGCAGAAGAGGCCAGCGAGTAAGAGTGGCTTCTATGTCCATGGAGAGTAGCAGGCAGCAGAGGGCAGGTATTGCCATAGCACAGGACGCACCACACCCCTGCGAGCCTGCTGTGCGGATAGATGTCTAGTGAACACAGAGCGAACTACATGCTAAAACGACAACAATGAAACCGGAGTTTGCTGACTTCCCCCTCAATCGAATCTCCAGTGTGGGATAACTTCAGATTCCAGGTTAATTATGAACATGCACACACATTTAAAAAGGCATGTTCCAGGTGTTACTGTCACCGTTGTTGTAAAAACCAAGCTCCTATCACTATCCCAACAACCCCTACCTGGGAATTCAGAACGGGCAAATGCCATGACCTAAGTTAATGCTGCAGTAACAATTATTTAATAAGTATTTTGTTTATGGGAGAATTGCAGCAGTATTTTTTTCATATTTGTTATACTTTCTATTTGTATGTTTCGTACTGACAGCCAGGGCCTGAAGTTAACTTTTTTGGCCACCAGCTACTGTGGCAGGTGGATTTCAAATTCCACCTGCCACAGTGGCTTTTTACCAGCCAAATTTTTTTTGTGCCTAAAATAAAGGTGAACGATTCAGAAAATGCATAAGAATGGTTCTTGAAGTTGTACAGAACACATATTAAAGTGCTGTTGAGTTATTAACCAACTTAATCTCATTAATGACTAGACCTACATAATGACTTACAGCTGTATCTGAGCTGGTGTGGCAGAATTTAGAATAGAAAATAACAGAAATAATAATCTACTTTATTAGTCACTGTTTCTTTGTCTGTAGTCTCATTAGATACCCAGGTTCAACATTTTTTTTTTAATTTTAGATTAACAGTAATTACATTTATAACAAATGACATACGTTTATGTTGCTTCTCAAGAAAAGACATATTTTGACTGAATAACATTTAGATAAACAACAATAACAATCATAATAATTAACAGAAACCAAACTACATTACACTGTAATGTGGAGGTCAGACACTCATTGAAAACCCCTTTCACAGAGCACAGACTGAGACTTTTAGTCCTTAAAGAGGAGGAGGAGCAGACTCTCCCCTCTGCTTCATCCTCTCTCCAAACACAAGGCAATCCTGACTGTTGTGGCGTTGTCCACAAGCCATTCGCTAACCTTGCCGTCCCTTTCCACTTTGTATTAAAACATATTTTTTCATATATTGTTTTTAATCGTTCACCTCTTTTTGTTCTGTTGCAGCCAGCGGCCCCTTCTCGCCAGCAATATGCCACCAAATTTTTATTTTTTATTTTGAAAGTCCAAGAAAATGGCTGGGCTTGCTTAGCAACAGCAGGCTACATGATTGGTCAACAACACACAACACCTGCTTAGTGTTGTGTTGTCTTATTGACTATATGCCAACGTGGCAGGTAGATTGACAGTTTCCCCTGCCAATCACAAAAGTTACCGGCATTAGGCATGTGGGCGGGTGCCAATTTCATGCCCTGCTGATAGCTAAAACGGTTTAACTATTGTCTTTAATTGTTTACAAATTCAACTTATGTTCATTCTAAAAAGTTTTATTCATTTTACCCCTTAACTATGAACCGTAGCGTCTTGTACCGTACTGTGACTTTAAATGTACCGCTACACCCCTATTTCACACCAAGGCCGACAGGAATATTCATGTTCGGTGCATTCCACTAAAGACTGAAGTTTTGCACTGTTACACAATCATTGATTCATTGTTGTTGCTAAAATAAGCCCAAAGTCAACTCTACACATGAATGCAACACTGAGGTCTTTACAGTTCCAAAGACTTTTGCCCAAACCCAAAAAGACACAGATTGACCTTGGAGACAGACCCGATCGACACCAGTTCCCATTAAATTTGATTTACAAGCTATCAAAACAAAGCTTTGTCTTACCTAATGTAAAATTAGTAGTAGTACTTCTCCCCAGTGTCTGTCATTGATAAATATTATCCATCCACCTTTGAAAGAAACTTGGTAAAACCCATCCAGGTTTTGTGCTTGCTGTCACAGAGACAGATGACAAACTGTGAAAATTATAAACCGGCCTACTGCCACGCACTAATTGATAACCATAAAATTGTCACTGGTTGCATATATACAGCATATCTATTTAAACTTGAACTTCTTTGTAAAGCTTGAATTAATATTATGGTAAAGTAGAAACCAAGTTAACATTTAAATGCAGGTTTAAATACAGTATAATCTTGTTTCACCTTAAACAAAGTATAAGTTGCAGAAAAATCCATTCACTCAGCATGATTTCATCCAGTTAAAAATATCATCTTCATTGTATATCCCAAGGGATGATCATTTAGATTTTTTCAGTGACCTCTTCCACCCTGTTCAGCAGCCTGTACATATTGGATTGTCTGGCTTGAAGCCTGCGAGGCTACTGCAGAGACATTAGGCCAGGATGACAGAAGTCCTCACACAGGCAGGAATTTTGCCTGACACAGCAGCAGGCTCAATTGGATGGAGCTCTCCAGCAGCTTGAATCTGCTGTACACAGCCATATAGAGAAAAGCCCGGGATGAGAAGATCCGTGGCTACAAAATATCATTCATTTTAGGTAGTAAAGTAGCAGTTTCTTCCACTCCAAACCAAAGTTATAATACTTGGACAAATATGTACCAGGGCTCCATGATTCTTAATCAAATGAGAATCACATTTTTTTTCATTTTGGGTGGGAAGTGTATATTTTCTTTCTCCTACTAATTTGCCCTATTTCTATTTCTTATTTCACCTTTGCATTCCCTTGTACAACTATTTTTATTTAAATTCATCTGAAAAGATGACTTTAAATACAGAAAATAAGATTTTGCATAGGGCCCCCCAAAAACTACAGCTGGCCCTGCTAGCTGGTGCATCAAAGTTGGAGGATCTGCTGGACTAGATGCTCCTGCATGTTCCCAAAGACAAAATGTGATGGAGGGATCTAATTGTAGCCTTATGTGTTATGTCCCATAGGGAATGAAAAAGGAAGTGGTTAACATTAATAACATGATTTAAGCTGCAGAATTTTCACTCTGTAGTTAGTGTTACGTTATCTTCAGCTCACTCATTGTATAGCAAATATCAGCTGTTGGCTAGTTTAGTGCAAAGTTACCCTTAACATCAAACAGTCTAATGTTAACTGGTGATGATAACACTAACCTTAACTAGCAAGTTTATAGACGGTTGAATTCCCTGCTGTCCTGAGGTCATAGGCTGGCAATTTAGTCTGTCTGTAAGTTTTCCTGGGACACAGGATACTGTTTCCATTGTACGTCACAGACATGATAGCGCTGACAGGTGTCTGATTTCACAGGGCTGCACAAATCGTGCAATATGTTCCCTTTTTATCACCAATCATTGTAATGTTAGCAGCTGCTTCTTAAAAGTTGTAATCTGTAATTGAGTTACATTGTTTCTAGCGGCCGCTTTGATGGCAAGATGTAACCTGACAGTGTCGACTATAGGACGTCAGTAAATTAGCAGCTCTCAAATGCGTAGTGTGACTTGATGCCTTCATATGCTCTACGGGCTATAAAGTAAAGCACAATTTTCAGTAATGAAATGAAGCCTACCTGCACCGGTCAGACACACATGAGGAAGCCTGACTCAGAATTACCACTTGAACGTCCCATTACATTGCATTTTTACTTGTTGGTATGAGGAATGGAAATCGAATCTGCATTTGATTTTAGCCGGGAAAGTCACCACCAACACTTAGATTGTATTTCTTGGCAATGAGGCAAATACCTACTTTTACAATACTTTTATTAACAGACAATTAACTAGATGGAAATCTTACACACTACAACTTTTAATTATTCTCCTTAACTCATCCCAAAATGTATTTTCATCCTACCTGGTCCTATTTATTCAACCCCTGGGATGATGCAACTAAGCAAAAAATTTGCAGAATTGTTGTCCTTCAGAAATGAGATTGCCTACATACCTAGATCGAGATTGCGATCTAGGTACTTGTTACTTGTGCAGCCCTAATATGTACACAAAGCTAAAAAGGTAAAAGTGACCTATTTGGCTCATTTTTAGACAACTGTTGTTAACTAAAACTGTTATACTGACATTTTTGCTTCATGAAGCAGATGCGATAGTAAACATGAATAAAAATATATAAAAAATAATGATTTTCTGATGACCTTGAAACCATACAAAGACATGTACAAAAGTACCTTCATGATCCATCCATCCATTCATCTTCAACCGCTTGTTCCTATCGGGGTCACGGGGGGGGGGGGGGGGGGGGGCTAGAGCCAATCCCAGCTGACATCGGGTGTGAGGCGGGGTTCACCCTGGACAGGACACCAGTCTATCACAGGGCACATAGAGACGAACAGAGACAGACAACCATTCACACTCACATTCACACCTATGGGCAATTTTAGAGTCACCAATGAACCTAACACCTGCATGACTTTGGACTGTGTGAGGAAGCTGGAGAACCCAGAGAAAACCCACGCAGACACAGGGAGAACATGCAAACTCCACACAGAAGGGCCCCAGCCGGGATTCCTCTTGCTGTGAGGCAACAGTGCTAACCACCTAACCGCCGTGCCACCCTTACCTTCATGATACAGATATGAAATTAGAAATTTCAGTCTAATTAACAGTTCCCAACAGATAGTATCAGAAATATCAAAATCCATAGTTGAGGTCAACAATGGATGAGTCAGTCCCTGTAAATGGCATAATCACAATCATGCGGTTAATGCTGATTGACAGGGCTGGACTGAGGCTGTTCGGCATGACCTTCAGTGGGTTCCTTGGGTGAAGCAAATGACAGAGCTGTATGACAATCCCAGTCCCTCTGCCCCCCTCTCCAAGATTGATGGGAGGCTTGCATTGTGTTTCCCAGGCTAGTCACGCCATGTTATTGGCAGCCTCTTTTAGAGAAACTGACAGGGCACATCATACACACAGTGAACTCCCACTTTACAAGGGAATGAACGCACACTGCTGTTCACAACTATACATGCATAAAACACAAATTCCTTTACCTTCAATGTTCTCTTTAGACCTTTAAACCCCACACTACCTATATGGTAGGTGTGTGTGTGTGTGTGTGTGTGTGTGTGTGTGTGTGTGTGTGTGTGTGTGTGTGTGTGTGTGTGTGTGTTTTGTGTGTGTGCTTTTTGTGCTTCTTCTTTGGAGAAAATCAGGAATAATATGTACCACACACACAAGCATATCAACTGTAGTGCAAAATCATTAATATCACCATTGTAATAGAGAAACAGACTTTATTACAGCCCGACAAAACAGTACAAAATGAAGAAGACCAGGAACCCGTTGGATACATTGGAAGAATACAGGAGTTGCAGTATACCAAACTTGAATTACCTTCATTTGTAGTGGCAGCAAAACGACTGAAAATTCACAGCAGTTCTAATCTAAAAATATAAGCCAGACTTTACTCAAATCAAGAGGATTTTGTTTCTACCTCTTCTATGCAAAAAGCTAAGCTGAAACTCAAGCCGACTCCTTGTCCTTTTATCATACCCTCATCGCCACGTCACGCTGTAATCAGCAACACATCTTTAACTTAATAAAAAGTAGTTTGCAATTAAACCTATGGAGCACAACCCTACAACCGAAGTGATAAGCTGGAAAAGAACAAAGCTCAATAGAATTAATTAAACCAAAGTTTTTAAGTTTAATATACCTTGGGACACAATCGTCCGTGGCAAGTAACTAAGTACATCTACTCAAGTACTGTACTTGGGTACAATTGTGAGATACTTAATTCCATTTTATGCTACTTTATACTCCTACTCAACTACATTACAGAGGGAATTGCACTTTTTACTCTACTACATTTATTTGTAAACTTAAGTTACAAGTTATTTTACAGATTCCAATTATTAATACAACATATCAACAAATGAAATAACATATAGTTATAGATTAAGCTACACAGGAGTATATGAAGTAATTCAATGATCCCCACCTTTATCAGCTGCAACATTAAAGTGCTATTTACAATAATCTAATGAAGTAGCATTTTGAATAGGACTTTTACTTGTAACAGAGAATTTCTACAGAAGTATCCTTATATTTAAGTAAAAAGGCTCTAAATACTTCTACCACCACTAGTCTCAACAAGTAACATTCTGACTCTCAACTATTCACTACTAAGGACAACTTGGTGAAACAAGTTGGTGAATAATATAAATATCGAACAAAACTCATGACATGATTTGAACGTCTTAGCTATGTCCCAATCTAGAAACAATGACTTGAAAATATCAGCAATGCCTTTTTTTGAGTTCAGTGAGTGGTGATTCACTGCCGTGTTGAGACACCAGATAACCCAGGTGTGCTTCTTCCATAGCCACCCAGATGTCGGCAGATAATGAGGCAGATGTCGCTGTCTTAGCTGTGTTGGCTAGTTCAGCTGTTGTGTCATTCTTTCAACAGTATGTACAGTAAGCCTCCCAGTTGTTCTCAGCGACAAGTTTCAGCCATTGTTTAAACTCTCTAACCAGGAGTCCGCCAATTTTACATTACCCCATTTCAGAGTTTTTTCCAAACCAGGAACAGTTTGCTGTTGCAAGATGCATAACGTCATCTGTACGCACTCGGTCGCAAGCCGATCTGGCAGGGTGAGAGCGCCTGCACATCGTCATTTTAAATAGTCGGGGGTAGGAAAATAAATACTTTGATGTAGGGATCGGCATTCCATTAAATTGTCATAGTCAATCGTTGGGAGAACTAACAATCGATTTTCAATTAATCATTAATACATTCATATCAAAATTAACTGTATATATGCTATATTCAAAATGCAATGAAAGTACAAAAACACAGCGTGTTTTCCACATTGAGATCTTTATCAGTTCCGGATGCATTTAATGGTTACACTTGATAAGCGCTACTTGTTCTAAAGCAGCGGAGCCTGCAGCTAAGCCGGTGCTCATAAACAAAACTGACCCACATTTTTTCCCAAAATAATAAATAATAATAAACACCTTGTGCATTTATTTTCATTTCTGTTCACAAGTATGCATATGCCAGTAATCTGGTGAGTTTCTAAACACCACTTAAATTGTCATATTTCATTTGATCTGATTTAAGAAAAAAATAAAAATACACCAATATAAAATTATACCAACTTCATCAAGCCCAAGAGAGTAGCCATTAGGGCCAGATCCAATATATCTTTTTGTATCTGGTTGAGTCTAATGTAATATTAGAAGCCCAGGTTTAAATCAGTGTTGAAAGGGCAAACAAAACATGTTGAAGTAGCTCCAAAGCCAACCGTGCCGTCTATGAATTGTGATATTTAAATGATTGGACATTAAGAGTAAATGCAGTGTAATTATTGGAACGTTTATTGGGCTTGAGCAAGGTTCAAACTCTTTAAATCCATAACATATAAACACAAAGATAGAGATACAGAGAGAGCGACAAAACTAGTAAAATGACTTTAATTTGGGAGCATCCAGGGCTATGACTTGAATGATCCCAGGTAATTGGGAAAAAATCCGTAAACTCAGGCGGGTAACGGCACACATAAGTTCAGAAGTCATGGTTTGGTACAGTGGGAAAAAGACCACAAATGTATATGGCTGTGCTGCTTTTCTTTCTTTCGTTTTTTTTTAAACAGACAGTAGTGCAAGTGTCAAAGATAAACAAAATCTTCTTTCTGGTGACTGAGGTAACATTTGGCCAACACTTTCCCAAAAGGCAGCCGGCCAATAAAACCATTACATTCCCTACAATGGTAAAACAACACAGACACTGTCCTGTTATAGCCACAAAACTAGTTGCTGTTGCAGCTGCCCGGGAACCTGCAGACGTGTCTTCCAGATCTGCTGTTTCATTTGCTCGCCATATTGTGACTGACTCACACGCCAATATGTTTGTTGCGCAAATGTTGCTGAAAGCCAAATAGTTGAAAGTTTCGAGGCAAAACTCAGATTTGTGAACATTACACATTACATACATACATTTACATATCATGTAGCTGCCTGCACTTGATCGTGACTGCCACAACATGACCATAAGCCTACACAAACTGCTTCAGCACTACTGAGTGTGTATGCAGGAGGTAGAGCGGCCTGTCTTGTCATCAGAAGATTGGCTGTTCGATCCCTGGCAAGACACTGAACCCCAAATTCCTCCTGATGGCTGTGGTATCAGTGTGAATGTGCGTCTGAATGATTAGATTATCTCTTGATTAGCAGGTGGCACCTTGCATGGCAGCCTCTTCCATCAGAACAAGAATGCGTGTGAATGGGTCAATGTGGCAAGTGGTGTAAAAGCACCTTGAGTCATCAGAAGACTAGAAAGGTGCTATGTAAGTAAGTATAAATAAGTGCACTTACCAATATGCTGGCATCTCAATCTTCAGATGTTGACTTTAATAACATGCTATTATACAGTATATGGTAATGGTGAATGGACTTGTGGTTATATAGCACCTTTCTAGTCTTCTGAGTACTCAAGGAGCTTTTACACCACTTTCAGAGGCTACCTTCCCATTATCCTCTTATCATCTATTTTAGCTGATTAGGATATTACTTGTTACCCTGAGACACTTCTAAACCTTGTGAAAAATTATTATAAACATTATAAAACTAAATTGATTCTGTGATTATATGGCATATTTTATGACTTCAAATTAATTAAAAGAAATATCCCAGAGGCGCTGTCATATGGTTCGAAATTGGCTGGTATGTTTGTTTAAATGGGGATAGTGCTTGATGTATCAAACATATTTTATATTTTACAAAGGGCCCTTAACCACTCATCACTGATCACATTAAGGACAGAAGAATTGAACAATTCAAATCACAAATGACTGTAACATAGCTAATAATTAAGTAAGGTGTTGCATGCTAAAGTAAGCTGATATTTTAGTCTAGCATGTCAATATGTCTCATAAATATAGTTAATAATTCAACATTACCAGTGTTGGACAAGCAACTAGTTACAGACACTGTGATGTACAGTAATGGCTTTGACAGACGGGTAGAAGACATATTGTGACAGCGCAGTACCACAATGATACATTAGTACATACGCCTCATGTGAACCTACTCTCTTCTAGGGATAGAAGTTATTAAGTATTAATAACTTTTATCACTAGAAGCAAGTGGTACTGAGCAGCAGGAGGCTGGGAGACACCGTTACTAGTCTCACTTTGTCTGACTACATTTCCATAGCTGTGTCAGCTAGATACGATGATGATTGAATCTAAATTCTCCAGGGAATATTCTGTTTTAATGCTATGATCAAGACGTAAAGTAACAGACCATTGAAAATGAATTGAGACTTGAGAATAACAGGACAGCAAGAATAATGATCAAGTAAAGTTAGCATTAATTAAAACCTGTATACTGTATGAAATATTAATACAAATTAATTTGAACATACAAGAGTTTACCAAACATACAAGTACCAATTTCAATGAAGTTGGGATGTTGTGTAAAACGTAAATAAAAACAAAATACCATCATTAGCAAAACCTTTTCAACCTCTGTTCAATTGAATACACAGAAAGAAAAGACAATATACTGTATTTAATGTTCAAACTGATAAACTTTATCGTTTTTTTTTTGCAAATATTCACTTGAATTTGATGCCTGCAACATGTTCCAAAAAAAGCAGGGAAATGGGCAACAAAAGACTGCAAAAATTGAGGAATGCTCCAAAAACACCTGTTTGGAACATTCCACTTGAACAGGTTCCTTGGAAACAGGTGAGTGTCATGATTGGGTACAAAAGGATCATCAACGAAAGGCTCTGTCGTTCAAAAAGCAAGGATGTGGCGAGGTTCACCACGTAAGCATCAAGGCTGAACAGCAACACTGAATCCCTCTGACCTTCTATCCCTCAGACGGCACTGCATTAAAAACCAACATCATTCTGTAAAGAATATATCCATGTGGGTTCAGGAACACTTCGGAAAACATTTGTCAGTCAACACAGTTCGATGCTACAATTGCAAAAACTCAAAGTGAAAAATACAAAGTGAAAGCCATATGTCAACAACACACATAAACACTGCTGGCTTCTCTGGGCCCAAGCTCATCTGAGATGGACAGACGCAAAGTGGAAAAATTTGCTGTGGTCAGTCCGCATTTCAAATTGTTTTTGGAAATCATGGACATTGTGTCCTCGGGTCCAAAGAGGAAAAGGACCATCCAGATTGTTATCAGCACAAAGTTCAAAGCCAGCATCAGTGATTGTATGGGGTGTGTTAGTGCCCATGGCATCATGGGTAACTTCCACATATGTGAAAGCACCACCTCAATCTGCCAGACTTGCCAACTGCAGCTTTAAAACAGTTGCACTGATTGAGTTTAGTGATCAAAGATTTACTTTATATCGCTTTTGTTGATAATCCTGAGAATCGAAAAGTCCCTATCAAGTTAATCCAAAGTCTGTAGATTCTTCCTTCTGTAGATATTCTGTTGTATTCAATATTAAGTTTTACTACAGATTTTATGTTGTTGAATATGGAAATAAATAATGAGATTTTGTCAGATATACAGAGGCAACCAAATATATCAGCCCATAGGCCCAGTGCAGTTGAGTCAGCTCAGTCATTTTTCATACGTAGCTATTGCCCTCTTCCCCTTTTTCTTTAATTGCCTGGACCTTTGCCCCAAGTGTTTTTCTTTCACCCCCAAGATTCAATGGTGCAACCTTATTGTTCCATCTCCTTTTTTAACATTTGTAGTCCTTACTTAGAAGAGAGCTAAATTGAATTTGGCCCATGGGGGATTAATCTTGGGGCTATGTGGTCAGAGGCTGGAAATTGGATCCAGGTCAGGTTTTTACATGTTGTAATTAAGGTCACAAGGGGCAAGAGGGAGAGGGAAGAAAAAAGCGTAATGCAAAGGGATGGAGGAACACATTAGATGGAGTAGGAGATAGGGTTGAGGGAGATGTATGGAAATGGGAAATGTGATTAAGGCTGTGCAGATGAGCAGTGAAAGACAAAAATTTGAACAAAGGGAAGAAAGACAATGTAGAGAGAAATGGTATATTTACAGACCAGATGAGAAAGTGAGGGTTGGGGAACAAGATGAAAGAGGGATGAGACGGAGAAAAAGGATGAGCAGTATATAGACTGTAACATTTTCACTGGTTAACGGCTGACCAAAGGTATTTTGCTATTTCAAGCATATCCAAAGGGCAAGTGATTACAGAAGCGTTGAAATTTGAGATAAATGCAACTCACCTCTTCCTTTTCTCTTTCTGCCTATTCCCATCTTATTCTTGTCATTGTTGGCTTTCTCTCTATCCCTCTGTGTTTCTATCTTCCTTTCTCTGTTCCTGTCTGCTTCCCACAGAGACAGAATTTGGTGGTAGGATAGGTTGGGGGGCTGATGAAGACAGGGGTATGTGGACCCGGAGAAGGGCATGGGAAAGGAGGGGGAATGGAGAGATGAGGCCCATCAGGAGATGAGTGTAATAGGAGTAGAATGACAATGACCAGTGAGCCCTTGCTTTCCACAGCTCCGTCTCTGAAGAGTTAGTGTCACCAGAAAAAAATCCACAAAGCATGCACGTACTATAACATCTAATCTTGTCCTTGCAAAACATGGCCTCTACACTCTTCTACTTAGTTCAGCAATACAGAAAATGTTATAACCCCCTTGAAGAACCAGGAACTCCCAACAATTACCACAAGGAACATCAAAGGGATCGCACACTCACATAGAATTAATCATCCCCTTCTATGACACACAGACACTCATGCACACTTATTAAGATGAAGCAGTCTTGCTTCATATCTTATTTCTACAGTCTTAGTATTGTTCCATTGCATAAAGCTCATGAATACTGGATCTGTGATAAAAGCATTTCAGGCGATGAGGTTAGAAAGCCAAGAGTTAAAACCACGCTCTAGTTCCTCTAATGTTCTCAAAGCATTTAAATGTAGACTGCAGCGAAATTGAAAGCTGAATAAGTACATTTTAGGTCGCATATTTAATAGTCTTTTCAGGAAAAAAAGAAGCTCTGGCTGGCCGACTAGAATGAAATGTAATGTAAAAATAATCACTCCCTTTTTCACTATTTCTCTCCCTCTGTCCTGGGGAAAATTATATTTCTGCATTTAGTAAATAAAAAAGAAAGAAGGGAGAGCTAATCTCTCTGGTGGAAGAGGAGTACGGACTAATGAAACATGTTGACACATGTATTAGAGGCTGCCATAATTGAATAAGGGGATTTTGGAAGAGAGAGAGAACATTATTAAGATATGTAGGAATTTAAAACGGTAGAGGGCCAACTGAATCAGTGCCTAGAAATGTCTCCTTTAAGTTAGCCTGGTTTGTTTCAGTGTGTCCATATTTTCTCATCAAATTAAAGTAACTTGAATTATTCTGAAATACTGTTGTTTTTTTTTACCGCTCCAAATTTAATAGAATATCAGCCGTGGCTATACCACTGCTGCACTAGCATGCTTTTTTTTAAATAACCAAGGCACTTCAACAAGCCGCTCTAAGGTGACTGAAACCCTGTGAGAGCAGGTTGTCCAGATGAAGGCCAAAGGGATGGCCCTCTCAGCCATCACAGAGAGGTTGGGCATTCACAGTCTGTGATTTCAAGAATATTGAAACTTCACAAGGACACAGATTCATTTAAGTCCCTCAAAAAGGCCGGTCGTCCACCTAAAACAAGTGCACGAGAGGACAGGATTATGCAAAGATGGATCTCAAGATCTCAATGGGGAATTGGTTCAACACTGCAGCTGGAGTTGCTCGCCAGTTCAGTGCTGAACAGGGCAAGGATCTGTGTCTGCACACAGTGGACTGAAAGCCGACTTTACTTAATCATGCAGAAACAAAGGTTATACTACAGTATAACTATTACAAGGACTAGGGCTGCATTTAAGGGCATCTTTCAATTAAACTTTTTTATTAGCAGTTTACTTATTACCATGCCATATACGCCCCACTTTGATTCATGGTCAGTACAAATTTCCTTTCAATCCATCCCATATAACCTAAAATAAAAATAACTTTGCTCAAAACTGTAGGTGGTAATATTGTTACCTAGTGTGTGGAAAAGAATCACAAGAACTCAAATGTTATCATGACTAGAAAAATGGTCTCAACCTCTGTTGTATGAAAGCAGGATAATGATAGCAGTGCTTTGAACACAGTAGAGTGAAGACAGTAAAGTGGTAGAATCCTTGCCCACCATGTAGGAGGACAAACTTTAATTTAATTTATGATAAAAAAAAAATGTGGTGTCAGGCAAAGAGAATGGTTAGAAAGTTTATCTGCCCCTAGTAGGTAGAAAACCATCTTAAAAAATATATCTTAAAAAGCTGTGCGAAGCCTGAACCTTATGTTAAATATTTTTTTCCTGTCTACAGAAATTCTTGGTTGCATAATTTACTCTCATAGTTGCAGCTTTAATGGTTACACTTTTCTTCGTAACATTGCCACCAGACATTGCTTCAGATGTACCATTCAAGTAAATATCATGATACATGCATGTAGTGACAAAAGAGAACACTACTTAATGCTGACATGTTCCAACCACACGTTAAGTGAGATTACATTATATATGGCTAGAGTTGTCATCTTGCTGAAGCCCAACCTTGGCCTATCATGTACCATACTGTGATGCTCTGTCCTTCCTCTTAGAGTGTTTTAGTCATATGGCTAATTAGTAGATATACACACTCTTCCAAACATTGCCTCCCACTCACCTCCGATAATCCCCCACTGCATGTCATTTTAATAATTACATATACTAAAGGTGTGAAGATGCATCTTCATGAGTTACAGGGCAGTGGATATATGCTTAATGGTGACTGAATGTCCATAATTGACCCGAGGTTGCGAACTGTGCTACTTTTCACCAGCAGCACTGCTGTGTGAATTTACATTTAAATATAATGAATGAAACAGAGTAGATAGTGGTTATTGTATTCACTGAAATAATGGTAGAAACTAATTTAAACAATGACGTAACTAGAACATAACAAATCCAACAATTTTTTTTGATAAATGAGCCTCAAAGCAACACAAATTATTAAATAAATGACATGTTCATTTTATCAACCCTAATTACAAGGCTTCAATATCACTGCTAATAAATAATGATTTAAGGTGTACATATTCCAACAATATCTATTAAATCTGAAAAAAATAAAATATGGAAGACACTGGTGTATAATGAATGTATGTTGATGATCTAATCTTATTATGTAAATGCAGTCTGAAAAAAAAGTTTTGCAGCTTTCGAAAGAGAGATAGCTCAGCTTTTTACAGGTCATGATCTTTCCCAGCCAAGGCATCACAGTTTTAAATTCCTCTCCAAACATTTGAGAGATGACTCACAATGACCTTGTCCTCCAAAAGACTTTTTTTTCATTGAACTGATCAAAACTACCCATACTTTCTAGAAATTGGCTTAATTGGGCAGATGATGTGTGTAGTAAAAGCGTTTAACATATTACTAAGGCTTGGTGAACCAAAATAATTCCCCCTAGTTAAGATAAGAAGCCAGTGCTAACCATCCAAAGTGCTTTAGGTGAATTTGCTGTGTGCTCTGCATCAAGGTAAACCGACAAATAAGCCAGACAGTTCCAACCAAGGTTACACTGAATTCACAGGTTTTCATATTAAAAAGAAGTGTTAACAGTTCATAAGCAGGTTGTGGTTCAATCTTACATTGCACTGCTTTTGTCACAGGTGAGATTTTTAAGTGCATGTACTAATCATTAGTAGAAAGACCTAAATAGCAACTGCTTACCAGTTATATTGTGTTCTTGAATGAAAATAGGCAACTCTGACCCTGCAGCATATAAGATAATAAGGGAATACATAGAGCTGTTTATCATGTATGTAAATATTGGTGGTAAAAGGCTGTAACATCATTCTCACTCTTTTATACTGGGGAAAATACTCAGCCTCAATTTTTGTTTTTGCTAATTTTGAGAATTCATATGGCAGTGGGTGGTTTTGTTCTCACCGGAGCACACAAGCAGAGGCAATGAGGCAAGTAGAATAACATTAGAACCCCTCTTTTGAAACTGCAATCCACGGAGCAGGTAGCAGGGGGGTGGGCATTTGTGTTGGCTGCTCTGATCAAGTGCATAACGGCTGCTGTTTCAAATGTCAGCAGTGACGTAGGGCTTCCCTGAATGATGCCTTCTTAGCTGACATTACACAAAAAAGTATCAAATTGCACCACCAGAACAAAACTAGGGCTAATTTTCTCAGTGAGCACTAGGAGACAGGGATATAAAGACTGGCAGTGGGACTGGGGATGGGGATCTGGATGAGGAGGAGGTTTAAAGAAAAAATAAATTTGACATCAAATGAAGCCATTAGGCAGAGGATAGGCCCTTATGTTGACAGTGGGCTTTTATGTCAGTTGAGAACAAAATAGATGCTGTTAGGGTCGCTCAAACGTTGTCAAGTCGCTTAAGGCACCACAATCACAGTCAGGTGTACAATATGCATACATACATACATTTGCTTTATAATTAAAACATAATTAAAAATGACAGTACATATGAGTATATCTGTTCCATTATGTGCAAACAGAGTTCACGAGCTCTGAGATTTTCACTTACAGTTCTGAAAGGGCTTTCAAAATTGATGAGGAAGTTTAGAGTAGAACAGTGAATAGGCAGTTATCATTCAAACTGTGTATTTGTACATCAATCATTCTCTCTGAGTTTCCTCTTTATCTCTATATATGTCTGCATGCATTTGTATTTATGTGTGGCTTTCCTTTTAGCCATAACTTTGTTTCCACATTGCCTAATTAATATTCATACTGGTCTATCATAGTAAGTAATTATGGACAGTGCAGTGGTGGTTAATTCCCAGCTTCAGTAGAGAAAGCACCAATGATGAAGTTAATTAAAGGATTGGTGAGAGACAACCTATTCTGTTGCTGCATCAATTCAGGGTGTATATGCATAACATATTTATAATTTGTAGTCTTATAAATTACCTGATAATCTGAGTTGAGGAAAGTTCATGCCACCTCAGCCTGGGCCCTGAGCCTTTCTACTGTCTTTCTCCATCAGAAATAAATACCAAGGGGAGTGTGCTGAAGTTCAATAACAATATAAGGCTATAAAACATTAATCAGAAACCTGTAATACTCTTCTCAGAAACAGATAAAGAAAAAGTTACAATTTAAAATTATTGACGTAATTTTGTCTTGCCCTCTCTTAACATTACACTGAAATCTTTTCCTTGCCCAACTCACAGTTAATGCTTTATAATTATTCATCTCCTTGCACTAAGCCAGTTTTTAAAATAATACATTTGGGATAGAAAATTATCTGTGTTCAGAGGGAAGAATTCCTAGAGCTTGGATGTTGATCAAGCAAAATTCCTGCCCTGCATCCATTTATTAATTATTCAGTGTCTGCCCCTCAAACTCCCACCCCAGCCCATTTTTTTGGCTTCAAGAAAATCTCATCAGACTTTTATATCATTAGCTTTTCTAGACCTGTCTGCCTTCTTATTTTTTCCTGCACACTTACACTCACAAAGGTGTAGTGATTATTTGTTTTGTTCTGTTAAGTGGTCAAATGCATGAAAACAAAATTGCTCTCTGGGAGGTGCTGTCAGTCACATCAATGTGCTTGTTGCTTGACAACACATCAAAATATAACAATACATTAACTTTAACAAAAGGGCCCTCTTTAAGGTTTTATGTTACAACATCAATCTAGGGTTCTTGGTGTAAGGGAATTTTAAGTGAAATAAGGAAATCGAAAGAAAGAAACCTTTAAAAAAATGATGGCTCTAACATTTACACTAGATTAACACATCACCACAAAACAGTAAGGACATACAGTGTCTTCCTGTTGTCAAGCTTCTCTCTGCTTCAAGCTGTGACACTTGTGCACGGGGAGTAACTCTACACTTCCACTGAAGTAGTTAAAGACTAAAGATGCGACTGAGCATCCCTGTATATGAACTCTGAAGCATTAAAAGTTTAGTATGGAGAATGAGCAGAACACCACCATCTAGTGTCATAGTCATGATCATAGTCGCAACAACAAAAAATAACTCCAGCAGTCGGGTTGCCAGGTTCGTTGTTGAGTGTGTCAAGCGATGAATCATACAGAAGTATTGCAGAGGAGTTTGAATGCTGTTTCCTTTAGCTGTTACAGCTAAGTAAACATGAAAGTTGGCTTACCGATCAAGGAGAAACGTAGAACATACTACGTAGCCATTTGGGCGTGCATTTTAATGCCGTTGGACTATTTTATTTTTGTCCATGGAGTGAATGCTTGGCCTATATTGACTCTCATTCTTGCCCGTCTCTGGTCACTCAGTTGCTGGGACAAATAACCCCCCCTTCGCTGAGGCTCTGAAGCAGCTGCAGGATTGGCAAACTCCATTTTCACCCAGCCAGCCTATAGTAGCTGCACCCTACAACAGACAACCCTGGCAACCAGCAACGCCCAACGCTACTGGCTGCTAAAATGGAAATTTTGAGACCAATAAACTGTCAGTGTTCAATGACAGATCGTTTCTTTTATTGTAATTTTTACACAGACCAATGAGAAATGGGTTGGACAATAGCATATCAACCAACCGACCAGAACACGTCGTCCTATTTTTTTCATATTCTTGCAAGGTGAAAATAGGCAGTGTTGTGTGGTAAAAGAGTCTAACACCCTCTTTTATGGGAACACACAAATAGCCTGGTTCTGAGCCAACTAATGCAAATAAATCCTGTTTCTGTCGAACATGCTCCATATTACACTTCTCTGGAAGCATGTCAGAGTGCAACATCAGGTCCTCAGTGAATATCACATAATACCGCCACCATTTGTAAATCAGCTGTTAAACAAAGTCTCCGTTACAATCACTTTGACCCAGCCAATTAATTGGTAGATTAATCAACTAATACTAATATTAAGTGAATAATTTAATCAAGCAGCAGGGCTTGGCAACAGTAACCACAGACCATTAACTCGGATAGAGCATTACAACATTAGTCCAATCACATCTCACAGAACAAGCACACTAATCATAAAGGAACAGAGCAGAGGCCTTGATAGCGGCCCACTGCAGCGCTTGAAGAGTACCCTTCTAAACCCCTCACAAAGCACCAAAGCATACTGAAATGTTGCTGCTTTGTTGAACCCAGGAGAGCCTTCACAGTGTCTTACATGTCGCTATTTTACACTGATGCATACACAACTCTCACTGTGCCAAATCCTTTAACTCATTTTTTTTTTCTATTCTACCTATTTCTGACTTTCAAGTTAACTCCCAGTGTCTCCATTTATGGCCTTTGTGCAATTGGCTGGACATAAGTCTATTGTATTTATCCTTTAAAATGACTCATGACTTTCATTGCCCCATACAGGTGCCTTTCCTAACTAGTTTCAAATGAGCAGAAAGGACTGTGGGGCATATCCAACTGAGCAACTGATTAAATCAGTTTATCAAAGATAATAACCATCTAACAAAATTAAGCTATTGAAAAGGCAACGAATGTCAAGGCTGTCAATTATCTAAGAAAATGTTGTATGACTACTTTGCAGTGAACAGGGATAGATGATCTTTGCTTTGCTTTTAGTAATTATAGAGTAATTTTAGCTGCTTTCAATGGTTTTGTTTGTATACTTCACATAAACCCTACTCAAATACTATTTTATTTTTCGTTTTATCATACTGAAAATGCCCCTTCGGAAAAAAAAACCAATATCTATTATCCATCTAAGATGAGAAAAACATGTCTTGGTGTGCATTTTTTTTATCATTTATCCTTGTATTTCTCTAAGAAAGAAAATGTTTGAAGTGGGATCTGGTGTTTAGCTTCCACATTGTGTTCTTGACTGGCATTCTTAGACACTTTCAATGGCAAGCTGAAATTGAGCATTGTTCTCGTGGGGGCTCTCTATGGCAAATCTGGGAACACTTTGGTGATTGCAAGAAAAAAACAAACTGTTGAATATCAGCTATTGAATGTAGATTGTTTTCCAGTGACAGGGAGCTGGAAACATGAAATATGAATATTGAAGCATTGGTTAATGTTTTAGTTTACGTGTGTTTATATGTGGATGTGCACGTTTGCATGCAAACATGTGTGTGTTTGTATTTGTACTGTCAAGGAGCACTTGACATCAGAGAAGAGGTATGAGCTGAGGGTAGCAGAAGAGGATTTGGTGAATTACCAGACTGCAGCCTCAGCATTGGGTCCAGAGGATTAGAGCAAGGGCTGGGGTCCAGGAAAGAGATGTGCAGACGCACTAGAAGAAGGGGATCAGTATGCGTATTTGTGTGTGTGAAGCTTTTGTCAAACACTGGCTTCAAGCACTACCCAACAAATGAGAGGAACCATGTCATATCACAAGTGAATATCATCAAGGTCACTGGGCTGCACAGAAAACATTATGTGTGGTGTGAAATTACATCATTATAACATACAAGACACACACTGTCAAAAGCACAGTGGATTGTAGAGGATGTGCAAATCACTCTGAATTGTTGAAACATTTAAGTCTTTAAATGAAGTACACATGTTTTGAAATTTGGTAAAAAGCTTTTTTTCAATTACTGAATGCTTAGTAGTCCTATTCTTATCAAAGATAAAAAAAATATTTAATTAAGGAAAAGGGCTGCAATGGGGGCCGGAGTACGTCTGAAGAAATTTCAAAACCGTCTTGTTTATGTACATAAATAATATCTACATACTATCATTCAGTTAGTCAAGCAGTCACCAAAGTTGGGTAACCAGTGTTCCACTACCCATATATGGAATGTGCTCAAACTAGTGTTGTCACGATGCCAAAATTATGACTTTGGTACGATACCTGCCTAGAATATTTCAATACCGATACTGAAACGATACCACTGTGTAAAACTTAAATATCATCAAAGGTAATGGAAAAAATATTAAATGACAAAATGTGGAACTTAAAATTATTTCTTTCTTTATATTTATTAAAACACTTAAACAAAGAAGTAAAAATTTCATATTTTGCTCTGTTAGTTTGCTTTTTTAACAAGCCGAGGGAGGTCGACAGGAACACTCAAGCCACTTTTAGCAATGTCTGTCTCGCTCTGAGTGACATGTCAACATGAAACCACGCCCACTCTGGCTGAAGGCAGTGATGAAGCAGAGAGAAGCTGCACACAGACATGCTGTCGCACTAAGTTCAAACAGTACCGTTAATAATAAAATGTAAAAAAGTATCGTTCTTAACGGGTGGGTACCATGGTACCTTTCTGGTATCGGTTTACTGTGCAACACTAGCTCAAATCCATTTTAATATTTTACCCCTTTAAGCCACTGATGAGTCTTGCAACTTTCAGTCTTATTTTCTCCTGGGAGAGCCTCTCAAGCATCTTTGGGTCGAAAGGACCACTGGTTCCTCAGGAAACCACTCACACTATCAACCCAGCTTAGACGCTCAATTGTGTCACTGTTACCTGGCAACAGAGCTTGCTTCCTCCTCCTGTGGATGCAACAGGATGAAAAAAAAATGAATCATTAGATTATGGTATGTCCATACTTTATATTGTTTTGTTTTTTACAATACAATATAAATTATAAATTTCATTATACATTTGAAAACGAAAGTTACAAATGTAACTGATTCTATGTGCTTAACACGGAATATCTTCTGTCTCGCACATGCGCAGGTTGCGTATTAATACAAACAAAGTTACATACGACCTGGGATGAGCCCCAGTTCAAGTATAAGTTCCGGTGTCATAAAGTGTAAAAAAAACGGGTGCAGGTCTCATGCAGGAGCCCTTAGGGTGCTAGGAGGACGCAATCTCAGCGCCCATTTTAACAAGAGAGATACCACCCTGTGGCTCCCCATTGTGTTATTGTTTATCCTGGCATGCTGTGATGAATTAGCATCCACATACACTCTCAGGGTAGATGTGGCGAGAAGGCATAGAGAAGGCTGTCCGGCCATGCATAGGTCAGCATCCTGACTAAGAGGGCTAGTCGCCTCCATTAAGGAGAACCAGATGGGGCAGTTGGTTGACACATCTGAGGCAAAAAGGTCCACCTCTGCTCTGCCGAAGAGACCCTAGATGCTGTGCACCACCTCTGGATGAAGCCGGCACTCTCCCATAGGCTGGTCAGGCGGGGGGCTACCCATGTTAGAAGAGCCTGGGACACCCGCAGTAACTGTGAATATTTATATGTAGGACCACTGCGGTGTTGTCTGACTGGACAAGCACATGCTTGCCTCCTAAGGGCGCACTCACACTGTCCATCCGTACCATGCCCCGTGCTTTAGGGTACTTGTCCCCCCCTCCCTCTCCCCCCGCGCCCCAGGCCCATTTGTACTTTCACTACCTGGGCCTCGCGCAAATGCTTCTTGCCTGCCTATACGTCATCACGCCATAACACGTCACATGCATTGATTGACGTCATCGCGATGCGTCACTTTTTTTACAAATCTTTCCATAGACCTCTGAGTTTTCGTGCGTCTTGTCGACTGTTTTTGAATAATTTCATCTGACCAAATCTGCAGTAAACACTCCACCTCCGCATCACACCAATGTGAACCTTTCGCCGCCATTGTTTTAAAAGTCAATTTTTTCCCATAAAAGCAACTTTTATTTAACCATACCAATTAACCAAACAATTTAACCATAAACTGAACATTGGAAATAATATGGTGTTAGCGCAGGTATGTCATTCTGAATTAACCATAATCTAAACACTGGAAACAATGTGTTGTCGGTTACCCATAATTTGAACTGTGTGTGTGTGTGTGTGTGTGTCTGTGTGTGTGTGTGTGTGTGTGTGTGTGTGTGTGTGTGTGTGTGTGTGTGTGTGCGTGTGTCCGTGTCTGTGCGTGTCTCTGTGTGCATGGTGTGTGTGTGTTCAAATGCATGAATCACATTATTTGATGGTTACCGTGTGCTCCTTGCAAATTAATTTCTTGCATGTGTGGCAAGTGGTGTTGGATTGCCTGTCCTTGTTGGCGGGGCAGGACTGGCACCTCTTTCTCTTCCTCCTGGAATCTCCTCCCTGGTTCTTATCAGAGGATGATGGTGTGGGTGTTGGCTGAAGCTCTCTCACCAAACGAACAGACGCTTCGGTTTGGGGCAGCCGCTCTCGTCTTTCGATGAAGGGAGACACCAGAGACTTGCCCAACTCCTCCAGAAAAAGCCTCCTCTTGAAGGTTTTTTCTCCATTCCATCCTGGATCTATTTCAGTCCACACCACACCACAAATGCGATGCAGACACATCCAGTATGTTGTAAAACGCAACCATTGACCACCTTTTTTGTCCCCTGCTTGCATGTATACATGCCTGTGACCTTGTCCAGGTTGTCAACGCCACCTTTGTTCTTATTGTAGTCCAGAATTATGTCTGGCTTCTTGTCCTCCCTAATGCTCACACCAGTACATCATCATCACTAGTATATGTATTTTTTTTGTGACAGTAGGAGGCATTTGTGGTCTTTTCTGTGAATGCAACTTTGATGAGAGATGAGCCCTGTCTTTTGTTCCTAGAAGAGCTAGGGGAAGCTCAGGTTTGTTCTTCCTGACTGTTCCCACCATCGTCAGCTTTCTCTTTAGAAGCTCTTGCACAAGGTCATAGGAAGTGAAAAAATTATCACAGGTTATTTTGTGCCCCTGAAGACCCTTGGTCATGTCCAGGACGACCCGCTTGCCTTGGTTCTTCTCTGGCACTCCGCTGGCAGGTTTTCCGGTATATATTTGCATATTACATGCATAGGCCGTTTTTGCATCACATGCTGCCCATATTTTGATACCATTTTTTCCAGGCTTGTTTGGCATGTACTGCCTGAAGGGACAGCGGCCTCTGAAAGGGACTAGCCATTCATCCACTGTCACCTCTGGCCCAGGATTGTACACAAAGGGTAAATGTTCCACCCATTTGTCCCAAAGTTTGTCATTCTCACGACGAGCAACTCTTGTCTCCCTGTTGATTGTAGCACTCTTGATAATACATTAAAGCCTTGAAGCGACATTGTGGCACGGAAAATAGGGCGTCCTGACTCACTATCCCATAAGCTGGCCATAGCTTCATTACAGGATCTGTATACCCCTGCAAGAAGCAACAGTCCCAATAAGGCATCGAGCTGTGTTTTGTCCATCTCTGTCCAGCTATCACCAAACATTCTTCTCCCTTCCATGTTGGTCATCTCAAGTAGGATATTCTGAACAGGCCGTGGAAAGAACAGTTCAAACGCTGACTTGATGTCTTGGGCGTGTGACACAGCGTATCTAGTTGGCCCTGGAGTCATTCTGAGGATGTTCTCTGTCGGTGCCCTGGATTGGGTTTGAAGAGGGCTTGATTACCATGAAATGTCACCTTTTCTTGACTTGAAAACCTCTCTTTGATCATCTGTGACATCTGGGTCCTCCTCATCAGATGTTTGGTCTTGTTCAGGGTCATACTGAACGTCATCCTCATCCTCAGACACATCCTCCTCAGCTTCACTTTGCCTTCTATCCTCAGGATCACCATCATTAGCAAAGATATGATCCAGTGCCTCATGAACAGTTTACCTTTTGCTCATGTTGACTGATGCTTCTACATAATTCAACTGATAATATCCTACCCAAACCCTCTTTATATGTGCCAATGTTTATAAACAATGTATCAATATGCTGCGATAAAGTTTGAGTTCACGTCGGGGGTGGTGTGTGTGTGCACCTGTATGCGTGTGTTTCTGTGGGTCTCTGTCTGTGCCTGTGCATGTGAAAGAGGCCTGTGTGTGTGTGTGTGTGTGTGTGTGTGTGTGTGTGTGTGTTTGTGTGTGTTGGTGATGTGGGCCATAACTGTGCACATTGGGCCATAATTGATCCTCAGAGCAACCCATAGCTTTTAAGTGATGCATACAACAGCCAGTATTCTCTGCCGGGTCATTTTTTCCCAAAAGGCTCATGTCTCCATTGAATCTTGGCTGTTTTACAGTCTTCCTCTTGCAATTGTTTTCCAACCTTGCGCTGACACTGGCAGCAGAAAATAGAGTATTTAACCCTGGTTGACTGCTAAAGATTCCAGTAATGACCCTGAAATACGATGCACATGCATTGCAGAGGGAATATTAAGAGAGATGATCTTACAAACTGCATGCTTTTCATGATTAAAAGCAAGGACACTGTAGGGTGGCTAGTCTCTGACAAGCCTTGGGAAGAGACATTCAATATACAATACAAGCACAGCGCATGTTAATAGGAGAGTCAAAGCAACTCAACAGTCAACTACATGTTGTTGCCTCTTTAATCCTACTAGACACTAGTTTGCCCTAATCTGTGTAAATATTCATATACTCTGGCTTTGTCTCTCTTTGTGGTTACCTATATTTAACTTATACTAAATTGTAAGGACATCAATTAGAGATCCTTATCATATTCACAAGGGTGCTCATGATTTAAGATTGATATGTGTATATAAACTTAACTATTTCAATTTTTGCCAGTTTCATAAGGCAGGCTGTTTTTCAAATACTGTAGATTGGTGCTCTGTGGCGTAAAGATGTCCTTCAAATATACTTGGTAGGGAGCAGGTAGCATGCTGGTCCCTGATTTTATATGATGAATCACTTTGTTCTCCAGTGTCTCCCTCATGTTGCATTCAAGGAAATTTAACTTGCCCAAGCTGGAAATTATGGCATTATGGACGGTCTGCTTTCCAGGTATGGCTGTCATTTTTACTCACAAGAGGGGACAGCAGCTAATAATTATCACCTGCCTTGGGGATTTGCTGGTCTGGAGGACCTCTGAGGAGCAAGTCCAAGTCTTGCTGGAAAACAAAAGCGGCATCTCCATAAAGCTTGTCAGCTGACAGAAGCATGAAGTGCACTAAAATCTCCTACTAGATGGCTGTAGACTTGATAAAACACTGTGGGCCAACACCAGCAGATGACAT
Organism: Echiichthys vipera; assembly: GCF_963691815.1. NCBI lineage: Eukaryota > Metazoa > Chordata > Actinopteri > Perciformes > Trachinidae > Echiichthys > Echiichthys vipera. The sequence continues at coordinate 17,639,781 of NC_139847.1, forward strand.
GACACTCCAAATCATCACTAACTGGAAACTTCACAATTGATTTCAAGCGAATTGAGTTCTGTGGATCTCTTCCTCCAGACTATGGGACCTTGATTTCCCATTTCCAACCATTGTGGTTGTGTGTACTGAAACAGACTGAATAGGGATTTACTCAAACCCAAAACTAAATATTAAATTATTATATATTCAAATATTAGTCACTGGGCATAACTAAGATTAGTTATTTATATTTTTTGAACAGTAGGCTGTAATTATTAAAATAAAAAAAGGTTGAAACATTTTAGTTTGCATGGGATAAGTCCAGTATTTAAACTATTTATAATTTTCCCTTTTACCGAAATGACTGACTAACTTTTTCACAATATTGTATTTTTATTTTTTAATATTTTTTTTAGATACACCTCTATACTGCCTCTGAAATGACACATAAATGTAGTGCATTTCTCTTCTTAATTCAGTTTGGATCCCAGTTCAACTCGACATGAAATGCCTTTACCATGGGATTGATGTCAGCTATGGTGCAAGTAGTCCCACTTGCCCCTTTGTACATGTCTTCTGTCAAGAGGTGTTTGCAAAGCCTGGGACTGAAACTGAGGCTTCACAGAGTGATCTCTTTTTTAGACCAGTGGTTGATTCTTGTCATGTCTACAGATGCATACCTGATATGTTGGGTTGCTGATATGCTGGGTTGCTGTCAACACTGGCATTGGTTCAAAAGACCTTCTCCGACGAGCTGGGTGCCTTGGGTATCCAGGCCAATTAACCCAGCAGCAGAGTTGGTGTCCAGAGGACATGAACCCAGGGAAGTGAGGACTCCTTCCTCATGTGATCAGATAGATCTGATGCTGCTTTGCATGGCTGAGGTTAACTGGTTTTGCTCACCAGGGTAAAAGCAGATTGTTTGTTCTTTTTCTCTTTGAAGAACAGTAGCCCAGCCCTGGGGTAGGATATTATGGTGCAGACATGGCCTCAGGGCTTACTTTATACATTCTCTTTTGTCAGTAACAGGTCAGGACTCTCCTGTTATTTCTTTGAAGGGTTGCAGTGTTGTAAAGGGGCTAAAGTACAGTGGTTTTCATTGATTCAACAGGCTTTAAAGACTCAGGGTTAATATTATTGTCATTACTGTATTTTCAATGTTATCAAGTAGTCTGAGCGTTTTTTTAATAGTTTGGATGCCAAATGATTACCAAAGTAGTCAAAATGTGCACATTTTGTCAGTGCATACAGGCTTTAAAAACATTGTGCCTCCATGGGGTGAACTTGGGTTGCTTACTAATGAATTTCAATGAAGGCAACCTTTCCCTGAGGTGACCCCTTCTGTAAAAGACATGACTCTTTCTAATTACACAGCACTACCTTACCTTAAATTGGCATTTGTCCTTAAAAAGAAAGTTCCCCTGCCAGAGAATTGCAGACTGCTAATTCTCACTGCACACATGGAAATCTCTAGACCTGAAATCCCTTGACAAAAGGAATGCAAACGATAAAAGGAGTAGTGAGAGACTGCTGGAAAGAGATACCAAAGCAGAGATGAATTGATCTATTCACTTATTTCCTGTTTAAATACACTGCTTTGAAAGTAAGTGTAGCATAAGGTTTGAATCATTCTTACACTTCATTGTTTTGCATGATATTGGAGTCACATTTTTTCCACATACCAGTAGGTACCTATACAGTATAACATAACTGAAGGGCTTCATTAAACTCACTGCTGCTTCAGCAGGAATTTTCATTTTCACCTTTGTGAGAATCAATCAAATGTTCTTCTGAAGTTGTCATGATAGTTCATGTTAATGTTACCAAATGAAAATCTTAAACCATTAGGAAGTCTCTGCATTTTTCATACATGGCAAACCTGACATTATCTGTACGTGTATGTGAGAACAAAAACACACACCCTGACCTAATTCTCCTGACATTGTCTGGGGTTCATTTGTGAAAACTGCTACTGTGTGTGCAACTACAGTGACATACAGTAAAAATAATTTGGACTGTGTCCCGTAGATGTTGTTTGTCTCCAAACATAAAAAATAAATGTAGATTCTGCCATGTTTAAATTTAATTAAGTTACTCAGTCTCTCTCTCAAAGCCCCACTTCAAAAGCTTTGGCACATTGTGTTCTTAGTACATGGCTGGATTAACATTTTACCTCATGTCAAACTTTGTAAAGCCAAAGTGACTGTTGCTTATTAGTAATCTATGTGAGATTTTTTTATCCAATACTTACTGGGGATGTCTAGTTGAATATCTGACAGATAATGTCAAGTCAGTGAAGTCATAGTGAAAAACTCAGGGAACAGCAAATTACTTTGACACTTTTTTTTCTGCATACAATTTTGTATTTAAAGCATTGAAACACTTGGACAATATGCTGTCAGATTGTCAAAGTAACCCAGGCTAAGACACATGAACAAATAGATATTACAATGTCTATCTTTCTCATTGTAAAACTTATTACTTACTCATTATTCACACATTTTTTATATTGTATTTTCTGCTGTTTGAAATTTAATTTGAATCCTTGTTGTCACTTTTGCAGTGCACTTCTATAGTAGGCTGGGGTCCATTTTAGCACTATTGTTTGCCAAAATTAAGGTGTTGCCCGGAGGCAGCTCTCTTTCACATAATAAAATGCTTAATTCAGAACATCATAATAACATTTTTTTTTTATTTTACAATTTTGTTTTATCCAGGACATTTGGTTATTTAATTACTATCTTTCAGTCAGTGTTAACCTCTATTATTCTGCTTCTGTTGTTAGAGGGGTGACAGATAGGGACAGGGTAGGTTGTTTAGGGGTAGAGTAAAGATCAACAGTAGATGGCACGTAGAAGTCGTATTCATGAACTTAAAGCTGGGAACCTAAAGATTAATTTGAGATGCTGCTCAGCACTAGGTTTATAGTCTTAGAACATTATGGTATGAGTTTATAATGCCCATTTCCATGTTCTATTATCATAAATGTTTGCAGCATTTTTTGGGTCGATACCATTTGTAACATAGATTGGAGACCAAATTCAACTATTTTTTACCACTCAATAATTGATAAAAAGGGTTTGACCTATTAGCCTTTTTTTTAAGAGTGGTGGGGAGTATTTATCTGAAACTACCTTGTTTACAATGTAGCTAGGGAGGCCATCCATCATCGGAATGCTCCAGGTCTCTAGTTGGTGGATGTAAAGTTTCATGAGGCTGTGATTATCCTAGAGGTCACAATAGCTCATTTTAAACAGTGAGGTCAAGTTTAAAAAAAAATGCTCTCATTACAATGGAATGGTTACTATGGGGACTAACATCGGATAAGCGAGGACGAGGCAGCCTCGATGGCATGAAACGCTAACTATGATGGTATCATCCCCTATGCTTATTAGGTGGAATCCATTAGTACTACAATCTTGATCAAAGTGCGGAGGGAAGCATGGCATTGTTATTTATATGTGGATATCATAGTTGTATTCACATTTCAGGGGACCGCACCGAGAACAGTTTTAACTTTGGTTTAATTTCAGTAGACAAAGACATGGTGGTGAGATGAAATATTAATAGTCAAAGGGTATCAATCATACTCAATTTGAGTATTTGACTGGATTTATTGTTTCCTAATATGTAATTTTTTTATGTTGCCTTATGCCCACTGTCTCTTTGTCTTAACGTCTCTTGTGCTTTTTTTTTAGTAGCAACTCTGAACACATAAATGATGTTTATGTGTGGGTGCAAGTTAGTAAAGCTGTAAAGAAAACAGAGTGCAACATAGAAATCATAAAGGTTTCTCATCATGAATATGGGAGGTCTTTAATATTCATTTACACTCAGAATCATGCACTTTCTAAACAAACTCAGTTTTTCTTGTCCAATTCCTGATACAGTTTTTCATACTACAATCAGCTGTGAACAGTCACCCTTCGTATGTGTTTGTGTGTGTGTGTGTGTGTGTGTGTGTGTGTGTGTGTGTATGTGTGTGTTTGTGTGTGTGTGTGTGTGTGTGTGTGTGTCTCACTCATTCATGTGTGTCGTATTCAGGATACATTCCCCTCTCTCTACACATATGAGCAAGAAGAGTTGATAGCTAAGTGGTGCAGAGAGTGTGGCAAGAGATGGAAAGTAAATCAATGGCAGACATGGGCCACTACCTCTCAGCTATGATACTGAGTTGGGGGAGAGGGGTCAAGGGTCATTTGCAACTTGCCTTTTCCATGATGGTACTGTGGTCACAAAAAGTTACATTCATTTTTTGGTGTAATGAGGGATATCATACAATGTGGAAAATGTGGCTGACGATACACAGCCCACCAGCCTTGGCCTCAATATGTTTCCCTCATGAAATACTGAGCACCCCCAAAACTGTTGATGGTATCCAGCTGGGGTTATTTACTATATTACAGGGGTCACTAGAGATTTTATAGCTTTGCCCCTGTGGCCTATCAGCTCTTTAGAATGATTTATCATCAATAAAACACCCCAGCCCTGTGTCCCACACATGTCGCTTTGTACATCGTTGTCTCCTCTGTTGTGCTTGTGGCCTGGGAGAAGTGGAAAGGCAAGCTATGTTTGAACAACGATCACTTAATTTGCTATCTTTGCCTCTTTACCCCCATGTGTAAGAGCATGTTTGTTGATGTCAAGGCAAGCAGGGCAGCTGATGCCACTTGGGAGCTGGAGATATCCTTGTCAAAATCCAGGATATTAACAAACAAGGCCAGGGAGCAAACCTATTGATTCTGTTCTTTCCTGGACCTGTTCTTTTTTTTCATCCACCACTGTGGACATTTAGCCCAAGCTCTGTCTCAGCTCTTGTGCCTGGACTATAGATCAAGAATAATGTTGGTACTGCAAGGCAAAGTGCCCTGTGATCCATCTGCTCTGGCGGGGGTTTTTGGTCAGCTCCATGTGTTGGGACTGAAGAAGCTTCTTTTCACCTTGGTAGCCATCCTGCCAGTAAGGAAGGCATCCTATACTGGGCCGCTTTGTTCATGGCTTGCATTTGTGTGAGCTCATGGGCTTTTTGTATGCATTTTATGTAGAAAAACAAACAGAGCCATTAAAAACATTAAACACCATTACGTTTATTTAAAGCTTCTCTTTTTCCCCTTGTAGTTAAACAATCTTCTAATTTTTCCACACATTGCATATGCACAATATGTGATGTAATTGTGTCAATAAATTACATGACATGATCATCATTTATTCAATAGTACAAGGTTATGCACAAAACAGGGTCATCTTGAGCTTCTTAAAAAATATTGTCGCTCTTAAATGTTATGAACCAGAAGTTATCTTCAAATGCCGTTTTATCACACAAAACACTATAACTACAGTACTGCTGATCAGACGGTTTCACCTACAGTATGTCCTGGAATATAATATGCAACAGGTTACTAACCAGAAGGCTCCAAGGCAATCTCAAAATGTGCAGGGGGCATAGAAAATCTTCTGTGTATAGCTGAACTTCCCTAAGAAAAAAAAAAAATTAAACTTTCACAAGTTAATTGGATGCACCTCCACCCTGAATTGATCTTAACACTTGCTTGTTTAATACGTACAGTATGACCTGCCAACAGCTCCCATCCTTAATTAGGAATTTGACCGGACAGCATGGATCAATATTCCAGATTAAAATTATGCATTCTTATTTTTTCATCCATCAAACATTGGAAGGAATCCACAAGGAGTATGAGTCAGCTGTCTTCCCCCTTTTATTAAGCAGTGTGGTGAGGCGTTGGGGGTTCTTTGAATCTCCGTTCAACTTTGAATTTCTTCCCTAACTCTCTTCATTCCTCTTTCTCAATCTATCTCTATCACACGCGGGACTTTAACTGTGTGTGGTGTAAAGTCTACCTGGACCTCAGATGTTGATGTGCCATGTCATTCTGTTTCTAATTCTCTCTTTTTTCTTGCCTCATATTTTATGTTATTATTATTCATCTTGGCTAGGTTGCTTATGTTAAAACACTTTAATTGATAAAGTTGGATAATCTAGTGTTTTAAAACTCACAAAGACATGGTAGTTAGGGAGAATATATTTTAGAAGCACAGTCTTTTTTTTAATGAGTTTGAGTTCTAGGAATACAGAGCAGTGGAAAGTGAATGTCAAAAAGTTAGCTGTTGTCATCTTCTTATGACCTTCAATACTTGTTTTATAAATAAAATATGAATCCTGCCTTCTGAACATTCCTGGTTCCTCTGTTGAGGAATAGCACCCTAGTAGATATCTAATACTAACAGCAGTGTGACTTTTCTTTTTCTCCCAGTATTATTATATCTCATTTTCATAGCATTCTCTTTGTGAGCAGGCGTAATTAAGTGACATTTTGCTTTGCTGCTTTGAACTAATCCATCTTTTCTTTTTTCTCTCTTATTTTCTTCCTCCACAGGTGACTCATCTCAAGTTGGTAAGTCGACATATGCCTATACTTCTGCACCCTCTGCATGTTCTTTCATATCTTACTGCTGCCATAGCAACTGAAAGGTTACAGCCCATATTTATTATAAAGTGCAATTAGGCATGTGAAAATTAACAGGCACACAAACAAACTGCCAATTATCTCTTTTAATTACAGCTGCTGTAGAAAATGTGCAAGAAACTTTTGTTTGAAGAACTGCAAAGTTAATCACTCTGCAGCCCTCATATTGCCTTCTATATTACCTTTAATTTTATGTCCCTACTTTGTGGATCTCATAAACTGCATTAGACTTAGACTTCTCTTTATTGATCCCTTTGGGATGACTCCCGCAAGGAAATTGAGTTTCCAGCAGCTTACAAAAGGGAGATGTAAAAATAATACAGTATAGGATAACTAATTATCTCTTAGTTAAATAAATACAGAAAGTATAAAAAACAATAAACAGTAAGTAATAAACTCTTAGTCAAATATATATGAGGTAGATGTAAGAGTACAGGTCAAATGAAATTTACAGAAAATTAAATCAGATTAGTTAAATGTAGAGGAAATGTATAAGATAACATATGTATGACTGTATATGACAGAAGCAGCAGTAAGATTAAATTTTTGCACTTAGGTGGTGAATAAAGTTATTGCACAAAAAAGGAAGATAAGTGTCCAGGTATGTAAGAGTAGATTATTAATTGCACAGTGCGTGGCTCCCACTCCTTCCCTTCTGTCCTCTTTATTTCCTCCTTACCGCCGAGTGAGGAGTTGTAGAGTGTGATGGCCTGAGGGACAAAGGAGTTCTTGAGCCTGTTGGTCCTACACTTGGTTGGTCCTACACTCTGGTGGCTGATGACGGTGTGCAAGGGGTGGCTGGCAATGTTCATAATGTCCAGCAGTTTGTCTAGTGTCCTCCTCTCTGCCACCGTCACTAGCGAGTCCAGTTTCATGCCGACCACAGAGCCGGCCCAACTGATCAATTTATCCAGTCTGGAGGTGTCCTTCTTGGATATGCTGCCCCCCCCAGCACACCACAATGTAGAAGAAGACAGTGGTGACCACAGACTGGTAAAAATCCACAGCAGTTTGCTGCAAATGTTGAAGGACCGCAGTCTCCTCAGGAAGTGAAACCTGCTTTGTGTCTTCCTGTACAGTTGGATGGTGTGTGTTTTCAAATCGAGTCCACAGCCTCCACCTCAGCTCCCTCTAGCAGGACTGGTCGCCGTCTTGGTTTGGACCTCCCAAAATCAATGACCAGCTCTTTCGTCTTGGAGCTGTAGGTGGTTAGTGTGGCACCAGAGCGCAAAGTCCCCCACCAGACTCTGACACTCCTCCTCTCTGTCACCCCTGATACATGTGTCATGGCCGAGTTGTAGCAGAAGTCTGAGGTGTGCAGGGAGAAGAGAAGAGGGGCCGGCACTGTGGGGGCTCCAGTGCTGCTGACCACAGTGTCAGACATTGTGTCCTTCAGCCTGACCTACTGTGGCCTGTCTGTGAGGTAGTCTCTGACCCAGTCCACCAGGTCGGGGTCCGCTCCCATTCTGTTCAGTTTTTCCTAATGTATAGGGGGCTGGATGGTATTAAAGGCACTGGAGAGGTCCAAGAAGAGACTCCTCACTGTGCCGCTTCCCTTATCCAGATGGGAGTGGAGCATGTAGAGGATGGCATCCTCCACACTAAGATCTGGCTGGTATGCAAACTGCAGGCAGTCCTGCAGGCAGTCCTGGGCGTGTTGTACCTGCGGTCTGAGGAGGCCGAGGAAGAGCCGCTCCAATGTCTTCATCAGGTGTGAAGTAAGTGCCACCGGTCGGAAGTCATTCAGCTTGCTGAGCCTGTTCTTCTTGGGAACCGGAACGATGCAGGATATATTCCAGAGGGTAGGCACTCTCCCTAGCTGCAGGCTAAGGTTGAAGATCCGTTGTAGTGGTTCCACCAGTTCTGCAGCACAGGTCTTCAGTAGTCTCGGACACACTTTATCCAGGCCTGCTACTTTCCTGGGCCGGAGCTTCCTCAGCTTTCCTCTGACCTCGTCTGTGGTGATGTGAGGCAGGGATTGTGTTGAGGTTAAGGAGGAGGGGGTGTTGTTGTGGTGTCAGGGGGGTGGTGTGTAGAGGGAAGAAGGAGAGATGGCTGCAGTGAAGGTGGGGGTGGGGGGACAAGGGCTGGTTTAACCTGTTAAAGAAGTCATTCAGCTTGTCCGCCCTCTCTATTGTCCCCCCATTAGCTCTGGTCTTTGTGTTGTGGCCTGTAATGGCCCTCAGACCTTCCCTCATGTTGTTCTCCCTCAGCTTCTCCTCCACCTTCCTCCTATATCTTTCCTTCGCTTCCCTCACACAGTGTTTCACCTCCTGCTGTGCTGCCTTCTTCTTGTTGAGGACAGCCTTAACTTCCTGCGTTACCCATGGCTTGTTATTATGGTAACAGCGGACATCTTGACAGGGGAGACCACGTCAGCACAGCAGTTCAGGTACTCCGTCAGACAATGTGTCATCCCCTCTATGTCCTCACCATGCGGGTCGATCAGCACATCCCAGACTGTGGTGTTGTAACAGTCTCTCAGGGCAGTTACCATCTCAGGGGACCACCTCCTGATGCCATGACTTGGAAAGTTAATGCACATTTTAAAGCTTTCTGCAAATTAACAGCCAGTTTGGGAGCCAGGATCCAGGATTCAACAAGTTGTTCCTCTGTCATGTTTTTTATTTTGTTTATTAAGTGTGTGGGAGGGAACTATGTAGTGGCTGAGATGCAGTACTTCAGATTTGGAGGTATGAATTTTAGTGAACGACTTGCTATGTGCATGAGGTTAATAGTTTTCTTCTCCCATTATTTATTATTCATCTGCCTCAGGTGGATTTCCATGTTACACCTATCAGACTTTTAATCTGTGTGGTTGAGTGCTTCCTATGTTTGAATGGGACTTTTGGTAGCAATTCAGACGTACAATGCTTATCCATCCGACTATTAACGGCTCACTTTCTTTTAGCTTACTCTTCCCCATTGCACTAAATTTCCAAATGACCTTCCCATTCAAGTAACATATGAGTGAGAGATGCAAAGTTATGGGCACATTCCATTTCATCCTCCATGTTGTTGTGTACTAGGCCAAGTGCTATGGACCATTAAGACATGTATTAAAATGCAGATAGAGGCTTTATCTGTAAATATGCTGACATGTCACAGTATGCTAACTTTCCATCAGCATATCATTTGGAGTCGGTGGGGAAGGAAGGCATGGGCGAGGGATCTGATTTGGTTAGTGGGATGAGAGCAGAGATGGACAGACTAATGGGACGTATCAACAAACAGCGAGAAAATGAGATGGGTAGAGTTAAAAACTCTAGCTCACAGCACTGCAGCAGACACTCTTGCTCTAGTAATATTTCAGTGTTATCAATTGCCTCCTTAATAATTAGCTTTATCTTGCTGGCAGTGCATACATTACTATGCAATATGAACTTGAAATAGTAATCAGGACAGCAGAATTCGAAGGATGCAATGAGAAAAACATGCAGTCATTCTCACAAAGTCATGATAAACTGTTTTTAAACCAAACCCACGGTGAATATTTTCCCTATGTGAGTTCTGTGCTGTAATAATTCAACCATGTCTCCTGATCCCTATATGCAAATAATTTTTGTGTGTGTGTGTGTGTGTGTGTGTGTGTGTGTGTGTGTGTGTGTGTGTGTGTGTGTGTGTGTGTGTGTGTTTGTGTGTGTGTGTGCGTGTCCAGCGAATATCTTGCCCAGGGGTCTGATGTTTTCTGAATATTAATGTAGCATTTTCTCCGTCTGTGGGGACATGTTAATCCCCGGGGTGTAGTGCAGAGTGGGGACAAAGTCTCAAATACCACACTTATTTCTTACCACCCTGCAATAATCAAGATCTAGAGAGGGAAGAATAAAAAGCTAATTAGAATTTGATCTGGGGGAGGTGGCGCAAATTGAGTTTCATCTTCATTAAGACCACTGGGCAAAGAAGAGGGAGATAATTTAGTTTTGCTTTTGAGATACAAGCTGTTTCTGTGTCCATCTGCAGATTAAACATAATTCTAGCATGAGAACATTTTTGTACGTGCATATTTTGTAGACATTTCAAGAAAGATTACACAAACCAGTCATCATAGTTTTTCTGAGCAGCTTATTTATTTTATCGTTATACATGTATTAATTGTTCTGCGCACATTGGGGGATATGAAAGAAAATTGCTGTTTTTCTAGACAGTGAAGTTTTTCTGTTCACTGCAAGGCTTGTGAGGCAAGTAGTTGCAGAGGTAATTGTTGTCCCTAAAATGTAGAGGCAGGCAGACACACTACAAACACAGATCCTTATCCTATTGCTGAGTTTCATTCTGACTCCAAAAAATGGCATTGGCATCTTTCTGTGCACATCTCTCTGTCTGTTTCTCTCAAGCCTTGTTCTCCTATGCTCAGATGATTAGCATCTCTCTTTCTCTTTTTTTCTCTCTCCCTCCGTTGAATGCCAACCTCAGGCTAGTCAGAGCCAGCAGAAGTCTCTTCAAGCTGATACTGCAATGGGATTGGCATGCTCACCGCACATGGCACTAAGGATGCTCAGTGAACCACACATCTACAATTAGGATGAGGAAATGAGGGATTCGGGCTCTGTGTTGTGTGGAGGGTGGCACTTAGTAGAACACATTGTTTTTCTCTACACTCCCCATCTAAAATGTCCAATAGTCAGACAAACATTCAAAAAATGTGTCAACATCTGGAGCCTTTTTCTTTTTTAATCTGTGGTAGTTCATTTCATACAACTCGCAAAGTCTAGCGTTGTGTATTTATTCACAGTCGACAAATTCATTATGTAAACTTGCTATATTCTTGGCTAATACAGGCATGTAGGAGCAGCCCCACTGGCAACATTGGAACGGTTCATAACTGTCCTAATTTATGAATTTCTTTCATCACCTTGATCATTAAAATTCTGCACACTGAGGCAATGTTCCGTTTGATAGCAGCAGCCTGGCTACTTAATTGAACAGGTCTTAAACATCAACCACAAACACGGAAACCAAGACAATAAAAACACTCTATTTTCCCTGGAAACGCAACCAGTACTTAAGTGATTTTCCCTGCCTGGTGATAAACAGCACGGCCTCAAAAGAGCACAACAAAATCCACCATATAACTCTGAAGCCTGTGGCTACATTAACATACTAGAGGAGGGCGATAATGAGATAGCTACCTGAGATAATTACTATTCAAGGCGTCCGGCTTCGATCCCCTACCACAGGGAACCAGTTTAACTTGCTACAATTAAACGGCCACTAATTTTCTCAATTTGAGGCCCCATTTATGCCATTTTCTGCTCCACTGTGTCTTAACACACTGGTGGCTAAATAGCGGTAACGTGGATCAGGAAATGTATGAGGATATATGGATATGCAGACTGCAGAATGATAGATAGACGGGGGAGGGGGGACACTTTTAGTATGCCTCTATTTAAACAGGCTCTCATTCCTGTGGCATTGATAACCATCTCACATTTTGACTCAATCCTGATTAGCTCAGAATACATTTGCAATCAACGGTAAAATGTGTCTTTCCCTTGTTAAAGTTTTCCTCTTTAGATTTTTAAATTGTCAGTGGACACCTTGTCTTACCTGTTTCCACTCATGAATATCCTGACAGGATGGTTTTGACAATGATATTATTATTTGATACAGCTTTCTCCTTTTATATGTATTTGTATTTTTCTGTTGTTTGTGGATTAGAAATGTAATACATGCAGTCTTGGTTGTTGTTGTTGTTGTCATTATTTCTTCTCTTTTAGAGCTGGCTTGGATGGTTGGATATGGACCTCTAGTAGTGTTGTCACGCTACCAAAATTATGACTTCGGTACAAAGCCTGCGTAAAATATTTTAATACCGATACTGAAACGATACCACGGCTTAAGACTAAAATATCATCAAAAGTAATGGGATAAAAAATTTGATGACATAATGTGGAACCTAAAATTATTTATTTATTTTTATATATTAAAACACTTAAACCTAAAAAGTCAAATTAAAAATATATACATTTGTTAAAGCTACTGAGCTTTATAGCTACTTAACGTGTTATATCAACAATAAAATGATTATGCAGCTGTTTAAAAAAATAAAAAAGATATGTCACAGAACATGGACATATGAAAACAAGAACATGTTTGTTATTATCTGGACAATTCTTTGACTATTTTAAGGTTCTTGGCGTTATGTTGTTGATCAGCATACATGCATACACCACTGCATGTTCTGGTGAAGTTAATGTCTCCAGTGTGAACTGTTTCCATACAAAGATGTGTGAACCACATCGGACAGTTAAACAGTATGCTTTACCCCTGACTGCCTCCTGCAACTCTTGCGGTAAATAAAGTTTGCATGTCACAAAATAAACACTTGCTTGACTTCACGTTACATTTGGGGGATATTTATGTCATCTATCTCTAACCTGCAGCTCTCTGAACTCTTTGAAAAAGTCTGCATGTCTGTCAGCTCGATGTTTCTCCAAGTTGGTCATTGGTCAAATGGGCTTTTTGGTGTCCGTGGGCTTCCCCTTACTGTCGTTTTTAGCGGCCGGATACCGCGGTACCTTTCTAGTATTGGTTTACCCTGCAACCCTTACCTCTAGATATAAATGTCTTAACACAGCCTCTCAGGCTGTCATTTCACAGTCAGAACAGATATTTAAGAGACAGTTCATCCCACAGTCTATCTATACATACATACAGTATTTGTTTCTCTTACCTGTAGTGCTATCTATCATTCTAGGTTGTTTTGGTCGATATCAGCTGTAAAGGTCTCTGTCTTCTCTTGACTATAATGGAACTATTCCTCTTTCCAGAAATCATGACCCAGTTTCTCAACATAATCCACAGACCAGGTTATGATTATGTAGGAACTATTTTCCTTCTGCTACCACACCTGCCAACAGAAACACACACAGGGAAGTATAGTCATGGATTAGGAGCTCATGCTCATGGCAGCATGAGATGTACACATTAATGGCCTCTTAGCTGAGCTTTAGTGCTAGTTAGCTCAGGTTAGCTAGCAGTAACGTTGACGACATAATTATCCCTGCGTTTCAAAACCCATGCTACCATACTATTGAGTTAGCCAGAAATAAAAAAATATGTCCCAATACATTGTAAAGTACTATGTCAACTGCAATATGGAAATAAAAAATATCAGGATGCCCTACTGCATTTGGTCGCATTTTGCAGAATACAAGCCAACATGCTTTACTAGCTATTCTGACCCAGACTTTTTGGCAAAGCACTAGAGTAGCAAGAGGGTCAAAGATCAAGGCGCAATTTAATGGAAAACTACAGTACACACTGTTATGGCAGCTGCAGTACATACTAAAAGTAAAAATGAAAAGAATGTTATTATGAACTCAGCCAATGTTCACACACTTCAACACTTCATTGTGCGTGGTGATATGGTTAGCAAGTGTAGTTCAGTAGAAAGAAAAAAGCACCTACAAGGAAACTGCTCACAACCGGATCTGTATCTTAAGTAGTGGGGTCATGATTACTGGAAAGGGAAAACGCTGTTGTATTTTTTTGGCGCTTTGAGCACCACTCTAGTTTGAAATACAGTATATTCCAGAGAAGTTAGACATTTCTACGGCTGGTATCTCCAATACTACAGGTAAGAGGAAATTTGTATTTTTGATTGGGGTAGGGTGAACTAACCCTTTAATGCTAGCTGGAAAATTAATTGTTTGTTTCTCCCAGTATAGTTCTCACAGTATAAAGCTATTGAGGTCTGGCTCTAGATTCAGTGTGACTATGGTGTGGCTTAGAAATAACATAATTTACACTAATGATAATACATCCTGACTTGTAAAATGTTAATGTTGCTGACAATGACTCTGCAACTACTCTGCTGACTTCTTTTTGGAGGCTGGAGAAATCCCTGACATGGCAATCAATCAAACCTACTGCTGTTATATTTGATCTTTGTCTCGTCGCTAACGAATAAATTAAACTGTGATATCTTGACTGCTGAGAAATTGCATCAGATTGTTATAAATGATGGCGTGCCGATAGTTTGTGATCATTGAGCTGAGTGTATTCAGCTGAGGGACGTGGGACTACACACTAGGAATAAGAGATGGAGAGCACCGCTAGATCTACATTGGTTCCAGCATGTGAAGATTAACAGCGTCTGCTTCTATTAGCCTCAGAGTAATTGTTCAGACAGCGATGAGCAGTCCATAGCTCTAATCCTCAAATCAAAGAGAAGTTGCACAGACCACCAACATTCATGTTTGATTTCCTTCACTCAAAAAAAACCATGACTTAATCTTTCCATCCTGTTTTGAGATCACGGCAAAGAAGATACTTACTTGCTGTATTTACTAATTAGAATTCTGTTTCAAGTTCTTAAACGCCTTTGTCACGTATTGTAAAAGTAATGCAAGCTTTGTGGAAGTAAGTAAGTTCATTTTATGACAGAGGTTGCATTTCTAAGCAAGTCCTGAGATACTTTAACTTACAATAGGGTGAGACACAGTTTACACTGTGAGGGAAAGCTGCTTCTCTTGAGAAAGAGTTTAGGAGTGTGGTTACAAAGACGGATGTGTTGGGAACTCTGGGAAAAACAGTATACAGAGATGAAAGGTTCTGGGAGAACAAAGCTTGTCGAGGAGGTTAGCTTGGTGTCTAAGAGTTGTTTTTGTTTTATGTTCATGCAGTGTGCACACATACTCTTGTAAGACTAGCAGGATTGTAAGGAAGCAAGATGATTAACAGAAAAATAAAGCCTCCAATACAATTTATCCCATAGTCTTGACCTAACCTTACAGCTCTCTCTTAAAGTAACCTATTATTTCTGTTCATACTTCCTCCTTCTCATTGATCCATACAATGTCCTTTAGTGTGAGCCCATTACTGAACTTCATTATAATGCTCGGCAGACTCATTGCATATCTATTAGGTTGATTTGACTCCATGAAAGGGGGTTGAGAAAGAGCTGGCATGTGAGGAAAATTGTGTGGGTATATTATGAGAGCAGCAGGGGTTGTGCTAACTATAGAGCCAGTCTGTAGATGGGTCTTGGTGCCCTGTAGCTCTACACAGCTTAGAGGAAACATTCATACAACCACAGTTTATTACCAACTTATTATCCAGCTGGGTACTGCCCAGGGTCTATCACATATTAACACACCCCATCACAGACACATATATCTTTACACTGTCACTGTTTGAAATTGACTACATTCATTCCCTAACTTGATTGCATTAATTTCTGTTTTGATGTACCAGTGCCTAGAGAAAGCTATGATACCCTTTTGAAATTGTCACTTTTTTTTGTTATGCAGCCTGAGATGATTATATATTTAAAAATACATTTTTTTCCAGCGTGATTCATACATTTTGCCTTACAACATTCAAAATATCTGAAAATTAATGAAAAATTTAAATCTAGAAAAGCAGTTTTGGAAAAGCGATCAGTCCCTTTAGAATAACCATTATTACCATGCTCAGGTATCACCAATAACAAATTACAAATTACACAACAAGTTAATTGGCCTCCATCTAACATCAACAGTGGTGACTTTAATTTTACTTCAGAATAAAATCAGCTGTTCCTTGAGGATTATTCACCATGATTGGAAATATGCTTTCAAAAGAGCTGCGGGATAAAGTTGAGGATAGGCACAAGTTAGGAGAAGGATATAAAAAGATTTTAAAGACTTTAACTCTCCCTCTGAGGATCGTTCAGAGTATTGTTCAGAAGTGGAAGGCATATGGATCCACCAAGACCTTGCCTAGATCTGGTCGCCCCTCCAAAATGGATGACCGAGCCAGGAAAAGACTGATCAGGGAAGCTACCAAGAGGCCCATGGAGACCTTGAAGGAGTTACAAGTCCAAATGGCAGAGGTCAGTCAATCTGTTCATGTGACAACAATTTCACAAGTTTCACATGTATGGCAGGGTGGCAGGAAATAAGCCTTTTCTGAAAAAAAGTGTCATACTGAGTCTTGTTTACAGTATGCCAAAAAACGTATTGAAGATTCCGATGCCATGTGGCAAAAGGTTTTATGATCAGATGAGACCAAAACTGAACTCTTTGGGCTGAACTCTAAGAGTTTTGTATGGCAGAAATCAAACACAGCACAACACCCAAAACAAACCATCCCTACAGTGAAGCATGGTTTGCCAGCATTATGTCGTGGGCCTGTTTCTCTTCAGCAGTGACTGGGCAGTTGGTCAGGATTGAAGGGAAAATAGATGCTGCCAAGTACACCCAAATTCTTGAGGAAAACTTGCAGCCATCTGTTAGACACTTGATGGACAGGTGGTTCACCTTCCAGCATGACAATGACCCAAAAAACACTGCCATAAGAACAACACAGTGGCTAAAGGACAGGAAGGAGAATGTCCAGAGTTTCATAGTCAGAGCCCTGACCTAAATCCTACAGAAAATCTGCCATTAACAACAGCATTTGACTGAATTCAAACAGTTCTCCAAGGAAGTGCACCTAGCTGATAGAGACATATCCAAACAGTCTGATGGCTGTAATTAAAGCAAAAGGTGCCTCCACAAAGTATTAAATCCAGGGACTCATCACTTTTCCAACCCTGGTATTCTAGTTTTAAATTTTTTATTAAGTTTCAGAAATTTTGAAAAAAAAAACAATTTCAACTGAATATTGTAAGGCAAAATGTGTAAATCACGCTGGATAATATATATTTTTATGTATTATCATTCCAGGCTGTAAAACAAAAAAAAGTGACTATTTCAAAAGGGCATCATGATGTTCTATAGGCACTGTAGATGAGGCTGTGAATGCACACTGCAAACAGAAGATAGGAAGCACCACCACATGAGATCATGTTTTTTATTAGACGATATTCATTGGTCGCAGGAAGAAAAATACATCTGGGGCTGCTTCTTGTCAAAATTAAGTGAAAATTGATGACTGAAGGCTGGAGAGCTTTTTGATTTGAAGGGCCAGATACAGGAAGTTGTGACACTGTGTTTTTTGTTTTTTTTAAACACTGCAGGTTCCTTGGCTGTACATCTCAGTTAGACAGTTAATAAGTAATAGCCAATAATGTCAGGGAAGACGTCTAAACTATGGGATCACTGAAAAGAACAAGGTTGACCCCCAAGAAGGTTACATGCAAACAAGAAAAACTATCACTCATCCATGACGAACATGACCTAAGCATAATGTTAGCCTAGCTACCTGAACATGTTCCGACATTCTCCTTGATGATTTTTCTGACACATTCATAATTAGAATCTGAAATAATTTTTTAACTTTATATATATATATATATATATATATATATATATATATATATTAATGACGACCACTGATTGATCGGGGGCAGACCTAGCTAATATACAGCTCTGGCTGATGCACATGTGAATCTTTTATTATGTGAAATAACTGTAAGACATATCCCAACAAGAAGTTGCACCAGCTACAAATCTGGATAGTTAATATTAATGAAATATGTGTAAACCTCCCAGGCTAATTTAATAAATGATCGGTAAATATTCACAACACTTCCTGTAACACTGCATGCATAGATGATACAAGGAGCACACACTCTTAATTGATTCCAACTGTTAATTCATTATTGATTATGAGATAATGAGATGCATATTCTTAGTTTTTATAAATATGTATATATATAATACATAATATACACTATTTCAATATATTTTTATATTACCATACCACAATGCTGAATTCTACAGCCACAGTTAGCCACAAAAGAACATTTATACGACAAGCAAAATAACCACACTGAATATCAGTCACATTGGTTCATGTTTGGCAGTTACACAGCTAATAATTACCAATGTTGTATCTACTGAAGCATCATTATTTAATCATAAATCACACACACACACACACACACACACACACACACACACACACACACACACACACACACACACACACACACACACACACACACACACACACACACACAGTCTGTAAATCATCTAAATGGTGACATCTCAATCTTCATCAGATGTCAAAAAGGTAATCAATAATGGAATAGAGCTGAAGGGAATTGTATCAAAATATCTACAATGTGCTTTACAGGATAAAAATAAGAAACATGGAGAGATCTAGGATGATGATGACACAATAGGAAGCAGCCAAAGATACCACAAATACAAAAGAAATGAACAAAACAAAAGCAAAAACGGAAAAAAATATGTATCAATGCATCTTTTATTGGCATGTTAAAGACAGAAGTTTAAACTGAAAACATCATTCATGCTTAGTTAATTTCCAATCAACCTCATAAAGTAATTCTTTATATTGTACTGGACCTCCAATTTATGTTTTCATTTCCACTGTACTGCGCCAAACCACCTTGTGTCATGAACTGCACACATTTTGATTGTGTTCATACCTTTGTCAATAATGTGTGCGTTTCTTTGTCTAAATTTAAAGGGTTTTGCTCCAACATAGACAGTTCATACTTCATTATGACAGATGCTAAGCTCTTAGCATATTCAGCTGCTTTATGAACACACTCGACCTGTTTCTCTATCCTGCATAATCTAAGATCTGAAACTGGTATCAGATTTTAAATTGCCACAGCAGGGATCTGATCTGAACTGTGCTAATATAAAAATCTGATGCTGCCTTTTTTCTACTGTACAGACAGAAATTCAAAGATTATTTCTGTCACTTCAAAGAAAGAAAGTGAAAATAGGAAGACAAAAACATAGAACTTGTGTTGATGGAAGGATTAAAGACATTAGATAAATGCTGAGATGGCGATCAGTTGCTCTCGGTGCAGCATTTTAAACTTAAATTATCATTTGTCAAATGAGTGAAACATTGGTATGGTTAATAGTAGGCTATCATGGAAACATTTGACCTCTATTTTCATAAGCAACCAGTAAAACGTTACCTGAAGAAAATATGCTACCCTTTAATCATTTCCCAGGACTAAACATAAGTCAAATTAAGTTTAAGTGTTTCGTAGTTTACTTTATTTTCCTGCTCATGTCCTACAGTATGAGATGTCACGCCTATATTAATAATTGCAAAATTTAAACTTGTGTTTGAAGGCAGATATAGGTGCCAACACACCCCATTCTCACCCATCCCCCCTCTGTGAGGCCCTAGGCCTCAAGGCTCCTACACGCTGTATCCACGGTATCTCTGTGGCCTCAGCAGCAGCCCACAGTTGACCTGATTGATAGGGAACCCAATCGGAGGGATGAGGCCCATGAATCAATTTGTCTTGATATGGAGCAACACACTCGCACTCATGGCATACAGTATGCAACCTAATATGAAATTGACTGACATGACTATGGACACCCTCTACCACCAGTATCGCCACCACTGTTCAGACACATACACAAAGGAAATGTGTTTGTTCCAGATTAACGCCTAAATTATCTCAATTTCAGTAGCTATAGAGGAACTGTTTGGAATATTTTACATTACATCAGTTCTTTTAATGAGCTGTGTATGACTATATATGATCTGTCATGCTGCACAAACAGCCTTTTGTGATGGCGCCTGGTTCCACTGCTTCTAATTTCATTACACACATTAGTGCAGCTTGTTCTTTGTGGTACATCCTTTCATTTAGAATAAATATGAAGTACATTGCTTATCAAATCATAGCTTTCATAACTACAGTTAAGATAAATGGATGCTGGTTTGCCATTGCAGTGTGTGTGTTGATTGGTAAATGTATATGTCAGAACACACCCAGTCTATTGAAATGCCTGGTGCAATGGTGTATTAACATTGTGGTACTGCTGTTTTTTGAAGGAACCATTTAAATAAAGTAATGGCTGTGTGGTTGTCAGGCCAGTTAAAACTGTCCAGCCTGAAGTATCCTTAAAACATGTACAAAGGAAGCTCCAATTACCCCGGGAGTATCATGTGTCATTTATTTATGTCTTACATTACTCTACCTTCAGTATGCATTTAAAGATGTTTTTAATGTTCTTTTTCCAGTGAAACTAAACCAAGTAAAGGTTTGATAGGTTAAGCCATTATCCAGGTAGCACTTTAAAGGGCTGTTCAATTATGCCAGATGATACAAGATTATTTATATCGATATTGAGATCATGACTTTTGTATATATATATATATATATATATATATATATATATATATATATATATATATATATATATATATGTATATATATATCATGATTATTCATTGATTTTAAAGTCAAATTATTTGTATTGCTGTCCAACTTTGAAATAAACAGAACACTGCTTTCACTTCCCTGTTGTTCTACATACCTGCTAGTTAACAAATCATTGAAAATCAGTGCATATCCTAGAAACAAAATAATAAAAAATCCGATTGTACCAAAAAAGGACTAGCTCCAGACATTTTATTTTCAAAGCCGGTCGGCTCTCTGTTTTAAATAACTCTTCTACTCATTCACATTCAGGAAAGTTTTTCACAGGCCGGGTGTAATAAAATAATGATACACTTGAGTATTGCAATTTTATCTTTGGTGATATTGTATTGATTCTCAAAAGCACTACTTTTATTTGACTAATATTTTACGTGTAATGATTTGTTGCACTCAGTGTTTTATCTTGTTTTGTTTAAACTCGTGATGGCTACATAGGGATTTTGTAATGTACCTTCAGCCATTTGACTCTTTCACTCCAACATAACAATGTATGCATATAGTGGTGTGTTCTTTATACTATGATAACAGTTTTCCTAAAACTATTATTAAAAAAATCTCCTCCAGTATCACAATATATTGAATCATAACCCCTTAACGAGATTATTGCCAATACAAAGCCCAAATGACAACTCCCTAAAGGTGAAGTCAAAACAACTCTACAACCCCCCCCCCCCCCCCCCCCCCCCCCGATGGCTGGCAGTTTAGGAAGTGCTTGATTTGATATGCAGTTTTCTATGAGCACACATTTTAAACGCCAATACTGCAGCTGATCACGTTAGTTTAAATGGTAGAAGCCAAGATTATGACCGCAAATGATATTTGATTAATGGTGCACCTATAGCACTTAGTGTACTAGGTACTGCACAGCCTATCTCTGTCACCTTGTATGATGAGACACAGTAGTTTAAAAGATTAATAACATGAAAAAATCCACCTTAACATCAGCTTCCAGGTTTATGTTGTATCTCATCTCATAAACCAGCAAAAATGAACTCCACAGCCACCAGTACAAGGGCCATGAGCCTAGTTGTTAGCGTAGTGGAGGCTCCTGCATCACTGCTCTGCTGTTTTAATATGAACTAGCCACGTTTGATAGGACCCTGGTTTCCTGGCTCGTTGTGTCACACAGTGTGAATGTTTGCTGGATGGATGCCTCAATGCCAGTAGCTGTTACAGATTTCCATCGCAATCCCTCCCTTCACTATATCATTCTCTCTATATTAAAGACATACTCAGTGGAGGGTCCACAGTCTACACAATATTGTCACGTACCTTAAGTGACACACCAGCTTTTGGGTGGAGACAGTAAAAAGACAGACACCAAAGTAATTTATTCATTCCCTTCCTTGCTGCAAACTAAAGCCTCAGCAAACATTGACTACATTTGTATGCATGGAAGATATACACATATGCATATTTATTGTTATCTTATAAAAACACACAAGAGCACAAACATAAGTATCTTATCAAATGTAACACCATACTTTATTTTGCCAATGAGGAGATTAATAATGTATTAGTTAAAATTTCTTCTGACATGATGAATACAACCACAGGACATCTTCCTCCAAAACTTGAGGACAGGATGGCAAAAAATCAGAAAGTCAGGAGGCGTTATTAAATATAAAAGAGTTGACAGATGCCAGTGATAAGTCCATTGTCAGTGGATATAAATTAAATCAATAAACCCCTAACTCTGTTTCTGGACAATCTAGTAGTGTTGCTGTGGAGTAAAGGCAACCCGTGAGCTGCTACTTGGAGGTGATAAATGGGGGCCAGTAGACCCAGAGTGTTATCAGTGCTACTAAGGCCTGCGAACTAGAAGAACACAGGCTTTGCTCTGGGGTAGGACACAGCCAGGCTATGAGGCTAAGGTTGATATATCGCTGCACAGTCTCAGTAGGATTCATGCTGCTATGGCCTCTGCGAACAAGAGGGCCAATAGCTGCAAGAGTGTGTGTACATGGACATAGGGAGACACTACTGTATGTCATCTATGTCAGTATATATGTGTGTGTGTGCACAATCTAAGAGTCCTCATACAATTTGACATGAATCCCTCACAAAAGGTTGTGTAGTTCAAAGACTGCAGTGCGAGGTGAAGTATATTCCAGTCTGCAGAGATGAGTTTGATTGATAGATGCGCTTGTTGAAAAAAAGGCATGCGGCTGTGAAGCGATGGACCAATTAAATCCAATCTGTTCCAGAGGACAGATGACATCATACAATTGCGTCATCATGCCAGTGTCTACACAATGCCCACACACACTCACATATACATATACATGTACGACAACAGCACAGCTTCTCCCAGTTTCCGTAGATTGACATTTGCTCACTGTGCTGAAAATGTGTACTTGACAGAAATAATCATTATCATCCATCTGACTGCCTTCTTCCGTTCCTCTCTTTTGTTCTCTTTTGTTCCTCCACTGACCTGCGTGAGTGAATAACTGAATTTCTGCCTATACATTCAGAATAGAATATTCATGGTTCACTTAAAAATGAAGCATAATGACATGCAACTCTGTAAGCAGGCTGAATAACAGTATCAGATAGGAAGGAATACTGTAAATTGAATGAGCCTGCATTTTGAATCCCTAACTATTGTTTCATGTATTGATTCATCATCTCTGTCTTCCATTCATTCTCATTTAACCGTCATTCACCTCTCACACCATTCTGTTGTGTGAGAGGTAATTCATGTAAACGAGATTGATATGCAACACTTCTCCTCTTTTAAAGGTGGCGACACTTTAAAATAATAAAGCTTATTCAAAATATATGGAGTTATGGAGAAACAGAAAAAAAAGCACAAAGTCTTGCTCATGACTCACTAATTTGCGCTCTTGATTTAATAATATGTGCGCACAGAATCATGCTCTCAATTTAGTTTTGTACTTGGTACAGATACTGTACTTGATACAGCCACTTCCAAGCTCTACCTCTCTCTATCTTGGACTCGCCGTCTAAATGTATACATTAGTTGTATGTGTTCACACTTCTGCCTCAGCACACAGGACATCATATGGACGTGAGGGATTTTCCCCCCACATTCCATATCTGAGGAAGATGTGGCTTTAGTTGGCGGGGTTCTAACAAACGTTCATCATTCATCATTCATTCATCTTCAACCACTTATCCCTGTCCCTGAACTAGGAACCCTCTCGCTGTGAGGCAACAGTGCTAACCACCACACCACCATCTCACCCCAGACCTCACCAACTGTTGACGACACAAGTATACGGGAACCTATCTTGCTGACTTTCAGAATTGTTGATTTGGTCATTTTTATTGTATTTTTGCTAATAGAGCTAACAGCTAACAGAGCTAAACACACAGCACTGCTGTGACAGTACTGAGTTTCTGTTCAGAGGAACATGTTTTAGACAGTGAAGGATTAATATGACAACATATATGTACTGAAATACACCAGCTGAGTACAGTGTGAGGGAGCAAAATCAATATTTCCTGAACCTTTTTACCCCCTTTGACCCCCCTAAAATGTGCATAGTGTTGTCATTTAATTTGTATTTTTCAAACTTGGTTAAAGTATTTCCGTGTGTGTATATCCTTACTTTTGAGCATTTTTAGCATATTTCAGCAATACCACAAAAATACAGATAACTGTGATATCAACATTTTCATACCATTTCATCTCTATTTGCATGTCACTGAATAATCTGCTTATTATTTATTAGATACCTGTAGCCATCACAGAGCAGCAGAGGCAACACAAACAGCTTTAAATTAAGATTATTATTTTTGCCTTTTTTATCCTTGATTAGAAAGTACAGCTGAAGATTGATAGTAGATGGGAAAGAGAGAGAGGCGGCAGCCTGCAGTAAAGGGCCGCAGGTCAAAGTCTAACCTGGGCTGCTGCAGCGAGGACTTATCCTCTGTATATGGGGGGCCCGCTCAGGTGATCTATTGAGTGCCCCAGGATGAGCATTTTTAACTTTATTTATTATGTACAAGGGACAATACAAAATTGTTGCGGTGGGGATGAATCTTATATTTCATATTACGCATATTACAAAAAAAGCAAGATATTCCAGAACCTTATTAATAATTCCTTTGGACCGTCTACTCAATATCTCAACATGACATATTTAAATAATGGGAAATTAAACAAAGTGGTTAAATACAGCCACTCACTCTTTTTTTCTAAATCATATAGCAAGTGTATTTTTTTTCAGTAAGAAGTGTTTTTTTTAGTTTTTGGCATCGGGCAGCGAGAGATGGTGCTTAAAAGAGACTGTATCGTGCCAAAGCAATATTCTATCAAAAGCATGAATTAAGTAATCATTGTACACAATTATTAACTTGAGAGCACAAATTTGTCATTTGAGACCACAGATTAGTGTGGGTTTTCTTGTTCCCCCACGACATTCTTTCTGAGGTGTTTTCTCTCTCTCTCTCTCTCTCTCTCCCTCTCTCTCTCCCTCTCTCTCTCTCTCTCTCTCTCTCTCTCTCTCTCTCTCTCTCTCTCTCTCAATATTGAGTTTAGGAAAGTGAGGAGAATATTCAATATCCAATCTTTGCCACACAGCATGGGTTAACTGTATTTCATAACCATCGATTCAGGTGGATTTGCTTTTTATCAGCCACCAGAGCAAAGTCACAGCAAAGGTGTGGAGTTTGAGTTAGCACCCTTGAAATTTGGACCTCAATTTCTTTTCACACTTTGAAGCATTCAGAGTGATTTGTGAGCAATGGGGTCATACATAAAAGGAGAGATTGTATTTTCTAAATGACAGAAGGTGAAGAAGAAACACAATTATAGTACAAATACAGTATGCGGTTGTCAACCTTGTAATATACACAGTGATAGCAGTTACCATCTCACAAGCAGACACATGCACACACACACACACACACACACATACACACACACATACACACACACACACACACACACACACACACACACACACACACACACACACACACACACACACAAAAGATATATTGAATCTCAGTCTTTTCTCGTTCCCTACTCATCACATACCATCAGTTTTTGATGCTCCACAGTCACATATTTAAACATGTGGTAAACATTGTGAATTCAAACAAAAATGATCTATGTTACTTAGGTTTAGGCATCAAAAGTACTTATAGGTTATGTTTAGGAGTTTGAGGCTTGTTATACTGCGCCACCTGACTTCCAGAGCACTTGCCATCAGTTGAAAGCAGAAATGTACAATGCCAATATTTTTTTTTTTATGGTTATCAGGTTGCCCCCCCACACACACACACACACACACACACACACACACACACACACACACACACACACACACACACACACACACACACACACACACACACACACACACACACAAATACAGACAGATGTGCTCACAAATGTTCTCCTCCCTCTATGGTTATCCTTTCATTTCTTACTTTGCACATATTTTTTCTTCTTCCATTTGTCATGTAATTAGCATGATGTAGCTCCTGGATTGGAAGACAGTGAAGCACACACATAAACTATGTTCATACACAAAGCTGTATTTAACTTTCGTCACATTGGGGATAGAGCCATATGGAGGACTGTGGATGCAAAAAAATACAGATTATGTATTATGTTTGTTGTTAACAGCCTACAAAACACCAGCAATATCTTAAGACATTGCCACTGGCTTTGAGCTTTTTTTAATTTTCATGTGTAAATCCTCTGCAGTCTGTCTTTCACAGCATAAAAAATAGGAAGTCACCTTATTTTGAGGTGTGAAGGATGTATGGTACTATAAAATAACAAAAAAGTAATAATAATCAGTACTTTTTTTAAGGAATTGCACCAATGACTTTTATTGTCTTTATCAGCATCAGGGTATGCTACGCATCAGGGTGGTGTGTTTTTTTTGTGTGTAGCTCAAGTGTAGCTTGCATATAGCATGTACCACCACCACCCCATGTGCAGCACTCAGGCGCTAGAATTAAAGTGGATTTAAGGGAGGCAAGGGTTGAAGGAGAGCGCGGGTTTATAACTCTGATTGCCATACCCACCACCCATAATGAGACGCATTACAGAGCTGATGTTGTAAGATTAGGGTGACTTAAGAGACATGAGCAGCCTTACAGATCAGGGAAAAATGAGGAAGAGAGAGATGGGCTGGTGAGAGAATAAACTAATGGCAGGGCATGAAGGGAAAGGGAGAAAAGAGAGAAAGCAAGCACTAATGGAAGGAGTAGTTTAGAGGAAGCTGAAACTGAATTAAAAAGATGGGAATAAGAAAAACAGAGGAGGATTGGAGCTAAAAAAATGGATTACACCATATATCAGCAACCTCTCAAAGGGCTCTGAGGTGGGATGGGCCAGAACAAGAAAGGATGATGGAGCTGTGTGGATGGTGGCATTAGAGAAAGGACAAGCAAGAGAAAGAAAAGCATACAGCGGGGACAAAAAACAGACAATGGAAAAATCTACATTCCTGTCAGCGTGCAAGAACGGCAGAAAAGCTCTCAGTTATTAAAGCAATGACAGCCACTGACAGCGATATAGCTCCATTTTGCTCCGGCCCCATCACCACATTGCCTGGAATTCAAAACAGGCCGCGATGCCATGTAAAACGCTGACAGGTGTTTGTGTCCCCTTTCTGTTAGAACTGCCAGTAATAACTGAATAACGAAAATGGAATTCTTCCATCCCTTTCCAGCAGCCCACTTTTTCCATTTGATTCTGTAGTGAAACTGATTTACTGGGATGGAGTGTCCAGGTTTTTGATACTTGATCACTCAGATTCGTATGGCTTCCAACTGTTGAACAAAATATTATCCATCCATTGGTCAATTAATCACATCACCGGCTGGAGCCCTAGAATTTAGTGGCAATACTTAAAAGCTTAATTTCTAAAAATGATTCTTCTGTGTTACCACATCAAACAACAAAACCTATCAAACATGTTGGAGATGGCAGTTTGTTGGTTGTGAGTGTGATCCTGTTATGTTTTTAACTAGTTTGAAGACTGGGATCCAGTTAAAAAATACAAGCTTTGTCTATGCTTGTTTTCAAGCTGCTTCACCATACCTTTCATGGTGCACTGTCAAATACTTTTTTTGATGTAGAAATTCTATTTAGTTTTAACCATTCTTTCTTTAAATATTATTGATTTTAAGAGAGGGGGAGACATGCAGGCTGCAGGTCCACTGCAAGTCGTAGTCGCACCTGCGGCCGCTGCCTCGAGGACCTTCAGCCTCTTTACATGGGGCGACTGCTCTAACCACTAAGTCACATGCAGCCCCAGTTTCATCCTTTTTTAACGAATCACATAGTATATCCCTAGTTGCTGTTTCCAGCTGTAAGAAGACACTGTCGAGTGTACTGCAGTTTACAATAATTGATGTCCTCTTGTGATGACAGCTCACAATGTTTTAGTAATAAAATATAAATGGGAAATCAAATGTTTAAACTACATGGTGGTTGCTCAACCGGCATTTTGAAGGACTGATTTCTAATAGATTTTTTGCACCGGGCATTTCTTTTTTTTTTTTCGAACAAATACAAATAATTGGGTTATTTCATTGAAAGATCAAAACACATTGTATCCTCCTATAAATACACACATCTTTTGTGTTATGAGTCTACTTTTTCTAATAAACTGTGGAATGCATGGAAATACAATAGTTACATTTGACCTCTACTGTGCATTGTGCCCTTGAGAAATGATTATCT
This sequence comes from Echiichthys vipera, assembly GCF_963691815.1. NCBI lineage: Eukaryota > Metazoa > Chordata > Actinopteri > Perciformes > Trachinidae > Echiichthys > Echiichthys vipera. The sequence goes on from NC_139847.1 coordinate 17,668,021, forward strand.
TCCAAGGACACTGTGCCATACACGAGGAACCTTTGATAAATGCCATAGGGTGTAACCAAGGACTGCTGTGATTCACAGGGGCCTCGGTGACAAACAGCCTTTACTGTGTAACATGGTTTAATGGGCATAAGAGTGGACGACCTTCCATACGACTTACACAACATCTTCATCATTGTATGACTGTGGCTTCTGTGCTGTGTGATTGTAAGTGCTGCTGGTGTGTATAAAGGGTGTTGCAGCTGTGTGGTTGGTGTAGAGACTCACATTTGCACCTGTATTGCCTGACTGTCATTTTTTGCGACAGCAGAGTGAACAGCAATGGGCGCCTTATTAGGACTTTGTTCTACAGAGACTGACTTTATTACTCCCATATGTTTACAATGCAATCTAGTGTCTACAGTTTCAAAACAATTTACATGAATTTCAGTTTATTGATGTGCTGTGGATGGAGAGGGAAATTCACAAAGAATCTTCACTAGATGGTTTATTGTCACAGAGCACGGAATAATATGGACTTGTGATACACGCCTGACAATGTGAATTGGTTGGTAATATAATAACACTGGCTTATTTAGTGTAATAGTTGGTGTGTGATATTATTGCAGTGAAGCAAGTGGATACGTACATGATGCAGGGGTACCTGCAGGGCCACGTCTTCTGCTGACAGGACACTTATACTTATACTTTTTTTTATCACGGTCATTGTGATCGTTGTATGACTATTTTATATGAGGTACAGTACACAAATATATATTACAATACCACTGTCATCTGACTAATAAAGGGTCTTTGGGAGGTGACATCAACTACGTTCTTGTCAATGAGAGGTTACACCTGGAGCCAATTTTTTTTTAAACTAAAAAATTGAAATATTAGGCTTTTTTGTTACAATATTACAGGTAGCAGGTAGGATATTTTGTTGTGATTTAAGTTGTATCTAGGGCTTCATCTCATTTGTTTTTTGTAAGAAAATGTTGAGGCACATGAGCAGTCAACTGAAGATACTCAGGCTACACTGTGTTTGATTATAATAATGGCAGGTAGCATCAGGCCAACATGCTCCTGCAGTAGGTGGTACTGCTGGATATTATGATGCTGTTGCGGTTACAACATTAAATTGGTTTCAGGTCCATTTCTTTCTCACTGGAGGTGCTTTTATATAATTATTATCAGTAATGTTGACTATATGTAGGGGTTGTGTGTCAGTCATCATATCTTCTATTATTTACTGCACTCAGTGGCGGCCTTAGCAATGTTTCAGCCGTGTTCATTGAAACGGGCCCCAACTGATGTTATGATTAAATAATTTCTCCACTTTTTCAAAACGTTTTTACCTGCGGCCTGAGCCTGTCCGTGTCATTACTGGCTTTCTCTGTGTGCCTTTCATTCCTGAGAGCATGCTGCATACGTGTCCTGGGACTTGGCTCACTAGCCAACCACAAACAAGTTAGTTAAAGTTGTGTTTACGTCTTGGCTCTTCCATAGCTACTTTTTCACTACCATACAGTCTAGGGTATCAATATCTTTTTTTTAATTGATACTCAAAAAGACATTACATTGTCCAACCACTTATCCACCTCATGGTTTTGCCTCTGCTTTGCAACCTGATATTCCCTGTTTCCATGTAATCACCATTCTAAACAGGTTGTAATCATCCGAAGCCCCTGCTCTGATTGGGAATAACAACGTCTTGGCCTCCCGGCTGATGGCAGGATCACTTTATAATTATACTTATTCATTTTTTTACTCATATCTACCGTTGGTAGAGAAATAGAAACACATCATACTGTATATTAAAGATGCTGGGAATGGGTTTTTCCCTCGATAAAAAAAATCACATTATGGACACATTGGAATACAAGAAGAAAGTAAATGTCTATATGATGAATGAAAAATAAATATATATTGAACATCAAAAGCAGTAACGAATGGAAATAATAAGTAATAATAAGAGCTGCAGAACAATGTGTTGCTGGTCTGAGTCCCACTCATTGTCAGAAAAATCTAACACAATGGCAGTTTTACCTTTGTCTTTATTCGGAACACTTTGACAGGAACATCAAAGCATAACCTACAAATATCATGTAGCCTTTTGTTACACAAGAGAACTTGACATGGCAAAGTGAGGCAACCAAAGAGGGAATTCATATTAGAGGCTTCTGTTTTGTATTTTTCTGTTGTTTTCTCCCCCAACACCACTGCTGCAATGAGTGCTGTAGATTTAGACATGGGGTCCTTCAGTCTATTCACTCTCGCCTTTGACGTGGTGAGCTCATTGCCTTTTCTCAGCAGGCTGTTTCTTTAAGCTGTAGGCTCCTTTGGGTGGGCTACAGACTGCGACCAAATGTAATGCAATTCGGACAAAGTGTTACCCACAAACCTACATACACACAAACTATCCACTACTGTTCCGTATTCACAGTACACTGTTGAAAACAGCGGAGTTAATTCCCTTGGAGTTGTTCACAACAATGCCACCTCAGATGGATTCTGTCATTGTCCCCCACTGAAAAGCTCATCTGTGTTTGATACAGTGTTACAACTGCTGTAGCTCAAAGTCCAAAGGCTTTTAATTGTGTTAGGGAGCCACAGGCCTTTTTGTCCAACAGGACTTCTGACAATACAGCACTGATTGTGGTTTTGGACAAACAAGCACTGTGATTTGAGCCACTCGGCCAGTGATTGCTGCCAGAGCCGACTGGCTTTGTGTTCTTGTGATGGAGATGGCAGCCTCCTCCTCATGAACCACTCAAGATGGGGGTTGGCTGTGTATGCCTATAGTTGGGTGGTTGTTTGCATTTTTCATTCTCTCACACTCTCCCTGTTCCCTTTTCTTTTACATGGAATGAAACCCATTTTATATTTGATCCAAGTGCAGAAATTCGAGGCCCTATGAAAAGATATCACATTGGGCCCCCCCATCATGGGCCTGCCAACACTGTAAAAATATGCTATTACCGAACCTCCAGAACTGAATCTACACTTATGAAGCATTGAAGCTTACAACTCTCTAGTCAAAAACCTTATATACCTTTTTTACTGAATATTTTAGTGATAGAGAGTACCGTACCATACTACTTTCACCCCTGTTTTCAACACAATACTGCTCAGTGCTCACCTCCATCTCCATGTGGGATTTGAACTGGGACATTGCAAATGGGAAGGGGAGAGCATGCTGCTGAGGTGGAAGTTAGGACTGGCACCAGACTGAGGCATGGACAACTGATTTAGTATTAATAACTGCAGTTTACCTATCATTGTATGCGTTGGTTAAATATTGAGTATACTACTACATACATAATAACAAAAAAGCTTGATGTTAAAGAAGGGTGAAATGTGGACAAAATACTAAGTCAGCAGGTTAATTTCAACCATTCACAGACTTCACCCACTTTCCTCTTTCCTGTTTTTCATTCATTTCTTTTAGTCTTTGAAAACCCTGATTTTTCTTTTAGAAGGTGCACTGGCACTTCTCACTCACTAAGAGCTCCCCAGGGACAGGACTGAAGGATTTCATGAAATATAAAGGTGTGTGTGTGGGGGGGATTTGGAAGTGCAGAGAGGCTCTCCATATGCTTTCCTTTGTGGGGGAAAAAGATGGAAACTATTTTACAGAAAATACTCCAGAATTGTTAAGTGAATCATTTAAAAGTTGAGAAAAAAAATCCCTAATGTGTACATGTTTAAGGGTCCCTATCAATCACGGATTCATCCAGGGTCTAATGGGTCTGTTAACTGATGGTAAGGGGACGCTAGCATGCTGGCAAGAAACACAACCAGGACTGAGAGCTCAATATCTGACCATACCCTGACACTCTACACTGCTTCCACCTGCAGCAGGTGGTGTGACCCTCACACATGACACACACTCAGACAGAGTGATAGATGACTGTTGGCTCTCTTTGTCATGACGAAAACGGGTCAGTATGGATACACACACTCACACATGGCATCCCATCAGTGACAGGGTTGTGCCTCACACCTAACAGCTGCCCCTTTGGTTAGCATCACTCGATTTTTTAGCCATTCCTAAGCTGTTCCACTCCATGATTTGAGTCTTTAACAATTTATTTTTCTCAGCTGACCCAAGCCAGTTGATCTCAGCCCTATTGAGCTAATGTATGTTTGCTAATGTCTCTGTTCTCATGGAACAAAGACAGACATTCGGTCATATTGGTCTGAGTAGGAGACACAGAGTGTTTGTGCGGGCGTCCGTTTACTCATGCATGCCTTTGAGCCTGCATGCATTGAAGGCTTCCCTCCAAGCTTCACCGACACACTGCAAGACAGATCCATTTGATGGTCAAACTACAGGCATACAGGTAGCTTTGCACAGTTTCCCACAATGAATATTTACTGCTGTTATTATCAGTTCTGTTACAATGTTTCCCCTCCTGTTTTTTTTATCTAAAGACAATGTTATTTTTAATCAGTATATACGATTTTTCTTGAAATATCAGGTAATCAGTTTTTAGATTGTTGAAGACAAGGACTAAGTTTGGTACTAAGGTTGTCAGGTTTTAAAAAAAATTTAAAAACCAAAACAAATTATCCTACTTTTTTTGTGCCAGTGATTGTATTTTTTTTTTTTGGCGTATCAAAAGAGGTATCAGGTATATTTTTGTTATGCTAGTATTGTGTTGAAGTTTTAATTTCTGCTATCAGGACAACCTTAGAAGGTACTACTTTGTTCAGAAGAAGTGATTAAAAGCACATATAATTTAATTAAAGTTGGACATTTGGGCACAATGAAAAAAAAGATACATCTTCTTTTCCATCAGTTAGCTGGCAGAGGTAGCTCAGGCATAACACACACTTGCAACGTGGAGTCATCATTTCATTTGGTGCATAGAACAGCAACCTGGCAAAAATGATTTTCAGTTGATGTGAGGTTTTATTTTGATCGTATTTGATTTAGCATTTGTTTGTGGACTGTCAACTTTAAGGTTTGTATTTGCACATTTGAGACGTAAAGGTGGGTCAACATTCAGGTTCATACTATTGTTGAATTTATTGATGAACACACAATAACAATATCATGCAAAGCTTGTTTCTTTTGTCAAGGAGACAGCCTGCTTTTCAACATAGTAATCAAGCTTTTTTATTCTTATATTTATAGTTATACCAATATAAAAACAAAACACCAGGACAATCTCTACTTCAATTTTGAAGAAAGTGTTTCATTCAAACAGTTATAACTGATGGTAAATGTGTACCCTGTGTGCTATTCGGTTACCAGTACACCCTTTCAATCACAACTGAATAGATCCTCCCTGGGGAATGCTTCTGTATTTGCTACAAATATGCAAATGTGTGTTGAAAAGAAATTCAGCATGCCCTAGAGGCATCAAGGATTCAACAAGCAAGATTGTGATATGAAATGTGTATTATGGCTGGGGTTAAGTGAATGATAAAATTGCAGGTAGGAAGCTTGGGTGGGTGGACAGATGGATAGATCGAGAGAGGTGGCTAGGCAGAGAAAAAGAGGAGAGCAGCAGCGGAGGTGGCAGGATTGCGTTGGAGGAGAGCATGGCGTAAGGGTGAAGCAGCTTTATTCTCTTGTGTTGAAGAGGAGGACAAGAGAGCAGCAAAGGGCTGGAGGTAGGCAGCAGAGCATACTCACTATCTGATTCAATTAACACCACATGCTACAAACAATGGTGCTGCTGCTGGGCGATGGATACAGCAACATATCACCTCTGACATCTCTATTTATTAAAGCTTAGAAGGTGCTTTCATACCTGAGCTGTTTGGTCAGATTTAACTGAACCCTGGAGCATTTCGTTGAACAGGCTGGTGGGTTAGGTGTGGTGTTAAAGCTCATTTGAACTCTGGTGTGGACCAAACAAACAAATTCTGGTCCGCATAAAGACTTGGGTATCGTTTCACTTCCAAATGCACTAGAGTTTGTTTCACTTTAGGTAAGGACACAATGCCTTCCAAATATAGGAAGTGAACGGAAATACACTCAATTTACTTGATAAAATCTCTTGTTGTCTATGTAAGGACACATCATAATCCCTCTCTCATCAAGGCCCACCTTCTCCCTCAGTACTGTCTCACTCCTCTTATTTCCATCGAAAAAATGTAAATGCTCGACAACTTGCTATTTTCTTCTAAAATATTAGAAACTCCAAATGCAAAACAAAAGAACCCAGGACTGCATACATTTGATTTTGCGTCATAATTTCTGAGACCAGGAAGTGTCGACTCAAATTTTCTGTCCATTACATTACACATTACATTTGTTGACATTGTATGGTGCGCGTGTGAATGCTAACAAAACCAAATGAAAAATGCAGCAATGTTGCAACTTCACCCTCAAGTCTACTAAACTATAGGTGTGAAAAAGCTCTTTTGTCACCAGTCCTGTTCGTCTCTGATTCATTCAATTCATTGTAATTTACAACGTAATATACTGTATATATATATATACAGTATATGTATGTGTGATGTGTACAATGTTCTGTATATTTTCATTCACATCTGACCTTAGAAATCTCTCCAGCGTGGAATAGGAGGATTTAGCTTAAACCTGCAGTAAACCCTGAGTCACCAATTACAGAGCCTCTAATAACTTTAAATACATTTCATTAGTGTGTCTTAAAGGAACCGTTATGGTCTTTAGATTAAAGGAGCTGATAGTCTTTTCCACATCAGATTTCACAGTTATAGAAACATTTTGAAATCATGTCATTTTTGGGTTATTACATTAGGAATGATCGGTTATTTGCTACTTTGGTGCAAAAATATGTGTTAACCATCAAAATCCCACATCACTCATATGGCTTAGAGGGAACATGAAAAGCTAAACATGTTTGTAAGGAGACATACTACACAATTAAATGGGCTGCACTAAAGTTGTGGTTAGGCCATGAGAAATGAGCTAACCTCCCTCCCTGTATTAGGTCTTTGATGAAGGCACTTAATGCCCAGTTTTGTCCAGGAGAAGCTGCTTTTGGTCTAGCCGTATTAAATTCAAAACTCTCAGCATGCATACCTACTATATATAAATGATCTGCCAAGTGAACTTGTCTGAAGAAATCAATACACAAAGATGCGTATGAATGTATTCATCATACTCCAGCCTAGAGCAGAAACTGTTTTAGAAATTTTTAATTTTGCTCTCTTTACAAGAGTAATGAAAGGCTATAATAAGGCTGCCTCTAGTGTAAGACACAGAATAAAAATTGCCTTATGCAGTGCTAATGCAAGATATATAGAGGACTTCACCATGGCTGTCACTGTGCATCTGTATGGTGGGCTCGACATTACTTTGATAATGGATACAGAAATATAACTTTGGCATACAACATGGACTCTGGAATTGGATTTTGATAGTAGTGAGAATGCAGTGCTGGAGACTCCCTGCATCTTAAGATGCTCATATTGCCTGAGGCCATTTTCATCCTCTCATCCAGCCTGACATGGAAAGGGAGAGAGTAAGTTTGGAGTATCTGTGCTTGATTTGATTAGGGTCTTATCCATGGCTAAATTTGGCCACGGTGTTTTGGACAGCTCTCAGGAATACCTATGTTAATTGCACTGATGATGTATTTTGATTCACAAACTTTTGCACTGTTGCATCTATTATTACTTTCTTGAACAGGAGTGAGAGGACACCGAGAAAGGTTTAAACAAATATTTAATGAAAAAACGAGAAACAAACAAAAACCAGGGAATGGGGAAAACAGGTACAGGATCCAGGTGAAGACGAGGGGGGAACCAGGAGACAAAACACAAACGGGTGATGGAAAACAGGAACTCAGGAAACTATAACAAAAGAAACAAAGAAATAATTAATAAAGAACAACGCAACATGGATAGAGAACATGATCATAAGTATAGGTAGCCAACCAAGAGAGACACAAACCACAAAATAGTAACAGCGGTCTGGCATCGAATGTGAGCCACATCCGGCTATTTATCCAGTAGGTGCTGATGAGGGGAGGAACCACGCCTACCAGCTCCGACAGACAAACACAAAGGGAAAGACACAAGCAGGGAGAAACAAAAGAGAGGGAGACAAACTCACACAAAAGGAAAAGGAAAGAGCCTGAAAGGACAGAGATTCTGACAACGTCATCTGACTTCCAGAGCACTTGCTGTCAGTTGAAAGCTAGGTGTGTCTCATACAGAACGCTAGAGGGTGCCAAAAATGTTTCATATCAAAGTTGCTGCGGTTTGCCAAAACGCAGGATGTGTAACATTTTTTCTGGCCACCAGGCTGTTTAATATCCACCATGTGAAAAAGACGAAAAACTAATTTGGATACCAAGTAACATAAATTCTTGAGACAATCATTTCGGTAACACGTTCCCACATCTATAGTGCATTATGAGGGCGTTATGAGATCCTCCCTATGAGACTTGAGCTCATTATAAGTCACACCTATAATGTTTTATGACTGTTGATATAATGCATCAGTGTAGTGATGAAACATTATGAATTTAATATATATCACTATGGTCTTCTTTTAAAAGTGTTACCCATTATTTACATGTTTTGTCCCTTAATTACATATCTTTCATGCATTAAAAGCCTCATCATTTTTCTGCCATTCAATTTCCGATTAAAAAAGAGCCTTACCCCACACATTTTTCTTGTACCAATATGCATTGTAGCGGACGCTTACACCAAGCCCAGCATTATGGCTGTTGTTTTAACCTTTCTGTTAAGCCCCGAATTGTATACAGTAAAATGTAAGTTATGCAAAGGCAAACTTATCTGCAAGAAAGAGCTTGCATACTATACATTTTCTGTATCCTGCCTTCCAGTCTCCATATTTGAATATAAAACTTCAACATCTTTCAAAAGTTGTCACGGTTTTGAATGACAAGTTCTTATGAAGGGAAACTTCAGGGGGTCTCCACTTGATTTAAAAAAAAAAATGTATATTCTGACAAAGTCAATCATCTGTTACAGCTTACTATTTGCTGCACAGATGGCCTCAGTCACTCTCTGTGGGCCTGTGACACTGCTTTCTTTCTCACTCTACTTCTTGACGATATAATTTATAACATTGCTATACATACCACCCATGCAGTGTTTGTCAGTGAATGTTGGAAACCTGTTGTTTCACCAGTGTTTTCATTGAAAATCAAAAGGAGGCTCTGTTGAGGCCAATTTAATTGCTTGGGGATTTTCACTGCAATTCAGAAACATGGTAATGAAAGGAACATGCATGACATAAAATAAGAACTATCCGGCAAGTAAATTAAGTTAAAAAAAAAATGCTGATGTACTGTGTTAAATTTCCACTCTAGCCTCACACTATTCATTTAAAATATATATTTTGGGAGTCTCAGAAGTTCCTCACACAGTTTGTTGGCCAACTGTGAATAAGGAAATAATATTTTGTCAGCATAGGCCATTAGTCTTTGTAGAGCCCATACTGTTGACTACAGAATAAAAGTATGTGGGAGATTGGATATTAAAGGTGTGTACCACAGCTGGTCTGACTCTGCAGGACCTGGTCTTGGATCACACATAGCACTGAGTCCTGGGCACTGCCAAATACCGATCTGTAATCACATTACAATCATCCTGCCTAATGAAGGCCAAAGCCTCCACTGCACCTTTTTAGAGTTGCAATTTATGTATGTATGTACTGTACGGTATGCATGCATGATTGAGCATATGATTAATCACATGCTTCCGAATGGAAATTACTGTAGTTCCAGAGCAAGCAGTCAGTTGTTTGACCTAAAATCTGCCTTCATACAGAGCATGTTTTTTTTTATTATTGTATGTATTATTTAAGTGTTTAAAAAAAAACAAAAAAACAAGATGCTTCTCGTATGTGAATATATCCATTAGTGTTTTTTTATTATTCATATGTATGCAGACTTGCTTTTCTTCTGTTCCTATTTTTGTAAACCTCCTCACTGCCCTTCATGTCAGCCCATGCAGCTCATTAGGGCTTAGGGCACATCTTGACTCTCTTGACTCCGCCATTGTCATGGCAACACTAGAATTGTACTTCTCAGGGCATCTATGCCTGTTTCAGCGCCCTCGCCTCTGAGGCACTTGAAAAATCTTGTGGAATTTGTGCTTTTCTTTTTTGTGCAGATGTTTGATGAGTGTCTATATGCAAGGTTGTGCAAACATACAATATATGCGTCCCTACACATGTGGGAAGAGGATCTCTATAGGTGGCAATCCAAATTACCATGACCTGTGCCTGGCCCCAAAGCCACTTGTCTTCGCCTTGAAACCATAATAAAAGTTGTCCGTCTGCAGCACTAGCCAGAGCCACTTATCTACCTGACGGGATGAGAGCAGAGTGGAGCAGCAATTTGTATGCACAGAAACACCCTGGCTGTCAGGGGGTGGGCTAACCCACAAGATTAAGAACCCATGGAGGCTTTAGTGTCGAGAAGAGATCATGTTTTGGTCCTAGTGATCAGCACTAGCTGCCACATGACAGCGTGATAAACAGGGGAATCAGACAGCACATCGTGGTTGATTTAAACAGCACCTCACTATTAACGCAGCCGAAGCTACTTTGAAGGAAGCACTCTCAATGCCTCATGAAATATCTTGGTTAGGAAAGGCAGAGCAAGGAAAATATGTTATATGGCAATACAAAAAGAAAAGAGGGGTGATTTGCTGTATAGAATTGTGGTCAAGTGATGGAAATAAAAAAAAGCGCTGACTGCCAAAGACATCCGGATTTCACCCCTAATCCCTTGCTGATGATATTTTTGAGAGAGAGAGAGAGAGAGAGAGAGAGAGAGAGAGAGAGAGTGAGAGAGAGAGAGAGAATGAGAGAGAGAGAGAGAGAGAGAGAGAGAGAGAGGGAGGTCAGTACACCACACTGAATTAGGTTTATGTCCACCTTTGGTCTGTAGTTTACTTCTTTGATTCGTCTGTTTGTCAATACCCTGGCTCCGTTGTAAAGTTGTAAAACATTTTCAACCCAGTTGGCTTTTACGGCATAACTGCCAGTATTACTCAATCTGGTTTACCAACATTCCTCTAGGCTTCTAGATAGGATACCCTATTGTTTTTATTGTCATATGTCATTGTTTGGAATAGCTTCAGGGCCATGCAATTGATAGTTCTAATCTGGGTGTCAGACACAACAAAAAAACATCAGCATGAGAGCAGATTTTTCCTTCAAATGAAGGCAGTCTTCTGTACTTACAGTGGTGGATATGCTTTGTGTTGGCCCCCAAGGGATGCGTGTAAGTAGGCCTTATCCCTGCAGCAAAGGGCCTGCTTTGTTGTCACAAATAGGATTCAGCGTCCACTAGACGAGCACTAATCCAGGGCAACTGTATGTAGCCGTTTAGTCGTATCAAGATATTGTTAGTTTTTTGTATTAACCTCGCCTGACTTGCTTTCTCTCCAGTTCACTTAGTTGGCAGAGGATAAACACAGGAGTGTGCCAGCCTTGTATATTAAGACTTTAGGGCTCCTAGAATATATATATTGACATGCTGTAGGTATTGCAACATGCAGTATCATAACTCAATGTGCTCCGCTTATTATCTTGGCTCAATCGTTTGCTAACTGCCTTGCTACAAGACCTTTAAGCACCTTATGTTAAGGAATACTTATGACATCCCTGGGTGGTTGCACAGAGGTTTAAGATTTAAAGAAAATGAGACCGGGATAATGACTAGGTGATGGAGAGAAATAGATGGATAAAGAAAAATGAAGGGGGGCATCTCAGTTGGGGGATTATAATGCATTTGAACTTAATCAACAATCAACATTAATGTTGATGTTTCTGTGTTTATTCAAATTAATCATCAAGGACAGGGAACCCCCCTCCCCTTGCCAGAAAAGCGGCAAATTTGCCTCCGCACTGCCTTGCCGGGGAAATTGATGATGAATTACTCCGTTTATCAAGTCGCCCCTATTAACGAGCCTGTTGACGTCCCTGTCTCCATCCCAGAAGATGATTTCTTTGGCTTCAGTGAATGGTAATTTGGACTCTGCATATCGCCTGAGTGAAAAGTGAACCTGCAACAAGCTTCAGTAGTAATGGCTAGGTGTGATGCTGAACCCTAATGCATTTCACGTAACATCTCACTGGTTAGATAAGTGGATGAGGAGCAGTTACACCAAAGTGAGGAAGTGAGAGTGTGAATAAATCCCAGGGTATCTTCTCTGGCAGCTCCGGGTAAACAAAGATTAATGTTGTTCCGATACATCAGAGAGGATGTGTGCTTAGATAATTAAGACATACTCAGAATACTGAGGCTCTGTCCAGATAGATTCTTGTCAAAGTTTTCCTCTTACAATCCAGGATCAGTATAAAAAAAAATCAGCTTAAATGCAAAACGATGCCATAAAAAAAAAAAGTGCCCATAAATAAGTGTAAACATCAATCAAACTTATAGGATAAAGTGTTTCTTTTGGCTTAACTGAACAAAGGTTGGTAATTTGGCTTAGTTCAGCAAAGACGGGTCTAACTTGTCAGGCTATAGATTGAAACTAAATGAAAAACACTGGAGATTCATTAACCACCGACCTACCATGTGAGATAGATAGCTGAGGATGGCAAAAAGAGAGGTAGAGAAAGAAAAAGAAGCAATCAGACGAAAGGGTGAAGAAATGCTTGTGGCGGAGGAAAAATGGCTAGATATCGGAGAGCGCATTTCTTGTTTAGGCCATTCGTCATGTATAGCTGGAATGGGAAAGGGAGAATGGATGGAGGTGCGCAGGGGAGCAACGAAGTATAGGCGGGAGAGAGGTAGAGGCTGGGGAGTGATGAACAGTTGGCCTATCCCATCAAGGATGCCTTCTAACCTGTGCTACAAAGAGGGGCATCCATCACGCGGGCAGACGGCAGTGCTTTACACAAATGCACAGACATAGAAACACACAGCTCACATGCTGAGCTCACACTCACAAAGGGCACAGTGATCACAGCCAGGGGCTAGTGTGTATCACCCAGCAAACTCTATTACACCCTGAGGTGTGGAGAGATGTTTCAATGCATCGATTTTAAGGTGCAGATAGGGCCCAAAACTGTGCTGCTTTTCCTCATCATCTTCATCAATCCCTGTATTTCAGATTTGTTTGCAATAGTAGTAGGTCCTCAGCAATCGATTATTTTAGTAATCAAGTATTCTACATTATTCCATTGATTAACGGAGGAAAAATACTTTGGTTTAAAAGATAAATACTAAATACAGAAATGTGAAAATAAAACAACTCTGAAATCAAAAACGTTTTGTTTTTTAATTTTATGGCTTAAATTGAATACAATAATATTATCTGTCAAAAAAAAAAAAAAATTTTGTGCATTCAAGTGTCATATTCAAGTGATATTCAGAACAGGTGCCACATCAGACTTCTGGTGAAGGAGGCTCCATGGATGTCGTATCGTCTGCATGTGCTCCCCGACTGCAGTGAGGCAGGGCCTGTTGAAAGTTTTTGTTACCTGGTAAAGTAGCTAATGCATTTTGTGTCGAGTCCACTCTGTGTAGACTAGCTGTGTAGACTGGGTAGTTTCCTCTGGCGTGATTCATCGTCTGTCACTATTTTCTCTCTTTTCCTCCACTTTGTGATCCACACCTTAATGTCATCCACTGTATGTATCCACCATGGATGTGGGGTCCACAGTGTAAGCCTGTTGTGTGACAATTATAGTCATCTGTGTGGAAATACAGTGTTCTCAATACATTGTAGTTAAATTAAATTTGTTAAAGGCTGAATATGTAAACTCTTTATTAAAAGCTATATTTAAAAGAAAAATAATAATAATATCTACAGGGGGTTTTGAGGGGTACAAAATTAAATTATTGCTTTTCCGTAAAAAAACATATTCAGTCTGAATTAATATTTTATTTTTGACGGGTTTGACAATGACTTTCTGTTACAATATGTTTACATTGTACCAGCCAATAGCAATGGGCATTGTGGGTCGCCAGGGTTGTCTGTTGTTGCTACAGAAACAAGGAATCATTTTGAGGTGAGAGCTAGCTAGTTAATCTCAAAGAAAGACTTCCGGTTAATGACTGGCTAACGTTAAATACTGTTGTCAAATTAATTGATTAGTCCAAATTAGTCGTAAGCCTGTATGATTCATCACTTGACATGCTGCAGGCTGATCGCTCACACACTCGGCAACAAACCTGGCAACCTGGCTGATGGAATTTATTTTTGTTGTTGCGACTACGATGGCGCTGTTCTGTTTCTTCTCCATACTCAACCTTTAATTAAAAAAAGCTTTGATGCAAATTATTTGCCATTATGGTTTTTACTTATTGAGTTTCTCAAGGAATCTAGTTCCTAGTTAGTTGCCCTAGTTTTCTTTCTTGCAGTATAAACATGAAATTGTATTACAATTTGTTTTAACATTTAAGTGAAATAGCACACACATCACATCTGGAATAAGGATGTTGGTTCATCACCAGTGTCAAAAGTTCCCCTGCTTCCAGTGTCATCTTAAATGCCACTGTATGCTGGATGGTGGATAGTACAGCAAACCTCATTTGTGATTGATTCTTGGTGGAGTAGTGGGGTCTGCAAAAAAATTATTTATTTACTTATTTGTGCACATGGGATTAGAGAATGCTGTGTGAGGATAGTATACTGGAGACCGTCACACTCCGCTTCAATGCACGTTTTTCATCCTCGGAGGAAATACCTATGCTTTCCACATTATGCAGGGCAAGCATTTCAGTGCACAGCCCTGACACTAGGCCAGCTGTGTGTCAAATGAGCCTCATGTACAGTATGTATCATATATTAAAATATGCCTTTCACACTTGCGTGTGTGCAAACATGAAGCCAGATCATCTGTTCACTCTACGGTTGGCCTGTCTACAATATTGGGACACAAGTGTCGCTCCCAGCTGGGCAGATGTTGGTTCTAACGCTGCGCGACTGTTCATTCTTAATCATATGGGCACACTTCAGACACCCTGCTGCTGCCGCTGCAGTTATGGATTAGTCTCTTCCAGCTATTGACTGCTGGCGAAGCTGAATACTGGGGAAAGGCTGATAAAAGACACCTGTGTGTGTGTGTGTGTGTGTGTGTGTGTGTGTGTGTGTGTGTGTGTGGTACACCTGGGCCCTGACTGTGGTTTTATTGACTACCTGGCCTAATCAACAACTCTGAGCCAGAGGGAGAGCTTGTTAGCAGCCATATACTGCTTAGATGCCTTCATGATGTAAGGGTGCAGAAGGGTGTTTGGTATGTGTAAATGTCAATATAACTTCAATAATATAAAAGCAAGGGCAGGAAAAAAAAATCACACAACTACCAGAACATGCAGGCACACACAGAGAGTATGCTTTGACTTCTATTGTCTCAAATTTCCCAGCATATCTCTCATAAGAGTGCAGTTTTGAAATCCCCAACAGTGCCCATTCAGTCCTGAACCAGATTTTGGCGTCAGACTCCTTCATCTACCTCAATTCTATGCTGGGAAAACAATTACTCATATCAATGCAATTAAAATGGAGAGCTACCGACAGAAGGAAAGGTGATTAGGTTGGTCTCCGGTTTATAAGAATGAAAATAAAGAAGCATATAATAATTTTACTAGTTAAGTATACCCTTGGTCTTTCCGAACCACCAAAACATGTCGTGATGTGTGATTGCTGCTCTGTGATACCTGACAGTTTGATGTTCTGTAAGAATGGTTGACTGGTTTGTCCAACAAAATAAGACGTCAAATTCTGAATTGGATTTATTTGAATGCACATTATTGACAATCTGATGGAAACTAGGGAAGGGACAATATTCATTTTTATTGTGGAGCACACAATAAAAAAATTGCGCTGAGTTTCCTTTATCGGGATAATCAGGAATATCCTCATGAGTGACTTGACCGGCGACTTTGCAGTTAACTACACTTTTCTGGACCCCAGCCCATACGTTACCGTTCAGACAAAGAAGAGATATTTTGTTTTATAGAAAATGTCTTATCTTCTCATTTGATGACTATTAAAAGAAGTAGAATGTAAAAGTGTCCATTGCATTACAATTAGCATCACTGTGCACATATTTATCAGCCAAAATAACAAGAATCCAATTTATAATATTATTGATATTTTTTACTAGAGTTTCTTCTTTATCTTTCCAATTTTTACTTGTCAGTTTGTGAACTTTATCCTGTTGGTTTTAAAAATAGCAAAGCCAGCCATGCATGGCTGTCTTCACACAAGTGCAGACCTAAACAGCAGGCATTTTGACAGTGTTTTCTGCCAGCATATTGGCACGTTGGACATAAACAGTGGTACTGCTTTTACAAAATAAAAAATGCACGTAGAAAGGCAATCTATTTGAACCTCAAAAAGAGCAAATTAACAAATAATAATGAATTAAGAGACAGGAACTATGGACAGCTGTTTTATATCACAGGCACAGTACTGTCCTCCCATGTGCACTTAAACTTAACTACATTAGTTCTGCCTCAAGAAAAGTACTACCTCCTCAGAGAAATGTTTGTATTACTAAATCTCTGAACTGTTGTTAAACCACAGCCACACCACCCTCAGTGCTTTTGACGCACTTCATGGGTTTGGGCTTTATTTTTTATAGACAATTGCATCAGGAGGAAGAGGATAGTGTGAGTTTGGTGCGTAGACAGAAATGACAGCCTTAGTTAACCATTATTTAAAATGGATAGGGACATTACTTGCTTTTTATAATATCTGATTTATAGTTAATGAGGGAAATTAGAGCGAGGGGTGGGTAAAAAAGACTGATTGTACCAGGGAATGTGGAAGAAACTCTGCTGTGGTGCTTGGAGCCTTTGTTGCCATGGAGATAGGTGGTGAGGTAATTAGAAATGTGCAGATCGTGTTTGAATAGTGAATGCATAATTGATTAAAATAATTTATATTGTGGTTATGGTGTTGCTAGTGATGTTGATGTTGATGATGGTGACAAAAATGCAATACTTCATTTTGTTATAAATATTAAAGTGGATGTGCCAGGGATGTTTCTCAGTTAGAACTTAATACAGGAAGCTGCAACCTAGAGTTTTCTGTGGGTTTGGTAAGTTGTTTAGTGGCTGTGTTTTGATGTTCAGCTGTGACAGAGTGGTTTGTATTAAACTGTTTCGCTTTATAAAGCTGGTGGGAAACAAATAAAGTCCATACAATATTATCCCACATTAAACCTTTTTGTGCTTCGGTTTACAGTGTTGTTGACCTTCATTTGCAAAGTATCCTGCTCTGGGGAACAGTTTTAGCTGCACAGCTGGTACTTTGCACTCTATGAGTGTGTATGGTATTTAATACATCTCTTTTCATGACAGTGCGAATCTGTTTTTCCAGATGTTTAATCTTGGGATTAGTTGAATCCAGTTACATGCCATATTTTTTTTATTATCATAGAGCCAATTAAGAAAATGATCATGCATACGATTTCAAATATTTTACAAAGTGCTGGAGTTCATGACTGGAGCATAGGTTTTGTTACTGAACAACCATTGTGAAACATCAGTGAAACAATGACCACAGTGTGAATGCAGCAAGAACATCTACATTATATGGTTGCATTGACGGAGCACGCAAATTTAAGTCAGCTGCCGTTACCTTCTTTTATGAATTGATATACAGGTCAAATGATGAAAACAGGAAGACTTTCAAAAAAAAGAATTCAATGGATCGAGTTTTTGACATAATTGACACTCACTGAAAATTTGTGACGTACTGTGTCATTAAGAGTAATTACCAGTATGTGTGGTAGGGGACAGGCTGTCATTTGTGATTGAATAACAACCCCCCCCCCCCCTAAGACAGTAGTCCACACGACACACATGGCATATTATTGTCATGGTTAGAACAATTATCCATAGTGAGTCTATCACAAAATCTTCCTGGGGTTTGGAAGCAGGCAACACATGTAGTTACTGTGTTACTATGGTTCAAGAAAAGCATTTGATATACTGTACAAAGGATGTGACTACACAAGCTTCATGCATATTTCATAGGTCATACAGGCAGCTGTTTAATGATGACCATAAATGACATAGAAAAGTCAAGTTCATACAAAAATAGCAATAGAAAAAATAAATTTACATAGAACGTCTTTCTGCAGTATTGTTTTCTTTGTCAACTTATCTCAAAGTTTGATCTTTATTTCTATTCAGACTGATGTAAGGACAGTGCCTTTCCTACGGTCTGTTACTCCGTCTCTCTTCATCTTTCTTTCTTTCAACACTATGCATTTGCCATGGCTATGATATTGCCTGCCTCCCTGTCAGGACCCTGTCTCCATGGTGATGATGTGTCCATGCCACTGCCTGGCATGGGTACCGGCACTCCAGAGATTTGCTGCTTTTTGGGCTTACTGCCAAGTCTTCCTCTTTGCAGGTGCCAATGTATTGTACATTGAAAAACAGTTAAATCCATGACTGACACACAGTTGTGTTTGCAACTTTGTGGTGGGTTTTACAGCCGACCCATCTGGATGTTTAGCATTGTAGTAGACAACTGTATAACACACTTGAGGAACACATTTTAGTTTTGAAACAAATATTAAAATTCACACTTTTTTAGGCGCCGGGTGAGGGTGCATTCAGTTAGGTTCATTGGAAGTTGATAATCTATTTCAGGAAGTATTGTTATTTTAACAGTAGTTATTCTGACTATATTAGATAGCTGGAGGTTCATTCATCATTGGATGTCATCATTTAGTGTACTCAACTGCCACCATGCAGTGGAAGTATTGAAAATATATTTCAGTTAATTGAGTACTTTGAGATATTTGAGATATTGGATTCATTGAGAAGCAATGAGGGAGGAATTTGTGGGAACAGCAATATATCATCCACATAGAGACTAATCTTATAATCTTTGTTGGGGGTTTGGATTCCTTACATGTAAATGATGATGAATGGTTGCTGCTAGGGGTTTGATATGTGGAGAATCTCAACCCACTTAATGAATTATTCCGCATTGTGGTAAACAGCAATTTCCAAATTTCCATCAGTGGTTTTTCTGCATCGAAGGCAGTTGTTGCTGCCAGTTTTATTATAGAAGAATACATTCATTTAAACAGTTGTCTTACTGGATAAACTTTGATAACTTTTCTTTTTTTTCTTTTTAAAAAAGCTTTGATCTTAATGGATTATGCATGCAATGAATTTTTTTTTAATCCTGTGAGTTAGGACTTTACTGATCATTCTTATATCCATGCTGATGAGAATAACAGGACAGTAAGTTGTTGGCAATACTGGGTCTTCCTTTATTAGGGTTAAGGATGAGCTGTGTTCATGTTTGCTGGAAGTCTTGGATGTAGTTTTCAGCCTTGCTACAGTAGAATGGGCCAGTTGGTACCATGTATCAGGGATTTGGTACTCATAATTTGATTTAGTATTCCTTAATTCATTTTGGTGTGTGTGTGTGTGTGTGTGTGTGTGTGTGTGTTTGCAGTATATGTAAATTTAATATATGTACATGACTTTACATTTAACCTACACCATAATGTAACTGCTGCACAGTACTATTCTTTTTGATAACGAGCTAAATGGGAGCAGCTGCAGTTTAGCCTCTTTTTATTTTGTTATCCTGGGATTTAAGCAGAAATATTTATGTATTGGCTCTCTTAAAAAATATACAAAACACATTTTCAGGCATTTGATGTTTTTTTTTTTTTTTCAGGCAACCCAAGTTGAAAGGCCTGTTTGAAATTTGTTTAAAGAATCCACAGTAAAGGCATAAACACTCGGTCAGTCCGCTGGGTGTAAATACATCATTCAATTTTGATTATTGTATCCTCGTTATGAATATGTCAATAAGATTATGAGTCTTGTTTAAAGCCTCATTATATAGGACCCTTTGCTGGGGTCAGGCATGTGATTTTGTGATTATACAGTCCTTTTAACCTCTCTTGCACCTTTTATGCAAAATCACGATGATTTACAGTGGTTGATGACGGTCAGCCATCGTCCATAACCCAACTGTGGACTGGAGTTAAGTTTTTCTACTTGTAAGGTATGCTTTCTGAGGTTCTTGGGACAAAGCCACTTATCAAATGAGGGTCATTGGCCTTACTGCATCTACTGTCTATTTTAAGGCTCTGAGACATGCCTTATTTTCCAGCAATGCTCATCTGCCTTTCTCTATTACTGCCAGCTGCGAATATAACGCCAATCTGTATCTTTGCTTTCAAGCCATATAATATATGTACATTTTTAGATATCATAGTATGATTTCTTATACAGATGGATGAACACAGTATAAAGTGTGTGGAAAGCTAGAAGTTCTAGTCAGTAGAATATAATTTGCCTTGAAACAAAGTAACTATAATAAGGTCAAGGCTAGGTGTATAAAATGTATGTTGGACTAATACAATAGAATACCACGTATAGTTCTGGCACTGTTTCATGCATATGCAGCGAGTTGTGTTCAACTGAGTGAATTTAGGGGTTTGTTTCCCTGAAAATTAGACCTTCCAAACATTCTTCGTATAATCTCGTTGTCATACTAAGCAAGCATTTTACTTATATCTGTTTACATTCTACACATGAATTACACAAGGATTCATCCTCATTGTGGCTGTAACAGAGATTGTGATCAAAATGCCTATGCTAAATATCTAATTTTACAATTTTGATCCAATGTAATGCACAGCAATATTTCATCAAACAAGGCGAACACAGTGACAGTTTAATGAAGCCATTATAAAGTCTTTGTCTGTTCTTTCTGTTCTGAATGCTTCTCAAATAAGGATAAAACAACATTTTAACACAATAGCAGCAATGACGCAGATTTCCATTACACTGTAGACGAAAGGGTGTGCTTGATATAGACTACATGACAACCCTATTCACGTCCTCATTAACAGAATGGCTTTGTGAGTGTTTAATTCCTTTGACTTGGAGCGAATGGCTTTGAATTGCTCTGCTGTCTTTTTCTCCCATCATTGCATCTCTCAGATCTCACCTGTCTCAATGTCTTTCTCTCTCTCTCTTTGTGTATGACACTTGTGTATGTTTCATATGTCATCTGTAGCTTCCTATGGTGAGATGGATAGATACTGTAAAAAAGAAGACAGTTTTCTCCTCATTATAATCACAGTTTCATTTTTGACATGAATGAAGATAACCTTAGTCTCTGTGACTGTTCCATCTGTTACATAGTTCTCTTCCTCCTCTCTTCCATTTTATCTTTTTCTTTGCGTCTATGCCACCCTCTAGTTGTGCATCAGATTAAACTTTTTTATGGTTTCCTTTAGGGCTAAGCTGCATGTTTAAGGCTAGGCAGACATGATGTGATGGGTTTTTTGTAGAAAACTGATTTGTTGGCTTTGAATTGTCTCCACACGGCTTTCACCCATATATGTGAAAAAACATTTTTTTACAGCAACATTAACACTAACACACACAGAGGTAGAGTTACTTTATTCAATTAAACATGATGTGGGCTATCTAACACCATTTACCAAATACTTTTTTGCAATTGGATTTTGCTTGACCACTTGAAAGCGCAGGTGTAAATGTACCAAAAACAGAGAGTATGATCTGATCCGCCAAACCACCTCTAGAGGTGGTCGGGGTCGCACTGCGGCCAAACAAAACAGGAAAGATATCACACTGGGCTCAGTTTTTATCAAATCATTTAATTTTAAATGTAGAATGTAGAATTAAAAACAATTGTGGCTGACTTGATTGCATAATTATTTATATATTTATACATATTTAACTGTGAAAATACAGGGAAAACATGGCGTCAGTGTATGTCTACTCTATTGTGACAGTAATGTGTGGGATAATGCCGCCTTTGTTGACATGAAACTGGATTTGCCCCTGTAATTGCAGATTATGAGGCTGTTTTGGATACAATAGCCGGATACAGTTTTTGTTATAAAATAGTGAATCTGTGCAAAGGGTTGGAATCCATTCCTCCATCTCTTACAGATCACCATTATGTCATATTCCCATAGCTGTTTGCTGTTGCCAAAGCATAGTAATGGAGCCCAGACCTGAATGCCCCTATATGTGAAGGTCATGGATTGAATTGACAGACACTATAAAAAAAACGTGTTTTTTTTTTTTTTTGGGGGGGGGGGATAAATAAATAAACATTAAAAAGTAATATGAACACATAAAGATGTATCATCACATTTTTATCTCTTATGAAGAAAGATATATATACAGGCATGTATGTGCCTATACATGCCCACACACAAAAACTCGAACTTTTCATCGACATTGTCATCTCTCCCCAGTACATTGACAGCAACGGGGATCTGTTCTCTCTTACTCCCTCTTTCTCTCTCTCTCTTGCATCGTCTCAGTGTGCGATAAGTCGCCTAAGCACCTCATTATGCATGGTGTAGCTCTACACGCTTCATACTGTGACATGCTCAAATTGTTAATGGTAAAAGATAGTTTGTTTGGAGGGTGGTGGATTGTAGTTGAATAGTGGTGGCGGTGTAGGGGGGTCTCCTTCCATAAATCAAGTGTGTCAAATTACAAGATTGTGTTACATGATTAGCATCTACATAATGAGAGGAGTTCATTAGCATCCTTTATTAGCTCTGATTGGGCTTTCCGGATGCCATGCTGGAAAAGCTTTTAGAGTTTGGGTGCGTATTTGTTTATGAAGGTGACAGATTTGGCAACTGCATCTTAAGAGAGTGTCTGTGTGTGTATGTATTTTGTGGTTCTTGGTGTTTATTCAGTGAGGTATTAATACCAGTGTGAAAACAGGCACTAAGACTTAAATGCTTGCATGAAATAGTTTGAGTGCACACTCTTTAACATGTGGGCATGCACATACAGTATATAGTTAAAGGTGTATTGTTCATAAACCCCCAGTATCCCCCAGTACACTGTATGTTCCTTGCTTCAACAAACACAGCCCCAGCCCGTCCTGTCAAGCATCTGCTCAGTTCGATGGTGTGTGCTCACCTGCCCAGCATGCCCACTCAATCCACTGTCACTAAATCCTTTTAGTCCATATGGCTCTGCCACGTCTATTCTCAAGTCCCCACAGCGTGCGTGTGTGTGTGTGTGTGTGTGTGTGTGTGTGTGTGCTTGTGTGTGTGTGTGTGTGTGCTTGTGTGTGTGTGTGTGTGCTTGTGTGTGTTTGTGTGTGTGTGTGTGTGTGTGTGTGTGTGTGTGTGTGTGTGTGTGTGTGTGTGTGTGTGTGTGTGTGTATGTGTGTTTGGCTTTCCCTCCTACCTGACTATGCTTTGGAATTCTTCTCGGAGGGTCAGCCTCTCTAAACTCTCCCCTGGGATCATCTGGGTTTTCCTTTCACTCTTCAAAGATTTCACATCTGTTTTATACTCGTTCAACTTGTTTGTGCTTTTGGTGACTAATTGCGACATCATGTTGAACATGACTGTATCAAGGAATCCTTTTTAGATATCATGTTTCATGTGGTGTATTAAGCTGTTCTCACCACTTCTCATCAACATGTCATGTGATTAAAATTCAATGAAAAGATGAGGTGGGATACCTCCCGTTGACAGTTCTGTGCATTTGAAAAACGTGTAATGGGTGTGTAATGCTCTGAGAATATCAGACAGTATTATAGGGCTGCTATACTCATGAAAATCATGATCATAATTATTTTGGTCAATATTGAGATCACAAATAACTAACATGATTACTTGTTGATTTTGGGGAAATCATGAATTTCTTTAACGTAAAAAACCTTTTCTGTACCTCAAATATAATAAATGTGCATCCACTGAAAAAAACAAAATAAAATATAAGTGTAAAAAATCAGGGGTATACATAATTCTACAGTGTTCTGACTATCTCATAAACAAAGTTATAGCCTAAACTTAGGTTGTTAACATGCCCATTCTGTTTCATTACTGTTCATATATTCATGTTCTAGGTAAAGAGGTAGCCTTTACTATAAATTGGTTTGAAACTACATCCTTATTTTAGTATGTGTTCTAAATGTGCTAATGGCAATTTGTTTTTCTAGACTGCAGTATTATTTAAGTGATTGATGTGAAGATGTTGTGGATGAGCTCTCTGGCTTTTACTACCAGGTGATGTCTGTGAGTGAGGAGCAGGGTTACAAGAATTGTGTAGAAAGAGAATTATTGCTCAGTGTTTTTTTTTTTGTTGTATGATGAAATTAGCAAAAATAGCAGGTACTTTAGAGAAGGGAACATGCTGGTTCGTCTTTGCTTAGTACATGAATAAACTCACAACAAGTGAAACCACATTCCAGCGTCTGCCTATGTGTTTTGGTTTTATTTTTGATAAGATATCAATTCAATTCAAAGGCCTGAAAAACAATCCCATCTAAATATTAAACACAATCTGTTACATTTATGTCAAATAAAAAGCAACCAAAATATGATTAAACAATTTTAATACTGGGCTCTTCAGCACCTTTAAATAAAAAAAATATTATTTTTATTAACACGACTAAATATAGTCATATCGTGAATGTACATATTGATATTTTCACTTTGCATTGCTGAAATTGGATCATTGATCATTGAATTGCTATTTCAATCCAGATCGATGCATTGTTATTCTCCTAGTAGCCACTAGTTATGGAATGGCAGCAAATACATCTTTCATTTCTACTGATAGCTGTCGAGTTACAGTAGGCTGGAGTCAGAGAAAGAAGAAAGTTGGAAAATATTCTCACAGTGGTTCTATATAGTTCACATTGTTATTAACATGTACTGATGAAAGGCTATTTTACTGCAACATTCCTAATGCATTTGCTCTTGATAACACACTTATGTCCTTAACATGGATCTAACCCTAATTAGTATAATTTACAGCCCTGCTGCAGGGAGTACTCAAGTCAAATCCATCTTTGCATCCCACTGGGACACACTGTGGTAGTGTAGGTTTAGAAAGCAATGAAATGTGTCTAGGTTTACATTACTCTTATCTGAGGGGTAAAAAACAACCTTATGGTATTTTATCACCTCATACCCATGTCATAGTTTGCTCTCTACCAAATCACTGTGTTTGAAATATATTACTTTGCTTTGATTATTTGTGTGTCTGTGAGTTTAGTATGTACTGCTTCAACACAGAAATACAGTACACAGACACCTACACAAACGTATTCCCTCAGTGCTCTGAGGGGACCTTTTAGCCCCTTTGTTTTCGTCTCTGTTGGCCTGTCAACATATCGTGAGTGTGGGATGAGGATGTGAAGTGGTAAGTGGCAAGGCATGACCCCTCCTTCCCCTTGCACACACACACACACACTCACACACACACACAAATACACACAGCCTCCGCTTGTATCTTGCCTGTCCTATCCCAGAAGTATTAAGGTGCTATCTTTCTCTAACCTGTCCAAGTTGTCAGGTGCTGATGGATGAAACATACAGGAAACATATATGGTGGAGGGAGGGACAGGGGTATCAGGACATAAACAATTTTTCCATCTACATTCTGCCCTTGCTCTGTAACAGCTTCTGTACACCGCTGCTGCCTGCTGGTGGGCCTTCTTAAAAATCTGTACATATAGCTTCTGAAGCTCCTTTGCTTGGTCTATGTTTTTCAGCTTGTTCTCACATTTTAGAGGGAATCTGTTTTTCTGATTTAGATAACAGACATGGATTCATCAAAATATGGCTGTAGGATTTTATTGATTCTGCGATATAAATTGATATTTTGTTTCCACAGAAAGTATAGATTTTTTCGATACATCAAGTTCCATTCAAATCTTCCTGGTACTCTGCTTGCTGCCCATTTCCTCCACGTTCGCTTTGCAGGTAGAGCTATTAGGTACGCCAGCCACTAGTGTTGCTGTAGAGCATTTCTAGCTGTCTGTCCAGCAGAGATAGGGACTCGAGATTTGAGACTCGCGCACAATCTTTTTATCTATGTCCTTTTTGGAGCATTAACATCTTGAGCAGAAAGTCATTCTCTCCCACAGAGATGTGCGAGCAGCCACAATCCACAGATGACCTGCTGCTGCTGCTGCCTGATCTGCTGCTGCTGTTACATTTATGTTTGTTATATTGTTTGGCTTTAATAACTTTAGGCAGAAGAACAAAAGAATCACAGAATTCAACGTCTGTGTTAAGCTCAGCTGCATAAACTATCAACGTTAGCTTGCTACTAATGTTAGCTTTGTGAAAGATTAACTTTTAGACTGACGTTCATTAAATCACATATCTTTGAAAAGTGTTTTCTTGCCAGTGCTGCCACCATCTGCTGGCTAACGCCATTAAACCGGGAGAAATACACATTCATTATTAATGTCAGTTGAAGGCAAGTGTACGTTACAGGTTTATTGTTGACCACATAGCGTAACTGTTACTGCGTTATTAGCTTTAACCATTACACTGTGTTTGAGAGGCTGGAGGATTTTTTATTTTTATTTCACAGAAAGAGCTCGCTGACATTAAACATCTCTTTGTTCAGAGTGTCCTGAGACAGACAGCAGCACGACAAACAACGTTTCTGACAAACATAATGAGCAGCCAATACAAAATACATGACTATAATACAATTAAAATATATGAAATAGCAGGTAAAAGAAGCAAATATACTTTGAAATCGAGCATAATCATGAATATATAATGCAGAATATCTACAGCCAGATGTGTCTGCCTCCAAGTTATTATCAAATGTCTTAAAATCCTCCAGTGAGAGCAGGACCTGGAGTTTCTGTAATTAGTTCCAGGTAATGGAAGCAGCAAACTTTGTTTATTTACACTAGATTATAAAATGTCATTAGTTTGGACTTTGTGTAATTATACAAAGCGGTTGCACTTCAACTCTATTATTTATTAAAGCCATAAGAGACTTGATTAGGACTTGCTGCTTCCCTCAGAGACTTGATACTTGACTCAGACTTGTAAAAAGTGACTTGTGACCATCTCTGCTGTCCAGTCAGAGCCATATATTGTGTAATTGTTTTCTTTCAGTTTTTATTAATTTAATCCCAGTCAATGGAACACTCACAAAATGTCACTAAAATCACACTGTCCCTTTAAAATCTTCCAGAAAATGATGCAAGTGTATTGTATCGAATCGTCTCAAAACGAATCATATTCAATATTGGCTAAATGTCGTGATATATATCGTATCGTGAGCTGAATATCATGTATCCTATTGTATCATGAGATTAGTGTATCGCTATAGCCCTACATCAGAACAGGTCCTACGGATACCAGTTTTTCATATCTTTATGGTGCATTTGGTTTTACAGCACCAATAGGCAATATTTTGTCTCTATATTCCCATAGCAAAACCTTCATGGAGAGCAACCTGATGAAGGCTATAAAGATTAATGTGAGTTTATGTTCTCACAGATATAGAAATATGATTCCACATCACACATAACTGTAGATATTCAGACACCTGCATTTCTCCACACAAGTGCAGTGAAAAGCCTTGTATGTGTACCATCTACTTTTGTTCAAGTTCACGTATGTGCACACATGACATCAAGAATCTCCTAGACAACAGAGCATCATTCATCGCCGCACGTTCCTCTCGGAGGTCAACACACACTACTTCTTTGAAATGTAATTATGTGGTGATTGGAGAAGTGTGGCTGCGGATGTGGCGACTTTGTCCTAATGGATGGCAACTGAGCCATTCCATTCAGTCCACACACACTCCAAGGCCCTGGTACAGATTAAAATAAACGAGGGATGAAGGTATGGAGGCTGAGGCAATGAGTGCATGGCCCAGTACAAGGAAAGGGCAGTGTATGTACTCTGTGTGTGACTGATCTCCTAGCTGATACTGTCTGTCTGATTGAGGGTTAATGACATGGATTTGAAACTAATGAAAGATTCACAGGTTCACAAATTGCTGTTTTAGGTGGAAATGGAGGCCACGAGTCATGATATTGCACCTACTGTATGCAGCAATATGACATATATTGAAGTTGCTGTTGGTTGGAAAGAGATTTGTTTTGTTTTGTCTTTTCAATTTTTAGTTCACCTGGGGTCCGTTTCACAAAGCAGGTTTAGTGAAAACTCTGAGTCTGTTAACCCTGAGAGGTAACTCAAACCAGAGGCAGAGGGGTAACTCTAGCCTGTTTCACAAAGAGATGTAACTTAACCTCTCTGTCAGTTACCATGGTAACATGCTCTCTGAAACTAACCTGGTCGGGACAAGGTTTTTCTCAGAAAACCTTGAGTTTCTCTCTGTCTCCGCCCTCTTTCAGCCACACGGTGTTTGATTTCCTCATTCATTCAGTCAGCGGGCGAGTTTTGGCGTAGTTTAGTTCTGTCTGTTTTTTCAGAAAACCATTGCAAAAATCAGATATAAGTTATATTAGGTGGCAACTATTTCACTACCATGGCGTGTCCTTTTAATAACGATCCCGTGGATGAAGGTGCAGCATTACTGCGCAGATAATTAAATATTCGTCGGTAGATGATTATCAAACTATTGATTATAGATGTTCTTACATTTCCAGGCAATTCTCTTTTTGAGCGGTACCGTTTCATATCACAGCAGATATTGTGTGTTGCGCTGCGTTTTTTTGCCAAAGGGAGTTTTTTTATACAACGTATAAAAATCATTCAGTAGGCCTACATTAGAAGTTATATTAGGTGGTGACTATTTCACTACCATGGCATGTCCTTTTGATAATGATCCCGTGGATGAAGGTGCAGCATTACTGCACAGAGAATTAAATATTCATGGGGAGATGATTATCAGACCGCGCATAGACGTCCTTAATATACTGCAGCCATTATTACAAAATGAATGAAATGGATCTTTTGAGTAAGTTGAATGTATTTGACTCAGCGTTTCCTAAATATAATCCCAGCTTTTCTTGTAATTCATAGGTCAAAAAGAGTGTGCTTATAATCGGGTTACCGGTATATAAACTACTCCTATATAGCCTTCTGATCCAGAATATCACCTATAATGCGAGGGGTGCATTTCACGGCAGGGGCTGAATACAGCACAACACCGTTTCATGTCACAGTCCATCATTTACATACACAGCCTTATCCGTTCTTACATTTACCAAAGTCATGCTCTCACATCCCAGCAGATATTGTGTGTTGCGCTGCGTTTTTTGCAAATGGGAGTTTTTTATACAACATATAAAACAGCCATAGCCACTACGTTTAAACTTACGCACTGACCCGAGCAGCAATGTTCTCCCACGCCGTCTCCCTCTCTTTTGCTGCTGCAGCAGTGTTACACTTTCGGCGAAAACATGCTCAAACTCTCCGTATGAGCGCATTAATATTTACAGTTCCAGTTGTAGCGTAGCGCTCCGCTTCCCCGTTGCTATGGTGACTCGTCGAATCAGGGCTCCATTGATGCTGTCTTTTTTTACTTGGGGTGCACGCGCTTAACTCCAGGTCAAACTACTCTGAGTTGATCAACCTAACGCAAATCTGCTGTTCTGGAACTGAAAACTCAGTTTCCTATCTCAGAGTAGATCAACTCAGAGTTTAGGGTTAGACTCAAAGTTTTTTGAACTTGCTTTGTGAAACGGACCCCAGAGATATGTAAAACCTGAAAACAACCGACAAAACACCCATTCACCCTCATGCTAAGAACGGCATGCAGCTTGAGAGTTTCAAGGTCACATGCTTGGTATCACATGATGACCAATTCAGCTCTCTGAGGGACGCCGGCCTAGCTCGGATTGTTTTTTTTTTTTGTGGACATAAATAACTTTGAATAGAGATTAGGATTATTTCATTTAGGTAATCTGGTGCAGGAGTCCCCAGCCAGCAGTGGTCTGGAAAGATAGAGGGGGATAAATTGGTAATGTCTTATAATGAGCAGCTACAACAGGCATGCTTTGGCCCCAACCAGACAAACAAGCATGCAGTTGCCCCATTGCCTTCTCCTTCCATTGTGACAGGGCCCAGAATGGGAAATCATTTTTCCATTTATTTTTTAATCATTTTCTCAATTTCCCTCTCCGTACCGTCCATGCCAAAAGTAATTTAATCTGTGGGCCACTTCAAAAGACACATTTTTATGCGCATGCTCACGTATTGCCAAATAACACACATTGCATGTCTGTAGACACACACAGACTTCTATCCTTTCCATGAGAGTGGGTATCATTTTGGAGAAATGTGTTGTTAAGCTACTTTCTCACTCTATACATAATGTTATTTACTTATAGCTATATGTTATCCCTAGGAGGCAGTATGTGGCGTGGTGGGAAAGTATAAGCACAATAGAAAACTAAAGTTCAACAAAGCTATTTTTTGGTAGCATATCTGGGAATCATCATCTTGGAAAATGTTCCACCTCAGCCTTTGCATAGTTGTCACTTGCTTGTTGTCACTCAAAAAATGGTTTGAATAAAGTTATGCTGGTTAAAATATAAAAATCTTTTGAATTTTGCACCAAGCTTCCAGACTTTTTTTTCCACAGTTGACACCAGCTTTGCAGTGCACACAACAACTTACTTAACAGTTTTAAAGCACAGCAGCAAATCCCATCCATAAGTATATGTTTTCTCTCCCCAGCAATCACAGTGGAGAGTTGTCTGTCTGCCTGC
Organism: Echiichthys vipera; assembly: GCF_963691815.1. Taxonomy (NCBI): domain Eukaryota; kingdom Metazoa; phylum Chordata; class Actinopteri; order Perciformes; family Trachinidae; genus Echiichthys; species Echiichthys vipera. The sequence continues at coordinate 17,698,396 of NC_139847.1, forward strand.
CACCAAACACTGGTTTACTTGCAATTGTATGGACTCTGAAGATTTTTGTTTACCCTATTTATACTGGTGCTAACGGTATAGAGAACACAATAACCAACAATGAGCAGTGCCCTTGTGATTTTCTAAATGCATCTATGTAGCAGACTTCCAGAGGCTAAATCATTTCTGCTGACAAATAATAAAGGAGAGGTGGTGGATTGTAGGCGCTGGCCCATAAATATTTAAGTATTTGTGGATTATTACAGAGTTGGGTTTTATAGGATGCCTCAACACTGATTGTAGTGGCTTGGAAGGATGTGTGGAGGCGTGCATTCATACATTTTGCCTACTTATTTGTTATTATCATTTTGTTTATTCTTTATCTGGCCCCCCTTAGAGATCTTACAACTGCACATCAAGACCTCACTGTCTGTGCGATGTGTTTGATGTGTCTAATCTCCAGCAGATCTTTTTTTCTGTTGTTGACAGACTTTATTTTTTTTCGCAGCCCCGAAGAGCGTTGGAGTTGGATTGGTAAAACAGTGCCACTATATAACAAATGCTTTATTGGTTATACATTTTTTTTTTGTTAAACAATAACAATTTACCACCCTGGGATCATGTCAACAGAGAGCAAGCAGCTTCTCAGCTTCATGCTGTAGACTAAAATCTCAGTTTAAGGAGTGTCAGACATAAGACTGGTTGAATTAGGAAGAAAGAGAGAGCATAAAGACGATATGGGAGGTTCATTTTTTATAACTTCTTTATGAACCCCAGCATGCCCTGTGTAGTCCCTTTTCTCATTCAACCCACTGAATTTAGCCACTCCCAAGTGGTGCAGACCAGCTCTTGCCATCTATTGGTTGGTGGATGAGGAAAAATGACTGTGACATTAGCTATCGATTCCACATTAACGCACTGGGCTCCAACGCTGCTCCAGACACATTGATTTTTATTTTGGTTGTCTCTGGAGAACACAAAAAAGTGAGACCTGCCCGGCTTTGAAAAATGGATGGGATATCCTTTTTTTAAATGGCTACCAGCTCACAACTTGGTGTTTTCCCAGAGCCAAAGGCATCCTACATGGCTAAACTTTATGTAAGCATGCAAGTGTGGAGACTTTATTTTTTCGCCCTTTCAGCTTCCGGTCTGATCCCTCCAAATCTATACACCAGGAATCCTTGGTTAAAATGGTTATGGAATTTCAAAAGTTTTGTATCCTTTTTTCCTGGGTAAGATGTCAGGAGACTCAAATTATGAAGGACGCTGCTTTATTTGTTGAAAATTCACACAAATGTGTGCAAGATCAAACAAACCTTCAAAATCTCAGCTGCATTTTGAATAGCACTGAATAATGTGTCAAAAGTGTTCTGCATATGTTGACATAATCAGCCAACACTATACAAATGCGTTGTGTAGCTGCTGCAGTAGTATCATGGTATATGTCCAGCATCTGGCTGGTTGTGTACAGGGAGGACTGCACGCAGGATAATGGGGCTGATGGCAGGAGGCAATTTGTGTTGGGCATTTGAAAGCCTCTCCCTCTGATGTTTGGGGATGGAAGCCTGGTCATGCCAGAGTGGACACATGAGAATACGCCAAGCAGTGTTGTTCAGCTCTGCCAACCAGTCACTTGGTCTGCTCACTGGTTGGTGGGTGTGCTGGTTACTTGGCAGAGTCTTAATACTCCAGTCGAGAGTGTTAGTAGCTAATTACATTTTCTGCAATTCCTTTAATTATCACCTTTTGAATAGTACAAGTAAAGTCTGGGATCTCCCTTGAACTTTAGTGTGGCATTAAGTGAGCAGTGCAGCTTACTACAATTACAATCACATTGATTACTGTGCACAGATGTTACATTTTCATAACTGAACAACTGCAGAGTGATGGATAATAAAATGTCAGTTATTGCAGAATATGTCACTGTGTGTCTGTTTTTATGGTATGGATGATAATCAAATGAGAGTCAAGGAGGGGTGGTCGTTACCTAGCATACTAGAGTTTGTTGGTTAGGAAGTCCAGTATTCAGTTGCAGAGGGACATCTTGATGTCCACATCACTGAGTTTGGTGATCAGTGTGGGAGGGAGGGAGGTGTTAAATGCTGAACTGGATTCAGCATTCTCAGGTGTTAGCGTTGTCTGCCTGGGAGAGTGAAGGGGTGTAGCACCCTTGAGATGGTGTCTCAACGCCTGCTCTTGCTGCAGGTGAACTGGGGGTTGTCCAGTGTAAGTGATAGGCTGGTTTTGAGATGAACCAGGACCAGCCTCTCAAAACACTTCATGATGGTGGAGGCGAGTGCAACAGGGAGAAAATCGTTTAGGCTGCCTGTAGTGGAGTGGTTTTGCACGGGCATGACGGAGGTGGTTTTAAAGCAAATGGGGACAGCTGCTTGGGCCAGTGACAGGTTGACGATGTCAGTCAGGACCATATTTAGCTGCCCAACACAGGCCCTGAGCACACATCCAGGGATGCCACCACGGACATTCCGTACACTGGTCTGCTCAGTGCAGCACACACAGTGACTGTGAGAGGCTGGTGGTGTGCAGGGGGCTGTTTGTGGTCTGTGATGGCCTGAATGCTTTGCCACATGTTTCATGGTCCCAGTCTTTGCTCCTCAATCTGTAGCTTGTGGTCCTTCTTCAGGTTATTCTTGAATGAACTGTAGGCCTGCATGTCACCTTATTGGCTTCTGATTTATCCCTTGGATGTCTGATTGAACATACAGTAACATGTTTCTTCTGTTTTGTATCCAAATACCCTCCCATTTGACTTAGCAACACCAAAACTTTCCACACTCTTTTAATTTTACGTGAAGAGTTATACAACAGTTTTTCCAGTTAGCTGGCTGTACACTACCCTAATTCTGGCAAATGGCAGAAATGCACCTGGTGTGTATGAGCTAATCACTGCATGCATCAGATTTTTTTTCTGTAGGCAGCCACAAATTCCCATACTAGAAAGGTAGGAAGTGCATCTCAAAACATTTACACATTATATGGCTGAAACACCAGCTAGCTATGACAGATATACAGTATATGATAAAAACATACTCATTCAAGGTTTAAAATCAATTACATTTCAGGTAAAATAGGCCCAGTAAACTATTTGTAAAAATGAATGCTACTGTATGTTTTGAGAGGAGTGAGATTAATGCAAGTTTTTGCTCGTCAGTTTGTCAATTTGTCATTTTTGAAGTTCGAGGCCAGAGGTGACATTGGCCCTCATTTATCTTTATCTTGCGTGAAAACCGGCGCAGATCTGAGCACAGAATTGGTCGTAGGAAAGGACCCACATGTGATTTATGAAACCGTCGTATCTGACCAATCTCAGCGTAAGAATGAGCGGGCCTTGATAAATGCGGTGGCTGAATTCGATCGTCATTAACATGTTACGCCCTTAAATATTCCTGTTTCGGGGGCCTCGCCCACTGAGGTCAAACTTAGAGAGGAGTTTGACCTCAGTTTGACCTGGTTAGAAAATAAACTTTTCCGACACAGAGACCGGCATCCTGACATCCGAGATGGAGCAAAATAAGGACGTGCTTTTTGGCAGTCTTAAGAGTGGAATAAAAGGGGCACATAAAAACGCTGTATGGAAAAGAATAATGGAGGCAGTCAACCCGAAGCAGCGCTCCACTGTGACCCGTGTGTGTGGGTGCGCACTGCTGAACCTGCGCTCCTACTCTGTAGCGTGGTTTGCCAGCGGGGTTATTAGGTATCCCGTCAGAGGATAACCTTTGTCACCATCTGATACCTTGTTTGATTTAAATCAATTTATCGAGGGTAGCCACTAACCGAGGAGATGACTTTGGCTCTGCAGTGTGCTTTCCTTTTCATTCATACAACTTCAACCGCTTGTCCGTGTCGGGGTCGCGGGGGTCTGGAGCCGAGCTGTTTTGAAATATAAAAGAATTGCGTGTGCCCCCCGTTACCTGGCCACCACGTTTAAAAGCGAAAGCTTGGCATCACAAATCACCTGTACATTTATCGAGTGGTAGTTTTTGCGATTGATGAATGCGTAATCATCCCTGGATGGTGCCTTCAGACGCACATGAGTACAATCAATTGCTCCAACCACATTTTTAATTTGTTTTATTCGTTTTAAGAATCCGTTTTGATTTGTTCTTAATATGTGACTGCTTATGCTCAATGGCAGCTGAGGTTTGTTAATTATTTTCGGCAAATGTGTTTGTACTCATGTGAGCTTGAATGTGTACAGTATATATGCAGAAGTAAGAAATTGCTGATTAAAACAGGTTGCGCTTACTGATAAAGCCTCCTGCGGTCATCCCTTGTTCCTCAAGCTTTAACCACGGTCAATCATGTCAAAACCACTATTTGTCAGATGTTAGTTGAGTACTTAGGATTGACATGTACATCCTTTTTTATATAAGTAAAGAGAATAATTCAGACATCCAACAAGAATGATGATATATAGAAGTTAAGGTACACAAAAAAGATATCTTCAAAAACTACAAATCTGTAATCTGTTTCAAAAACAGAAATAAATCATTGCCAAAGTCATTTTCACTTGGCATTAAGTTACACACATGTCAAAGCACACTTTTCTACAGGCCACTCACTAACAAGTTATTGAATCTTCCTCTCTTCTCACGCATGAATTTCAGTTCAAAGGTAGCTGCATATCACTCACACATTACAATCATTACAACTTTCTGATGTATAGAGCATAATGGGACATAATGCACAATATCATAGACATGTACTTACAGATGCGCACAGACATGCACATAGTTTAGTCGAATGTCCATTTTAATCACACTGGACATAAGGCAGCACAGTGAACCATTGAAATGTTTACAGCATGATTCGGTGTGTGACTATGCATCATTAGACCAGTAGACCTCACACTGATCGAGGACGATTGTTGTTGGGAAAAGCAGTTTATGGTGCCAGAACCCTGTGAGGAACAGAATATATTACATTGACACTGTCAAGCTTTCATGAGCAACATGGAGTAGACAGGTTTGCACCTGAGGATTTTTGTTTGTAAACCTCCCACATGAATGACTGTCCCATCCTCCCATCTTATCCCCACTCTGTCTCTGTCCAGCAGATCCCTCCCTTTTATCCCCAACTCTGTCTCTTCTCTGTTCTCCTTATTTCCTTTAAAACGCCTCTATCTCACTGCACAGTTGGTTGTATATGCAGGGCTAAATGTGATCAGGGGCTGAATTAATTTACTGCCTCATATCTGGGGAATGTATGGCATTGGCACTTTTAAGATCAACTGATGAGCTTGTGGACAGGATGTTTATGAATTAGTGTGATAATGTAAAAAAGAAAGATGGAGCAAAGGTTGCTGGAGGGGGAGGGGCACATGAGGAAATAAGACTACCAGAGAGATGGAAGTATCCATATGTGTTTTTCTGGCATAGAGAAAGGAAGGTGTGTGAGGAGACAAAGTGTCACAGGGGGAAATGCTCAGGATATCCAGCAAGAGAGGGGGAGAGCTGATGGAGATAATGTAGAAAGAGATATAAAGCAAGAGGGATTGTGATTTTGATGATGATGATGATGATAAAGATGGCGATGATGATGATGGTGACGGTAATGCATAACCAGCACAGTTGATAAAAAGAGAAAAGGAGAAATGGGTAGAGAAGGGGAGGGAGAGGAAAAGAGGAAATGTCCACACAATTACTTTGGCTGCCAGATAGAAGCTCATCAAATGGCACTTGGCACAGCAGGCCTCTGCTCCATGCAGCTGGTGGAGGAGGGCGAGAATAGGCTTCGACAGCAGGGAGAAAAGATGGGAGGGAGGAAGAGAGGGCTACAGAGGAGAGGTTGCAGGGATGCAAGGGGAACCAGCTTGGAGGGATTTGAAACACGGGGCATCTTGTGTACAGGGCAGGGAAGGGGGAAGATGGTTTAGTGTAAAGAATGGGACACAGAATCAGAGGTGCTAATCCTTTGGAGTGAGTGAGGGATGCTGGCATTGCATATGGAGGGGGATTTTATGTGTTATAGTGAGCAAGCAGGATGATGTGGAGGTGGCGATAGGTGATGTCATGCCACAGATCATATTTCCTTTTTACGATGGGCTACTAGAATATATATAGTGTTGACATTCACACTCAAATTTTTCCGTCATTATCCAAAACAATGTTTTAGATGCAAAAAGCTGCACCAGTATTTGTATTTACATATTGATGTGAAAAACATAAAAAAACAGAGATTAAATGAATAGAATTTTTTGAAGCTGCCGGTGTTGTGCCGACTGGTATACACACTCTCCTGCCCGTCCAGAAGGCTCTGCTCTTGGGCAAGTGTGTGTGCCGTTATCTGGAGGGCGGGATTTAACAGGAAAAGAGTCCTGAGAGCGAAATAAACGCCAAAGCAAGTTTATGGCTATAGGGGAATGTAGAGCTGTCGGCATATCAATCCTTATTTACTTAATTGCACATAATTCCACCTCTGGCATTAACAGATGCATCAGTTGTTCTATCCTCCCTGAGGATACAAAGCATAGTTTCAGACAATAATCAATTGGTGAGAAGTGATCTGCAGTTGGAGTTTTTTGTTTGCCAGAGAGGTGAGGAGGTGAGGAAAATGCTGCTGAGTTACAGCTGATGACGAGTTAGCCAAACATTAGCCCTCCTCCAGTCTGTTATTTTGATGTAATCTGCTATTAGCACTTCCTGTATCCCCCGTTGTCTTGCGAAAAGGAATCAAAAATCACTGATAATGTACACATGATTGGCAAGATCCCAAGTCCAAAACAAAACAAAACAAAGCAAAGCAAAGCAAAGCAAAGCAAAGCAAAGCAAAACAAAACAAAACAAAACAAAACAGTGGCCATTTTGGGCATTTTTGATGGATCAGTTAGAAATATGTCATGGGGTAATGAAATGAAACCAGCCACAGTGAGCTGTTAGATAAAGAGCTGCAGGTGACAGGCTGCACACGAGATAGCCAACTACTGTCAGTTTCACCGTTCACAGGCTCATGCCACGTGCTGCATGAAATCAAATCATGGTTGTTCACAGAATGGAATGAAAAAAAGGTTGATTATTGCCTCTCTTCTTTATTAAAATGGCAATCATTTGTTTTGCTGCTCCAACTTTTCGGGGACCTTAAACCACATTTTCTGCTCCCATCAATAAATAGTAGATAGATAGATAGATAGATAGATAGATAGATAGATAGATAGATAGATAGATAGATAGATAGATAGATAGGTGTGCTTTAGATAGATAGATATTTTACATAGATATAAGTAGTAAGTGAGTATAAACAGACAATTGCTATTGGCACTTGACAGACGTCATATAACAAGCTGGACCAACTGTGTGTTTTCCACTCACAGTAAGTCACACAACTCTATGTCTCAGGCAGCATTGGAGTCTTTGGAGTGTGTTTATGAAACAGTGTGCATTGCAGAGGCTTGGTGAGTGTGAACGTGTGCATTTATCTGTGTGAGTCAATTGCGAAGGCAGAGTTTAATAGAATGAAGAGAAAGCTTAAGCAATCAAAGCAGAGGGAGAATCTTTGCTGGCACTCTGCAGCAACGAGATGGCCAGTCAATGCTAATTTCAGTAAGTCTTTGATTATTGGTGTCAGAGCTCCTTTGGATCATTTTGCGCTGTGTGCGCAAGCAAGACAGAGATGGAGGAGAGGCAACGAGATAGGGGTTCTTAGTACTAAAATATTAATGAAATATGAATGATGGGAGATGCGGGGGGGGGGGTGAGGGGAGGGGATGCTGCAGATGAGAGAAAAGCGGGGTAACTGTGATGGAAATATCTCTTCTGTAATATTGATGCAGAGAGTTTGGTTTTAGGGGAAACGTTGGATGAGATAGAGAAAGAAATGGAAGGTTAACATCTTTCTCACTTATGCACATACTTCTCTCTCTGCATCTCAACTCCTATATGAACTTTTTGCTTTCATAAAAAAAAATCTTCCTTCTTCCATTGCCCTCTTCTGTCAGTTTATGTAGTCTTCCCTCGTTCTGGGGAATACACATTATGACATTATACATTATGGCATTGCCTCTTCGCTTTCCTCCATGTTACTCTGCTGTGTTTGGATCACTCTTTTTTCCCCTGAGTACAGTGATCATTCACTCAAGTGTTTTACAGTACATGCAGCTGGATTGGGTATAGAATGAGAACTCGGATTAACGAAGATCACTCAGTTCCCCCTAAATGAAAAAGTTGTTATTATTTTTTTTACTTTTATCAGCTGTGTCTGTCTGTGGCTGTAGGACCAGGAGCTCACCACTGGCTTCCTGGGAGCTACCTTGTGCTGGACGAGTTTCAGTTGAACTGATTCAGACTTTAAACTTCACTTTGAACTAGAAACTCCTTAGAAATGTTACGTTTTCATGACATGATGCTCATGTAAGCACTGGAAGCATGGCAGCAATACTAGCCAAACACAGCACAGTAAGTCTCTCCGACTTTCTGGGGTGAGAAAGTCGGAGAGAAGTGAGTGAGATAAGAGAAGAAAAATTTAACATGGTGTGTTAGATCAAGCTCATTTATCTCACTGGGGAAAGTGGGGGAATGGGATAGAAAAGGGAGAGAAAAGGAGGTGTTAAAGCAGTACAGTTGTTAAGACCTTTTTTTGTTGTTGTGTTCAGTGTTGTGTACTACAGATGTGAAATGCAGTTAACAAAAAAGACACACTTATTATTTAATTTTTGAAAAACTGAGCACTTTATTTTAAGATTTTTATCAAGAGCTCTTTGATATGCATCCTTATTTTACTTGAAATAAGATATAAGTAAATAATATGTGTTTATAGGAGCCTACTTATAATTTATAACCCCTTCAATTAAATGTGAAAACTTACAACCAAACCTCAGCTTGAGTTAATTTTATCTGACTGGACCTCTTTGAATTTTACTTGAATAACTCTGAACTAGAGCATAACACTACATATAGGTAAAAGCCTGTAGGCTGTTTACACACACACTACTGTAAAATTCACAGTCGTATGTCTCTGTCAGCAGGTTAATGGATTCAAATGGAACATTTAACCAGAAGAACTGTTTTGATTTGTACTGCTGCTTAGGATTAAATTGCAATAACACACACACACCCATAAACTTGCATGAACGCTCATGTACACATAAGCATACACAACATACACAGCTCTTCTTAATCAACAAATGAGTTGTGTTGTTAGTTGACGCTACAGTGGCTATTGACAGTGAACTAGCCGTACGGGTGATGGGCTGTTTGTCTAATAACCAAGGCTGCATTTCAATTTCACAACTCACTGAACAGCCTGCTTAGCCACACAAGACTGATATGACACCAGGCTTAGCAAGAAGCTTTATTTGTGTGCGCCGGTGCTGCTGCTGGGGATAATAATGGCAAAAAGTCACACATTAACCTCATGGTCTACAGTGTTGACTTCAGCTGTTTGAGCCAACCTTGAAACAGGTTGAACACAGAGAGACATTCATTGAGATGAACGCACACTCACACATAGAAATAAGCCTCCAAAAAAGAAAGATCTCCCCCCTGCTTGGTCCCACGGGGGTCCCATTATATCAGTGGAGCTTGAAAGTGACTTTCCCGTCACAGTTTCCCCTTTAGGCCTAGCCTGTGTGATACACACAGACAGCGCTCTATGTCTGGTCTAATTAAAGACTCTAATTCACTGCCTCCCTCTGCTGCTGCCTCTACATGTCTTCCTGCCTTCCTGACTTCTGTATCTTAGTGGTTTTGTTTTCCAATATCACACCGAGTGATTTTTGCAGTCATTCTAGCCGTCAACACGCCTTTCTTCACATTTCACTAAAAAAACAAGCCTGAGAGCAAATACTGTAGATGTGGAATCCCTGGGAATTTTCAAAAAAGGCTAAGCCTACCATGCAAGTAAATAGCGATCTGGTGTTTGCATAGCATGTGAAATTAGCATGGCAGTGTTATCCCCAGAATGCCCGGAATTTCATGTCTGCAATTGCTTGAGAATTCAGCCTGTGGAGGCACAGGACCCCTCTCCATCACTTGCTATAAATCTGTATGTAACTGCTCAGGCTTTTTGTCTTTGCATAGGTGCATCAGGGTGATTTCTAGTTATGTAGTGATCATTTTTTTGACGGCTAAGGCTGCTGACACTGAAAGCATGATCACCACAGCCAGCGAAAAGATCCCCCCCTGTTCTTTCTCTCTCTCCTCCTCTATTCTTTCTCCCTAGTGGTCATCATTGCCTTGGATTTAGGGAAACACACACATCCACTGAAGGCAGTGAGTTAATTAGTCATTGGGCCGTATCTGTCCCACTCGTTCTCTATTTCTCTGTGACTATCTGTAGGCCTGGAATAAGTACTGCTGTTTCAGAGAAACCACACATGCGCACACACAGACACTTGCTCTGCGCAGAGTAGAGTGGGCAGTCGCTGAGCGAGTATACGTGGGTGTTTTATTATGTGTGCGCTGCAGTGTGTATGTGTTCCCCCAGGCCTGCGGGTATTCAGAGAAATTGTTGAGTTCTTTTCTAAGCGTAAAATCAGCAAACAGAAGACTTTTTCTCACCCAGGCCCGCTTTAAATTGACAAGTACACTGCACATTCTGCCTTTTCCCTTAATATGATGGCAGCCTCATCACAACCTTGTCAAATGTAGGAGACGTGCGTCCGCTGTGACTCCTGTGACAGTGTCACAACTCTTTAAGCTTTAGACATCTGAAGTGTTCCCCGAGGCTCAGCTAGCTAACCTTCAATGAAGAACTAAAGAGATAAGGTACGTTTGACACCGCGGGGTGTATTGTGACAACTTCAAACATTGTTAACAGCAAAGACACAGTTGACAGTCTATTGCTTTGCAATATGTGATAATTATGGTAAAAAATAAAATAAAAGTGTGCTCACTGTTACCACTTCTTTCAAGGTGCTGTATAGTTTTAGTGAGTCCTGAAGTTCATAACTGGGTTTTTAAAGGAATATTTCACAGAGAAAGAAAAGTTGCGGCTCATCTAGACAGGGTATAGAGTTGATTCACTGGCTTTTTGTCATTTTTCTCTGCCACAGCTCAGAAAAAGAAATATGGCAGTGTTGATCCAGACGTTGGTCCACACTGAAATCTCTATAGGATGGATTGCTTTGAAATTATGTTGAGGCATGCATGGCCTCCAGTGAATAAATCCTTCAGAGTTTAGTGATCCCATGACATATTATCTAGCAACCGCCAGCAAATTTTTACTAAACCTAAAACTTAAATTTCATGTGTTCTAGTTTTAAGTTGATGCTCGGCTCAGAGTGGCTAAATTAAGAAAACTACCACTATCTTACTCCTACAGTAGGTCTTAATTTGTTGGTTTGCATTAATTATTGTTGCAGCAAATACTCTTTGCATTCATGCACAATTAGTGTTATATACATACTGTTGGTTTTTACATGAGGAACACAAACCGATAACAGATATAATGAGTTTAACTTTCATATTAATCACCACAAAATGCAATGGAAGAGCCCTTAAAGCCAACACGTGTTAATTCAGTTCAATTCAATTCAAGTTCCCACTCTGGGAAGTTAGCATCTGCTGCACCACAATTTGCTTACATGCTATTCTTTTCACTTGGTGAATGGTTAAAGTGTGGATTTTCAGCTGAGCTTGTTGGCTTGTTCTATGTTGTAGGAGGTAGGAAGGAAAAGGAAAGGAGACAGCAGGAAAAGACAAGGTTAACTGATTTATTCCAAATCATTGGTATTTGTTGACAGAGAATATAGCAGCAACACTTAGTTGTCAGCTATTAAATTAATCCAAAACTATTTTGATAATTGATTCATCGGTTTTAGTTATTTTTTAAGAAACCAAAAAAATCTAAATTTTCTGATTCCAGCTTCTTAAATGTAAATATTTGAAAGAACTGAACTCAGTTCTGACCATTTTAATTATATTCTCCTAGTTTAATCCAAAACAAGAAGTAACCCATATGATCATGTTTATATTGATGGACAGGTATTGAAGCCTGCTAGCAAGGAAGTCTGAGCTCATCCACCTTAAATGAAGATGGGTCACGACCAGTGGTGGAATGTCAATTGTTAAGATCAAGAGAAATCCAAGTGTGCTAGTATCATTTCAGAGTGATTACTGGTCTAACTAACATTATTGAGCCTTGCACTTGTATCTCCACGTACAAACACACTCTGTTAAGGCCCAAACCGAGTCTACAGTAGCTGAGCAGCCTTTTTCAGTGGCACACTTCTACATTGACTTGACGTCTTGAGAGTGGGTATGATGGTCAAGTTAGGCAGGCGCGTAATGTGCATTTGTAAGAAATAATCCCCTGTACGGTCAGTATAGGGAGATTAAACTACTGCACAGGTGTCTCCGCTAGACACACACACACACACACTCAATAATTCACAAGCAACAGCTGCTGAACCAACAACAGATGTGCAATCTGTCTCTGAGTCAATGAGTAGTCAATGCATACCGTTCATTTTATCATTGCAAAGTGTCAATCAATGTGCTGTGCAACAGTGGTGTTTAGTTTAACACTTTCCTCGTAATGAATGCTGGGTTGTGATAGCCAATAAGGAGTTAGCTTTAGCCTAGCCCTTACCTCGTGTCTTGACTGCAGACGTCACATCAGCATCACGCTTGCATGCTGACAGTAGACAGCTGACAGCTTTGCTCCGCCTATGTTGCGGAATGCAAATTAATATATTTATTAAGCCTTTTTATTGGGCTTCAGTCTTGTGTTAACACATGTATTGTTCAAAAAAATATATAAATAATTGCTTCAGGTTTGGTCTCATGTCATAATCGTCAGCATTTTTACTAGATCTCAGACCGAGATTGCACTGGATTTTCACAGCTGCGGGGATATCACTAAATTAACTGTGCATTGTTTGATTCATTTACATACATAAACATTAGCTAATGTCAGCTCTTACAGAAACACTATATGCTGCAGTACTACTCCCTCACTTGGGTGAGAGAGGTAAAGATGCAGCAGCAAAGACAAAGACTGATTAGTGTGTCTCCACTTCTATGGGGATTAAAAAAAGGTGTCATCGTCTTTTTTTAACTGTGCAGATTTTGAGTTAAAATACACAGTTGCACATCAAACCCTCGTGATTGTATGTTTTGATTGTATGTCTGGTTCCCTCGATCACTCAATCTATCCCACACTTGGAGTTGGAAACTTACAACACATTTACCCCCTTGTTTGCCCCTGTGGAAGTTCAATCACCTTAAAGATGGAAGTCATTTCATGGTGCAAAGACAAGGAAGTGAGAGGGTGTATGAGAGGCATGGAGGAGATGGGGGTCACGTGAGGAATGTTGTGTAAATCCTCTTCTTTGTCTTTTCTGTGTTGTTTTCACATAAGTTTACATTTGGGTCACCTAACTGTGTGTTTCTTGGCCACCTAATTTAGGGGCCTGTGGGGCCAGTGCTTAAAAATCCTAGCATCTATCCCAGTGCACATATTACCCTTAACTTTCTGGAATAACTGATGAGAAATCTTGGATAAGAAGCAAAACATTTTAAAAACTACATAATGAGTTAATTTGTGTTTTACTCATTATGCCTACCTACTCTATTTGTTTTTCCTCCCACCCCTTGTCTTTGTTTTCAAATATGCAATATGTCACATTATATTAATTTAGCTTCCTCCAAATCATCTTACAATAACTGCTTCCAACCGTAATTTCAAGAATCATGCAGGTATACAAAAATCATCAAATAAGCAAAAGTAAGGCTGCTTCAAGTGCTACATTTTAGAAACAAGATAAAGAAAGTTTTTTTTATTGATTCATGGGCCAAGATGCAGTCTGAATAGATGCGTTTCAGGCTGTGACGGAAGGTGTGCAGGGTTTCTGATGCCTGATGTCAGGTTCCCCCATTGAGAAGCCAGAACAGATTTTGGTTGGTAGTAAGTTGTAGTATGACCCACAAGCCTGTCAAATAAACTTCACAGATATACTTCCATCTCTTGAGTATATTTAAAACAATGACATACTGTTGTTGTGAGTAACGTTAAATGGTTTTATTAAACCTTTAAACATGCTACTTTCATAAAGCAGCTGGCTTGTAATATGGCCTTGCCTCCAAGTGACTACAATCGAAACCATTGCTCAAGGGCATGGTAACTGTAGTGCTTCTCATTTGCTTTTTCCTGTATTTGGGGGAATAGAACCAGCAGTATTGAAATAGATGATCCTTATATTGGTAATCTTTGTTTTTAGAAAAATATTTTGTTCGTAAAGATTTTAGAATTCGACACTTTATAATTATGTACCTTTACATTTTTATTTTTTTGTCTACTCTATTTGCTGTGCATTTTACACCTTTTATTAATTAATTTTCTTCAGGCTTTTGATCTAAAACTAAAACATTTTCTAGACGGAAGCTATCTACTCTCCTATAATCTAATATTGAGGCGCAGTTATTTCAACAGCTTAGTGCTTTTCATTGCATGCCATATGTGCTGATTCATGTTGCTACATTCATCATTGACAAGCCTCCAGAGGAAAAGGTTAACATTTAGCTAAAGGGCTACCGATACATCAGCAGATAAAACCCCATATAAGTTATGTTTGTTGTCTGGTCGGGGAGCCCTCCCCTTCACTTTCAAAGATCAGTGGACATATTGATCAGGTATGACATTTTAAAAACATTTTCTACAAGTGTGACTTAACTTTCTACATGGATTGCGTATTTCCTTTCTACCTACACCCACTGACTGACAATCCGGTTTTTTAATCATTATTTTTTCTTACTTATGGGCTTCATTAGGTTTCCATTTTAGTAACAGAGGGGCACAAGCTGTGAGAGGAAAAAAAGAAAGTCTGTTGTGGAGAGGCTTTCCAGATGCCTGTGGTATTTGTTAGGATGCAGTTTTGACATGTCATCCTTGTTTAACTGTTGAAAAGTTGCCTAATATGTAATGCCACCCTTCTTTCCTTGTCCTCATACCAAACTCTCAGCTTGTCTGCAAACAGTCATGTCTTACAGCTCTTATGTGGGTGCTTACACAGTTTTTCGATACTGGGTTTAAGAGGTCAAACGCCTTTAGCAACAAGTATCGCTCATTAAAACGTTTTCTCCGCTGGTTTAAAGCCTTATTAGTGGTTCAAAAAATACTGGATTAGTTATTGGCTCTCGAAACATTGGCATTTACTCAAATTTGACCTCCACTTAGGTTGTTGTCTCTGTGTGTTCTGTTTGTTTTCTCCTGAAATCTGTCTTAACCTTTGTAACTTCTTCATAGTTACCACATTGTCACTGCAGTTTTCTCCCAATTATGAATTTTCTATGCACCTGTAGTCTCGCCAGTCTTTTCTTTTCACCAGGCAGTGATGAACCTCACAGGGTGGGTATAATGCATCGGAGGTGCACACTTTTCCAATTCAATTCCACCACCACAGGCACCCTGACAATTTAGTAGGAGTTGCTGGCGCAGTGACAGAAATGTAAACACCTGCTTCTCATATAGGAAAACACCTAAGATATAAGGTGTTTGTTGGAATCATAGACTGTATGTAAAGATGGCTAACACATCTCCACTTACTCCCACTGTACAAAAGGGAAGCCAGAATACCCCGGATACAGGAGCTGCCATATTGTAAATTTGCAGCCAGATCTGCGCAGTAGTGATCGGGTGTTGGAGCCTCATCATCAAAGTCCCGCCCATCCTCACAACCAATCGCGAGTCAATCACAGCTGTCAGGCCTGATGTTGAACCCCATTTTCATAGCATCAGATGATTTTGAATATAAATACAATGATGACTAAAAAAAAAAAAGACGTGTACTCTGATTTATTTCAGCTACGATCTGCAGCCAGCCAGCGGGGGATAATCCATATGTCTCTGCTTTATCTATGGGTATATATACCGTCTATGGTTGGAGTGCACAGCCATGTTGGAGGTATCACTCGTGGAAATTGACTGTGTGCTGTCTCTGCCAGAGCATCGGTGACTTAGCTTCCCACTGAAGAATCCACACACATTTGTCTTCTTCCAAAGACGAGGCCAACTCAGCGCTGTAGCGCTCGTTGGAATGAATGCAATTATAGGCACACACACACTAAACTGCTACACTACTTGTCTTTACAGCCGGCGATGACATTAACATCTTAAGCAAAGCATTTCACAATGGATGTTTTTCAGGCAGTTTGCCAAGGATTCTCAAGCAATTAAAAAATCTCACATAAAACAACACCAGGCACCCTTCCATATAAACACATCATTGTTTTTCATTTTCTCTCTGCTTTATTGACAGTAATCTGTGATAAATTGTACAAGTGTGGGCATTTCATTACATTTAATATATGTTTGTCCTGAAGCAGTTAGTTTACATTTTAATAGAACTATAATCTGTTTTTTAAGAGTGTCTTATATGTTATATTGCAGACCATATGCCCCTGTGATTGCTTTGTTATAAAATGTATTTTTGTGAATATGCAAATGGATTTGTGTCCTCCCTAAGATATTTTCACTACAGTTCAATATAGAGTTAATGAGCCAAGTCCAACCAATGCTCACTGAAGCCATATGAAGAGGAAAATCCATACCTCTGTATTTCACATAGCCTGTTTCATGTTGGTGAGGTGACATATGCAGACATTAGCCTGATCATTGCAGCAGAGAATGGCCAGACATCTATGTGAAATAGGAAGTGTAAAGTTAGGTTACCCTGGAAATAATCAGTATGGCTTCTTTAGAACATTGGACCAATGGCAAATAATAACCTTGATTTTGCACATGCAAACGGCTAACAAACAACACTCTGAAAAGCCTTTTTCCCATTAGATGAAAATACTGATGAATCTTTTAATTAGTTATCATAGGAATAGTAGCAACAAATTAACAATGTATATTTTAAAGTTTTCTCTTTATACAAAAACATGAGCACTAAATAGATTAAACTGTTTTGGTCACTTTGCCCTCCTTCAAATTTGAAGGGTGAAGCTATCTCAGAAATAAGTATATTATGGCACTCTGTAAGGTGATACATGTAGAAGGTGTGTAGGTCAGTGCAGCTTGATGATGGGGGGGTGTTGCATTTCTCAAGTGAAGGACATGTTCTGGCTCAAGTTAATAGGCCTTATTATGTACTTGGCTTGTCTTGCAGTCAGCTCCCTGTTGGCTTAGGAGCCCACCATTCAGGAGCACACAAGCCTATCGTTAGTGTCAGTTTACTTGACATTTTCTTTGTGTCCCTGTTGAGCCTGGAGACGGCACAGCACTCCACTGTGATAATAGTCACCTGCCAGACACCCACAGAAGAAGATAAAAGAAATGACTGAGGAAAAATGAACAAGGAGAAATAATAAGAAAGCTAATCAGAGAGAGAAAGAGGTGTAGTGGAGTCATGATGCTGCTGCCATTTTGTCTGATATTGAGGTTGAAAAATGGATTTCTTTCAAGGTGACAGACAATTAAAGGCAACTGTTTTATCCCCATTTACTCTTATCATTTACCAACTCAAACTATTCTCAAGAACAAGAGTTCTAGAAACAGAGGACAGGAAAAACGGTCACATGAAAATGCTGGATGAAAACAGTGACAGTGAGTGAGGGAGTCAAAAAGGTCAAACCAAAGCACCACCTTACTTTTTAACACACAATGCTGACACAGCCAAACTCGAGATACGCCTTGTTTTCAGTGTCATGTCAGGGTTATGTGACACAACTTAGCGTACCAGGCTACCAATGAAGACCATAATCAGTATGCAAATCACGCTTGGTTCTGTTCTTCCCAGCTCTATGGAACAATTTGCTTTCTCTTTTACTTTGCCACCTGCACGCTCCTCCAGCGACCTTCAAATACTGTCAATCACAGCAGTAGTATAGGGGATTAAATTAAAACGAACTACGGCACTCTTAAAACATGACCTGTAGCTACATTTAAAGGTGAAGGAGAAAAAAAATATCTTATCAATTGTCTTTATGCCAAGGGCTCTTAAAATGCATCTCTTCTGCCTACACACTAGAAATGGCTGTGTGGCAGAATACTCTTGTAGACACACATTTGACTAATAAAGTCAAGCGGCCGATTAGCATGGCGGATGCCAAAAGTAGGGGTAAATTCTACTCTATTCTACTATATATCCAAAACATGAAACCATGCTAAAGTAACCAAAACACTCAAAAAGCTTATTTGAGCTTTTATTTATTTTTGTATGCAGTTTGTTTCAGATAATCTGCTACAGTATATTTGGTCATTTAGTCCCTCTAATTTCTCTAGAGTAGTATCTTCAATCCATCTCATATGATGATGAAAAATTAAAATAAAATAAAAAAACTGCCTGTGAATCACAAAGCTCTTTATCCATCCGTATCGTGTCCAGGAAACTTTAAGCTCACCAAGACTATGTAAAGCTCAAGAAGTAAAAGAAGGCTATGGAGACATCTTGAATGTTTACACATTACCTCATTTTGGACAGCTCGTTTGAAATCGACACTCTTGCTCTTTTGGCAGCATCCCTTGGTAAAAAAAAAGGAACACAGTTAATAGCATTTTAGCACATCACTACGGCTCAACAAGCACCTCTTATGTGTGTAAAGAGGTTGGTGGAAGAATGGTCAGTCCAACAAAGAACTTTGGCCTTCATCAAATGAGCTGGGCAGACAGCAAATTAAAGTTTCTTCATTACAAGATTGCAATCAGGCCATGGATCAATACATACAGTGATCACCAGCTGTGCAGAGAAATGAGAGTGGAGAGAATTTCCGGCGCGAACAATGTCCCTCTATTTTAGCATTGCATCAATGGCTCCACAAGAGACTGCAGGCACAGATCCATTAATGTATCCATACATTACCAATGCAGCTAACTAGATAGAGTCACAGCCCAGGTCAGGGCTGGACATGGTTATACTGAGACAGTCCAACATAATAAAGAACTTCTTATAAAGTTCAACAACAAATACATTACTACTAGGACTACCACACACCTATACATATAACATAAAACATAATTTAATACAAGACATGCAATACCTTCAATATCCTTTTTTCACATTCTCTTTATGGAGATTATAGAAGTCTGCCTACAGTGTAGGGGGTAAGATCTGCATGTGAAGCTCAATTCAGAGCCAAACAGTCACAGTGTATGTGGATGTTATAGACCCTGTCCTGTTTGGTCAAGAACAGCTAGATCAAGGATCAATATCAAGATCAATGCAAACCCTTCTCATTTCATTATACTGTATACTGTAAACTGTGTGTGAATGCATTTAAACAAAAAGAAACATATACAGTAGTAAACTTTTAAATGTACTGTCGACCTACAGTATTTGCCCTGGACTGATATCTTATAAAATCAAGTCATTTTGTGGAGTTGTACTAGTAAGTTCATAAAGGTTTGATTCCCATTACGTACCCCGTTCACAGGTGTATCTGTAAAAATGTTCAACATCATAACTGTGTCAGGTTCCTAATTTGAACCAGACCGATACCTTGGCCGATATTTGACCATCACAGACGTATTGGTATCTATCCGTATCGGAGTATATGTTTTTCTTCATATGACAATCTTTTTACAGAACAACCACAATAGTCCACATAGAAAAGGTCTATTTTCAATCCAGCTTTAAATTTTGCTGTATCAGCTGCCGTATCGGTAACACGTAAAATGTTTCAAAAATGCCATATCAGCCAGATCCTAGACTAAATGCAAACAGCTATGCAATTGTATGCCCTTAATTATTAAACATGAACAGCCTTCTTGTAAAATACCTGCTGTTGCTATTTTTGGAATAACCCAGCCCAGTTAGTGACAGGTTTGAAAAGAATGGTTGCTGCCTAAAGAGTAAATCACTGGCTGTCGTCCGAGCTTAGTATACCAGGTGTGTTTTTGTTAAGCAATGCTTACTGTTCAGATTCACGTGTAAGGGAGACAAAGACAGTTTGGGGGTGTTCTGCTCTTAAATGCGTCTTTTTATTTATACATTTTTTGATTTGCAAGCTATGTGTGCATATGTAAGTTCTTTAAAACTGGCCAAGCGTTTAATAAGCAAACAAACATTTTATTTTATTTTTTTCCAGGAGTGCACAGGCCTCCGCATGTGCCTCTAAGCTACAGTAGCAGAGGACACCAGCCGGTGTCTCTGGACCCAGCAGGCCTGTTTGATTCATGAAGCAGCATCAAAGCTTTCATATGCCCCATACATTTCCCACCGCTCTCTCATCTCACTGTTGAGTTGTTTCTCTAAAGCTGTCTGATTCTCTCTCTGCGGGGTGGATGGCACTCTTCGGAGGCTAATAGAGGTTGACTGTATATGCACACGTGGGCGTGTTTACGTGTGTGTAATAACAGCTAGGTAATATGATGCGACGAGTGGATTTACCAGCATGTGGTCATCTAGATTTTGGATATTTTCACATGCACAAACACACATACACACTTGCCTTGTGACATTCTCCCTTTTCTAAACTACCTAATTACTCCCAATATGTAATCCAATCAGGCAAAAAGCAGTGTGTTAAGGTTCATTATGCGTTGACTAATGCACCACACAAGTTTGGATGGAACTATTCATGCAGCTCATCTTATTAAACCTGCTCTCACTCTCAGTCTGAGCGGAATCCAATTTAATAACACATGCTGCACTGCACTTTTATTACTGTAGTATCCACCAAAGAGCAGCCGAAAATGGCACTTTCGGGGCAGCATGGGCAGACAGATTGTATTTGTGTTCCCATGGCGTTATATCAACATTTATGATGCTGTGTTTTTTCCAGAGTGGGGACACTTGTTATTAATATCAATAGATCATAATTCATGACAGTGCTGTTGCAGGCAATCTAAATAGCTTACTTATTTACACATCCTGATGCTCATTATATTGTAGAACTATATGGGAACAGTAAGTGGGTGATGATCCAAGTCAGTGGTATGGATTCGGGCTGGAGTTCTATCCTCTCCCTCCATCTCTCCTTCCACTCACACTTTTACTGTGAAGCTGACAGAACTGAAGCTCTGCCTCAGGACCAATGAATGCCAGGGGTCACAGAGTGTGAGCTGCTTCACACGATGACTGCAGCAAAGTGCTTAGCTACTGCTGATCGCATGATTGTGACAGAGGTGGCAGTGGCAGTTGAGGTTATTGAATTCATTTTGTTCGATGTATAAAGGCAGAGGGGAGAAAGAAACTGCAGCTGCCAACAAACAGATAGGACACATAAGGAGAGCCTGAATCTCCTGATTCAGATCCAAACATCTGGAATGACAATCAGGGCAAAGAGGTCTCAGGAGGGCTAATGGTCCAGCACAGAGAAGCCTGAGTGAAAAGAGAGGGCAGGGAGGACATATTGGGGAAAGGGAAGCAAACAGCTCGGAGGGTTGTGTGCTTGGGGGACGCAAACAAAAGTTTAGAAAGTGGTTTTCAGAAAGTTTATAATTTTCTTGTCAGCATGGTCTATAATTACTAGGCTCAATAGATTTTTGCCAGAATAATAGCATAAGGCAACTTATTGCATAAACATTGAAACTAGTGTAAGGCCTAAAGTTATCAAAGAAAAAGTAACTAACTGAAAGTTAAGGTAAACCAATTACTGTTTTTATTTTAAAGAGTCAGGCTGTCTGATGCTGCAGGGAGGTCATTTCAGAGGTAAGGGGCACAATGGGGGAAGGCCCTGCAGCCTGCTGACATCTTTTTAACTCTAGGCTAGGGCGGGGAGCCCTGTATTCTGAGAGCAGCGAGCACAGTTGGAATATAAGGTTTAAGGAGACCAGACATTAATGAAGGGCTGTGCAAATTTACAATTTTGTAACTCAGAAACTGTCTGATTTGACATAGGGAGCCGTGCCCTCCTAATCAGTAAACAGAATATGAAACTCATCAATATAAGACAGTGCATCAACAATAAGTCAAGACAAAGCTAGGATATCAGCCTAGTGGGCCTATGTGCGTAGCATATAGCAACACAATAGGATTCAAATCCTGCAAACGTCACAGAGAACCAGTAGAAGTAGGCCGCAATCATATCATTCATGTCATTTTGGTGTAAATTGTTTTCCTGAACTATCTTCTCATTTTTAGGTGGTTAAACATTTATTGTGCCTCTGAATGGAGATAGTCACAGTGCAACAACAAAGCCTAACTGATGTCTCTCTGAAAGGGACATCTGGCAGGGTGGAACGACACACAGTAGTGATGTGCGAGTCGGCCCACAACACACAAGCGCAGAATGCTGTGGCGCTGCAGACCCTCTCTGTCCTCCAAACAAAGCTGGTGATGCGGGCTACCTTAATTGCAGTGATGTTGCAGAATCTCTTTCGGAAAGGGACTAGAGTTCCATCTCAGAACCCATCAGCTTCCTGTCTGACAGCAGATAAGTCTTTGGGGCAACAGCTAATATTTACGGTGTAGCCAGCGGCATCCTGGCCAATACTTCCTTTTCCAAGAGGCGTTCAGATAGCAACATAAGGCTAATGTAAAGCTAAATCATTGTCAGTTAATAGTCAGTGGGTTACGTGATTGCATGACGGTCCATGTGTTCTGCCTCGTTTGCTCTACACATGTACTGTTTACCTGCATGCAGCCAAAGTCTGCTCAGACATAATTGGTAAATACTACTTGGACTACAAGCGGAAACCAGACTGCTTAAAAAAACAAAAAATCTTGTCCTGTTGCCTACAGATTCTGCTTTCACATATTGAATCTTTTTATAGAGATTAACTAAAGTCTTGCTTGTTTGATGTGTAGTGCCATCCATGATGCTGATCATGCAACTGTCACAATGTCCTCGTTTATTATTGCACTAATAACTGACTGAGATCTCAGACTGTTGAATTGTAAGGTTCAATAGTAAATTGAGATTACGTGACTTATAAATACTTTGCTATTCTTATAAGTTATAGGTAGCATTGCTCACAATTAATTCATATCAACAGAGTTAAATTTTAAGTGTCATTATTGAAATATGTAAAAAGATGTATAAAGTAGGCATATAAGTTCATGGTAGTATGTTAATGTACACCCTATAGGCCCTGGACTGGCGCCATAGGTTGTGATATTGTACTTGTTCTCAGGTTGAAACATTATTTTTTTCTGAAGGACAATGCACATGTCAGCTAGATAGCAGCACTTCAAGAGGTAGGGGATTGTTAGAGGGGATTGTTGGCTATGTCACCACAGGGTTCCCACATTACTGGAGAAACTGAAAATATAAGACTAGTTTTCCAGTCATGGGGATACCTGAAAATTGATTAAAATGACCAAATATCCATGAAATAATCTATGTCGTCCCAGGACATGTTAATAGTATTTTAGCCCTTAAGGCAAATTGCCTACATAAACCGAAATTGTGTCTTGTCTGAAATTTTTGGTAGCATAAGCTAACACTTTAAAGCAGGTTAAGCAGATGCAAAGATGAATACTCCCTTTTAATTTCAGCTCCCATGACAGTCAATCTACGGAGCAGAACAGAATTGCAGTGATCTTTCTGGCGTCAAGTCTATATTTTCAAGAGCATCAATACTAGTATCTATACTAGGCCTACTGGTAGATTATATGACCGTTTATGAACAAGTGCTATCCTGTATTTTCAAGAAAAACTCCTGGAAAGATCCTTGAATATTATTTCTTAAAAAGAGTGGGAACCCTGTACCACCATAAGGGTGCTTAAACCCTCATCTAAGCAGAATCCTTTAGTCTGAGTTTGCCTTTTTGTCTTTTGTATTTGAATCGTTACAATGTGAAGACACTGAAATTGTGAATGTGATGCGTAGGGGAAGCAACCCGAAGTGCGAGCGTTCTGAACAGCCGCTGGTGAATCCGTGCGTGCAGTTGATAAACACATCTGCTTGGTCGTGAAACAATTGTTGGTGAGAATGCTCTGCCTAGACACAGGAAGTATAATGTTTGACCTATAAAATACCGACTACTTAAGGTCTGTCCACCAGACAAAATGAAATACCAGAGTTAATTGATAATAAAGATGCTATTATGGTTGGCTAAATTTCAAATGAGTCATTTCTGTGATGTAGTTGGAGCGTCCTGTAAGGTTAATTGAGACCTCGACAGCACTTAAGTCTCTGCTGTGTGCTTGTGTCTTGTCTTACCTCTGGCTACAGCGTCGGCCCTGGGCTTTATGGAAAGAGATTTAATCTGGAAAGCGTATACCGGTACTCATAACGTGTGTGTGGGTATGTGTGTGTGTGTGTGTGTGTGTGTGTGTGTGTGCATGTAATCACAAAAGTGCTACCATGGGAGCGAGAGAATGAGACAGGTATACAGTAGATGTAAGAGTAGGAACAGATGTATGGCGGTGAGCACATATTCAACAGAGCTGAAGTGTTCTCAGGGAAGGCAACCAAAGAGCCATTAGTTATTAGTTTATGTTTTTTTTTTAAAGCTGAACCAGAAGTGATCCTCCTCTCTCTCCTGGGAAACTGTGAGGAAGGCTCTAGTACCCTGCATTGTGGAAAAGGGACAATGGCTTCCTGAAGCATACAAGAGATACAGGGAATCACTATTTTGTAATATGAAATGGATCTGTGTCAATATCTGGATAACACAACAGTGTATATTTTGCTTGCAAGTAGTTTTCTGTACCTCTTGTACTGAAGTCAAGAACAAAAACCATATGACTGTGTTCCTTTTTAATTATTTAATCGAGAAGCATTGTTGTTGGCATTGTGACCAGTCTGACAGGTGAGGCAGTGGAATCCCCCCCTTCCCTTTGTCCTCTCCTGTCACTCTGATCCTCTCCAGCTTTATCTCCTCCTCTCAGCCTCCTATTCATTAAACAGACATAAACAAAAGAAAGTTTTTTGTTTGCAGCTCACATCTCTTCATTGCATGCTGCTCCATCTCGCTGAGCTCATGGAAGCAATCACAGGCTGTTTGTTGCTTACCGTTAAACAGACCATACTTTGGGAGGGGGTCCGACTTAATACATAATTGAAAATGGATGCTGTGGTCCATTTGCTACGCTTTTGTTCTTCCTACATCAGCAACGCAGGCACTGCCAGGAGGCTGCTCTAGGGGGGATTTGCTTTTTTCCCCTCTGTGTCATTTTTCCCCTTCATCTCTTTCTATTCCTCCTTTGATGCTTTTTCCCGATGACAATTCACACTTCAGTAGCGATTGCTCTGAATTTCGATTTCAGCCAGAATTCTTTAAGTAGCTTTCTGAATGCCATTCGTCCCTCACTCACTTGTTTTTCTCCACACATAAAATGTTTTATTTCATATTAGTCCCACGCACCCATTATGTGGGTGTGTTTGTGTCAAAGAGAGCTCTATCATCCCCTTTAATGTAAACATATAGACAAATATATAGCAGTTGATATGTCACATAACACAGCACTCTTTCCTTTTTATGTCTTCCATGCCTCAGTTAGTCCTTAACTTGGCATTAATGGAATCATGTAACTCTGCCACATGTAAGCTACCACACGTTGAACTGTCATGGTAATATCTCAGTGCAAAGTGCACAGCTATGGCATGGACACACTATTATCCATCTCCACTCTCTCACCTAAGATTGCTCCTGTGGCAAACTCACTCGCTCATGAAATTTGGCTTTCAATCGGTCTGCCAATGGGCCACCCCCTCTAGCCATCCCCAGCCTCTCTCCAGGGGGAAATGCACCGAGGTCTTGGAGCGATCTTGCTGTAATGAAACTTCAGGATAAACTAGATTTGATGGCCCACCCATTCAGGGGGCCCTTGGCAGTTTGAGTTTGCCCCTTCTCTTCCCTGTTTCAGCCCTAAACCTCATTACCTGAGGCTCATTCTCTAATCTGCCCCCCCCCCAGGGAAACAGAGGTGAGGAGGGGCAAATGAACACAGGAAGGGGGGTGTCACTACGGATCACAGTTCATGTTGGAGAACCTGTTGATTTGTATAACTGCTGAGTAGGTAAGAGTTATAAGTGATTTGAGAGATCTCAGTGTTATTGGTGGTGGTGTTTGCATATGTGCTTTGCCAAAGGTCTGCTGATGTTTACCACATATGATACGATTTGTGGTATTACCCTTCTTTGTTATTATATCTATAGTTAAGATAAAACTATTGATCCTGCAGGGAAGTGAGTAGCAAAATGCAGGGGGAACACAGGGTATGTCCAATGAATCAGCATATACCAGTAGAAAGATTAAATAAAAATATGGGGATGCACCGATTTATATATTTATGTTTGCCTGGTCAACTGCAATGGGCTTATAAGCCACGGCCAATGTTTATCTGCTGTGTTGCATCAATTGTGCACTGGCTAAATGCCGTGTTAATAGGCTTTGGAAGTAGTTCTTTTTAAAAAATATATATTTTTCATATGAAAGAAGGTTCTGTTAAAGGTTGTTTTTATAACTGAATGACTGATCTTTCAAAGATAGTGTAATAAAGGGCTGAATGAAAGTTCACTTGTTTTTAAATAAATAATAACAAAAACAAATTCAAGGACAACAAAAAAACATCGGCATCGGCTTTGCGAATAAAGAAATAGACTGTATGTAAATATACCTACAGGAAAGAATTAGATGGAAGCTAATCTTATGCTCACTGGCTTCAGTGTCCACACTTGTGTTTGATGTGTCATTGTTGCAGTACTTTCTGTTGTGACTGCAGGCATTTATTCAGTTCCTGAAAGAAGCACTGTGTCTTCCCCTGCTGCTGTTAGACTACTGTTTGACATGTGTCCATTGTACAAACTGGCTGTTTTGACTAGTAGTGTGCAAACGAAGCTCACTGCAGCGGAAGGAGGCCATGTGCTGCAGACGGACTGACAGGCATTAACAAAGTTGTCAACACCTTTTCTTTCTGGTCTGTTTGTTATTTTTCTTTGCTGTTTTCTCTCTGACATACTCACACCACTCTATTATTCTATGGCAGATGGAAACACTGAAGGTGTTTAATGTGATGGAACAATATGTGTTGTACATATCTTTTTATGCTAAAACTAATGCTATTTTTGCCTTGTAAAGTTTCTATGATGAAACCATGTCTTGTAACCATCACAAGAGTCACAAAGATCAATGTCAGTGTCATCTAAAAATACAAGGCCATGTGATCCTTGCATAGAGAAGTGATGAGGTGTTTTTAGTGATGGTTAAGAGAAACCTTGAGCAATAACAGTGTTTAAGTGCTAATCTGCTCAGAGATAGTTTTTTATTTTTTATTTTAATAATTTGAATCTAACTTTATAAAGCTTTTATTTAAGACCCCCTACAGGCATATTTTAGGACATACCATTTGTATTATCGTGCATTCATACTTAGCTTTCTTTTTCTTTCTCCCTTCTTTTTCCTCCAGGTAAGGAAGAGTCAGTAGCCACCTTCAAGGGCAACGAGTTCTTCTGCTACGACCTGTCGCTGACGCCCATCCAGAGCAGCACTGACGAGATCACACTCTCCTTCCGCACGCTGCAACGCAACGGCCTCATGCTGCACACCGGGAAATCGGCGGACTACGTGAACCTTTCCTTGAAGAGCGGCGCGGTCTGGCTGGTCATCAACCTGGGCTCAGGGGCATTCGAGGCCCTGGTGGAGCCCGTCAACGGCAAGTTCAACGACAACGCCTGGCATGACGTGCGCGTCACCCGCAACCTGCGCCAGGTAAACACTGCCCGTGTAATCCAGGGCCACCGCAGTCGGAGTGGTGCCTCTGTCTGCCACCCACCCTGTCTCTGCTGTTTTACTTGATTCTCCATCTTAACATCGTTTCTCTCTGCACATGGAGCACACAGGGAGTGTTTGCGTCCTTCTCTCCGCTCCTGTTGCTTGCTACCCACCTTAACATAAGTTTCTTTTTTTCTAGGTTGACCTTGAACAGAAGGCTGGAACTGTTTCTGTTTTTTTTCCCTATCTTTCTTCGCTTCATTTTTTTCCCTTATATGACCAAAGATTCAACTCACCTTCAAATGAGCCTATAATCCTAGTCATAGTAAGATTATTGTTAATATACATCATGATACAATCACCAGGACAGCTTTGCACATTAGAGGTGTTACCCTGGGCATTGTTTTGTGCTGTTATTAATGAGCAAGTAAAGAAAGTGCTTTGCTCCGTATGTATGCACGTAATGTACTCGGCTAAACAAATGGAATGCACCCTAATTTATCAAAGGTGACAATGCACTTAAACCCTTTCTGAACAAATTACCCAACACATCTTTACAAACCTTTAATCGTAGCTAATGGAAAACAAAAGAGCCCCAGCAACCTGTATCTCCGTGTCTCTGGGCTTGTTCAATCTACTTTGTTTTCTCATATATGCACATGCACATTGAAGCATTAAGTACATGTACATACAGTACACTCTGTGAACTTGACTCTCTGGATTCACCAGGTCATCAATTGACAGTTGTAGTTACCAGCAGTGAGATACAATCAATTTCCCTTACACTTGCCGTGCTTACTTCACATTTTTAAGTAATTGCAATTGTAATAAATGGCTTGTCAGACCTTATAATGGGCATTGTTAGTGGCGTGAATGCATTAACACGAAGATGGTACATCAACTCCTTTGTGTGTGCCTGAAAAAGGATCCTCAGAAGGGGGGGGGGCATTGAACTGTATCTTTGAGAAAAAAAAAATCTAAGAGAAAAGTGATTCTTAATGTGAATTTAGTGCTATTAAATTATAGGGATACATTTCCACACCAACCAGACTGCTGTTTCTGTCATACTGCAATGATAATAATATTTTTCAAGATGGTAACTCAAGACCTGGAAATAGTGCAAGATTTGTGGAGCTGGTGTTTTATTAGCGTATGCTGTACTTGCTTTATGATAAAGGAAAACAACCATGCACCCACTGACACACATATAGATTATGAGAATCAAATAAGCTATTCTGTAAAGCTATGTGTGATCAGCAGAGTGAGACTAGCTTAATGAGCCTTGGAAGCCAACACAGTTTTAAAGATTTACAACAGAAAACCCACCTACCGCCAGCTGCATCATACTGACCATTAGGCAAGTAAGTAACAAATACACACATACGAAACTGAGACACTATTATTTGTCTGTACATCTACCCATGTGCCATCTGTCTACGATAACACATGCTGCAACTGCAAGGAGCAGTAAATAAAGTATTTCTATTTTATTCTATTCAATGCCTGTACAATATTATTAAAAATAATATAAATATATATATATATACATATGGTATCAATAATTTGAATATTAATATTAATTATATATTAATATCTATTATATAAATAAATTATAGTTCTGGACACCATAGTGTCTGTAATGTATTGCAGTATAGAGCTTAACTACAATTTCAAAACAAGTGGGGCCTAAGGAATCTAATTCTCCATCCAAATTAAAATTGTAGCAGACACATCTACAGTTGTAGTGTTAAGGTGATCACACTAAGTCCTCGATATTGATATGGAAACATATCAAATGTCTGTATACTGTAGTCCATGCCTTGACCCAGAACTAACCCCACACACTGTGTCGTCCAGGCAGTAACTGTTAACCCACATAACAGCTTAACTCCCCAGTGGATCATTGTAATTGACATAGCAGGCAGCCTAAGTGTTAAACTGCCCTCTAGATTTACAGCGGACCATCCCCAGTGAGAGACACAAGGACAGAGGTATTGATGACATTGACCACCTATGACCCTGTGTTTACTGCCGGGCTGATACCCAGCTGATCAATGGGCACTTGTATGTTTCGAGGTCCCATAGAACACACATGCATTTACACAGGTGTCAGAGGAACATTATAGAAAACATCAATATATATAACATTTTTTTTTTTTAACAGAACTTGAAGTTATGTATAGGTCTATCAAATGCATGGCTATTAGTCTTTTCTTTTTTCTTTTCTTTTATATGAATTCATTGATAGGTAGAAATAAAGGAACAGATATGTGATCTTGTTGGTTATTATTTTAAGTTACCAACACTAACTAACACTGTTGGTCATAGGGGTTAAACCTGATTCTAATCAATAGCTGCACATTGTAAATAATATTAAACTGAAAATCAGTACCAAATATGTTGTGTTCTACATAACCACAACATGGATATGAAAGTGTAGAAGATATACACTGTGCATATTATGCAATGTGCTTTGTTGAGAGATTACAGGGGATGACTAAAATAACAAGAACATCCCAATGTGATGTTGTCCAGTACAAACATGTTAGAAGCTATGCTTTTAAAGTATGACCAGAGGTGAATTTACACTTCCAGGGATCAATACATACCACACACTTGCTGTATCCCTACTCAATACTCAAAATATGCAATACTACTTCTGTCAGAATTGCCAAAAATACCCCCCCCCCCCCCCCCACACACACACACACACACTTCTATAAAATTATATATGTTTTATGTGATGATCATGTGTGGCTGTGCATAATAGAAAACCTTCATTATGAATGTCATGTCCCACCTGTCATGTTTGGCTTGGTTTAGATGCTATAAATGCTCTCAATTACATCACTGAATTTTTAAAT
Source organism: Echiichthys vipera (assembly GCF_963691815.1). Taxonomy (NCBI): domain Eukaryota; kingdom Metazoa; phylum Chordata; class Actinopteri; order Perciformes; family Trachinidae; genus Echiichthys; species Echiichthys vipera. The sequence continues at coordinate 17,728,738 of NC_139847.1, forward strand.
GCAACTGCAAATGTAAACACCTTTCCATTGCATCTAACATCATAGCATCTTGTATTAAAAAATAGCTTTCAGTCTACAAGACAAGTGTTAGATTCCAGCTGAGGTTATTGCACAGCCCCAGTAGTCTCTGAAGTCTCATCCACTCTCTGTCTGTTGTTCTTAATGGGTCTTGCAATGTCATGCATATCTGCCGCTGCATCAGTAAGCTCCAAAATAAGTAAAGCCTGTGAGCTCTCGCAAGCCAGTCTCCCTCTCTTCCACTTTCTCCCTCTGCATGTGTATGTGTATATTTGCCGTCTTTCTCCACAAAACCTATGAATTTGTCAGCTTTGTGCGGGATAAAATGAAGCAGACAGAATTAGGTGAGGTGATAGGGACTCTCCGCCAAGAGAGAGCAAAGACGAGGGAGGAGTGGGTGGAAATGAGTATGCTCTAAGCCTCACAAATAATCACAGATACAGAGCTCCCCCTGGTGGCTCTTGGCAGTACTGCAAGTGTGTATGCGGGAACCGGTGCGTTTGAAGAATTTGGCTAATCCCAGCTGAGTACAGATGATAGGCAGGCAAGGACACTCCCGTTGACCTTTCATCAGTGCAGTTCTCTCCCCACAATACAAACACATCCTCACCCGTTCTACCCAATGCAATACACATATTGGTTCGCATAATCAACAAGGGATCCCTCCCTCTGCACTTCCTGACATGATGATCTACCATCATGGACATATTGTGGGCTTAAGCAATGGCGACCATCCTCGCCCTTACCCTCCTCTGGGATCTTTCTCTCTCACACACACACACACACACACACACACACACACACACACACACACACACACACACACACACACACATACACACACACACACACACACACACACACACACACACAGTGCAGAGTCGAAAAAGGGCACAGACAAATATGGAAACCCTGTTGCCAGGGTGTCTTGGGAAATGATAGCCCATACACTGCCATACATTGCACCAAAATAGAACGGAATGTGAAAATAGGTCAAATATTAAGTGTGCAATGGCACTCTAGTCAGTATTTATCCAGCTGATAAAGCCATTTATGCACAATGCATGCATAGTTCAAATAAAAACAACTTGTTCCTTGCTGTACTGTATGCTTTAAGAGTATTGATTTTCTGATCTTTTTAAAGTCTATTCTGTTTTTCCAGAGGCCCCACAGACACATGGATTAATCCCCACACAGCTGTATTTCTTCTAGGGATAACTTTTAACTTTGACAACTGGAAAAACAGCTACAATGCCGCTGAGAATACCTAGCCAGGACAGAAACTAAAAACCACTGGCGCCTGTGCTATTATGTTCCTACCTATTACTGCCATTACAGTAACTCAAAGTCAAGCAATCAGTGAGTGTACTGCAGAGTAGCAATAGAGCAAAGTGCAGATCAAGTAGAGGCTGATGTTTTGACTCTTGGTGAATGTTCTTTGGTTAATGTATTGCCTTTCAACACTAAATTCAGGTTCTGATATCAGAATTGATATCTCAATAGTGAGACAGGAGCTCAGCAGATGTATTTTACCAGCCACATACTCAGTATTATCACAGCATTATAAATTCAACCAGCCCACAGAGCGAGCGGTCTTAATTCACTGTTCATACATATACCTATGAAAAGTAATGAACTGTCATTTGTATGTAATCTACATATTCATCAGTGTAGAAATTACTCCCAGAACAAAGAGGGAAATCAGGTGACGTAGTAGAAGAACACCAAAATCAGTGTAGGGTAGAGGGCCGGGGTGGTCCCAATACACAGGACTTTCACTTGGGAGACCAACGTTTGTGTCCCGGAAATACTCAGCCAAACCACAACCCTTTTTCTAATCTTAAAGGGGACTTTTGATATGTTTTATCCTGGACCTTATTTCCCGATCTATTTCTGTGTGACTCATAGCAAGAACTTTTTAACTTTTTATGGACACTTATAATAACAATCTGAGTCGGTCAGTGGCAAAAACTTTAATTTTACCTAGGTTTTCTATTGATTAAATTATATTGGTGCAGATCTGTTATGAGGATACAGCTATGATGGCAGCAGAGTATCTGTCATGAGGGGGGGGGGGGGGGGGGGTTATGGCTACCAAGCTTCTGATGCAAGGATAGGAATACAGAAAAAAATGGTATCCTGTATATCTGTATACTGAAGTTTTCTTTCAGGGCTAACTTTGCATGTATACAATCACTGTAACAATCAGAAAGGCCTCACAGGGAAGGGCAGACTGCACTTGTATGTTTGTATTTTTTGTTTGTTTGTGAGAAGAAAAGAGAGAGGATGATTGTGTGCTCAATAGGGAGGGGGAAATGAAGTGTAGTGCTGCTATCTGAGACCAAAGGGACATCAGAACAGTGGGAGGATGGGGGGAGCATTAGAACAGAGACAACAGTTTGTTCTTCTACTAAGAAAAAAGAAAAAAACTTTATTTTAATTCCTCAATGTGACTTTACAACCAGATGATTCAATATCCACTGTGTCACAGGACTGGGCCAGAAGCTTAACCAGAATCTAGAGAGAGACCTCTGAACTCAACATCTCCTTTTTTTGCTGTCCCATTTCTCCCTTTTGTGTCACTGTCACCCTTTCGCCCCTCTTTACTCACACCCACAGTAACATATGTCCTTCTCTTGTCTGTGGCTGTCCCTCTCTTTTCTGTCTACCTTAAAGTCAAATCTCATTTTCATATAATTGGACCTTGGATGCAGCAATTGGATTAATGAATATTTTTTTCAGCCCAGATTTCAGTAAGAGAAGGCAAGCTTTGATCTGCACCAGGGTAGAGTTCAGCAAAGGTAACCCTGAGAATTATTTAAATACAATTTAGAGTCATCAATTAACCTAACACATGCATGTCTTTGGACTGTGGGAGGAAGCCTGCGAACCATCACATTTGCAATCATCCTGTAACATTGTTCTTTATCTGGCAACCAGTAGGAATTAAGGATGGAATCCTAAATCCACCACTCAGCGTTCACATAAGTATTGTTTCTCACGTACCGTTGTACACTTTTGTGTCATCATCTACTATGTGACATTTTTTTATGTTGTCATTACAGTATAGAAATGCGTGCAAATTTCAAGATCCCAAGCCCACGTCATGGTGTCAACCTTCATATTATACCTAGTGTTGTATATATATTTAATTTAACGTCAGGAATCTGCCTTTCTACTTTATCACCCATGGCCAAGCAATTCAGAGGATGAGATTGGCACATGCTGAATGCATATGCTGATTTTATAGGGAACAGGCAGTGTTCCAAAAATGTCTTGACTGTTACCTGTCTTATAGCAATTAACTTTTGTGTTTTGGTACAGTTGGTTTTAGCCTTTTGTTTTGATGCAAACAGTACCTGTGTACACATGAACTGTACACAAGACCACCTTTTTCAAGTGGTTCAGTCAGTTCAAGTGGTTCAAGCAGTTCAGGCCAGGATCACACAATAGGTAAAAAAGAAGGTAGTTAGCATGAGTAACAAATGTATCATGACTATTATACAAGGAGAAAAAAACAAACTTTTAGTTTCTGATATGTTGCATACCACTACATATACTATAAGAGTAACATACCACTGTTTCAAGCACACCCTCAATTATGAATAATAACACTTAACGCAAGCAAACATAGACAACATAAAGTCAAATCCAAAAAGGCAGACATGGTTATTTAGTTGAGCACGCATGCACAAACACACCCCATCAAATTCTAAACCTCTTCTATCCTCCATGCTGGTCTCCCATACATAATAGAAATTGCTGCTAGCTAACTTTATGTTTTTACATTCAACACACAACACTGTCTTCATGGTGTGACTGCACACCTCCTCTCAACTGCTATATGGCTGTTATATAGAGAAACAGACCAAGTCAAGGGATGGAAAACCCTTGACTTGGGTCATCGCAATTTAAAGATGAAACGCTGTCACAGCTCAAATTCATCAGGGACACTCATTGACATTTATTAGTGTTGTAAGGTCATCTAAAAGCATTATTCCCTTTGAAAATTAGGTATTCCAAATGCACTGTAACGTTTAAAACCCTTCATTCATCATTCAGTCAGTGATATGTTGTAATCCTTGTTACTAAGGCATCACCACATTTAAGAATCATGTTTTAAGTGGCAGGGCATGTTGAGGAGGCAATCAAATTTATTTCATATGCGACGACAGAATGAGAACATCATCCCTCCCCCTTCAATCAATACGAGATGCCTGGACGCTCCCCACCTCTTTGTTGTTCGTTCTATCTCCTCCTCTCATACTTGTTCAGATTTGTCATCCATTTCTGTAAGGCATCATCTGCAATTACCCTCCTCCCTCTTCCCCCATCAGTCCATCCCTCTTCCTTCTCTGTCATCCAACGCTCCTCCAAGAGGCAGCCATAATTCCTAAGAGAGAACCATTCAATTCGTCTCCTGCTCCTCTTACTCTCTTTCTCTCTCATTTTCACTCCGTCTCTCTTGTCCATTCTTGCTAGCAACTTGTCACTTAGCAACGGTGTCCGCTAGACTGTTTAGTAGTGAATCATTCCTGGTTGTAGTACTCCAGTAGTTGCATTAACCCTTTCAAGGTGCTCCATTTAAACTCCATATTATTGATAAAAGAAGCAATGAAAAGTCCAGATTTACTAGTAGCAACATTTAGACCCCCCCCAATCATTTGTCCTTGGACCTGCTGTGTACACAGAACAAAAAAAAAGAAGATCTAAGCAAAAGTAATTGAAAAGAAAACTGCTGAGTTAAAAAAGGAAATTAACTTAAAATGACTCGTTAACACAGTTATTTAACTCTGGAGGCCTTGGCTTACATGTTGTGGCGACACCACGCATGCACCTTGTGGATTAGCTCTGTTAGCATCTCAATAAAGTCAGCATAATGACAGATTGAACCTTTTGTGGCCAAATCGAAAATGCCACTTAGAGTGTTCAGTTTTGCTAACACAGTGACTCTTTCATGGTTATGATAGGAATTGCTTTTGAAGACAGGCAGGGGTAGTAGATTTGTTTGATGTACATAATGACATGCTAACACCCATGTAATCCTTTCTCAGTTTACTGCCATTGACATTTCAAGTAATCCTAATGTGAGAGGAGGTGGGGGCACAGTGTGTGTGTGTGTGTGTGTGTGTGTGTGTGTGTGTGTGTGTGTGTGTGTGTGTGTGTGTGTGTGTGTGTGTGTGTGTGTGTGTGTGTGTGTGTGTGTGTGTGTGTGTGTCGAGGTGCTTTTTTAAAAAAATATATATAATTTTATCCCGTGCCTCTTTCCATGCTGATAAGAGGTCAAGACCTCTAGCACAGCGTTTGTCTGTACATTGCCTAAACTAAAAACACCTCATGCTAAAACATCGTCCTGGTTGTTTGATACCAACAGCGGGGGGAAAAAAAGCTAATTTACATCACATTTCCACTGCATTAGCATATCTGCCCGCATTCCCCACACTTAGTCACTCACTGAGCCTCATTTGCAGCTACCTGCTTCAGCACTTTCATGGTTATTCATCCTTCTGTCTCTAGACCTATAATCAGATAACAAATCTCTGCGCCATTAGTACATTCAAACAGGTAATAAATTGCTAGTGAGACAGAAAGAGGTAGAATATTGAGAAAGAGATTATTGGAGAGAACACATCACCATTATAAGCCTCTTCACCGGTTACCAGCAAGTGTTGCTCTTTTTACTCTTCAGCCTAGCTGTATCATCTTTTCCCCAACTATTTCACAAGTACAGACAAACTATAAACAATTATGACAAGCTATATGTAAGAATCCTTCTAAAACATACATATTCATGCTCAGCTGTCATAGCTGTGTGCTCAAAACTGGTACGACATTTATTTCAAGAGATGGGAATAATTGTTAACTGTATAGCCAATCTTTTCCCCCAATTTGTTATGAATTCCTTAATGAATGCCAATCAATCTATCAGTGCCTAGTTTAGTTAGATGAGCCATCTGTCTGAAGAGCTTATTTGGTGCATTTCCCTTGTTTTAGAGCAGCCACTGATTCTATCAGTTTTCAAGCATTGAGCAAATCCCCACTAAGGACATCTACTAAATAGTCCATTGTAATGTCACATTGATGACTTTGTAAAGTGAACGTACAATGAAATCCACTCAAGAATGTAAGTTTTGCAGTAAAGTGGTTTACTACAGTTTAGTTTGTTATTAATATTTACTGTAACATGAAATAGCCTCACCAGATGTACTTGTTGTGGGTTAATATTGAACTCATCCCGATCAAATCTAAAGAGAACGAAGGGACAAGGATGGAGTCAGTCAGTCAGTCAAAGATGGGAAATAGAGGTGAGGATGATGGGAAGCCCCGCAGAAAAGGACAAAAATTATTACCATCTACATCGCAAGACACAATATATTCTACTGCAATTTTCATGCGTGCGCACGCACGCACACACACACACACACACACACACACACACACACACACACACACACACACACACACACACATACATATACAGGAGCACACTCCCTCATGCGCTGTTTGTTTGCAGACTTCTCTCAGCCGTAATTGCAATGACATTTATTTTTGCACCTGAAGCCTGTCTGCCAGTTTCCATTACTTGGAGCCAGATTCAGAGAGAGGCAGACAAGAGTGAATGGCAGATGATTGGAGTGAATGCTGAACCAAATGTACCTGCAAGAACTATGTTGAATCGAAGCCCAATTTCCCTCAATCTGACGGGATCACTCACAGTGTTTGTGCTACATAGGACTACACCACTCATACATAAATATCCAGCGAGCCACATAGATGTATACCATGGGTGCTCACACTCATACAGCCAACAAAAAATGAGCTTACACTTGCACTTGTAATTTTATGTGTCTCTTATCATTAATTCCCTCTGTAAATATCCGCCTGAAGACAAATAGCACCAATTCCCTCCTCGCCTACCCCATAATACTGTTCCACAATATCAGTGTCATCAATTATTTCTAAAGGCCCACATTTACAGAAGAATGGTCATGACTCTTAGACCTTTTTACGTTACAATGATAAATCTATCTGGTCTGGGAATCTTGGCTCCACTCCACTATCCATTTGTCATTAAATATTTATTCATTTTATTCGCTGGTGGCCGCAGTTTAGTAACGTTACACTGTGACAAACGTGTAAAAGATCAGCAACTCAACAAAAACACCATTTTACATCTTCACCAACTGTGGCTGGCATCCTGCAGGTCTTTGGCACAAGGTAAAGAAGTCATGTCAACTGTTCTGTCTGTTAAATTCACAGCTATGAAACACTGATAGTGAACAATATTAGCAGCATTAGAATTAGCTAATTTCCCCTGTTTTCCTACCCCTTCCTCCAGTCTTTAGTATATGAAGATGCCCCAGCCCAGGGGCCCCTGTGACGCAGATGCAACACAGAGTTGTTTGCCTGGGCCTGTGGTTGTTTACATGACTGGGAGCTTTATCCTCCATCAGCAAACATCGGCATTCACAGCCTTTGTTTTCCCACATGGGTCAATTACAGAAAGGGCAATGTGCTGTCACAGCAGGGGCTCCAGGCATGAGGCAAACTTGAAACAAGTGTGGTGCACAGAAAAGGATATTTAGCGTAAGACAGTGAAATTAGTAGTTGGTCCATTTTTGATCCCTAACCAGATTTGTCTTTTGAGTTGTCGGGAACACACTGTATTCCCTTTAGTAACCAGACGATTCTGTTTACCGTTTGATAACAAAAAATAGAATAAAACTTTAATTTACTGCATGATTGATCTCGATAATGGAGCACCAGTTCAGCAGAATTTAGCAGATTTCACACAGTAAAACAATCCGACTTGGACAATAGCTATGCCTCCAGATCTTCACATCACATTCGATGGCTGTTTGCTGTTTCTTTCTAATCTGGCAGTTTACACATTAAACGCTTTCTATGGGTGTATACACTGGAGATCAAAAATAGAGAACACAGTATAAATACTTGATACATTCTAAAATATTGGTAATTCTTATTGTTCAAATATGATAGAATATCCACTGTGGCTATCCCATTGCTGTCGTAGCTCTTTTTTTTTTTTTTTAAATAACCAAGGCACTCCAACCTTCATTTTTGTGAAAAAAAAAAAAACAGTAGGCAAAATTATAGAACAGTAACCATTGTGTCAGAAGATGAATAGGAAGTGTAGAGCTTTGAATGACTTCAGCACATCTGCGCCCACAGGACATCACTAGTTCCTCACACTTCTCTGGTTTGATCTTGGTCCATTCTGACTCAGTCTCTTCCACAGTTTCTTAGCCATTATTTTGTTGCTGAGGATTTTCAAGAGATTCTCTATGAGGTTTAGATCTGGCCATTTTATTGTTTCAATATATTCAATTATCTTCAAGGAACTGCTTCACCCATTTTGCAGTGTGACATGGCGCATTGTGTCTTGTGAAAATTGCAGGCTGATTTGGAGACAATTGCAGTGGAGGTATTGCATGTTGGCGAACGAGGTTTACATGAATATTTGCATTCACACTGCCGTGTAGTTGTACAAGAGGCCCAATTCCTGCTGCAGAAAACATCCACCAAACCATGACACTTCCTCCTCCAAATTAAAGACTTATTTATGCGCTTTGGGTTCAGTCTTTCCCCAGTCCTAACCCTAACATAATGTTTACCATCAGGCCCAAATAAATTTCACATACTCTCATCACTGAAGTTCTCCCCTGTCCACACAACATGCTCCTCAGCAAAGGAAATTATCGCCTGTTTATTTTTTCTATTAATGAGAAGTTTGGTCACTGCAGAGTGGGCTTTTGGTCCAAATTGTCTTAAATGAAGAGTCAGTCAGTTTACATGCAGTTTAAAAACCAAATTAACATCGGGTTAAGGGCATGCCCAGGTTTCTTAAACACCATGTAAACACCATAGCCCAGGTAAAATTGGGGCTCTCATACCCAGGGTAACAGACCTAGAGAACTCCTTCAGTCACCGGATTATTAATACATGTAAACAGCGTTCTTGCATTATTATCTAGTAGGCTTTTGACCGGGAAAGAGAATTAACCAGGAAGCAACAGCGCCAAAAACAACATGAAAAAAACAATACAACAATAATAGAACATTACCTTTAGACTGAGGTAGGACTTCACAACGGCAAGTAACAACACTACCAAGAAGACCCGTTTCTGTCACAATTCTGTCTAAAAGTCGGATGTTTGTGATTTTGACAAAGGTAAACCTTTGTAATTAATAAATTAATCTATGTCCTTGTAAAGGTTCAATAGAGGATCATCCCTTTGGCCTTCATCTGGACAACATATATATATATATATATATAAATATATACATTTTGAATTCTGTAAGATCCCTCAAAGGCATTTGATGTTTTGATTCTTTCAAAAAACTGATAGAAGTAAAAACTAATCAAATGCCTTTGAGGGATCTAAAACTTACAGAATTCAAAATGGGATCTAAAACTTACAGAATTCAAAATGTTCACTTCATACTTCCATACTATTTAACAATCACTTTATAATCTCTCATTTCTTTTACCCTGCTGTCTCGCAGACTGTCTTTCAATTTGTGGAAAAAAAGCACACAAACATCTTCACTTTTTTAAGAGCACATTTGTTTGGCTTGATAAACCATCATCAAGATTCCAGTTGTAGGAGCTTCCTATCTATCAAATCTTCTTCTTGATGTTGCAGCGGATTTTTTTTTAAGCTCAGAGACATGGGAGTGCAGTGTGATTCGGATATACAAATCCACATCCACCACTGAATCTTGTTCACTATTAAAGGATTAGGAGTAGTCATTAGACAAAGTCGGTGACTGGTAACAGCACTTTACTGTAACCCTGTATCAAAGAGTGGGCGTGCATGGAGCTTCAAATCGTCCAGTTAGCCCCACAGGGAGGACTTTGTTTATAGTTCCCACTTAGACTCAGCTCCCACACAGATGGCACAAACACATAATAATCCATCACACACACACAGACACTCCCAGAGTACTGTACCTACTGTGCATTCAACATGGATAGACTTATGGACTCACTCACAAAATAGGGGTCATTATGAAAACAAGAAACATCATGGTAGCATTTTCAATCTGTATATGTATAACTGTCTAACTTGGATATTAGCTGTATTTTTAAACAACACTAGGCAAGATTATAACTTCATGTCAAATCCAGTATGACTTTATGCAGATGTATGTCACAGACAAAAAAAAATATAGAGAGGTATTTATATTTAACTCAACGCTCTGTTTCTGTGAACAGCAACCTTTTCTGTCTAAAACAAAATACAAATGCAAATTTTAATTCATAATTAAATCAAGTTAAACGTTCTATTATGTATGGCAGTTAGCAAACTCAATGTAGAAAAGCAGGCAGTGCTGCATTAGCAATGCATTCTGTGTGGATACTACATGAGTGTGTGCCGCAGCAGTTTCAGCAAGGTAGCTTCCCACACAGGATTTATGGCTCAGACGCTATCCTAAAATGTCACGGCAGTTTCATGCGGTGTCGCTGTGGCGATCCGCTGGAAATCCTGCCTACACTGAGGGGTACCACCTGCAGTGGAAAAAAAAAAGAGTTGTGGTAAAGTTCTGGTACCAAAGAAGTGAGTCGAGTGGCTCTGTACCAATGAAAAAATGGCAATAGATTCAACCTTTTCACCCAAATTCTGGTGTGAGATATGGTCACCCACAGCAGCTGACAATTTCAACTTTCAGATAAAGATATAAGATGTCCTCTAGATGTCCAATCCATCCTGAGGGGAAACTCAGGGCAGATCTCAGTGATAGATCTTTTACCCTTTCACTGCTGACGGGGGGGGTGTCTGACTTACCACCAACACTCAGCAGCATGGATAGCCTCTTATCAATAGAAGTCAGGGCTAACCAGCCATGAGAAGCTGTTGTCAGACTCTCAGGAAGAGAGACAGGGAGTCTGGAGGGGCTCGACAGTCACTAGAAGCATCTACACAGACGTACATGTCAGTAAAGACATCTTTAATTCACTGACTCACCATTACTTCTGGACAAATCACCAAATTTACAAATTTCAAAGTGGAGCACCTCACCGGGGCAGTTGTCAGGAAGCAGTTACTTTCTTATAACAAGCATATTAAATGACAGAAACAATCATAATCTGATAAATCAGTTGTGAATAATAAGGCAGACTTCCAGTCTATTAACCTTATGTGCAATGCTTGTATAGGCTAATTTTGTACTGACCTGAAAGTAGCTTGGACTAGCAACAGATTAAACATACCAATCTTCTGAAGTATAGCCTGGTCCTATTTTCAGAAATGTCACCTTTTTCAGCCCAGTACAGTTTGGAGCCTGCAATAACAGTGACAGTGTTTCAAAGACAGAATGCACAGGTGACAAGCATGAGGTGTGTCACATGGTTCCTCATTCATTGATTGATTTGTTTACATTTCATGTTCTAGTCTCTCCCCAGGACCTGCAAGCATTGCTCTTTATTGTGTAAATGACTTAAATTACTTTATGTACAGTATATTTCTCTCTCTTGCAGGATGCTGCAATACCAGTACAGAATGAAATGCCTCCCTCTTTCTCTCTACATTTCTCTATCCTATACTCTCATGCTCGAGAATATGCTGAATCTGTTATGTTTGCCTAAATGCTGCTCTTAATGAAATGCACTGTAGTTTTTCACAAAATTGTCCATTTTTACAATGCAATAATTAATTGTTTTGGTTTTCTCTTACATATCACGTTAGGACCTTAATGACTACTTGGGTAAATGTTGCTTAGAGCTTTGTACTAAAGGCCCCTGCCACCAGCCGAGCCCACTGACCAGATTAGCCTGTCAGAGTGAATACTTTTACTGATGTACTTTTCCCTTATCCCCTTCCCCACTAAAAACAAACATCCCCATCAACACTACCCAAATCCCTCTGTGGAAGTTGATTTGCTAACTCTTGTCTCTTTTACTAACAAGCTTCAGAATTCTTCCAATTTAATTATTTTCATTGGTGAATTTTGTTTTTCCTTACCTTTTATTATTTCAACGACTAACACTGTGTCATTCACGGAATGTGAACCATCTGTTTTCTCTACTTAACTTGCGACTTACATACTAACAAATGTATTGTTATCCTTTTTATTCCTTTTTTATTTTTTTATAGATGACCCTTTTAAAACAAAATAATTATACAATTGCTTTCTTTATTTCTTTATTTGGATGTTTTACTATATAAATATCAGGAAAAAAAAATTATTTCTCTTCGATTATTTTTTAAAATTAGATTATTTTTTGTTATTGAAAGGACAAGCTGTTTTTCAAAAGCTGATTTTTTTATTTTTTCTTTGCCACTTTTTTGGGGTTGAGGTGTGTTTTCTTGAGTTTAAGGTTTGTCATTATTTTTTTTCTTTCTCCTCCCCCTGTTTTCTCCTGAAGCACGCAGGCATTGGACACGCTATGGTAAACAAACTGCATTATATGGTAGATATCATTCTAATTGTCTTATACTTTGGTTTGCCCTGGGTTTTCCGTTACCTCTTTCTATTCTGTTTGCTTTACTGAAAGTACAATCCGCCATCAATTCAAGGTAGCTGAAAAACTCCACCTCTCTGTTTTTCTTTTAGCCCTCTCTCTATATGTTATTGCTTTTTATTACCATCCAGTTCCCCCCTTCCTGAAAATAATTCACGTGTTCATCCAAAGAGGTCTGCACAAAAAGATGTCAAAATGACATCAATTAAAATTTTTTGATTTTTTTGTTTTGTTTTGCTGTTAATTTTCTCTCCCTTTTATTTATTATTTTTCTTTTACTTCAAACACTATCCGTATGAAGAAATAAAGAATCATAATGCAAGTTATTTTTTTTCAATTGAATATTAGAAAAGTATTACTAGTTTCCTTTACTTTTTTCTTTATCCCTGTTCCTCCTAATTTATTTTCTTAGAAGAACCCTATGAAGTGAGCGCACACAGCAGACTTCTCAGGCACATAAAGAGCTTACTACAGTACCTCCAGTGAGAGGAAGTAAAAAAAAAAAAATGTGTTCATTCATTTCCCCAACATTTTAACATGACATGTAATGCACTGATGAGACCATCTTGCTATGCTGCTTCAGTTGGACCTGCTCCACCTGTTCTCTGGCTTGCCATTCTGCGGTTTATAGAGTCAGGAAGAGTATTTACAACTCTTGATTTAGTGGCCAAAGCCCTCACTGTTAAAGTAGGCCTCAAATGGAGGTTTGATCCCATTATTGGCCTTAGGCTATTTTATGACCAAGATGGGGCTGTTCCCAGATCTGCACCTGAACACACTGTCTCAAACACATGTACACATTTAATAAGTACTTTAATATGTCACTACTCGCCTTGGCAGAAAATCAAACCAAGCGTACTGATGAAAGCTCATGACTGAAAATAAAAATTGGCAAATTGGTGGAAGTTTGCCAAAATAACTTGCAGATATTTATTTTCAGATATTAGTGGGATATTTTTTAAGTAGTTGTGATCAGACTTACTTGCTTTCACTGGACTCTTTGATCAATAAATGAATATGTCTGGCCATTGATGCAGACAACAAAGGAAACTGCCTGGGAAAATCTGAACTGTGTGCGTTTGATCCCTCATTAACACTAACACTAACTTATATTATTATACTTTTCTGGCCTCACCCCTTGCATGAAGAGACCTGAACCTCCCTCCCTTTCCAATCTTTTTTTAATTTATATACAGATTGCATTGAGTATATATGTATATGTATATATCATGGCTAACATATATACATACATATATCAAGTCCTTATATAATCAATATGGCCATGAAACATGTTAGCCACACCCTCTTGCTGTTTTATTTATTTGATTTTACTTTATTTTAACTTTTTTTTTTTTTTGAGTTTATGAGTTAAGCTTCAAAATTAACCTACTAAAATTATCAATGACCTCACACCTTATCTTGCTGAAACAAACAAAGGGAACAAGTCAAGAGGGGAGACAGACGTTCATTTTCTGGGTGAATAGAGAATTGATGCCCCAAGAAATTACTCCGCTCAATCAATCATAACACATGAGTTGGATAAAACTGTTGAGTGAGCAGAAAGCCTCTGTATTAAGTGGTGCCCCACTCAGTCTGGGCTCAAATTTGGCAAAAGTGATGAAGCAATTTTGAGCTTTCACCCAAATAATGAGGTAAAATTCTTGTAGAGGCATAATGAGGACTACAATCATGTCTGAGTACAGATGTGTTTGTATCCAGTAGCGTGTAAGACAAGGATAGTGATGATGTCCCTCCATTTCTATACAAATTGCTCTATTCACCAAGACAGCGATGTCCTCTCTCCCCTCTCAATTTCCCCATTCTTTAAAATACCCTCTCATTTCCGTTGATATGTGATTGGTCCCATCCTGTCCCTCTCCCAGCTCCAAACTGACAGAACTATCAAGTTGTTGTATCCCTGCACCCTGTTTGCATGTTTCTATTGGCTAGAACGTCTACCCATCAGCATACTCATCCTGGTGTAAATGCTGCTCTAGCCCAGCACGTGTCAGTCTGTTGTACACGGTGTCCAGATGGGTTTTTCTGTTGCATTCTTTTAAACCTTAACACTGAAAGCCCTTTTCCTTCCCCCATGTGTCTTGTCTAGTGGCGCCCTGCAATTACATTTACTCCCCTACCACTCTCCCATTTTGCTGCATCTTGCCAGGTGGTTTATTCATTTTTTTTAATTTAATGGTTGTTTTGTTTGTGTTGTGCGAAATGGACCCCCCCCCCCCCCCCCCCCCCCCCCGCCCTCATTCTTCCTATCAACTTTCCATTGAAGTGCATGGCTTGTGTGTCGCCCTGTTAGCTTGGACGGATTCATTTTGTTTCCTCTTAACCGAAACAAACCCTTGTACATGAATTAACACATTCAGTCCAATTTTGGACCTGGTTTGAGTAATCAAATTTCAGAGGACTTTGAAAGAATCCTCACCTACTTATCACTTTGACTAAATTTACTAAAACAGTGTTACTAATCTACTGTTTGAATCAAACCTTTGTTGTAACTGTACTAACAACCATTTTTGTGTCTGACTTTCCCTTACTTACAAAATTACTAACCGATTTTGTTCACCCTCTAACCCTTTTAAGTCTTTTCGCCACACAACTAAAGAATCCCTCACTTTCTCTCCCCATCCCCTTGAACTTTTGCCAAAACAGCACTCGCAACAAGCCTCCCAACCCTTCCTCATTGACTAACCTAGATATGTAGCATAGTTCAAACTACATTTTCCATATTTAGTGATGAAAGAAGGATCCTCCTCATACAATTAATGACTCACGTTGACAAGCTGCCAGACACCTACTGAAGCCCACCGCTGGATGAGAATCCCTTTTCCCCTTTCTCTCTTGAACATCCTGCCTTCCTGTGGGTATGGTTTTGACATGAGCTAATGGGGGGTATTGTGTGTGATCTATTATGGTACAATTCTTATGTGAGCCTTCAAGTCTATAATGTAACATATTGACTCTAAAATATAACACATTTTTTCTCCCTGTGAAAGATCAAATGTATGAGCAACAAGGGTAAGTGATACATTTTCAAGGTAAGCTTGCTGCCTCCTCTCTGCACGGATTAAGATGTTACATATATGAAGATGCTGATAGGCGTATGTGCTCTCACTGAAAGTAAAGACTGGATGCTCCAAATAATGATGGCCTTTGGGAATTGAAGGTAGAATATGATCTGTATTCCTGAATATAAGATGTGTGCACAGTGAGAGTGAGTAAGTCACAGAAAGCTATTTTTGCATTGTATTTGTTGAAGGCACTACATTATATAGCACTAAATACCATGAAAAACATAACATACCTATTTTCTTCCTTTCATATTTGAGGATATGACTTAAGAAGCTTAAAGGCTTGCTTTATTTCTTCTCCTCAGCCCCTGGCATACCAGAAACCTGAAAATTAAAAAAGGAAGTGGAATAACTTTGATGGTATATTGGGAATTGTGTGTAGTACAAATATGGTTGTCATGTATACAGGATCTGGTTAGTCCTTTCAAGTACAGTGTTATGTGGTCAGTGTAATCCCAGTTGGAACCATGTTGACTTTTGTTAACGTGATGAGAGGGGAGATCTACTTGTCAGAGGATACAGTTGCCAGCAGCCTGCAGTCACAGAGCCAGATATGGTCAATGAGCCAGTAACACGCTCAGCTGATCACACAGCAGGACTCCGCAAGGAGAGCTGTTCTAGTTCACTATACACTCCATGTGAAGTCCCATCACAAAAGCTTTGATATTCTGAAGGTAGTGGTGGTTTATGAGGAACAAGCACAAATGAGAAATATGGATTGAATAGAGGGGATATTGATGTCATACCAGAAACCAATTCCCCACCACAGGGCCATCCAGGCTGTATCTCTTCAGAGTATACTCATGTGTTAACAGCTCCAGTCTGTGTTTTCTATATCTGGGGCACATAGTTCAGCACAGATCAGCCATTTTTGTTTGGTTTCTGAGTAAAAACTAAGGGATCTAATAGAAGCTACCAGTGGACTTAGTGTGTCATTAGCTGTAGATAATCCTGTCTTTAGTGGTGGCTTGTTAGTTGCTTGTTTTGGGTATTTGTGAAAAGAAAAGCCAGGCTCAATTTTTAGATTTCAGTTTTTGCCAATTTCATTAATTTCAATATAACCAGTGGAATTAAGTTCTCATTGGAAAAAAAAGAGCTGAGAAAGATGCTAGAAATGTGTTAATTTGCTAGTTATATTTTTTTATATTCATCAGGCATTGTTCTTGTTCACACCAGACTATGTATGAAAACTGTGATCACACAATTACAGAGTTTCATTTTCAGGCCACTTTGCATGTGCTAGACAATTTTTCCCCAGTAAAATAACAACTACTTTTGTTCTGTCAATAATTTATTTTACATTAAAGCACGAATTGGTTCTGTCTTCAATTACTTTGAATAAATTCACAATCAAGGAAACATGGTCACAGGTGTTTTCTTGTAGTGACCTGGATTCAACATTTCACACTGCAGGGCCTGCCTTGTTTTCTTAACAAGTTAAATATTCACAATTACATTTACTAAAGCAGTTTTTCTACACTGAATGATAATAAAAACAGGAAAACAAGGAGCTGAAATATCTCAGGTAGAATCTTGATATTTTACTCCTCCTTCTTTTAAAGAAAAATTAGCAAAGGTTGTGAGATGGGAATGCATTTTGATTTCCTTCAAACTGTATGGCCTCTGGGCCAGGAGTATTAGGGTATTTCCACCAGCAACCTATGATATCATCACCCTTTCCCTCCTCTGGCCAGTGATGCAAGTGCTTGTAATATTACTTAATGGGATGAGTTTGCAATATGGTTGAAGCAAAGACTAACTAGGTCTCGTGAATAATTACAAAGCCACTTCAGAGGAAACATTTGGATATTTGTTTTGTGTTTGTTCATTTCTTGACTAACAATGCATGTGCTTGTTTGACATATTGTCTCTGTGGGGTTTTTATTGCTCCTTGGGCCCAACCTCTGATCATACAAATAATCAATGAATGCAATACAATTACCCCGGGGATTCTTTTTAATGCAGTGAAAACATTAAAGCTTCAATATTTTGATATGGTGGAAGCTGGGATGATGGAGAAAGAAAGACAGAACAAATGGATTGTTTATCTCTAATTTCCCCAAATTTCCCCTAACTCTATAGGTGTCTGGCAGCTAGCTTATGTAAGTCCCTCATGGCCCAGTGAGCACAACCATTCCTAAAAATGCATCATATGACGCTCCACAAATTATTCTCCCATATCCAAAGAGCCTAGCTTGGCCAATAAATATGTTCTTCAGCACATAAGTCAACATTATAAAGTCATGCCAGGTCATGCCATGGGTAGATGGCTTTGGCCGAAGTCCTTTTAAAGGTCATACGTAATGCTACTTCTGCCCCCCCCCCCCCCCCCCCCCCTTCATCTTAGCCTCCTGTAAGGTATCTTTCATCATTGTAGGATAAACGAAGCTGCCCTGCTGAAAGCCTCATCAGAGATCTTCATAGATGACCCCGACACACCAGCAGTCAACCGCAGATTCTTCATGCTAATACGAAAGCTATATATCTCCAAGTAGTAACAGCAGACATAAAAATGAGTTGCCCTGTAAAGTGGGAAAGTACGGAAAAAAAAATAATAAAGTAAAAAAAGAGAAGTTGAGCACTGATCTGGGGCGACTGATCTGTTGAGTGCAGTTGCTAAGGTTTCTTTTCGGCCTTCTGCTTTAGAATGTTTTTGGCACCTCATAATGACTTAAGGCTCTCTTTTGTTGGTTGTTTGTTTTTCTTTTAGGATGCATACCTAGGTTTAAATATTTTTTTGTGTATTGTTTAAACACAACAACAAAGAAAACATGTCTGTGCTTATTGCCCACTGTGTCTCATAGACATGGTGTCACAAGATCCAATATGCAAAATTAAGTAATGCCAAATGTAATTCTAAATGACTAAATTGTAAAGTTGGATGGAGTGAAGGTAGCTTGAGAGTGCAAAGGTAATACAAAACAGGTGGTTGTGCACACGACTCCCTGCAGTCCTGTATTTAAGCTGTGTACATTTATGCAGAATGACAGATGTTGAATCAGATACATGAGCACTTCACTTTCACCCTGGCCAGATCTATTAGAATAATTAGTCAATAAATTGGTCACTAACTCACTGCAAAAATCCCTCTCAAATCAAGCAGCATTATTTGGTATGATGTTTGTGTAGCAGCAGAGCCGTAGCACTAACAAATACAACCATGATATAATACAATTTGCCAAATCATACTTATTAGCAGTTTCATCAAGAACTGCAGTGTGCTGTTATGTAATGATAATAATGTGAAAAGACAGCTCCTGGAAGAACTGAGTGGAGGGAAATCCTTATTTTCAGTTGAGCATATCTCTTGCGACATTGTACACTCAAGGTATTCTTTGAACTGACAAGGTCTGGTGTTAAATTTAAAACAGTTGCTTGACCTCATCTTGTAAGGTCTTGTGTTTCATCAGTACAAGAGAAGTCCCCACACAATATTATAATTGTAATTCAGGTTAAAACTCTATTTCATCAAGTTAGCCATGTTCCAGTAACTCAAACAGACATCAAAATGCCATTTGAGGTAAAAAAAATAAATAATAAAAAAATCCCTGAGGATCTGAAAATGTACCCTTTATGCATATTTTTATTCAATTATTATATTTTATATTAAGTCTTGATTCTTCATTTCAGTCCACACTATCTCATACCATCAGCTTGCGGCTGTGTGTTTGATTCCACCAGGCACTTTCAGCACCGTTAGCGATCAAACATGCGGCACAGAATGTGTAACCTTGCATAAAAGATGAGACTTGAGGCAACTGAATAGTGAAGGGATTTATTTTTACTGGTTGTTCCTTAAGTGAAGACTGAAATATTGCAAAGGAATATTGCAGAATAGCTAAGCCAATTATAGGAGAAGCCCAGCTGATAGTATAAAAATAGCGTTACCTGGTTTTGTTCTGGCTGATACATTGAGTTTTACATGTCTTTAGGGTGCACCTAATCCAGTGTAGGATGCAGTTAAAGCCTACTTTAGCCATTACTCAATTAAATCAGGAGCCAGTGATTACACAATGAGCACAGCTCTGTTCAATTGGTTTTCTCTTAGCAACTGCACTCTAGAGTGAAAGCCCCAGTGTGAGTGGCACCAAAAGCAACCAACCAAGCGATACCATTTAGGGGACAACCCCACATATGACCCGTGTTTAATCCACTTTCTTCCTTGTCTTTCCTCCTCATTCTTCTAATTTCTCTCCACTCTCATCATTCTCTATTTCTGTCTATTCCTGCTCTGTTATACTCTCTCTCTATCTCTGTCTGTCTCTTTTGGGCCATGCCTATGCTAGGTGACCATCTCAGTGGATGGTATATTGACCACCACTGGTTACACCCAGGAGGATTACACCATGTTGGGTTCAGATGACTTCTTCTACATTGGAGGGAGCCCCAACACCGCCGACCTGCCTGGGTCACCAGTCAGCAACAACTTCATGGGCTGCCTTAAAGATGTGAGTGCCTCTGCATAATTGTGTAGTGTATGTTTAAATACTGTATGTGTAAACAAAAATGCCATCTACCTTAAAATATTAAGATAGATGTATCCACCATGATATCACCCATTGGTTTGTCGACTACTGTTTTGAAACAAGGAGTTTTGCCATTGCTATCTTTTTTGAGCTAGAACTGAGCATATTTTGGGAGGGTTTTTAACGCCGTTTGAGAAGGAAAGTTTTCAACTGGCTGACGTGAGTCATGCGGTGGACTTTAGCCAGCGGGTGAGCGGGAAGCTCCGGGCGCAGGTGCCATTAATTTGCATGTACAGTAGTGACACAGAGCTGTCCCTTGAGTCACCAGATTGTAATTTAAGATATATGGCGCTAGCTAATTTGATTTGCAAGGGTACAACCAGTGAAGGCTGATCATGACATTTTTTGGCGACCACAATGTAACACTGATGAAGTGAAAACACTCTGAGAGGGTCAAAGTCCTAAGATAAAAACAGAAAACACCCAAAGACAAGTCCACAACTATTTTGATGTATGCAGTGCCGTGGATACGTATTGCTAAGCCCCTATCCTGATTGATAGGTTGCTCTTCAGCCCCAACCTAAAGCATACCCTGCTTTATGGTCTATTTTACTTTAAATTGTACCAAAATTTACACAATGAACATTATGCAGTATTGGAGAAGACTTGAAACTTGCGTCTGAGACCATAAACCCATTAGGAAAACGTTTACTGAGGTAATAAATCAATACAGTCAATACAATCTGTACAACCAGTGCTCTAATTGGAGCCAGTGGAGTCGCCCCCTGCTGGACGTTTGCACTTTCAAACTAAATGGCAATGAAAGAAGGGATCGTACAAACAACAAAAAGCTGCAATGAGAACAATATGTTCCACTGTGCTATAGCACCATCCTCACACATACCCTCACAAACACACTCTGGCACCTGGGAATCATCAGTGTGTAGGAGGTGTCAGACACACAGTATCCTAAATCTCTTTCAAGTGTTTATTCCCTCTCTTCCTAATCACACTGCAAAGCAAACACATCCACAGGCATGCACATACCACAGTGGGATGGAAGAAAATCACAAGCAGAAATTTTCAGCTTCATACTCATCATAATCGTAACCATACAAGTGTACACACACCAATACACAGCCACATAAACAGTAGTCACAGATGGAGATATGAAGGACAGTTGCCTTGTAAAAACTTTACTATTTCTTCAACTTTGACAAAAAATTACTTTTATTTTCAGCAGGGCTTTAATTCACAGCTTAACAAGCTGTCAAGGCGACCAATCAGAGCTTAAAGTATTATGCCCTTGTAAACGTAATGACTTGTATAGAGGCGCCACAACATGGTGCCATCGCACTTCCTCCTAAAACCATGCTGATTGAATAAGTAATTACTTTTGCCATCACTTTTAATGGATCGCACAGTAATCGCCCTATCTCTAACTTAATTATGCCTGTAGAATTACATTTTCATTATTTGGGTTGCTATCAGAAGGATCCCTAGTGGGTCTTAAACTTCCCAAGGCGTTTAACTATCCTCTCTAATCAAGACAAGGTTGGATTTATAGTCAACGTACAGACAGGGCACAGGGGAGGGGATGGGCTGGGTACGGTAGAGAAACAGATTAATGCAATAGCTAACATCAACAAATATAGGTGAAAGTGAAGAGGCAGTGTGACCTAAGGGCTGAAATGGAAAGTCAGAGCAAATGGTTGGACAACAAAATGTTTAAAACTGTTGGTTAGACCGAGTGATCTCCCAATGAGTAGCTGAGTAAAAGTAGATGCTACACAGAGGAAATGAGGAAGAAATAGCCAAAAGTGGAGGAATTCATTAAAAGTTTGATATGTATAGTGGGGAAAAGAGAAAATTGTTTCAAGGAATAATGGCATTATGTAGATACCGGTTTGCAGACAAAATTAGAAAAGCAAAGTTTTGAGGTAAAGGTAAGATATGGTTGGTAGGAAAGGTAATGCGTCTCAGAGAAAATTCAGGAGAGACAAAGTGTTGCAGTAAACATCAGACATTGGCATTCATGTTTGACCTTCTGTCAAGGGGTGCTTTTTCATTGCTTAGCTTTGGGTCAGCACTACAAAACATGGCGTTGTCTAGTGCAGAATCTCAGAATCTTGTTTTCCTCAAATCAAGGGAGGCAGTCTGCTGACAGCATGAAGCAGTTTCTCCCAGTTCAAACTGTATGGGCTTAATGTACGTAGATAATGCTAATTGCAAGATTTCCATATTGTTTAGTTAGAAGTTGCCCCAGGCATGTGTCCTCAACATGAACACCCTCTAAATTGTACTTATAAACAAAAGCAACTCTTTAACTTAAAGCAAAACATTTAAGACTTAATACCACACCTTCTAATTTGTTCCTTTCAGAAGGTATGTTTGCAGCTGAGAAAGTATAGTTTGACCCAAACTTGAGCTTACTACAAGCTGTAGCTCACTGATTGTTTCTCCCCACTTTTTGTGTTTTATGGGCTCATTTGTTTTAGCTGTAGTCAAGCTCTGATGACTGTATCAGCTCAACTGAGCCAGAAAGGTAAACACTCAGAAAGGCACTGAGAAAATGAGAGTAAGAGAGAGTGCCAGCTCGAGCAGTACAGTAGTACCTTAAAATTACGAGGAAAGCATGGTTGGGGGGTAGACAGCGGTTTGTTTCATCATGTGCTAGTTCAGTGGCACAGCTCGGATTATCAGCGGTGTTATGGTCCGGGGCGAGGCTTTCATGCTGCCACCGTGGTCAAACGTCTTTGATACGCTTGGCCAGTACCCTCCAGGCAGGAGAAATCCAAGGGAAGAGCACAGCAGAGGAAGAGTAAAAAGGCACCAAAAGAGGCACTGAAGCCTTATGAAGTTTGTATTTGCTGTGTGTGTGCTCATACATGTGTGTTCAAAGTCACCCACATGCAATGATTACACACTGTGTGATGTATGTGTGTCTTTTCTAGGCTTGCAGTCATTGGTGGGGTGTGAAATCAGGTCTTTCTGCTCCTCAGCCCCCTAGTCTTGTTTCCACAGAGTCCTCTCTTCTTCCATCTGTCTCTCTACCGCAACCTCCGCCTCTCCATCTCTCTCCCAGACGGTGACCTTGCTATCGCCCATTTTCACACTCCTCCCTCCATGCCTGTATCTATCTCTCTCCTCTTCCCACCTCTCTCATCACTCCTCTCCTCCTCCTCACTCCTCTCTTCCTTTCATCTTCCCTTTCTCGGGGGCACTTTTGTGTAATTAAGTCCATGGTAGCAATGTTGGCACGCCAGCTTTGCCATCCTGACGGCCAAATTAGAAATTGATTTCTTTGACTGATTCCATGCACTGGATGAATGCTCTGGCCCTCCTCCTTGCCCTCACTCTCTTTTACTCTCTCTCTCCCATCATGCCCTCCCAACTTCATATTGATGATCTCATCGTCTGCAGCTTACTCTTAGGCTCACCTTTGTTGCACGATAAAATCTTCTGGAGTCACCAATCACTGCCATTCACTACCCATGTACCAGAAGTAAACACCCATGTGAGACTTTGTAGTTGTAATGGTGTTGCTGCAGAGCCTGCCCTTTGCCCTTTTCCACTTATGGTTCCTTATTGCTAAGGCCTGCCGCATTGCAATGTATAGTCATACTTAAAGTGCATCACAAACTGTCACTTAAGTCAATTTAGAAAACCTTTTTGCGCCTTCCCTTATTTTTTGTCATGTTTATAATGTTATACTGTCAGATGTTTGTATTTAACATAGCCAAAGCTTCAAATATTGAGGTAAACCTCTGCAGTAATCCCTGTGAGCAAAAACCTCAGATTTCAGACCATCCTGAACACTCTGTGTCCAACAGTTTTTTTCTACTCTCGACTCATGGCCTACGTCAATCCATGCCATGATTTCTATAACAGGTCATCTGCTCCAGGCACCCACTTCAGCTGAATGTATGTCCAGTTGGGAAGTATTTGGTTTAGAAGCTTTCATTGGTGATTTTTCATGGTCGAAAGTGTTGCTATACGTAACAGTCTGGGTGAGATGGCAAGAGCAGACCAGAGTTTCAGGGACCCAGAAATGCTGACCGATCAGAGCAAATTGTGCGTTTTCGGGAGGGGGCTTAAAGAGACAGGTGCTGACGTGAGAGTGAGACGCTTCAGGTATATTCAGACAGACGGTATGCAGTTTTTGTAAACAAGTTCTAGCAGAAGCACAAAATACAACATCAACAACATCAACCTGAAAATGAGCAGAATAGGTCACCTTTAATATATACATATTATAGGTATGATTGCAACACCTGCAAAATCAGGCTCAAACTATATAGTATGTGGGCTCTTGGAACATTCACAACCCAAAATATATCCCGAAAAAAATATATTAGGTGTACTGCTGACCTGCAGGGTGTTAGATTTGCAGAGTGTCTCAATGACAAAACAAATCAATGGGGTCATCCCTTTGGCCCAGTCACAGTCCATGTCACGGCCACACACATTCTGATTTTATGAAAGATCACTGAAGTTAATCCCACTCTAAAAAATGCTCTGCTACCCATGTCAATTAATTCAGAAGAGTGAAGTGATGAATGAAGTGATCATCACATCAAAATGGGACAAAAACTGTGTTTCTGGACATCATTAACTCTGCTCAAGATTTCAAAGGTTTGACAGACCTTTGACAGTGGTCTTTTAATTAGTGGACAAAGCCAGCAAGCTTCTCTGCAGAGGGTGATTTGGCTCCCTAGATGAGCTGTCCAAACCTGCCCTTCCAATATTGAAGAGCACATAATGCAAGTGTCTGTATGAAGCCATACAACCTGAAGGATTGGACTACCATATGTGAAAGCAAGTCATATGGTCTAGGTGGGAGTCAGCACATGGATGTACACAGAATCTTCCCCTGACTGAGCACGTGTGTGGGTCATTTGCTTTTCAAAAGCAAGGCTTATTTGATACACTGTTGAGAATGGGCCCTGCACGCCTCATACACTTTGGTTCTCCCATGTATCTTCTTCTCATTTGTCATTCACCACCATCTTCTCCGTCTCTCCCTTGTATTCCTTCACCTATGTTTTTTGTTGCCCCTGGGTTATTCTCTCCTTTCACATGTATTATTTTGCTGAGACAAACTTAAATACTCAAGTGACTGTCTTGTTGCACACTTAATGACTGGCTAACACAGCATTTTTTTTCTTGTCTTGGCCTTGTTGAATTGAAGACACTGAACAACACGCTGGATTCTGGCATTCACACTGCTGAAGGCTAAAACATGGCTGGTAGTGTGAAAGGATTAAATGTTCACAGATGATCTAAACTAGTCCAGTAATAACAAACATAAAACTATGTACCACTAATTACGCTCTTGCTGAAGATCACATACTACCAATAACCAATCAGAGCTGACGTCACAGCAATCTTATCCTGGTTGCCTGCCCTCATTTTAGCTCTGATTTGTAACACACTGGATTGCACAAAATCCCTCAGACATTACAAGTCTTGACATCAATGACATATTGAAAGCTTGCATGATAATCTTTGATTGTGTTTGTGATGTCCCATCTCCGCCTAAACAACCAGTTTGAGAACATTCATTACTGATGGTCTAAATCTCTGAGAAATGCATTGTTTGGTGCTGATTAGTATGTTGAAAAAAATGTGGGATGCTAGATGCAGCCATTGCTGGTCTTTAAGATTATTACAGCTGCCCCTAGTCCCTAACTAGCAACTTTATTCACAGTTGACCTTTTAGGTTAGTACGAAATATTGAGGGTGATGCTAGAGAAAAGAGGTCCATAGAGGAAAGCTCATGCAGTTGACAAAATCGAAAGGCTTATCCACTCATGACCAGTGTATAAGTATCATTTCAAAATTACAATCCTCATAGAAGTTGAATGTGTCTCTGGATGTTGGTGTTAAGGAGAGGTCACAGATGACATGGGGATTCATCTTCCAAGAAGCAAGAATATAAGCAAATATAGTGGAAACTGGGCCATCATTAGTGTTGTCATTGACCCAAGGATTAATCAAGGGGAATGTTTGGACTTAAAGGCAGAATGAGTGGAATATGTTGGTTTGTAAACACAACATTCAAAGTTGGCCCCTCCTCCCCAACTCAATGAGGGTTACACCAATATTGCACCAGACAGGCAAAGCGACACCACTACTTGGTGCGTTTTGGGCGTTTTGCCACCGGATGAAACCGAACCCTAGATTCACTCTTGTTTTGGA
This sequence comes from Echiichthys vipera, assembly GCF_963691815.1. Classification (NCBI taxonomy): domain Eukaryota; kingdom Metazoa; phylum Chordata; class Actinopteri; order Perciformes; family Trachinidae; genus Echiichthys; species Echiichthys vipera. Next base: position 17,754,992 of record NC_139847.1, read on the forward strand.
ATAAGCTTTTGTCTGCTTGCTGTTTTGCCTTGGCCATTTCCGTAGCCTCCTCTTAGATATGTGTTTCCAATCTGGCACCTGGTCACTCTGTTGTTATAGAGGCTGATACCCAGCGATGTCACCACCACACACCTCTGATGATTTAGAGGGATTAATAATTATAGTACAGTCTTGAAGTCTAGAAAAATACTAGTTATTGTTATGTAGTTATTGTTAGTGTGCCTCTTAATCATTAGGATTTTTCCTCTCGGGGGTATGCTTAATTCCATGTGTAATTGACTTTTAATTGACAACAGAACGATTGATCTGGACCAAAGTATTTTATGGATATGTTGACATTGCATTTCATTGCCCCCTCTTTTTGTTGGGTCAAACATATAAAATAATCATGTTTGTTATGGTTGTCATGATATGGACTGGGAACAAGCTAATCAGCAAAAAAAATAATAAAGAAATGCAAAAGCCACATTGCAGATAGTAACTGGCCTAAATGTTATCTGGTGCAGCATGCTGCTTGCTGTATTTCCTGCCTCATCTTTGTTCTACATGCTGTATGATCCAGTGTAAAAAGCAGAACACAAGGCTGCATCTTCTGTAGAAATAAGCAGCATGGATATACAATTTAAATAGCTCGAAATACATGATATAAAAATAAATCTTCTCCCTCCTCCCGCTGCCTTTTTTCTCTTTCACCCTTCTCTTTTGCTAACACCTTAAGCCAGGAGAGCTCACGCCTTATTAGCTGCCAGTTTTAGCGTTATCATGGCTAATTACCAGGACTAATCTTTGCTAATGATGACATTATGAGTTGTACAGTACATGTAGCAGCATGGCCAAAGAAGGAGATAACCAAAGGAGGCTTAAATTCAGGAATAACCCAGCATATATTTTTTCTTGTGGTTCATCCTGTGCCTGTGCGTAGGTGTGGTATTTGACAGAGAGGACGAGAGCGAGGATGTGGTAGAGAGGGAGTATGTGCATGCATGTGAAAAAATAGGTAAGATTGGAGGGGGTTTGAAAGAGATATGGTGACAGACAATGAGGAATGACAGCAGCAGTCTGGTGGGATTAGATAGTCAAAAACCAAATACATTGAACCGCAGTGCACAAGACGAGCCTTTCAGTGGTGCAAATATGAAAACAGGCCAATGCAAATGGTGACTTAAAACACAGATAATGACTCAGCTTTGATTCATGGACCAAGCAGACATTAACAGGTATTTTAAAGCAGGGAATACATTTTTAAGCAGCAAGAAAGAGGAAATAATCATACATTTTCCCATGAAAGGAGATGTTTAAAATCCCTCAATGTAAAGCATAAAGTATGAAGCTGCTCCATAGATGATGGATTGAAAGGATGTTCTAGATGACACAGAGTATCCAGGGGATTGTTCTGAGTATATGGGTACATTTTCTTAATCTAAAACTGAATCTGTTTGAAATAGGTTTCAAATATCTGCAAGTTGATTTTTATAATCTGCCAAAAATAATATATATATCTATGGCTTTGTGGAAGGTAGGAAATCCATATAAGACCGTATGGTATTAATTTAAGAGGGTGTGTAATAATATCAGTTCAAAGTTTGTAGTTATCGGGGAAAAGCATGCATAAGCCATTGATATGACACCAAAGCAAGAGTGTTAAACTCTAATGACAATGAGCAAGAAGCTTTTCTTTGTCTTTACTTGGACAGTTCATGTCTTCTACCAGGATAGAACGTGAGACTTAACAATAACAGAACAATCTCCTTAACCTTGTAGCTAGCCCAGCACTAGAAAACACAGATATAGAAAAAAAATGTCCCTACATTCCGATTACCTGTCAGGGAGCATGTTTGGGTGTGTGAGAGAGTGTGAAGAGCACTAGAATCGGGAGAGAAAACACACAAACAAATGCAAAGGCCTCTGCTGCTTCACACTTTTACCTTGAGGACGGCCTCTCAAAACAGTCTACAGAGTGTTCAACAAATAGAAGGAGAACCGACGCTAAAGACAATTCACTTTGCCTTTAGCACTTAATCCATTATAAATGCATATTGTGAGGTATGGACACACACTTTGAGCTGAAACAATTGAGGCACATTTCATCAAAGTCTCAAAGTTTGCATTGAGGCTGACATTGAGTATACCCTGAAGCTTGTTATGGTTTTTTTTTGTTTGTTTTTTATTGTGTACATATAAAGGCATCTCTGAGCTGTAGCTTTTGTTCAAAAACAAATAGTTAGTTTTATGGATTTGACCAAGAGTTAGAAGTTTATACAGAGGTGAAGAGACACACGTCAGAAGTCAACAGAGGCATGTCCTGGGTAAGCCAGTGACACAAAGTTGTTCATCAGTGTTTGGAAATGTTCAAAGTGTTAAGGATTCCCTTATCAAATCATGGAGCAGCAGTAAACAGCGCACTCATATGCCTCCATTTCTTGGTTAGGGGATCATTGGTCAGGGATAGAAGAACAGCATCTGTAGCAGCACTTTGGATCAATGTTGGTTTCACACTGCTGTTAAACTGAGAGTCATGTGTTTCATTCATGTCTTGATTAATTTCCCCATGCTGACAAGATGTCCCAGCAGCAGCTATAACTGACACTTGAAATTAATTTGAGCAATTAGGATGCATCTGTGAGATCTCAGGATTATGAAGGGATGTTATTCTCAGTTGCAGCTGTATTTTGTTTTAAGGCTATAAAAACACATTTTATAACATAAAATAATAATATATTTCTAGATGTCATATTTAAGTCCACAGACATATCTAACATTATTTTATACAGCTCCGCCAAGGCCAAAAGTCCAGTCTAATATGATATGCACATCTGCATGTGTAACCACTAGATATTTGTGGATATATTTCCCAAATTATTAGAATGATGCCAAAATCTGGTTGTGCTGAGCTGAAACAGAATCATCTCAGCTGTGCATGCATTATGTAGTTCTCAATTGGAAACATTTATCATACATTTGTAGAAAGATGCTCAGACTGAAATAACATTTGGAAGACATAACATTGAGTCAAATATAAATTTACATGTAAAAAAAGAACAACATATTACCCAAACCAGTATGGTGTAGTTACACACATAACCAAATACGTCCTGAATACTAGCGAAAAGCATTTGCAGATTTAAAAGTTACACAAGTTACAAGTTAGAACCTCCACATTAAAAAGTATTCATGCGTGCATCAAATACATGGTCATATAGGAGCTAATGACCGCACAAATTAAAAACATAAATCCATAATGACAAAAGCTACCAGCATATCTGCACAGGCTCATTCACAACTCATGACTTGCAGGTGACTGAACAACAAAGAAATGCTAAAAGTAGTAATGTCTTAATGATGAAGTTCTCCAACTCTGTCCCTCACTACTCAGCGTGTCCACTGATATAAGCAACAATGCAATTAATCTACAAACAAACCAAGCACAGCAAGTACTATGACCTCTATATCATCAACCACTGGACAGCGAGGAGTTGAATACTCACACTCACAGGGTACCCCATCGTGACTCTCAAATATTAACCAGAAGAACCAGCAGTCAAGACCATTAATAAGACCACTAATGCACTTATGTTGCGACCACTATTACACACATGTTGCGACCACTATTACACACATGTTGCATAATGCATGATTTGAAGGTGACACTGTGTAACACTAATACTGTAAATACACAGAGACGCCTATGAATGTGTAGCCCCACCTAGTGGAAAAAGTCAAATCATACAACTGGTCCACTAGATCCACCCCAAAATTGAATGGGTTCTTCCTCGACCCATGATACATTTGCCACCAAATCTCCCAAAAATTGAGCCGATAGTGTTTCCATAATCCTGCTGACAGACTGACACACGTGGCAACTGAAAACATAACCTCCTTAGAGGAGGCAATTAACCACTTGCTTTCCTCTCTGCTCTCCAGGTTGTGTACAAGAACAATGACTTTAAGCTGGAGCTGTCACGGCTGGCCATCGAGCGTGACCCTAAAATCACCCTGAATGGCGACTTGGTGTTCCGCTGCGAGGACGTGGCAGCCCTTGACCCTGTCACCTTTGAGACCCCTGAGTCCTTCATCTCCCTGCCCAAGTGGAACACCAAGAAGACAGGATCCATCTCCTTCGACTTCCGCACTACAGAGCCCAGCGGGCTGCTGCTGTTCAGCCACGGTCGTCCTCAGGGTCCCAAAGAGCAGAAGCCCGGTAGGGAGCTGAAGACTGATTACTTTGCCATGGAGCTGCTGGAGGGGTATTTGTACCTGCTGATCGATATGGGCTCTGGAAAAACAAAGCTGAAGGCCAGCAACAAGAAGGTTAATGATGGGGAATGGTGCCATGTGGATTTCCAGAGGGAAGGGAGGAAAGGTGAGGGAGGTTATTGTGTTGAAACTGACAACTGATCTATAATTTGATGGCTGTTTATGCATATTCATCATCCACATTTTATTTCCAGTCAGGTACTTATTTTCACATCACATATTTGTTCTACTAATTTACCTCACATTTACCTGTAAACCAATCAACATATTGACAACTAACCACAGTAGGTGTCTGAATTCTTCTTTTTTTTTAAAGTAACATTTAGATATTTATATCACCAGAGTTGATACTTGCACCATCAAGAAAAAAATTGTAATTTTAACTGTCATTGGTAGAATCCTTAATGGTGATTTAAAAAATCACCCAATTCACAGTCATCTTGTCAGTGCTGTCTATGTTAACAATGTGTCAACTAAAAATATCCTTTGTGTCATTTTCCTGGATGTGCATTCGTGAAAGTGCATTCAAACCAGAAAGAAATGGCTCTAAAAAACTCACAGTCCTCACTGACATGCACCTTATGTGCAGATTTACAACTGAGCCTGGATATCTTCTGCTAGCTCCACACTATTTTTCAAAACCACAAATGTGCACTTAGACTAAACATGTAATCAATATTTTCATTGTTTTGATCAGATCTGTCACAAAAACTGAAATGGTTACACATACTGCAGTATTAATAACACATGTCGTGGAATTTGTTTTTTATTTTTTCAGGCAGGCTACCTCTGCCTGCATGAGGGCACAAACGGGGGCATCTGCACGCTTGAGTGTCTGGTGTCTGATAAATGATCTGTAGGTGGGCAAGCACCTAGGACATTATATCTCCCCCTAATGGTGTCTTATAATGAGGAACGGTGTGAATGAGTGTGTGAGAGTGTGTGTGTGCTTGCATGCATGTGATCACACTGCTGCTCCTGCTGTAATTGGCTTTTAATAGAAAATTAAGACGGAGTCGTTAATCACAGAAAGATAGAGGGCCTTTTCTTTCACCCACTCCCTGCTGCATTCTGCTTCCCTTCTCCTCCATTTAGCCTATTACAGACACATTAGACACACACACACACACACACACACATGCAAACACACATTCACTCTACTGTCATCTACTCTCCCCATCTCCTGTATGTCCCTCTAACTGTGCCCTTTGTCCATAAATTAGCCTCTTTTTGCCCCTCCCACCCAACCATTGACCCACTAACTTGACCTCCCAACCACTCATCCACCAATCCTGATTACATACTTCTTCAGTATTTAGCTTGTGACTTTGTGTTTACATAGCTAGAGGCATCCATTTGCCAGTGTATTATAAATATTTTATTATCTATTTGTTCTTGTTTCTGTCTTTTAGGATCCATCTCAGTCAACAGCCGCAGCATGCCCTTCAGCTCCCCAGAGGGCAGTGAAATCCTGGACCTGGACAGCGATATGTACCTAGGTGGGCTGCCCGAGTCTAAGTCAGACCTCATCCTGCCACCAGAGGTTTGGACGGCGCTTCTTAACTATGGCTACGTAGGCTGCGTGCGCGACCTCTTCATTGACGGCAAGAGCCGTGATGTCCGACGTCTGGCTGAGATCCAGAGCGCATTTGGCGTCAGCAGTTTTTGTACCCGTGAACTGCAGAAGAGATGCAGCAGTGCCCCCTGTGGCAACGCAGGTCTGTGTAAAGAGGGCTGGAACCGCTACATATGTGACTGCATCGGCAGCGGCTACCTGGGTACCAACTGTGAGATAGGTAAGGAGGGTGATGTTGAAGGGAATGGGTGTCTTTGTTGGTGAAGAGACTTAAAGATCTAGAATTCATCAAGTTCTGAACAGCTATGCATGCATCTAGTTTGCAATATTAGACAAATCTGAAAAGAGATGCCATTGTATCATCCCAAGACATACAGATTGACACATTCTTACAGTGACTTTTATAATCAAGGCATCATATGCTAGAGATTGTTAAACATGAACCAGCGGTAACTTGCTGAATTGTTAATGTTGTATAATGTTTACAGTGCAATTCTGTAACTCTCCAATAAAGCAGAGCCAAAAAACAAGTGTAGAAAGGGGTATTTGGATAAGGTGCTGCCTTGTAATTCACACAACCAAGCAGCTGCTTTATAGTAAGAGTAAAAGCTCCACAGGGAGAACCCGAGGCTGGGTGGCATTACGGCCAGCTCGCTGGGAGGGGGGAAATGGAGGCTGAAGCAATGAAAGAACAGCAGCAGTCTGACAGAGCAGCCAGGCCCACTGTTGCCATCTGTGTCAGCCACGCAAACCCAGGTGGCGTATACGCCACAGCGAGGGGTGGTGAGCTAGTCAAATAGCACCACGTACGTCTGATTCATTCCAATTAGCTGCAGGCGCCTCTCTTCATGGTTTGTCTTTGCACGTCCATGGAGGTGAGTGAGCCATGACAGTATGGGATTTTGAGGGACAAGGAGGGTAATGAGGGAAGGAGAGAATGGATTCAAATCAGGACAGTGGAGGTAGAGGATGAAATGTCTTCATTTTGAAGGGTGATATTTTAACAGTTTTGTCTTTGTGTGCTCATATGACAGATGTGGTTTCAGTGAAGCTCTTTTGCCATCTAGTGGAGGTTTGTGTTACTGCAGGGCAGTAGCACGGGGCCTTTTTCTAATAACCAGCAGCATATTTCTCTGTGTCAATAAACTGATTGCATAGATTAACCAACTTTAAGGATAATCAATAGTATTGACTAATACCCACCCTAAGCCATATACAATTAAAAACATAGATGGTGTTTTAAGCTGTCGCTAGGATGATAATGACTGTGTTAGTGATTGTTTTGATTGATTGATAAAATAATTATGCATTGGAATTATATTGCATTTTATGTAAGTGATATCGCTAAGAGGGGTCTCCAGTGAGTGTGAATCCATGCACTACACTTTTTAAACATCACTGCTTTTACCAGTCTACCCACAGCTGGGATTTTTCTGCATCTTTTCACATCATTTTCTTAAACCTAAACGTTTCATTTACCCTGACAGTGACACATGTCATACTATGGTGATGCATATCGACCCGCACTGCAAAATAAGAGCTGTACTCAAGGACCTGTCACTCTTCACAGCAGTCTATTTATGGCATGGCTGATTTCTAGAGAGAGTAACCCCGGCTGTGCCTATCATGAATAATTTTTGTTACTTTTCTAAGCTTGAGGACAGTCTGATATTGGATTCATTGTGAATATTTCTTGTGGTTTTTGTATATATACGCTTTAATAGATGTTTTCATTTTGTTCAGTGGGCCGTAGATTTTTGTCATCTGATGATAATGTAATAAGGGTGTAAGAAGTCCTGAGAATATTCTGCACACTACAAACATCAGCTGGACACAAATAAAGACACACTAATGTTAGGGTGTAGTTTACATGCTGTCATCCAGATGATAGGTAGGTGATTGGTATTATATCTTGATCAAACTGATAGGTTTTCAGTTTTCAGACAGAAATTGTTTAGAATATCATTCTAGCTGAATGTTTCCTTAATCTTATGTTGTAGATATGGCATCTAAACACACCTTTTTTGACAAATAGGGGATTTTGTATGTGTCTGGTTAGATTTTACATGGTTAAAGTCAGAGACAGAAAGAAAGTTGAGGTAAACAGTCAGATCATGACAAATAACAAATATTGAAAATCCACGTGTTTAAATCTCGTTTAAACTATGGCTCCATTTGAGACGGATGCCGATACCGATTTTAGAGAGGAAACATCCACGGATTTATGACATGGCAGCTGAAATAGTGGATTTTTGAGCTGGAATAAAAATAGACATTTGCACTGATTTTGCACTTTTACAGCTCTGAAAAAGGTATTCAGAAGGCTAAACACATACATTTATGAAAGTATATTTAACATATAATACATTATTTATCCAATGTATTATATATCCTCAGTCAATTATAAATTAATACTGCAGAAATAAATAAATATATAAAAATAAATAGTTAAATAAACATCCTGTTCAGTATCATTCAGTTTCTTACCATTCAAATAAAGAATAAATACAAATAAAATAAATTGCGTAATAGTACAGCATGTTTCTGCATTAAATGTTCTGTAAAAAGGTTATTCATAGGGCATATCAGAAAACATATATGTCGATAGATACCAATATGCCTGTGATCATATTGATAATATTGGCTGATAACAGCCTGGCTTTTGTTTTGACTAAATGTGTATTGTTTTAGGATTTAAGTACTGCATCATATGATTGATTTGAGAATTTGAAAGATGCTTGAACTTGGCTGTCAACACTGTTCTGTCCTATTCAGGTGACCTCCATGCCTATGCCCTGGGTCCTGAGTCTTTACTTCTCTGTCAGCATCCTCTCCAATGTAATGTGTTACCCACTTGTCCCTGTCCCTTTTCTGTCCTCTGCCTCACCCCCATGCAGAGGCGACAGTGCTGAGTTATGATGGCAGCATGTACCTGAAGATCATCATGCCGGTCACCATGCACACAGAGGCAGAGGATGTGGCGCTGCGCTTCATGTCTCAGCGGGCTTACGGCCTGCTCATGGCCACCACCTCCAAGGAGTCAGCAGACACCCTGCGCTTAGAGCTGGATGGAGGCCGCGTCAAGCTCACAGTGAACCTTGGTAGGCCACCGTAATGTCCATGCTAACCTTTCCCTTACCATCCCTTGTCTCCTCATCTTCACTCTGCATTTTAGCATTGTATACTGCTGAACTTAGAAGAATGGTTTGACATTTTAAGCTTTGCAACATTATATTTTCCATTGTCAGATAATTGGGTGGGGAAAAGCTTCTAAATGTGTCCCTCAGTTACATCACACTTGTCTTGTATAATAGAACAAGCTTCATTTAATGACAAGTACAACAGTGAGATAATAAGCTAGATCATGCCCATCACTGCCTATTGGTGTAAATAAGAAATATCAACAGGGTGCAAAGGCTATTTGTTTTAAAAAAAAAACTGAGGGGCAAATCCAGAAACTTCTCCTCCACAAACTGCTAAATTGCTTGCTGCAGGAATATGAGAGACTGAAAGTAAAATGTTAATGTATCCGCCCATTTGCCCTTTGTGGGGAGCCACCCTGCAGTCACTTGGGTTCCATATTATTCGACCCCTGGTCCCACCGCATCCCCTATTCATTCACCCACTCCCTTTTGTTTCCTGTGAAGTCTCATAGCCTCTCCTCCTGTTTAAAAGATCCATCTCTAACAGTATCCCTGGCCCAATCCTGAGCCTTACCCCACTAAGCTGTCTCTAGAAGCTTCAAGGTGGCCTTGCTCCTGTGTCGCTCCTCCTCATGGTTCTGCTCTATTCCCATTTTTGTTGAGTTAGCTGAGGGGCTGGTTGGCTCCACTTCTGCCGAGCAGCAGTGCTAAGAGGAGACATGAATCCTTATAAGTAATTACAGATGAGTTTAAAGACGAGGGGGCTGTAAAGAGATCTGTAAGGCAATGTAAGTGGGGAGAAGGTCAGTGACACTGTAGAGTTAGTAAGGATGGTCTCAGAGAAGCGGCAAAAGCATTCCCTCTAATAACTGGCTAAAGAAAGCAGATCTATTAATTGATATAATGCTTATTGTAATGAATATTAGTTCTCTGGGGAAGATGGGTATGACCTTCCAGCTTAAGGATACCTTAGGTGTGTCCTGATCCTTTAAAGGATTCTCAGCGATGAACCAGGATGAGCTTGCACCCTGGAACATGGGAGTTTTAGCCACCATAGAGACAGGAAACGGGGGCGGAGGTGGCCACTCCTCTCTCTTTTTTCCCTTTCTCTCACTTCTTTCTCTCTTTCTTCCTCTCGCATTTTCTGTCATTCATAACCACCCCCTCCCCCATCTGGCTCAGACTCAGAAGATGGAACTTTTCATCCCTTCAATGGCCTGTATGTCTGCGGCCCTTGTATCAAACAGTCAGAGAGACCGGCACACAGCTGTAGTTGTCTGATTGCACACACATTAGTACTTACTGTCCACAGGGTCCGCATTCCCCAGACCACACTTGTGACTAATATTGTAACAGAAAAGCCCTCCAAATTTGTATACCCATTTCCCACAGAGAAATTGGACCCACATTTCTCAGTTTACTCTGTTTAAAGTGGGACTTAAATGATACATCAAAAAGTCAAACAGTTGGCTGACTCTCTCAGGATTTTCTTAACTTGTTTGCAGTGAACTAATTAGCGAAAATCCAGTGAAGCACAGCAGCAGGGAATCCTCAATAACAGGCGTTAATCCTAGTTAACATAATGCAAGTTCTGATAATTAATCACTAGGAAAGGCTATTGGAGAGAGATAGCCCTAATGATATTTATTAAAGATAGATAATAATGCTAACCTGCTCAGTGTGTCCGCCGAAATCTATAACACTGTCAGATGACAACTTGCTCAGTCTAGCTTAACAATGTCAGACTGTTTATTGATCATCAATAAAAAGTTAAAAAATAAAAAACATTTTTTTTTTACATTCTGTAGGGACAACTTTTGCCTTTTTCTTAAAGATACCACAGATGTGGCTTCTTACAGAATGCATCACTGCTTACCAAACACATGTGTATCTCAATGGAACTGTATTTGTGTTACCCCCACTGCTCTACAGTGTGTTGCTGGTCCCTGGCTGTTTGTGTCCACTATTCTGTAGCGGTTGACAGCTCGAGACCACAACCCAACCACTCTGCCACATGCACATGCAGTTTACAGCCACTAGATGGGGCTGAATAGAAATTAATTTACATCTATGTAATTGGATTGGGCATAATTATTTAATTCCTGTAAAGGAAGTCTCTATTTACCAAGTCCCTTCCCGAGGGGACGTCAAAGGTCATGGTGCATGGAGCAGATGTTCACAGACACACTATGCCTTTTCTTCCAATTGAAGAATAAAGCTTTATAACCAACACTCAACCACTTGTGCAACACAGCTTTTAAAATGATAACACTTTTCACTGTGCTCTAGGTTGTATCAATTGAGCACACAATACAGAAAAGGGTCTTATTTCTTGTGGTTTGTGTGCACCAGGCGTGAGGTGGCTGGGATGTGCAGATCACCCTTTCTTGTCATTTACACTGTTGGGTTTCTCATGTCCAAAGAGCTGCAGAAGGCAAGTGAATCTCAAATTGCTAGTAAAGGAGGCAGTTTAGGTGCAAGACATTATATCTGCTTTAGTGAGCACACAAAAGATGCAGAAAAAAAACAAAACAGTATGCAGTGTGAGTGTTATGGCGTCACAGTGACAAGAAAGCAACCATCTGAAGTTATTTAGGACATCTAACTCTGGCTAAAACGTTTTGTGCGGTTTAAAGGATTAGGCCCTATCTAACTTATTTATTCAAGTTAATCATAAATTTATGATGTGTAAAGAATTGCATGTTTTATATGGTGTTAAAAACAACAGACTTTTCACATAAATGATTGTAAAAGATGGAAAAAGCCTGAATGTTTTTGCCAGATGGTACATTAAATCTTGTAAATCTAGTACTACAGAACTACACTAAACCCAGGTAGAACCTTATAATTCCTAGTATTCAATTAGCATGTTTATTATCCGAACAATTGAGCACTTAGCATAGTTTGTTTTTATGTGGCATCACTTCGTTGACCTTGCATCATAGACCCTATGATGTAAGTCTTGCCTTCTGCTGTGCTTTGGGGGTGTTGGGTGGAAGGAGGGATGGATGATGGGATTGACAGAGGAATAGGGTGATCCTGACTCAGAGCCTGTCCCCGGATGGTGGCCCCAGAGCAATGCTTGGTTATCTGCAGAATGTACCTTGAAGGATGTAAACTGTCTTTTTTTCTCTTTTATCCTCTTTCTGTCCCTTTCTTTCTCTTTTTTCTTTTATTTGATCTCACCATTTCGCTCTTTCTCCCGCCAGATTGTATCAGGATAGACTGTAGTCTCAGTAAGTGGTTCCATCCGTTTTTCTGACTAAAATGTACTGTATGTGTCTATCTCATCTTGATTCTGTACAGCGGCCCTTTTCTGCTTTCTCTTGACCTCATGATGACTGACAACTTTGAATCTGTTGATTTTTTTCCCATTACACATAATTTTCTAGCATTGCCATCAATCTTTTGTGTTTGTCTTACCGTCTCATTTGTATCGCCCCTGTCCCTTTTCAAAAACTTTATTTAAGTCATATTTTTCTTCTTTTCATAAGTTCTGTCACTTCGTTTTTTCTGTCACAGATTTAATTTTCACATGCATAATTATTAGGATTTTTCATCCTGCAATCCTCCTCACTCACCTCCCGCACTCTGCTATGAAATAATTTCATTGCTTCTCCCCTGCTTATTACCCATTCTATTCATTTTCCTGTCAACCTTCTCCAAAAATGTATTCAGAAAAGGGCAACTTGACAAACCCCTGTTGGATGTTCCTATTTTTCTATTATGCAGCACTGAGTCTCAGCTCCACTCGGCTGCACACACAGGTGTTGCTTGTTTTCTATGTGGGACAAGCTTTAGTTCTGGCCCCTAGAAAGCTAATTGCATATCCACTGAGAGTCGGCACCACCTGGTGCATGCTTGTTTTTGGAGCAAGCTAATGTGTTTCTACCCCATGCTGACAGAATGATAGCAAACAGTTATTTCTGTCATGGCCCCTCACAATTGAACAACTAGCTCACAGGTAAGTGCTGCCAGCCACAGTGACAAAATGGAGAAAACCTGATGTTTGCCATAATGTTTATGTCTGTGTGTATGTTTATTCCCATGATGTCATTGAGAGGGTGGAGCAATTGAGGCTTGACTTTGCTTGACCCCAACTGAGGAGGTAGCACCAGACAGCTATTTTCATTTGCTTTTCTACCTTGAAAAAATTGTTTGGCTGTGTATTTATTGATTAACTGGAGGATCGGGTATGTATTTGTATACATTAAGAATGGGCAGTGTTTAGTGCTGATGGTTAAGGGATTAATGTTCATCATTGGAAGGTGCTTCCGCAGAGTCACTGTGTTGGTATGTGAACCACACTTGTCCTATTCTTCTGCTGTATGTGTGTCACGTCTCTGCACTCAAATGCACTTAAACACTGTTTATGTCAGACTTTATGGAGTGCAATCCAAAAACTTCAAAAGCCTCTGCCAGGCACTGAAGTGGTCTTAGCGTATGACGAATTTCCCCACTTAGTATGTGTGGAGCCACTGGCATGACATACATTCAAATAATGCTTAGAGGATGTTGGTACCCCTGGTTGACCACTAGATGTCATTCCAACACTGGCAATATACAGGTAGTGTGATCTCCCTGCAGTAGGGAGGGGATAGCGACTGAAGCTGTTTTTTCTATTCACCCCACCGCACAACTCTCAGTCATTTCTCTGGAACTGAGCTGGATTCTGCTTTATTGTGAACGATCTTATACTATGGCCGCGTCATATTTTAATGTGACAAATGTTGCAGTTAGAGAATGCCTGGATAATACAGATAATACATTCTTCCTTCATTACATTGTAGTGTAAATACTGCTTTGGTAATTGATTTCCTTCTAATTCTGCTGTTGTGTTTAAATATTCATGCAATATTTACAGCAATAGTCTACCACATCTATTGGAAGACTTCAGTGGTTTTGCAAGTAATATTTTATTTAACCTTATATTCTTTGGTTGGCTTACCACCCCTGTATAGCAGTGCCCTGCTTCATGGCCACTCAGCCACACACCACATTGTATAAAGGATCCCAAAATATCAGTGTGTGAGTGCATAAAGGAGGGAGAGAGACTGTGTATGGGAATGAGTGAGCAAGAGATCAAGCAAAAGAGACATGGAGCAAACTAGGGTAGAGCTAGGGCCAATTTATTCAATGCCATGACATCTTGCAGTCGATTCCTCCTCCAGAGACCTACAGTGACTAAATACTGGAGTTTGAGTAAGAGCGAGGAAGCCAGATGACCAAAGTCTCTCTTCCAATGGTCCATGCAGATAGATTATCTTGCAGGGTAAGTAACACTATTAATGTGTCACTTAATATATGTAAATGTATATTCTGATTGCACATGGACTGAAAAGGCGAGTGAGTGATGGATATTGAATACTGTATATTACTGATCTCTACAATAGAGGACAAAACAAAATACAATGTCCGGAGCTACTGCCTTTGAGCAGACATGGCTATCGACATGCACTAATAAGACCGAGCCATTCTCAGTAAACCAAACTGTGTTTCATCAACTGTTTTAGGTCCCTGGTTGTTTCACTTTAGAAAATGCAGTGACCCCCCCCCCCCCCCGTAACTTCAATACCTCATATATGAATAACTTACAAATGCACACCAAAAGAACAATGGAATAGGTGGGACTTAAAACATCCATCAGAAGAAGAGGGGGTACATTAAATTTAGTTGTACTTTGTGACCCAGCCAATTCTACTGGATTGTGTCCATACAGATCCTCTGTCCATTGTGACATTAAGAATGCTACTGTGCTATTTCTAAATCTACAGTAGTTCAACCTAGTATTGACCTGCTATATGATCTTTGTTTTTCCAGCCTTGTGTTTTTATTGCACTACATTGTGACCCTGCTCTCCCACCTTAATGTGTCTGGAGCAGAGCTGTAGCCTCCAGCCCAGGTCAGGTCAGGGTGTCAGGCTGATGATATCTGTTTGGAAGGTGGCCTTTCAGCGACCAGCAACACCTTCTCTTAGTGCTGGACGAGATAAGATTTGGCATGACATATAGTGAGTATGTGGGGGTGCAAGCCCGCCGTCTGCTAATGTCATACTCTTTGGCCTATCCACCTGCAAGCTCTCACTCCAGACCACACACTGTGCTTGTGTGTATGGAAGAGATGAAAAGGAACTTCAGTAGGTAAGGCATATGAAAGCAAAAAGAAAATGTGTACAGTGCTGTGAAACAGTACGGATTTCTTCTGTTCTTGCTTTTTTGTCACACTTACGTGCTTCAGATCATCAAACACATTTAATATCAGGCAAAGATAACCTGAGTAAATACAAAATGCAGTTTTTAAATGATGATTTCATTTATTAAGGGAAAACGCACAAACCATTGTGGCCCTATGTGAAAAAGGAATAGACCCCTAAACCTAATAATTGGTTGTGCCACCCTTGGTGGCAACAACTGCAATCATGCATTTGTGATAACTGGCAATGAGTCTTTCACATTGATGTTTAGGAATTTTGGCATGTGTGGCAGAATTGTTTAAATTCAGTCAGACTGGAGGGTTTTCAACATGAACTGCCTGTTTTAGGTCATGTCACAGTATCTCAATCAGATTTATGTCAGGACTTTGACTAAGCTACTTTTTTTTTTACCCCTTCAGAGGTGGTGTGCTTTGGATCATTGTCCTGCTGCATAACCCAAGTGCACATGAGCCTAAGATCCAAACTGATGGCCGGACATTCTCCTTCAGGATTTTCTGGTAGAGATCAGAATTCATGGTTCCATCAATTTACGGCAAGTGGTCCAGGTCCTGAAGCAGCAAAGCAGCCCCAGACCATCACAATACCATCACCGTGTTTGACTATATCTGCCCATTCCTCTATTGTTAGAGGGTCAATAAGCAATCAGTGCCGAGTGCTGTTTTTTTACAAGCAGTTCTCAGAACTCTGAATAAAGATTCATTAAAGTGTCATAGATGAAAGTCAGCTTGCTCTTAAATAAAAATAAAAACCTCGAATGGTATTTTCATATTAAATATGCCTTCCTCATGTCTTATCACGGGGCATTCCCCAAATACTTGCCAGTGATTTGCATCATAGCTCCCACTCAATCTCCAGGCCTTTGAGTCCTCGCCTGATAAGTGTGTTTTCTGCTTTGGGATAATAAAAAATCTAATTTGACACTTCCATCCAAAATCTCTCCATGTAAGCAAGATGGTACACTTTCATTGGAAGTTGCAACAGCTATAACATTCCTCCTTTGAAATCTCAAAATGACCTTCCTTCTCCTATTTATTTTGAACATAGTCCTTGGAATGAGATATTATTGAGGCCCTTATACAGTCTGGATAAAATACCTCTGTGTGACAAATAGGTTCCTAAGACTTCTTTCAACACTCGGTCATCTACGTATATCTAATGGATATGAAATGTCTTTCATTGCACAGAGTACTTTACATACAAGATGGAAATCTTTGGCAGAAGGATGTTTTGCATATGAACACATTGACTATGGGTGTGAGTTAGCGAGTGAGACTAACCTTGCTCTTTAAACTAAACCTGTGGTATAAAAATAATTGCGAGAAGCAAACCAATGTAGGAAAACCCATTCATTTAGAAGCATGCACAAAGCCCATTGATCTGGATTGAGTAGTAACTAAATGCTCCTGTATATTTTTCGAGTGAGCTACTCTTTATCCTTGAATTGAGCAGTGTTCCAGATGAATGAATTTAGTTCCACATTTTTTGATTTTTTACCATAGACCAGCAATGATAGCACAGTGATGATTAATTGTATCAGGAGATGAGCTCATTTCTATCCAATGCTGCCCCAGTCATGTGAACGCCCACTAGCAGATGTTCATGCACACACATTCATAGATGCATGCATCATTTGACAGATATTGTGGGCAGGTGAATGGTTTATATATAAATGTACAGTGTGTTTCTATCACTCAAGCTGTCACCCTCCTCAGTCTTAACTGCTCCAGGTGTCTTACTCCTCCCCCGTGTGTTTTACACAGTCACGACTCCTAAAATATGGAGCACAGTTCATGTAGCCCTGTTACCATTCCCACTGCAGATACAGTACATGTGTTCACCAACTCCAGGTGTCATGGCTATTTTATATTTAAACGGATGGTTTGTTCAGTGTATTTTGTATTGAAGTTTCTTAACGGACACCCCCTGCTCTTTCTCGCTTGTCTTTAAGCAGATGGCTCGCTTACATTCTCAGTGAATCACAAATATTGAATTCCAAACGCTCACTTAAATCATGAGTCATCCCATCCTATTGCAGCCAAATGCCAAGGATGGATATGCAGTATAGGTACTAGAAGTGCCCCTCAGCACACACAACATCCTACAGTTTGTGAAGTTTGAGCATGTTTCAGAGTTAGACTGTATAAAATGTATTTTGGAGATGCTCGGATTGGGATTTTTTTAAAGACAATTTAATGCTCTGATGGAGGATAGACATTTTTTATTTAATGTTCATTTTATCCTCCAAAACCCAAGGCCAAATGTGATGCAATGAGCCAATGCGAGGAGTATGTTATTAACATAATGCCTTAGATCGGTGTGCCCTCCGGGATGGGTACGTCATTTGATATAAATAGATATATGTCAAAGCAATCATCTAGTTCAGCGATGGACAACAGAAATTAATTGCACATTTCCCAGTCGTTAAGAATTATAAATAACAGTTTTCTGTGTGATACTAGTGCAGTGTAAAGCACCAGATGGGAACATTCAGTATGTAATCACCTTCCTGGCAGTCGCCTTAAAAGTGTGCTGTGACACACAAATCATATTTAGAGAAAAACACACATAAACATCTCCTCCAAGGATGCAACTTTATTTAATTTTCACACATTTTATCACATTTTGTGCTTTGCATGTTTTAATTCGAATGAACCAAATGCCTCTTAAAATGTTAAACAGAAATTAACTAATAAAGAAGTGCTTTGAAGCCCATAGGAACTTCAAAGGAATTAGTAATCAGAAAATGTTCCCAACTAAAGCTTGAATGGAATGTCTGTGTGAGTGTGTCTGTGTGGGAACATAAATGTGTGATTAATTGTATATGTACACAGCTAGTGTTTACATTTGGATGTACTCTGGCCTCTCACTATATATAGTATTAATGTGCTGTTTGACATTTCTATCAACTGAGGCCCGTATATGTCACATAGCCATGGCCAGTTGCTTTGGAAACTCAGGGCAGATACAAGAATATGTAATAGGTAGATACCATATTTATTATGTATGACTGAAAAAAAGGGCTTGGTTCAGAAACATTAAACCCCTTTTGCTCTCTCTTTCCTTGCTACCAACATTTATTATTTTATTATTTAAGCTTAAATGGCATGGCCCAAACCTATGTTTCCAAGTGTTTTTAAATCCAAGATTCAGTTTAATTCAATTCTCACAAATGTTATAGCAAATGCTGAAAAGAAAAAAAAAAAAAAAATATATATATATATATGTTATGTAAACAAAGATATATGGTATACTGTACACATCAAAAAACTGACCATGAAAATAGAACTGAATTGCACATTTAGGATACAATTTCAAAGAGTCCCTACACTTAAAACGGAGCGCAGAGTGTATTAAAAGAGTGTTTTGAAAGAATTACCTACTGGCCCCAGTACTAGCTGCTCCAATCAAGTCGATTATCAAAACATTCCAAAAGGAGGAAGCCCATTGATGATTTATTCAAGCAAAACATGCAAACGTTGTGGTTTGTGGCAGTTTTGGGAAATATCCCAAACAGCTTTCCCTGCAGCACCAAAACATTACGTAGATCTCAGATCTCAGGGGTCAGAGTGTAGGGGGCGAGGGGCGTGTGTTGCCAACTAGACGACTAGCCTGCAACTTGAAGTAAAGAAACAGAATGGTTCGTGTTTGTATCTTTCCCGGCTGCAAAGCAAAAAATGAAAGCTTACAACCCAGAAACTTTTCATAGGCTGCCATTGCAGTACGATGACCGTGCTCTGATAAACCAGTGGCTTATTGTTTTGACTCTGGACACTGAGATGCTGATCGAGATGCTTAGGCAAAGGGATTACCGTTTCTGTCACACACCCAATGTTTACTTGTTTTGCTTGAATATTCCTCAATGGGCTCCTTCCCTTTGGATTGCATTTGATAATCGATTTGAATTGAGCAGCTGGTACTGGGGCCAGTTGGTAGGTCTTTCAAGACACTCTGGGTTCACATAGTACTTTGTTGGTGCTTCGGTTAATGTGTAACGACTCCTCATGCTGCTGCAGAGGTTTGCTGTTATTTGGAGCAGTATTAGTGGTTAAAAAAGACGTTTGAATGCGTCTAACTCGCCGCCCCAAGCTTATTCGTGTTAGCAGAGGCAGGCTGTTAGCGACTCTCCGGAAAATTTACGACAATAGTTCATACTCAAAAAAAATTGTCTTGATGGCTTATTTGATGACCAAATTTGCCTAAAAAGACCCTGGGATGATTTTGACACAGAAGTTTCACTTTAATACTATTATCATTATTAATATTAATATTATTAGTTTTAGTAGTCCTAGTCACTGTTGCTGTCAAAAGCCACTCAGAATGGAGGCAATCATCCAAAACATTTCCCCTGTTGCATATAATTGCACAAATGGAGGTGAACTGCTGATAGATGAACATGTGGAAATAGAATGAGAGAAAGAAAAGAAAGAAATTGGGGGAGCCAAAAGCTATCAGTTACGCTGAACAGATGGAGATGGTCTAACAAGGATGGCGCTGTGCCTTGTGTTTTATTTTATTTTTGTATTTCCTCACTCATCTCTCCCTCCTGCGTCTGCTTTCTATGAACTTGAGACACCTGAGGCAATCTGCTCACTCGACCCAACCGGGTGAAGAGATTGCCTTCCTGCCCTCTTTGTCTAAGAAATGTCCACACCAATGTTCCATTGTCCACTTTTACTCTGGCCACAATTTCAATTATTTTACTTGAAAGAGTGGAAAATGGTGCTCTCCCTGGTCAAGTACTAGGAGCCAGCGTGTTTAAGAAGACAAAGTGGTCTACTGAACAGTTTTTCGAGCATGCTGTGCAGGAGGATGGCAGCCTTGCCTTGCTCAGTGCCTTCTGGGACCAAAGAAGATTGCATCCTCTTCCTTTCAGGGACTGGACTGCTAGCCAAAGACATTAGACACCCCCATAGTAAGGTATCCTACTGATACCAATAGAGTATGTTATTTGAAATTAGTATGAGCACAAACCCACTATTTCTATTGTAGGAAATTAGCAAATATGCTCAATAAAGACTAGGTGCTGGGGGAGCTTGCAATCATTATTAAAACAAATAAAGTTTGTTTTGTATTGAGCATACATTCTTGAGTGCAGAAGTTTAAAACATACTTTTATTCCATCAATAGGAAAAAAAAAGATTTCCCATGTCCACAAGGGGTCCAAGCTCCCTTAATATCCATTTGTCACGGAAATCGTTCAACCCAAAAAACAGTTGTTGAAATTGATCATATCTCATGGAGTGCATAAGAACAGAACCTTTCTGTTATCTGAATGTGGCTGCCTCGCCAGCATAGCCTCAGTCCATGATCAGTCTGCCTCCTTTGAGCACTACGTGGCACAGGTGACAGGTTAGACGTGGACTCATTACAGAGACTCTAATGAGAGAACCGACAGCAGCCTGGGGCTGTCGAAACCTATACTGCCTTGCAGGACTGATGGTTATCCCATGAGACCATACCCTCCTGCCACAGCATGCTGTAAAATGCAGTTCAAATCATAAATCAGCATCCCCCCGGGACCTTTTTCTAAAGAGTGAGGGAGATTGATGTGAGGAGGGTGAGAAAAAAACAAAAACAACGGGAGGAAGAAGGAAAATGATTAGAAGCAGACGATGGAAGGTGAGCATGAAAAGGGAAAGCAAGGAGGGAGGATGCGGATGGCAGTACAAAAGTGAAGAAGGGAGTCGTCTCTGTTTGAAGCTCTGAAGGGAGCTCTAAAATTCTGGAGAGGAAGCGTAAAATGTATGATTCATTCCCGCTTCTCAAAATCAATCTGCTGTCCTCTCAACATCTTTCTGACTCAAAATATGTCTTCCTGCGGTGGCCATCTGCAATTCTAGAAGCTATCAACAGAGGTTATCTTGTCATGGAGGCTAAAGCACCAGCGCACAGTGTGGAAAAAGAAAGTGTGCGGGCCCTGGTAGAAAGCAGTGGAAACAAATGTCTGTGTGCAAGCGAGCGACACTCACACATTTTGGAGGAAAGATGACACTTTCGAGCACACACAGGCTGCCTTAATCTCTGTAATTGGCGCGGGGGGGTCAGAACGGCAGGCGTACATAATCATAGCTGGGGGTCATAATCTGTTCACTGCTCCCCTCCCTCATCCTTATTTCTCCCCTCTCATCCACCCCTTCTTCACCATCCTAACCCCACACACAGTTTCACTCTCTTACTGAAAGTCGGTCACCTCTCGTCTTTTTGGTCCCCGTTTGTGATGCAGCCCCATGTGGGGGATGTCTGGCATGTGAGCGCGTGGGGGTGGGGGGGTAATGGGCTATTTTGCTGACAGCTGAAGACAATGTCCTTAACTGACTGCCAGACCTCCCACTCCCCGATCTCTCCTTTGCACCCACACAAATGTATCCCTCCTTCAAGAAATGCATCTGTTCTCAGAGGCGCAACACTTACACAAGGAACAAGGAGAGATACTTTACCAGAGGCAGGAGTTGATAGATAAATGCTTCATCCACACTACCACATTTTGTTTAAAAATCTTTTGCTAAGTTTACGCCTATTGTCAACACTAGCATACCGAGCCTCTAAAACTGAGACATGCTGAGGCTGTTTTGTTTAAAAACTCTGGGATTGATCTTAAGTCTGGATGGGCGGAAACAGAGTTATATGGAAGAAAGTCGGTCTTATCACGTAGGTAGGCTGACATACCTTTTGTGATTTTATCCTTCCTGTGCTGGTGCTCCTTTCCCTTTGCCATCCAGTAATGGATAATGCTCCTGGTACTGCTCTAATATGTCGCTGTTTATGCTTTGCAACGACTCCTAATCTCTGTTTTCCACCACCCTATACCACCTTATACCGCCTTATACCACCTTGCACCACTTTACATTGCCTTATACCACCTTATACCGCCTTATACCACCTTACAATTTACATTCATTTAGTAGTGTGGATGTAGCCTAAAGGTGGAGAGATGTATATATGAAAAGGAGAGAAGGAAGTGGGGGGAAAGACAGTCAGGAACAAAGAAATGAGGACTGATAAGGAAAAGAGCGATAGTTGCAGGAGGGTCTTGATGTACATGTCTCCTTGCGTTTCTATCAGCTTTATCTACTCATATATTTAACTCCTATCATGGCCTCATTGCTGTTAGCAGATGACTGCAATTTAGATGGCACGGTTTCAGGCACAGCCGCACAAAGACACACACACATACATACACACACAAGCACACCCAGCTTTTCATTAGATCTGCAGCGATAGGCCTGTGCTCCTTTTGAGATTGAAAATATGATATTTTAAGATAGGAGCCGAATGGCATTATCGTCAAAAGAGGTCTTGTCCTGATAACTCTGAAGAACAAAGTAAATCATGTCTCTTGCCATAGAACCCATATTAACTTCTGCAGCCTTATGTAACTGTTGCTGCTGTCTGCCTTTGCTTTTACATAAAAATAACAAGTCCATATGGGTCACTCCATTGAAGAACCCTCAGCCTTCTCATAAACCACATTCCCCAGCAGTAGAAAAGTCATTTCTACCTCCATTCCTGCATATGGCGTGTGTATGTAATAACCATTTGGTAAATGATGCTGCAATTCTGCCTGCAGTGACTGGCTGAGGTAAAAGGGGAGCAAGGATATAAACACACACACACACACACACACACACACATGCCAGAACGCAAGCACGCATGCACGCACACATACAAATACACACACACACACACGCGCACACACACACACACACACACACAATGTATTGTGTAGTATTGTCCTACTGTATTTGGCTCCATTAGAAAAAAAGGTCTAGTATTTACAATCAGTGAACAATCATACAATGCGCATGTGCCAAAAATCAATTTCATGAATTATAATTGTATATGCTGTTCATTGTAAATATATTTACTTAACTTTGTACTTCTTAAGATTGTAATCTATTTAATTGAATTTTAAGTTCCCATTTGTCAAAGAGTGAGATAAAACAATGGTGACTCATCATATGACCCACTAATGAAAGCACTTGTTGCCTTTTTTGCCTTGAGTATTCAAATATATGTGTCTATGGAGACATTCCCTCACTAGATGTAAATAAGCCGCCATGTTAGTAACACTGCTGACAGTGGTTAGTCTGCCGGCCTAGATCGTTACGCTGCGTTCATTTGTAATCAGAAATCGGAAGCCTCAACTTCTGAGTCCGGCTTTTAGTGAGGGCAGAAGTGTAACATATATGGGGACAGACCAGTAGTAGAGAGGGGAATTTTTTTCAATAATGTTTACAAAAAAGCAAAAAATAAATAAATTAATTAATAGTCAACCCACATAGTGACCGTGAACGTGACAAGATGGAGGCTCTGAAAGAACAGGCTCACCTGCAGTTACATCTTACTGCCAAATAGGCCACTAGAAATAAGTCATCTCAATTCTTATATCTATATTTTCCAGTTGTTGTTTGTGCAGTTTACTGGGACTGGTCAATGAATGGACTGGACTAATAGATTATCCATGCCTATTAGTTAATGGCAGCTGCATGTCCTTCAATATCAGTCCTAACTATCTGTGTTAGCAGACAACTGTGGTTGTCAACATAACAGTCATATATAGAGATGTTTTAGTTTAATATTGTATCAGTGAAAACAAGTGGCATTAAGTTGAGCATGCAGGTTAATGGCGCACTGCACAGACAGGCTCAAACTCAACTCGCTCTCTTTTGTTTTCCCATTAGCAGCAGTTGTTGTAAGTACCTGGTACCTGTTGCAAAATTCAATGTCTCTGCTGGAGACGAGAGAGAAAGACATTTTTAAAAGTGCCAACTAACTGCTGATGAAGATTTTAAAGGAAATAAAATGCATTTATCTGCAGCTTTATCGCTCCTCAGGATCGCCAGCTTTTGAATAGCAATAGCTTATGTTGCGACGTAAGAACAAGAATGGCTGTAGTTATTTCCAACATATTTGTGAATTCGGGTGCATTTATGAAACTAAATATAAGGTTATTTTCTACCCTTGGACCTGTGTTTCAACAACGCTACCTTTTACCAGACAACGGCGACACACGCGATAAGAGAATAAACAGAGCAACAAAAACAGTATGACAGTAACATCCATGACACAACAATCACTATTACTAGTTTCTGTGACAAGAGAAACACTTTGATTATGTTTTAAAATACAAAATCGGCCAAAATACACAGAGCTAAAAAAATAATCCAATCCTTAATTTGCTGGGCTAGCGCGCTGAGTTGAGTCGGGCCAGTTCCATTGGGTGGGAAAAATGCACTTGCATTTTAATATAATTACATGTACAATTTGTTAGAGGTCATTCTACTTGTCTATCATAAAGCTGGTAGGAGATAAAATTGCAAGAAATGAGTGTTATCTCGCCTGCATCCATGCAGCATGTAAAGAGAAAGGTCTTTGTAGAAACAAGCTAAGAGGCCACCTCTTTATGAATTATTATCATAGCCTGCTGGTTTACAGGCAGGAATGTTACCGGTGGGGATTAATTTCAACATCAATATGGTATATTTATGTATGCTGTATTACCTTGTCACTCAATCATGTATACCATGTGGATTTTCCCAACTGTCCTCCTCGTTTTATATTTTAATTAATTGTTTTTTATATCGTAACATGATTTTTATAGCTACTCAACATAATCATCTCGCAATATATCAGCTATAAATAATTCCCTTTGCTGCAGTTTGTTTGAAAAATATAACAAATGATACAAGGACACTGAGGATTTCTCCTTCTTTAACAGACATCTCTACGTACTGTTTGCTGTCATGAAGGATATGACGCCTACCGCTTTG
This sequence comes from Echiichthys vipera, assembly GCF_963691815.1. Classification (NCBI taxonomy): domain Eukaryota; kingdom Metazoa; phylum Chordata; class Actinopteri; order Perciformes; family Trachinidae; genus Echiichthys; species Echiichthys vipera. The sequence continues at coordinate 17,779,949 of NC_139847.1, forward strand.
TAACACAACGTCCTCAATCTCACATTAACATTTCTAAATGAACGTGGTTAGCATATGAGAGTGGTGGCTGAAAGAGCATTTGTGTCCAAGAGTCGAGGCCCTGCCGTCCAGACAGCAGCCGGCTGGAGTAATCAAGTGTGAAGGTTGTGAGGAGCAAACAGCCATTAACCTCCCAAACACAGGCCGTCATCACCGTCTGCAGAGGACAGAGGGGTGTGTGTGTGTGTGTGTGTGTGTGTGTGTTGGTGTGTGTTTGTGTGTGTCTGTGTCTGTGTGTGTCCTTTATTGCTGTCTGATGGATAGAGTTGATTGTGAGTGTGTCTGATGGTAAGTGTGTGAGTGCATTATGCGTGTCTGCAGCTAGTACTGTCATCAGTTGGGTAGAGAGGATTGTGTGTGTACATGTGAGTGTGTTCAATGGTGCTCGCAGCATACAAGTTTGAGGCCTTGCCTACAGTCTGGTAAATAGTCATTGGTGTTGGTTTGCGTTTGTGTACTTACACACTTTCACATATATACTCTCGTGTTTGTATCTATTTATTCTGACTCGTGGTCAAATCAGGCCATGTATACTGCACTGTCTGCCTATCCAATATGATCTAAGCACACGTTATTCCCATATGGCGGTACAGTTTGCCTGTGCTTGGCATGCCCAGGCCTGTGACCGCCTGTTTGACATGCCACTGTGTCGGCTGGTATGATGCCATGCTCAACCAGCCCATCTGCTCTATGCCCAGCTGGCACAAGGGAGGACTCATTGAAGGCAGGCATGAGGAAAAGGGCATTAGACCTGGGGTTTGGCAGATCATGGCATCCAAAAATCTCCTGAACTACTGCCCTCAAAACGGTCCAGAGTATAAACAAGGGTATGATGGAGTACGTTGGCTTTCATTAGAGACTAGGTTAGGAAATACACATAATGAAAAGTGGGTAAGCTGTTGTGTCCACATTACTAGCTGCAGAGTAGTTTACCTACAGTTGATGGCTGGTGGAAGCGCTTTAATGAAAGTATTGTCAAGACTGGGGTTTTCACAAATTAATTCCTTTCTAAATTAGAAATGATTCTTATCAGTTAGATTTAAGATTTAATAGGCAAATCTGTAAAATTTAGTTCATCCACAAAGGGTCCAGCAAAAGCACCACTTTACCAGAGCTGTTCTCGTAAGTTTCTTGGAAATGAGTAATGTAGCATTAAAAAAGCATATAGAAAATGACTAATCAACTAAAGAAATCTTAGTTGGCTGAGACCAAAATTTCTAATGAGTTGACTAATCGACTAAGAGGGGAAAACTCTTAATGAAAGTCAAATTAAGTCCAAGTCAGATTAATTTTGAAGACTCTAAAAGTCAAACCTGAATGCCTTCTGTTGATGGCATTATAATATAAACCTCGGTGGTATATCTGTGGATGTGTTCCTCATGGCATACTGAGTGTCATAGTTTACTCACCTACTTCTTTCTTGTTACATCACAAGATGGAGGTGTATGTATTGTAGGTGGCATGATGTAGGATTAAGGTTGTGTTTGATTATGGGTGTGGGTTCTTGGAGTGGGATTGGAAGTGTGCATGTTTTACTGTAGATGTAGGCCAAATTTTGTAACAAATACATACTGTGTTTGTCTGAAGCCCCTTTCCCACTGGACAAAAAAACCCAAAACACCAAAACCAACTAACATCCGGCTTTGTCTTTAGCTGGAAAGGGTAAAATCAGCATGCATTCCTAGGCCTAATTACTCTGCAGTAGTCACAAGTATTTATTTGCTCCAGGTCTGATCAGTAGTTGTTGAACCATAACACCTGGGTGGAATAAGCTAATTTTCACCATTTTTCCCAGTGGAACACACTTTATCTCCTTCTGTAACTTCTTTGTCATTTTAGCTGCAAATTCCACCTGTGAATGCCCAAGCAAGGCTCGGACATCATTCCAGATCAGTCTGTACTGAGTTTGAAGGAGAGACTGAATGTGTAAAAGGGATAAAAAAAGAAGTAATTCTGCTATAGTGTTTACAAACCAAGTTTTTCACCATGTTTGTGACATTGAATGTGACACGCCAAAAAAAAAAAGTCATTATCTTCTGCTGGCAATGGGAAAGGAGTCTATCTCCTATTTTAGCGGGATTTCCCCATAATAAACCTGCAATATGTGCACATATACATATACATTGGTAGGAAAAATATCACATTTGTCTCCTGTGCTTTTCTAGTCCACTGCAAAGTCCAATGAAGTGTAATGTAATTGTAAAGGGTTTATAGAACTTCTGTGGCTAGGAATGCAACATTTAAGGTAAAGCTACCAAAGAATACATTCAATAGACACATTGAACCACTGTGCTTGTGTGTGAAAATGTGTAATCTAGGGTTGGGGAGAGTCATCAGTGAGTGTTTCAGAACATGTCAGGGGTCCCTTTCAGTGCATCAATGAGATGTGCAGTATTTATAGGATTTGTTTATTTTGGAGAGGGGAGAGCATTGAGCCATTTGAACTTAAGAGGCAACATACTGTGAAATTCTGTAAAAAAAAAAAATCAATTGCAAGTCAAGCAGATTCAGAGGACACGCAGTTCAGGAAGGTGTTATGAAAGCAGAGATACCAGAGACAGATCAGTTGTCTGAGTATTTGTGTGTGCGTCTCTAGACTGTATCTTGCAGTGGAGTAAAGACAATGTGTTTGAGGAGGAAGGATTATTAAAGAGACAGACATGAGACGACAGAGTGGGAGAAAGTGTGTGTAAGTGTGTGAGAGGAGGTGGGGGGCGTTCCTCTTCATTACCGACACTAAGGAGCCATGCCAGGAGCACAGATGGCAGAGAAGAGAGGGGGCATCGAGTTGGCACATAAACTGCAACACACACTTGCACACCCCATACTTCACACACTCAAATCAACATAAAAAATATGTAAATCCAAAGAATAAGTCCTCAAAGCTCAATATGCTCTCCTACTTTGACAATTGTGATATAAAATTCAGGTATAGCAAATGCACATTTGCACAGATATTGTCCTCAAGATCAGCAGCCCACACACTCACACACACACACACACACACACACACACACACACACACACACACACACACACACAAAAACACACAAAAGCACGTGTCATCAAGCTTCCCTATGGTGTTCCTGTGCCAGTCTCTTGGCCGGGAAAGCAGCCATGCTGACGCTGCATTTATCTTTTGGCCATCTCTCTCTCTCTTATGTGTGTCTCTCTGGCTCATACACACACACACACACACACACAGACACACACACACACACACATAAACACACTCACACACACGCCCTGCACTCCGTTCCTGTAACCCCTCACCTCCACCGATGTCATAACCTAAGACCTAAATTAACATTTTAACAGCACCTTTTCGAAAATGGGTCTTGGTCTTTCTTTGTGTCTCTTTATCTGCCGTTCACACAAACACACTCGGGCCCCCAACGGTCTAATTAGGAGCACTGGCCTGTTTGCTCTGCAGGAAAGCAGGGCAGCATGTTTGTGTGTGGGAGATGTATCTATTGTGCACAGCATGTATTGCTCTCCTCTGCAAGGTTGAACTGAAGAGCAAGCTCCCAGACTCTCTCTCTCTCTCTCTCTCTCTCTCTCTCTCTCTCTCTCTCTCTCTCTCTCTCTCTCTCTCTCTCTCACACTCTCTCACACACACACACACACACACACACACACACACACACACACACACACACACACACACACACACACACACACACACACACACACACACACACAGACCTCCCACATATGTTGGAAGCAAAAAAGCCATGTGGTCAGTCATAGCTTACAGTACCCACAGTACACCTAAGAAGCACATCCCCACTCTCATGATGTAGCTCAAGTCATTTTGTTACATAAAAATCTATATTTTAACACCAGCCATGTGTTTGTTCTTATAAATCTATACACATCGTTTAGCGTGGATAATGAGCTGGATACAGACAATAAGTTTAATAATTTTGAAAGCAAAGAAAAACAGTGATTAATGGGTTTTTGATTGCTGAAAGAATACTTTGCATAAGCAGAATTCAGGGTTTGTCTTTCGAATGATCTTGTTCAAATTTCAGATGATATTTCTGCTTTAGGCACAGTATTTATTTTGGGGCAGTTGTAGTGTAATTACTGTTTTGAAATTAATTATTTGGTCCATTCCTGTGTCTGTTTATGCTGGTACACATGCACTTTCGTTTCTAATCAATTTCAGAAAGCAATTTCCTATACGACACATGCTTAGCTGTTGCACCTGAGTAGATAATAATACATCATGAAATCAATGTTACCTTCAACAATTGCTTTTTTGTCCAATAAAGCCCAAACAGTGGTTATCTGTCTACCTTTTTTAATATTATGCTTAGTTATACTTGTATATCTAAAATGATTTTTCAAAGATGCTTTATGGCAACGCGGTAGTTTTTCAAGACATTTCTCATGCATCACCAACCACTGTGGATAGCACAATTGTGATTCATGTGACATTTTCAAATTACATTATAAACAGTATCATTAATATCCAAGGTCAGCCATTAAAGACATATAATAACAATCCTGCAGGATATTATGTATGTGTGTGTATAGTTTCTATGAGAGCCATTACAATGTGCTCACGTACATCGTGCTTCCCCAGATGGGTGCACAACAGGGGGTTGCCTGAGGTCTATCACCTGGTAGTGAAATACTAATCATGAACATAAATAAGTCTAACACTCATACTACACATGCACATATTCCCACTTTGATTACAGCATCTCTCCGTCTTGCTAAGCAGGAATTTTATGGAGACATCTTTTTCTATCCCCCTCTTTTCCATATGAATTCACAAAGAAGCCAGGCATTACAATTCCCCCTTGGTCAGCATTTAGTCTCTCTGGTTAGATTTCTATACTCCTCCGCTGTACTGCATGAAGAATCCATTTCAGTCATCTGGTATCCACCCTCATCCCTAAATTGTCTCCCTCTCTCTCACTCGTCCTCAGCCTCCCTTCTTCATGCACCTTCTTTTCTAACACAATATCTTTCCTCAGAGTGGGGCTGCTGAGCTGAGAATGAAACACTGTAGTGTGGAGCCATTTTAATTGGACTGCAGTCCACTGTTATTGCTTTAACGTATGCTTGTGAGTGTGAGCGCATGAGTGTGTGTGGCTTCACAGAAAGTCGTGACCTCAAAAGTCTTGAGCTGCTCATAACTATGTTCTCTTCCAGGGAATTTGAAACAACTGGCATTCACTACTGTATCCCATACTTGAGGATGGCAGAATCTGTCAAACCTCATGAAAGAGAATATGATGCTGTTGTAGAAGGGGATCTGCTGTTATGGTTCATTTGTGGGCATATACGGGCTCAGCATTGTTCTATGATAAAAGGTCCTGTTCAATGTTACATTTCTTTCAAAATGTGGAGACTGATTGTTAACATGCCAATAAGACACTGATGTTTCATTAAACATGAATTTTAGGGATGAACCGATCTGATATTAAGATCGTATAACAGTCCTGATATTGACAAACTAGCTTACGGTTTACCATCATGCGTTCCTTAAGGCACAGCTGAGAAAAATAATAGCAAAAGGAAAAACCCCAGCTTTGCCTAAACATCACAACCACTAGGGTGAGTCTGAGTGAACAAACAGTGTTGCATTGTCAAAACTCTGCGCATTGTTATTTAAGTTACTTATTTATCAGTTTCAGCTGTTATTTATTTTATTTTTTTTCAGAAGTCTAAGTTGGTGGACAATTGTTTATTTTAATAACAACTTAATAATTAAATAACAAATCAGTACATTTGTATCTACGTGTTAATTTGTAACATTTTGTTTTACAAATTTAGGGAAGTAATGTCTAAGTCAAGCCTGATGCATTTAGTCTCTTCCACATGGTGTGGTGTACACTTTATTAATTCAACAATATTATCTGATCGGTATCGAGACTGAAAACGTCGGATCAATGCATCACTGATAAATATATTGTGACCTTGGATCTATTTCCTCATTCCCATGTTATTTTGACATACAATAAGGGTTTTTCTCAAGAGCTCAGTCTGGGCCCCAGTGTCATTGAGTTGATCGGGGTATAAACTGTCTTGCTAGCTCAGTTACATCATCACTTTCAGTCCCTCCCAGCAAACGTTGACTTGCTGACAAGCCTTGCTGTTACCCCTGACCCCTACAATCTCCAGCTACATATGCTTGAGTGACCCTGACAGTGGCTTGCTTCCATGTGTCACTACGTGACTCATGGCTGGTTCTGCTGTTGCACCAGCGAAGGACTTACCAGAGTATGCCCGTGGCCCTATCATGTTCTGGCGCTGCTGCTTCGGCCACTGCATTGGCTAGCAGTGATTGCTTCTCTTTATCCAGCTTTGAGCCCTCTGGCTAGCATCAGACTTTGCCGCACGTTAGCTTAACAAGCATGTTGGGAAAGCTTCCTGGGTTTGTTGTGTGGCTGGCATAAGTCGGGATGATTGTGAGTAACAATTGATGTGATAGCTGGACACAGTGGTCTGGTTCCATGCAGGATCTAATAGAAACCAAATAAAACATGCCTCGTAGAAGTGTTTTAGTAGTGTTTTTACTTGGCAACTCATTCAGTGCTCCTTCTTTTTTAAGCACTTCAGGCTTCTAAGAGGGCACATATTTTATTTATTTATTTATTTTATATTATCAGTCATCTGAGAGACATTTTGGTCTCTCTGCCACTTCTACACAGTCAGAGAAAACAAACTATCTATCATCTGATTGTCATGATATAAATGCCATCATTGACTGATGAGCAGCTTCACTCTCTGAAGTTGTTTTGATTAGGATTTAGACATCATGATTATACAACTGTGTTCAAGTATTTACTGCTTCAACGGGTGACAACCCGTAGCCATTGGCTGAATACTCGTGTTCCATTGATCTGATTGCATCAATCAAGGTTGTTTACGAATGGATCACAGTGACCAATGATGGAGGACTGCTGGTAATTATGCAACAACCCGCAAACATCACACTTCTCATTCATGGTGTGCTGACACAGTCAATGAAGATCATCCGCAATCCTGACTATTTCTACTCTAGTTAAGAAATCTCGCTGACACCTCTTCAGCTCCCATGTGAAAATGCAAGGAAACGTTAAAGGCTTAGAGGGGATTGGAACAAAAGAGATGGAGAGAGAGGAAGCTTCTGTTTATGTGATCACAGCCCTCTGTCCTCCTGATCTCCAAGATAAAGTGAGAGGGCACAAGTGGCAGGATGAGAATTAATTGCATTTTAATAATCGCCAGCTCTTTTATTAATGAGCCCTGCGTCCTCATTTGTTTTTCTAGTAATGAGTACTTCACTGCCAGTGGCTTAGCAGCTCATTCAACCCTGGACCGTTAGCTCTCAGCTTTCTTATTTGCAGTGTTACCTGGGCAGTAAAGTGTGGCTCCACTTCACTGTCAGTAAAACTAACCCGTTTTCATTCGAACTCATTACATATTGCGATTTTGTCAGGCCCTTTGAGATCATTTGTCAATACACTGAGTAGCCCAGTGCGTGGTTAGGTTTAGGCAACAACACACAAGACATGAACAGGACACAGACTGTGGTCTTTGGGTGAAAGTGAGGTTTGTGTTTGACCTATCCACCTCTTAATCCTGGAGCACTGAGCATTTGATATTACCACGGTTGTTGTAACATTGTTTACAGTTGAAGCCCTGAGTGTTTGGCCCTGGCTTTCAGCCGCGTTTGGCCAAGGGTGCCTTGTGTGTTGGTGCCAAATGCCAAAGGCCATGACAAAATGGCAGTATTTGATGGTCTGGGAATGAGAACGGGTTGGCAATATGACACACCTAGCCAGCACCAGATGCTTCATCAAAAAGTGAGCCTGATGTTACTTATTTTTCAGGTTGCTAGATAACACTGTAACAACTGTAATTCCAGCATGGCTATTACAAGTTACAGGAATCTTAGTCTGCTGGCAACTTTCATCCATTCTTTGCATTCTTTGCAGCAATATCGCAGCCTTTTCCTTTATATTTACTTCACACATGGTGTGATCCAAAGTCTCTCTATCCAATTCCATGTGGCTGAAGACAAAAAGCCCATGAAAAAAACAATATAATAAAAAACACAACAGGAGTAAATGGGAAAACAATTCTCCAGTGGGCCACGTGTGTGTTCTTGCCAAGCGGGGCCATCAGTTCATTTCTTTTTTTTTCATCTACTAGTACATAATTCCTCACACAACTGCGGAGGGGACAATCATATTTTGTCAGACTGTACTATATCATCCACTTGAGCAACTGGTATAACACCATCATGCTCCAGCCAGCCAACCACTCAGGAAAGAGCCAGTGTCCGCAAAAGTGCAGTGGGATTTCTAATATTAGATCTGTTCTAAACAAATCATCAGTGCTAATAGTGTAAGAAACCATTATATTTTGATGTCACATTTCTTTATTCACCAGCCACAAATGGTCCTTGCTTCGCTCCAGAACTGCCTTAAAATGCAGAGAGGGAAGAAGGTGCTTAATGGAAGCGACTGTTCTCCTCTGGCATTCTGCTATTTCAATCTGCCCTGCTGCCAATGAGGTGGAAGTCTCCCCTCATTATGTTGTTATTTACAGTATCCTCCTTCTTCCCTCTTATAACTACCCTCAACTTGGTGCCATGACACTGTGCACGCCCAACACTAACAGGCTGTCATTTGAGCTGCCGAAGCCCTGCAAGGGATTATTTCCTTTTTGTTGTCACATCCTAAACCAATCATGATTGTCTATTATTCAATCATTTGATCTAAACTTTGACAACTATTAGCTTTGACAGCCATCGCCTTGAGTTTAGCCATGAATCAGGTCAACATGTTGTGCGTTGAACGAGGGATCCATGACTGCTGTCTTAATTCTTAATCAACCCCACAATTTCATATAACAGTTGTAACACTGCATCTCCAATTGTTGCCGGCTGCCCGTTCGAATCTCTTTCCTGTTACCACTTATTTGTCCTACTGCCTTTGATGACATCCTGCTGCAGCGCTGTGAGCTTTTCAGAAGACGTTCGATTTTACAGTCTGTCATACCGGATATTTGATCCCTTTCATTCCCAGTGTACTGGGAGAATCCATTGAGTGAATGTGTTTCGCAAACATGCAGGTTTTCTCCAGTAGCTCTGTCACCTACTGTTTTTGAACTGTGTGTGGGTGCATGAGTAGGCATGCACAGCATTCCTGCTGTGCTGTTTGTGATTATATCCCCCCCCCACCACCACAGGCAAAGGACCTGAGACGCTGTTCGCGGGGCAGAAGCTGAACGACAATGAGTGGCACACGGTGAAGGTGGTGCGGAGAGGCAAAAGCTTGCAGCTGTCTGTGGATAATGTCACAGTGGAAGGTTAGTTGTGTTCGCTACACACAGGGAGTTATGTGGAGTGAGAGGCAGTGAATGAAACCAGTGAGTGTGAGGATATTGTCACACATTTACATGTATTACCCCACGATAATGCATCCACCCACAGTCACACCCAAGTCAACTGTTTTGCTATTTCTCATTAAAACGACTCAATTGAAAACAGAAGGTGACTAATTATGAAGATAATGAACCAGACATAAAGGTGGTATATGGATTGTGTATTTATCATTAAACTGATATTAAGGAGAGTTGTAACAGAGCTTTAAAAAAGTGTTTATTGGAAGTTACAATCACTATGTATTGGTGAGTAAACCTTAATATAATCACCATTTTACTCACCTTTATAATATGGCCGCATCGCCAGAAAATCTATACACATGTAGAAAAGGATAAAATATTATGTATATGGGATTAAGACTGGGCATCAAAGAGAAATGAAAGAGGAATATGTTTTTCAAACTCATACCAACTGTGAGTGAGCCGCTGTGTACAAAGTGTGGAGGTACAGGTTCTGCCAACTGGTAAGAAAATAGCAAGAGAAGGATGAAAGGTCAAGAGACGAGGTGGAGTCTTGGGCACTCGCAGTATTATGGCCTCAGGCAAAAGAATGGCAGGGGAGAGGTGAGAAAAAGGTGTGAGCTAGATGAACGAAGAGTGGGCAAGCTGAGGCCAGAAGCAAGGAATGACCCTGTGAAGTTCTGACTGGTTCGCCAACGTGTTCACAGGAAAGAAACAAGAGGAAGCACCCAGGGAGTCCTTGTAGTGCTGGCCAGGTTTCAGCAGGGAAGGCATTTTCATCGGCAGCTCGCCAAGCTCATTACTCCACATCTCCCAGTAAACACTATATAAATTGTAGCCCGTAGAGCAGTAACAAGAGATTTTCTGCAGTGTTATGCCTGTATAATTTCCTCCACAAATAGGCTCGACATTTGTGAACCTATACAATAAACCAATATACCCTGTACACACTATTTTGGCAAGCAACTAAATCAATTAAAGATCTAATAAATATAATACCGATATGCCAAAACCATATAATATGTGCTTACTGAATTACTAAATGACTACTGTTACTACCGGATACATTAAATTAGTTATGCATCGCTGTACAGTTAAATGCATTATAAATGCATTTGAATGTTCCATGATTATATTAGGTTGGACATACAAATTATACAGAAAGCGTGGATCTCTAGAAGTTTACCTTACAATATGGTGCTTTAAAATATATTAAATGTATCTGCTTAGAATGGTTGTTATCCTTTACAGTGTAAGAATGTGACATAATCCTTAATACTTTCCCAGGATGCGTTATGCTGCAGAACCTTGCAATTATTTGTATTAGCATTTATGTTCTGAGTTGATTGATTTCTTTTTGTATCCTCCATTTCAGGCCAGATGACTGGTGCCCACACACGTCTGGAGTTCCACAACATCGAGACAGGCATCATGACCGAGCGGCGCTTCATATCTGTAGTGCCCTCAAACTTCATTGGCCATCTCCAGGGCCTGACCTTCAATGGGGTGCCCTATCTAGACCAATGCAAAAATGGCGACATCTCGTACTGCGAACTGAACGCCCGCTTTGGCATGCGCCACATCATTGCAGATCCGGTGACGTTTCGAACGAAAGGCAGCTACTTAGCATTAGCCACTTTGCAGGCTTACGCCTCCATGCACCTCTTCTTTCAGTTTAAAACCACCACGCCTGACGGCCTAATGCTCTTCAACTCTGGAGACGGGAGTGACTTCATTGTCGTGGAACTGGTGAAGGGGTGAGTCCCATGTGATTTCAATTGACTAATAAACAAGGAAGTTCAAGATTTGAAGTGTAGCATCCTCCCCCCTCCCCCAAACTCCCTTTAGGGGTTTTTACTTCTACTCTAATCCGCCACTGACAGAAAACACGGGCACTTTAGCTCTATTTGTGCTGAAAGTCATGCACTGTCATCCTCTGTCTTATGTTGTAAAGCAATATCCCTTTTAAAAGCAGTCCAGCCCATTTCCTGCTAAGTGTAATCTAGATGCACACGGTGTGAAATACAGTGAGATGTTTGGTGAATTGTTGATCACAAATCAAGAAAAGGGTCCTAAAGTATGATTTATTTAAAATGTATTTTTTTGGCAATGCAACTGTTGTGTTCTTACTCAAGGAAAGTCATACTACTTATTGAAGTTCAAAAAGTTTACTTTCAAAACCGCATAGAATATTCTTGGTTCAGGCTTTAGAATGTCCATCACTCCCAGACAGGCTCTCATTTCTTCACAAGTTGAATACTCCGCCCCCTGGTTACACGGTTCCACCAACGAACTGCCAGTTCCTGTAGAAAGAACACTCCCTTCTCCTTCCTGGGGGCTGGTCCCCTCTCATCTTACTGCACCTAGTTTTAGCCTAGAGCTTATCTGCAACATCATTTAATCATGCCATATTTGTTAAATTAATATTAATGTGAATGCATGCTAAATCATTTTTATTTAACGTCTATACATACACAGTAAGTTGTAACAAAACTTAAATTTTATTGTGACAAAAATAAACACTTCATGTTTACAAATTCCCACACAACTAAACAAACAAAAAAAAAAGCTTTTTTTTTCTCAAAGCGGATGCAGATAAGTAAACTATTTAATGTCACTATGACTCAGGTTTCACCGGATGGAAGGGACTTAAGCGCAAGTAATCATAATCAGTTGTCTTAAGAGCTCAGCAGAAAACTGCGCTTACATCTGAGAAACAGAAAGCAGGGAAATATGCATGTCTATTTTTCTTGAAAACTGGTTTCTTTGGTGTTTATTTTTTACAATCCATTAACTGATAACCGTTAATGCATAACAGTGAGCACAATGCATTTCTCTGACAGGAAAAGTATTTGGCAAATTTTATATAAGCAAGAAGCAGAAATAAAGTGGTTTGAATTGAGAACTGTATCGCCATAAAAGCTGTTCATAATTACAGTATCAAAAAGTGGCTTTTTCTTGTGTATCTCTCTTCCTCTTGTGCTCTAGAGTCAGCGCTGTTACAGCACAAAAGCCTGAGCTCCCTGTGCCACACAAAGACAAGAGGCTACATAAAGGAATTGGAACAAAAAAAAAACACATACCTTGAATGAAACGACAATAGTCCAAAAACACAAAAGACAGCCATATTTGTTTGAAGTGGGAACTGTGCTACCTTTTGGACGAACAAGGGCTCAGGCCTCAGATGCAGCCACCTGAGCTGGCTAAATGATATGCACCAGGTTTCAACTAACACTAAGTTCTCCGGAAGACAGGTGATGTAGTATAACAAGCTGTAATCTCTGCTTAGGGAGGCGGTCGGGTTGAGGTCCCATGTGAAAATCCAGAGTGCGTGTCATTGAAAGAAAACGTGTTGAGATGAAGTGGTATTTCTGATTGGGCCCATTTTCAGGAATTATTCTGATTTTGCCGCCTTCTTTACTCTCACATATTTCTTCACAGATATGTCCACTACGTCTTTGACCTTGGCAACGGGCCGTCGCTGATGAAGGGCAACTCAGACAAGCCACTCAATGACAACCAGTGGCACAATGTGGTGGTGTCCCGGGATGCCAGCAACGTGCATACACTCAAGATCGACTCACGCACCGTCACGCAGCACTCCAATGGAGCACGCAACCTGGACCTCAAAGGTAAAAGCTATCAGGCTCTCAGTGATACATTCTTTCCAAAAACATTACTACTGACAGGAAATAACTGGTCCAGTATCATCCTTGGTATGTCCCTGAAGTGTGTTTGGCATGTGGCCATGAACACATGCCAGCTCAAATCCATCTAAATTAGACCGACTTTCAGGATCATGGCAGCTTTTAGAATAAGTCTGTTGCACATCTGTTGGTTTTCTTAGTCACTGAGTTTTTTTCAAAGAAAACAGTTGTTCCTAAATAACTGGCAAAAACACAATTGTCATAACAACTGGTTCTTTTAGCACAGGTGGAACCCTCTACTCGACTCTTTAGGTAATACTCTCCTCCAATAAACATCACACATTCGCCAAATAAAATTTGCAGAAATGTATCCGGCCAATAAGGATGTTCCTACCTGAATGCAGACCCATAAGAGCGACAGGGCCCCTAGGTAGAGGGCTCCACGTGTGCTAATAGAACTAGTGTTACAATATTGTAACCTCCTTTCTATCTCAGACATGCTCCACCCTTGACTAGACTCTATGGGTAAAGTGGAGCCTGATGAATGAACGACATAACATCAAACTAAGCCCTTTTACATAAACAAGGATAGCAGACAGTGATGCGTCTTATATACTGTGTGTCAGCACATATTCAGGTTGACACGTCCTGATTCTCGTGTTGTTTATTGTAAATAAATAGAGCACAACTCTACCTCTGTATTTTTCTCAGGTATTTTTTTCAATGCATACTTCACAGAAATGACTCAGCTTTACAGGAATTTGCATGTGCTTGCTTGAATATATGCACTGTTTTTTGGTCAAGGGCCGGGGATAAATAGAGAAAATTAAATGATGCTGCCAAATGTAAATGTTCTTCCCAAACAAGAGTGGACAGAAGGTGAAATAGAACTTAACGAAGCCCTGGCAGCTTCTATGCCTACCTATCCTCTTCACCTTGAACAATGTTCCTCCCTCTTTCAGCAGATGGTTGGCCTTACAGGAAAAAGACAATATGAGTGCAATATCCTCCACCAATTGGTATCCCAATATGAACTAAAACTAACATCACAGTCCAAGCTAAAAAAAAAGATTCATACCAGAAACAATAACAGCTTATCACTTCATCCTCCTTCCTTTTCTCTTTTTTTCCACTGTCACAGTGGGTACACTTGACTTTTAGCCACAATATAATGACTATCTTTTGATGGAGACACCTTTACTTCTTTGACTTTAAAATGCTCTGCCCTCGTGAATCATCTTGAAACAATAGCCGCGGGTACAAGGCACTTAAATGCGAGTAGATATGTCTGGTGTGCTGGGAGACCGGGGCTGGAAGCTCCGGTAATTGTAAGCTCCGGTAATTGTAAGCTTCAGACCTCAGAAGGTTTTCTGATGTGTTATTTGGATGCTTTAAAGTGGATGCCTGAGATGCGGAAGAGTGACAGCAAAAAGTAGAAAGTCAAAAAGACAGAGAAAGTTGAAAGAAAAACCAGAGGATGTTGATAGTGGACAATGTGGACCAATGGTAGCATCACCAACACGAAACTCTTTCAAGTGTCTGTCGGGAGTAATATTACAATTATCTCTGGATTCACTTTGATTTTGTCTGTCATGTTCCACAGTCTGGAGGGCTCTTGGGGCTACTGCGGGTTGTTGTGCAAGACACATCAGAAGTCAGGGTGAGCCCATGGGGCCACTGAAGGATGTGAGGAGTCAAAAGATCAAAAGGGCCCCCAAGGTTTTTTGGGAAGACATCATTTATTGACAGCCTTTTTTTTGGATTTGTCCTTTGGGATATGCATAGTGCAATTAAAAAGGATAATCGTAATGTTGGGTTTATAGAGGAATGGCTCTATGCCAGTGTCCTTATGCTGGGTTATAGAAAAGGATACTGAACACAGAACAAGCTTTCATAAGCTGGAGACACATGAAATGAAGAGTGTAAAATTAGACACAGTGGCCCTCATTTATCAAATGAACGTACGGCAGAAAAATGTGCGTACGACCATTTCCTGGCAAATGTCGGCATTTATTAATTTGTATGTATGCTACTCGTATAGGTCGAAACAACAGCCTTCTGATCCACAATATCACCTATAATGCGAGGGGCTGCATTTCACGGCAGGGGTGCTGAATACGACACAACACCTGTCCAACACTGCGCACACGCGTCTCAGTGGAGCGCTGCTTTGGGTTGACTGCCTCCGTTATTCTTTTGCCCACAGCGTTTTTATGGGCCCCTTTTATTCCACTCTTAAGACTGCCAAAAAGCACATCTTTATTTTGCTCCATCTCCGATGTCAGGATGCCGATCTGTGTGTTGGAAAAGTATATTTTCTAACAAGGGTTTCCTCTCTCCATGTTTGACCTCAGTGGGCGAGGCCTCCGAACCAGGAATATTTAAGGGTGCAACGTGTTAATGACGATCGAATTCAGCCGCCAGCATTTATCAAGGCCCGCTCATTCGTACACTGAGATTGGTCAGATACGAATGTTTCATAAATCACACGTCGACCAATTCTGCGCTCAGATCTGCGCCCGTTTTAACGCAAGATTGATAAATGAGGCCCAGTGTGTTTAGCAATGAGACATGTGATTAGCAGCCTGCTCTCACTAAATGTCATGGTGAAATGCAAATAAAGTGTACCATGCACATGCCCAATTATGTTATTGTCACATATGCTTTGGAGAAGGCCAATATTCATCACACTATCTGTGTACTCATTTCACAAGACTGCAATGACAATAGAAGCATCAGTAATTATCACACATAATGAGCACTTGCTTTGAAGGTTTTTGAATATAGCAAGCTGCAGTTTAATATACAGTATATTCATTACAACTTGTTGGTGATTTTTAGATAAAACTAGTTGCGTGTTCATCCATGCACTCCTTGTGGCATATCTACTCTGGCGATCTCTTTCAGTAAATGTAGTAATTGATGTCTGTAATTAGTAAGTATTTTTTGGAATCGACTGCTTCTGTCTAAGCTGCTGCAAAGACTGCAGTCAATCAACTCTGAGACGGTAGATGAGGTTTTTAAAGCTGAGGTAGGCATTTGTTTTTTCTTTGGTGTCATTGGGCAAACATTCCATAATGACCTTTTCAACATAATTCAAGTGTTCTGAGAGAAGACGAGACTTATGCAGCTCCTCTTGGCTCTGTGTTCATGCTTTAGAAAATCTAGCCTGTTACAGGAAACTGTGGCCAATCACAGGTACTTTCAGGGAGAGGGCATTTTATTGGCTGGTCTACAAATGCCGCTGCGCAAAGTCCCTTCAGAAGGTGAAAACCTAATTCAATGGTGGAAAATCCTGCAGAAAAAGTTGCTGTCCCAGCATCCAAAGGCTCACAGCTGCAGCAAATTATGGGTGATGTTCATGTAGCTTGCTACAGCCTTGAATCACAGTATGTCACCTCAAAGGGAATAACTGGCCTACAAGTTTGCAAGTAAACAGGACAGAAGAATTGAAGCTATATAATGGCATCACATTCAGGATGATTAAAATAAGAGACTTGTCGTACAGGTTACTGTATGAGGGGAGGGATTTAGGACAGAGCAGGGAGAGATGCAAGAGGAGGGCTGTTTAGATGCACCTTAATCAGGACCACAGACTGTATATAAAGATGGCCGACATGAAAGCTCCCTGAAAGTGCAGCCAAAACACTCTGATAGCCCCCTGGTGGCGTGCTGCAGTATAGGTAATAAGTCTCGCCTCCCTCATGTAAGAGGATCGGACATGGGCCAAACTAAAACATCAAAGTACACATCAAATCCATTTTCTCCCAAAGACGGTTTTGTTCTTTTAGTTCTGATCATGCTGAAAATGTCATGATTGACAGCCATTATGTGATTGACTCTGAATTGGACGAATGTGTGTATGGGTGGGGCAGTCTGATCACTAGTGCACAGACTGTATTTATTTACAGTGTAGGATCAGGACCATTATCCTGCGTAATCCCTGTCTTCAAGCTGGCCCATCATATGCAAACATGTTGAACTGTGTCCTTTCTAATCAAGTAGAAGTGCATCATAACAACATCCCCACACAGAAAGCATACACACACTCAGCTGTCATTATATTTTACAAAATGTAAACATAATCTGTTATCTCATTATTGGCAAGAGCAGTGTTCTCCAAGCAGTTCAACTGGTGTTAGCATCCCCTCACTCAGCTCGAGTGATTCATAGACAATTGTATCTCCTTCTTATAAAACATCACCAATCAAGTGTGCAGCAACAAGATCCCTCAGCTGTCCACCAGCTGGCCCATTTAATATTCAATACTACACACCCCATTGAATGATTTGTCTCACAAATGAAAATGAAGGCAGACGTTTTGCCTTTTCAGTGCCCAATCAACACAGTACACATGGCTGGGAAGTAACCCTCCAACTGTGTTATTAATCTGGGAGCCACTGTTTAGAAACTTCTCCATTTCCAAAGGTCCTTTTCTTTATCAGAACAACTCTGGCCTGCAGGGGATGGAGGCTGAGGCAGCTCAGTGCTAGTGGGAAGAATAATAGTTGTAAATCTGCTTCAGAGGACGTTAGTGGGGAAAAAGATGTCTCTATCCTCAATTCCCTGCTCTAATTGGGCATTCAAACCTTGCTCTGTAGGGCTGTGACCATTCCCCTACCAAAATATCATCCACAACTCAAGCACTGTAGTGCCATAAACACTAAAACAAAGTGTGAAAGTGAAAAAAGACTCTTGACGAATGCATGAACATATGTTCTATTAAATACAACACTCAGAATTTTTCTTCCCTCTTTCACACAAAGTATGCTATGTACGCTTTTCTGACTGTTCAGCAGTCACACCCAGTGTTTGCAGATCAAACACCGGAGAAATGGCAACAACAAGCCATTTCTCACAATCTCTTAGCTCTGGTTTTAACACCATTTCTGCATGCATTTCAAAGAAAAAAACACAAAACAATTTTCCAAGCTTTATCTGTGTAATTGCTCAGAGGAAATGGGGAAAATGGGTTTTGTGCTCTCCGTCTTCCTTCGCTTTGTTTTTGGACAGGCAAAAAAATCTTCAAGGCATCCCTCTTTGTCAGATAAAGTATGGCGAGGGAACAACACACACAGACCCCGAGGAAAGCTCTGAGTGGATCTATTTCTGTATAGTGAATGCCGGTCTCAGAAGAAGACATGTTGAAAAACCATACAGAGGATATGGCTTTGTCATCCTGTTGACAACCTGGAGAACACAGTGATGGATAGGCTTGTTGATTGTACAGTGCAACGCCGCTTAAAAGGATCCGTATCAAATATGCCAGAGAAGTTTTGCAATATGATGCTTAACATGATAATACAGAGAAAATCATTGAGGTGAAAAGTCCCATAAATCACAAAAAGCTTTTTTGTACCAAACACTGAGTGCAGATTTTTGGAACTTGTGCTAGTTGATTTGGATATGGAAAGTGTCACACACATGCAGATGTGGCTGCAGTAGCATTATGCTAAAAAAAAATGAGGAGAGGGAGAGAGTGTTCCTTAGTCCTTAATGCATATGTTTCACTAGCATAGCACATCATTATCAAACTAGGACTGCTCGTTCGGGTCAATTTATTCCCACACTTTTTTTTGGAGGCTCTCTGACTTACAGGGCAATAAGAGTGGAGCTTCTTTTATTGAAACGGTCACAGACAAAATAAAAAGAGCATGTCAAACAGCATTGCTAAAGCTGAAAATAAGCATGCCAACTAAAACTAATTGGAATCTGGCATGTCATACCTGTCACATGTCCTCAAAAGACATTGGCCCTCATTTATCAAACGAACGTACGGCAGAAAAACGTGCGTATGACCATTTCCTGGCAAACGTCGGCATTTATCAATTTGGACGTGAGCGGGAGCTACGATCAAATCTCACGTCTGGTCTGAGATCGTGTATGCAAATTTCAGCCTGTGTATTTGCGGTGCAGCACAGCAAAATCTGGTTGAAAATAATGAACAAACCTCAGCTGTCATTAAGCATAAGCAGTCACATATTAGGAACAGATCAAAACGGATTCTTAAAACGAATAAAAAAAAATTAAATTGAGGTTAGAGCAATTGATTGTACTCATGTGCGTCTGAAGGCACCATCCATGAATAATTACGCATTCATCAATCGCCAAAACTACCACTCGATAAATGTACAGGTGATTTGTGATGCCAAGCTGTCGCTTTTAAACGTGGTGGTCAGGTGGCCAGGGGGAACACACAATTCTTTTAAATATCAAAACAGCTCGGCTCCAGCCCCCCGCAACGCCGACATTGAATTAATGAATGAATGTGTTGGCGCGTGGCTGCAGCAAGACGCACTGCAGAGCCAAAGTCATCTCCTCGGTTAGTGGCTACCCTAGATAAATTGCATTAAATCAAACAAGGTATCAGACGATTAACATCTTGGTATGGTTCTTCTAGTCGACAAAGGTATCCCCTAACGGTATACCTAATAACCCGCTGGCAAACCCTGCTACAGAGCAAGAGCGCAGGTGTTCCCTGCCGTGAAATGCACCCCCTCGCATCATAGGTGATATTCTGGATCAGAAGGCTGTTGTTTTGACCTATAGGAGTAGTTTATATACAGCTAACCCACAACGGTCAGACCATTGGTTACTTACAGTCTATTTTAAGAGTTTAAAATCACAAACTTGGATAATAGCGAACACAAAAAAACACTTTTTGTATGTTTTGTGGAAATGTACTGCAGCCATAATTACCAAATGAATGAAATGGATCTTTTATATATCCCAGTTTTTCTTGCAATTAATAGGTTCAAAAGTGTGTTTTTAATGTGGTTACCTGTATATAAGCTACTCCTATAGGTGGAAACAATAGCCTTCTGATCCACAATATCACCTATAATGCGAGGGGGTGCATTTCACGGCAGGGGTGCTGAATACAGCACAACACCTGTCCAACAGTGCGCACACACGCACACGGGTCACAGTGGAGCGCTGCTTCGGGTTGACTGCCTCTGTTTCCATACAGCATTTTTATGGGCCCCTTTTATTCCACTCTTAAGACTGACAAAAAGCACATCTTTATTTTGCTCCATCTCGGATGTCAGGATGCCGATCTGTGTGTCGGAAAAGATTCTTTTCGTACCAGCGTTTCTTCTCTACATGTTTGACCTCAGTGGGCGAGGCCTCCGAACCAGAAATATTTAAGGGCGCAACATGTTAATGACGATCGAATTCAGCCGCCGCATTTATCAAGGCCCGCTCATTTGTATGCTGAGATTGGTCAGATACGAATGTTTCATAAATCACACGTGGGTCCTGTCATACGACCAATTCTGCGCCCAGATCTGCGCCAGTTTTCACGCAAGATTGATAAATGAGGCCCAGTGATACTATCCATAAAAGTATATATTATGCCCATGACCTCCACAACTTCATATAGTTGGATGAAGCAAAGGAAATGAATACAATGTGTGTCAGCTTTTTGTTTTTGTTTTAGGAATCATATATCTGGCTAAGATGTTCACCAGTGGGGATCCAATACAGTATAAATTGTTATCGGTTAACAACAGCCCTTCCCAGGCTCTACTTTGCTCCAGTAAAATTGTAGTTAATGATCTCTGAATGAATTCAAAATTGAAGAAAGGATGTCCTTCATCAAATACATTTCCTCCATCTCTGCAGGAAAGTATCACAGCCTGTTGTGTGATGCTTCATGTTTAGAGGGCTGCTTTGCCTGTTTGAGTAGTGTTTTTAAAAAAAATTTTGCCACATGGAACTCAGGAGGCATTAGTTTCATTCTTTCACATTTATTGTGTGAAATGTTTCATCTGTTCAGTACAGTGTGATGCAGATTAGGTTTTTCAACATGTTTTATGCTTGCCATTTGATTACTTGTAGCATTTTAACATTAATAATTATCACATTTGTTTTGAGTCTTCAGTATACTTAAAAAATAAAATAAACAAGAAGATCACAGGGAGATCACAGGGAGACAGGCAGCCTCCTCTGGAAGATAGCAGGAACAATTAATAGCAGCATGTTTTTGACAAGAAGCAATAGGGTATAAATGATCAACGTGGTCTCATGGGAGGGCGTATAAATAGCACGCCACTTTTCATGACTTGCATGACTTTTCGCGTGCATGTCTACGCATATTGAGCTTTTCGCGTGTCATTTAACGCCCGTAGTTCCCCAGGGTTAGGGTTAGGGTTAGGGTCTGGGTTAGGGTTAGGGTAAGGGTTAGGGTTAGGGTTAGGGCATTTCACGCCCGTTATTTCAGCCATCCTTCACATGAAATATTGATTTAAAAACAACCCTCTGACAGAAAGCTCCACCACTTCGTATTTCTCCGGAAAGTAGCGGAGAAATACGAACACGTGGGTTTTCCCTCAATGACATTTGTGCGTGAAATGACAACGCCATCTCTGCACTATACAAGTCAATTGAGAGTACATGGCGTGAAATGACACGCAAAAAACATGACACGCGTTGTAATTATACGCGAGATGGCTTAAGAGAAATAGCGTGTCATTCACACGCCTTTTAGTGAGACCAGGCTGAAATGATATGTCTTCATTTTGAGGATTGCTCACACCAGTAATACCACATGGGGAAACAGAGTCTGGTTGTCTCCATTTGTTTATGCTAACCATGCCAAGGTAACAAAGTTAGTATAAGAATGATACATTGATCATTCAATTGTTAGTGCACATAGCACCTAAATTAAACCAAGGACATGAAATGTTAATTAGTGTATGTACTCTGACTGAGTCTTCCGTCATATCCTCTAGCAGATTTTATCAATCCAAATACTGTATCATAGTATAATACTTAAGTGTTGTAGATTTCACACTATTACATTATTAACATAACATACAAACTGTAAAGTACAGACCTTTAACCACCAGTTATGTTCTTTATTATTTTTGGAAATCATTTATGTTGGAAATCAGTGATTTATATCCCCTATGCCAAAACCGTTCAATGCTAATTCTTGCAACTGGAGCAATTGATTACCGAAGTTAGTCAAGTAAACAAATCAGAAAACTGCAAGTTTCAGCTACTGTCTGCTGTTACAGTACTGTATTTTCTTTGTAAAGCTGAAGTTGAAGTAAACAATGTTGGTCATGTGGAAGAGGAAGTAAACCATCCACTGCCTAAAGGGTAATGCCCTGCTTCATTATAAAATACAGTGGTATGGTAAATGAGGAATAACAGCAGCAGTTGCATATATCTTATTGAGAGTTTTTCAGGTTGATAAAATGCAGGAAGGAGGAATAATTTGCTGAGCAATATTCAGACAGTGCCTGTCCCTTCCTTTTGAAGATGCTTTCTAATGAGGCATACTTGCATCGAATTGCACAGAGATGGCATTGAATATCTTACATTTTTCAACTAAAGCAGAACAAATTGAAACACAATATAGACTAGAGGTATGGCAAGGGAGAGTGAGGAGATGAGAACGCCAAACAGTTATATACTTTTTAACGAGCTCTACTCTTTCCAGCAGTGAAATTGTGATTAGCCGTTTGATCACCCCAAGGCCAATATCAGTGTCTGACAAACTTAGCTAAACTAGTCGCTTCTAGATCTAATCCTCTATAGTACCACTTAATGTGTAAAAAACAACTACTTTGTGTCATGACACACATAAAAAGAGTGTCCCAAGACATAACTGATTAGTGGGCGATCTGTGAGGTTCACGTTTACATGCAAACACACTTATGTTTATAACCTTTATTTAAACTCGGAAATATATTGAGGAGTTAATTAAATACTGGGCCAAATTCAGTGTCAATAGAGGGAACCTGCAGTGTAAGCCAGTCCTTGAACATGTATGATAGAGACTTGCATTTACGTATATTATTTATTTTATATTTAAGACACTTAAGAGTTAATATAGGATGGGAAGAGGCCAGTGAGAGCTTTAAAACTCTGTCATAAATGAGCATTAGTATAAACCTTATTTAGAGACACGTACAGTGTAAATGTACGTGTTTTGGTTAGGTATAACAGACAAATAGCCCCAGGTGGAAGACTTTAATTTAAGGCAAATGTATGAAAATAATTTTTTGAGGGAACATATTGAAAATTGAAAACATATTTTCTAGGATTTCAGACGTTGTCTTCCTTTTTAGAAGTTATTTATAATGCTACAGTATCCTTCTTTATAATACTACAGTATCCTTCTTTATAATCAGCTCAAGATGAGTAACAGTAACAGCCGCTCTGAAGCTGCTGAGTTTCTCACTCAAGGACATTGCGGCATGGCATATATTTAGTAAAAGGGGGATTGTACCAGCCTCCAATAAAAGGAACATGATTTTACCCTGACACAGCTCTTGTAAGAGTTTATACAATCTCAATAATATGTATATGCTTTCCACTGCCTTCCGTCATCTGTCCATCATTCAGCCTTGAAGGTACTATTGAAAGGGTGACACTGGCATTGAGCACACTGTCACCAATGCATTAACATTTTCACTTTCAAAGTGAGCCTTCACTGAGGGTGGACATAAGACACAATCTATTCTATTCCTGTGACAATATACATGCATTATCACAACCTGAGGGGTTTCCTGTCCTTCCATTGTATTGTGTGGAGAGAAAATGTCATTACTATAATGCCATCGTCTATTCCCTTATGTAAGAAGAATACATGTCTACTATTGCTTCTTATTATCGCCCTCCTACATGACGGCATGTCAGTGAGAAAATGGGCATCACTGAAGCTGCAGTGCAGATCGATCAAGTGAAGGACAAGGCAGAGATTTGATCAAACGGATGATATCCATTGTCCAGCAATGACAATTAAAAACCTATTAATAATCTACTTCAGCCAGTAGAATCCAGCGGCAAAACCCTGCATCTCCTTTTTTGTACACCACTGACATGTATTTCTTCATGCATGTTTATGACCTTGTAATCTTTAGAATAGTTGCAGCCTTGAGTGTTAAAATACTTCAAGGTCTTATTAAGCTGTCAAATTTCTACATCAGCTGATTGCTGAAACCATTGTGGATGTTTCAAACCACATCTTCTCTAATGGTCACTGGTGCTGGCTCCATGAAACCTCTATTTTGAATTCAGTGAAAAAATATCTGAATGTCTCTGCCTTAAATACAAAGCTATTTTTCCCCTAAAATACATGTTTCCAACAGCTACTGTCACTTCTACTGTCTTTCTGCAGTTTAATAGATTTTATAACAAATCTATGAAGGCTTAAGGAGGCATATGATATCACAATCACACATGAATATACCAGTGTTCCAGCGTTCCCTTGATACTTGTTAGCTCAGAGTGTTAATGTAATAAGTGAACCAGGTTTGGAAGCAAGTTTATGACTGAAATCTGATGATGTTTTGAAGAGAAGTGAGAGTTAAAAACACATGTACTATATTCAGTTTCCTCTTTAACACCACTTCAGTTTGCACCAGGTGTGAGACAGTAAACAGACAGAGAAGAGGAAATGTAATAAAGATCTGCCAAAGCAGAGCCTGGACTGATTTGCATAATAATAAATAAACAAATCACATGCAGCATAACTGGATTTGCTCCTCATGTCAGAAATTATAAATGTATGTTTCTTTAGGCTCTTGCATGGCACCTCTGCATCAAACACTTTAGGAGCACAGGGACTGTGAAAGCAGTCCAGTAATTTGTCCTAATCTTTATCATTAATGTTTCCAGTCATTAACACCTACCTAATTATTAAGTTTTATCAATCAATTTTTAATCACCATTATCAAACAAAGTGCCTCAATAGATATCAATAGATCAATTTATTTAACCAACTCTTAATTATCATCACTTGTTGTGTAGTGAGCTGGAAGTTGTTTTTAAGTCAATATGGCAACAGAAAAGGCTGTCTCACCTTGTAGATATAACTCAGCCCAAATATATGTCCTTTACTCAGTCCTATAAAGCCTCATCTTGCCTCCCAGACTCTTTTTGTTTCCTTTTTTATCCATTTCCCTCCCATGTCCTTTTCTATCACCTCTATTTTTCTGCTCAGTGTCAGTGCTCTCTCAATAAATGATGGGCTAGGTAGCTTGAGTGCTGCAATAGAGCGGTGTGTCTTTGCTTTTTTCTTCCACTGACCTGTCTTACATTACAATTTACTTTGCCATTACTCAGAGCTTTGGCCATTTTCCCGCCCACCCTTCTCCTTTCTGTCGCTTCGTCTCTCCCTTTTGTCAAAAAGCCAGCTTCCTCACCAGAGCTGAGATAGAGGCAGTGTTTCTTTAACAAGGCGTATTTGTACGTATATGTCTGCACGCAGTTGCATATGTGTTTATGATTCAGGCACTCTGCAGACTCAACTTGTCAATTAACTCCTCTAAATGAAATGGAACTAAAATGGGTGGATACAAAACTGAAATTATTTTCAGGATGATGTAAACTGATGGAATTGTAAGCCCCTTAATTGAATAGATATTTCCCCAAAAATTAACCAACAACAATCCCAGTTTTAATAATGAGTTAACATGATCATTATTCTATTATCAAGCAAAATTTCCAAACAATCAGTTACTGGAAAACACCATCAGTCAGTGTGTATTATGCCAGTGTCAGTGGGTAATAATGTGTTCACTTGTTGTAATCATAGTGTTGTGGGTCAGTTTGTTCAATTAAAAACACCCAATATTTGGTGGAGAATGTTTTTTTTCCAGTTGACATACCAGTATGCAATTATATCACGCATATACAGTAGCAAATACATTTACCACGTTTTATGTAAGACTAGCTGTTGGATTAGCTAGCTTTTTGTAAAAGTTTTAATAAGAACCATAAAACATAATATGGTGGATATGGAAAAGATAAGATACAGTATGTACTGTATGAAAAGAGTATAAACAATATATGCAGAGTAGCCTAGTATAAATATAAATACACTTTATGGAAGTTTTGAGCAATATAGACATTGGTTTAAATGATTTGTATAGATAAATGAAAAACCGTCTGTTCTCATTCACAAGGGCATCAAAGTACTGCTGTTCTGTCAAAACTGTGGTATAAGACACCCTAGAATGAGAATGGGCGAGAGAGAGTGGTTTTGTTCCCTAACCACATATTTTTGTTTGCATTCACAATGTTAACCAAGTGTTCTCCGTGTGACGAAATGGCCGTATGTGCCAAGGTGGGATGAAGACAGGTGTGAATAGATAGGAATGCACTATAGGATAGATGGAACAGCGGTGCTCTGGGAAGTGGCATTGATAACAGGCTGCTTTCAGCTCAGAAGCTGAATCATCGATGTCCTGCTGTTGTGGTATAACAGTTCTAGTTTGCAGTGGACACATTGCACCTTTTTGGCTTCTTTTTAAGTGTGAAATGATCCCAAACTTATTCTCTTCCTTTTTTCCAGATATAGTGGGGTGTTTCTGCAAAAATGGTCCATGTGGAACAATGATCCCTGCGCTGAACAGTCCACATAACGCTCCAGATAATAATGAATTGAATCATCGAGGCAGAGATTTTGCCTCGATGAATTTTTGTTAACTAAATTGTTTCAGCCCTAATTGTGATAGATGCATTTGTTTGCAGGTCTTCTCCTCCATCACCTTAGAAAGATTGTGAAAGAGATGTTAAAAGATAAAAGCCTACCTTCTTCCATTACACAATTTTTCACAACTATTGGGGGAGGCCATCATTGAGTGTGGCTCGAGACAGAAGGAAAAGAACAGCAGGATTCTTTAGATAACTCAAGACAGACATGCATTTTTCATGCAATGTCAAAGGGAACATTCACCTAAAAGAGATAGCATAAACGTTATTTTGATGAATTATACCTAGGTTGAAGTGAAATTGCTGAGCTGTTCAATGGACGGTTAATAGAAAAACTGCTAGGACACTGTGACAGCGTTGAATTTTACTCTAGGGTATAGGTTTATTGTCTGACTCACAGCTGGAATATCTTCACTGAGATCAAAGTGATTCAAATGGAATATCTTGAACAGCTGTGAGTCCAAGACCGACTTCAAAAAGTGTCACCTGAGGAACTCATCAATTCAAAATTGCAGTCCATGCACATTCAACTTCTGCCAGTTTTAAAACTAGACCAGGCTAGAACGGAGTAAAGCACAGAGAGTAGGATGGGAAGGGGAGATAAAGACAGACAATGTGAGGATATTCTCAGTGCCAAGAGCTAGGGTGGAAAGGGTAAGGGCAGGGAGATGAACACAAATATGAAGAAATGGAGAGTAAAAGATAGTGACGGAGCAAAAATGAGAAAAACTGAAGAGCAGTGGAAAGGGGAGAGGCAAAGCAAAAGGACACTCAATACAGAGTGACATTTTCGAGAGGGAGAAAGGAAGCATGAAAGTGTGTAATGATGCCTGTCCGTGTCACTATACAATCTTTTAGAAAGAGTCACCAGCACTTGCACATATCCAGAGCCCTCTCAAGGACTCACCTACCAACTGATTGTGTTCGGGTCAATGAAACCTCGCCATGGTGGCAAAATGAAGCATGTTTTATTATCTGTTTTTGAGTCAAAAATGTTGAATTCAGGTCATGTTCATTTTTTCTCATGTAGTGTTGCCTGTAGTTCAGGCAACACTATGCTGTAAATGATAGTGGTGCAGCTAAGACACTTTAAATATTGTGTAAATCATGTCATCAAGGGGTTTATTAACTGCATGTGCAGCTTAGACATAAAGCTGATATTTGTGTTCTCAGGTACTAGATAAAACAAAACTTGTGAAAAGTGATTTCCAGTTATGATACTAATGTTATCAAAATATGATTTAGTTGCTGGACACATTATGGCCCTGGAATCCCTGGAAACTAAATATCCACTTTTCTGCACTCAATTGGATTCCATTAAAAATAGTATACTGTTGCTATCAGTTAACGGTTGCCTGTGCAACTTGTTATTATTAACACTGGTGGCTGTCAGTAGTCAGCATCATGACGCTCATGGTCAAATGCTGGCACTCTGTGGGCACGAGCATGACAGCTGCCAAAACAGAGAGATTGAATGATGTAAAATGAATTCCAATCATGTTTAGAATAAATCCCTCCATAAGTTGCTAACATGCATGCTAACATTAGCAGCTAAAACCACAATATATTTCACTTATATGTTAGTGTTTCCTCTAGGGTTATTATCAGCACCAGGGGGCAAAGAGTTTTTTGTACCACCGCAGGCTGTGCCTCTGCTACACACACTTTACAGAGGTCGGCAGCCCACAGAACCTCAGGCAGAGTAAACCTCAGCACTGGGGTCATTTGGATTTCGTTGGACAGACACTAGCCAATCGAAAATGATTATCCATCACTGTGGTAACCAATTTTGCAGCTGTCTGGATACTGGTCATAAGCAATAATTACACAATTTAGCCATGAAAGTATTTAAAGTCGGACGGACCAGTTTGTTGGTTCCAATCTCATTTCAAATCAATAGCAAGTTAGAAATGAAGTTCTTTCTCTCCAACTTCTCTCTTGTTGCCTTACAACATGCTGGATTGCAGAAAGGAAAATTAGTGTATGACCAACACAATCAAACTTGAGAAGCTCAGTTTCATGCTCAAGTAATAGCTGTGCAATATTTAAAATAATTTACCTTTTCCTAAGCATACGTAGTCACAACCAAACAAGGACTTGAATATTAAGGAGTTATTGCTTGATTGGAAAGAACCTTGTGACAGCATGCAAAGTATATGAAGACACGGCAAATTGTGCCTTATTGTAATCATTCTATGTTGCATTTCCACCAATTGTTTCCAATTACTCTGCTTACACATTTTTCTCATTTAGCTGCCAACATTGACAAAGACGCTTGTATTCATTACACCACCTGTGGTTACAATAGAACAGAGCGGGCATGCACCTGCTAGTGAAAACATGTCACTACAGTATCAAATGATTACAGGTTTAGTTGCATTCAGTCTTTTTTTCCTTGCAGAGTTCAAAACATATTTTACAATACTGTTTGCTTTGAGAAACCCATCTAGAACACAGAGACAACACACGCAACATTATTATACAACCCATGATTTAGCATCAGCAATTAACACACAAGCAGCGTCAACATTTATTCACTACACCAATCGTCTTGTTTTGGCATCTTTGCAGATCAGAGCGCCTCTGTTATTAGCAATCACACAATCCCTGCATCTTCCCGCTGACTGCCATTGTCCAAGCCCTGCTTGTAACACACCGCCACTGCCTAACAGTCGTTCCTTTGTACATCCCACAGCATATGCGTGTGTTTCTCCTCAGCAACGAGTCACTCTTTGTCAATTAAAGACAGCATGGGAGCAACACAAGCAACAGAGAGTGGAGAGAGTGAGGACTTGAGACGGAGGC
This sequence comes from Echiichthys vipera, assembly GCF_963691815.1. NCBI lineage: Eukaryota > Metazoa > Chordata > Actinopteri > Perciformes > Trachinidae > Echiichthys > Echiichthys vipera. Next base: position 17,809,243 of record NC_139847.1, read on the forward strand.
AGGGAATGTTAATAGAGCATTTAATGAAAGTTAATGGTTGGCTTTGGGTTTGCCAGGGAATGGGCAAGAAGGAGTTGATTATTGTTTAGGGATGAGACCAAGCGGTGTGCATTCCTGGTCAGTTTGTTTTTTAGCCGCTGAGGTGAGGATGAAATCCTGGTCTTGTCTCGAGTTGACAAGGTGTAGTGACCAAAATGAATGGATAGTCCAACCCTGCATTTTGATTTTAACTTGATACACCAGATGGTCTGTTACACATAAGCATCAGACAAGCCCTCATTGGAAACAGTTTGGAAATGGGAAGGCACTTTCAAAAAATATATAGCAGGTGATTGGATAAACCATCTGTCTATCAAATTTTTTTTGCTGAGGCCTGTCAGGAGAAGAGTGAAAACAACAAGAACACAAGTCAGTGCTCTTCTTTGCTCATCTTTCTGATATGATTTTATATAAAAGCTGGACGGAGCTACTGTGACCACCATTTTAAGCTGTCGCCATCTTATTTTTGTGAAACTGAACGAGACCATATTTGCGGGTGGAGCTGGGTGGAGCGGGCGGAGCTAGGAAAATGTTTACTAAGGTAATAAATCAAGTGAGAAATAGGCTCATTTACCCATTGACCGAACAAATACAGGTTACAGTACATGCACTTCCACATTCTATGGATATTACAGACAGTATTGCTGTATCTACACTAACCTCTTTAGGAGCTGCCGTTTTTGAACGAACAGTCCTCTCTCCCTAACACAGGCCCATAGCGCGACACTCACAGTTCAGGACATAATTCTTGTGTGATTTTTCCACAGGAGCTGCAACACTTAAGATACTTTTCAGATTTTGAGATGGATATATATATATATAAACCCTGCCAAGGGATTTGAGGAAAGTAAACTTGTAAGGCATCACGAAGAAGGATGATATTATTAAGCCAGTGCTCATATGTGCTAGAAATAAAAGACTAAGGGCACACTCACACCGTCCATCCGTACTGTGCCCAAACAGGTTCCACGGGTAAAGCCTAGTTCGTTTGACCAGTGTGAGTGCAACCGCACCGCGCCTAGCTGCGGCCAGCTTGCCGGCCACGGACCGTTTGGGAGAGGTGGGGTTTTGTAAGCGCGTTTACACATGTACGGCGGCTCTGACGTCATTTTATGACATTTAAAACAATGGCGGCGAAAGGTTCACGTTGGTGTGATGTGGAGGTGGAGTGTTTACTGCAAATTTGGACAGATGAAAATATTCCAAAACAGTCGGACAAGACGCACAAAAACTCTGAGGTCTATGGAAAGATTTGTAAACAAAGCGACGCGTGATGACGTCAATCAATGCTTGTGACGTGTTACGACTTGATGACGTATGGACAGGTTGTGTGAGTAAAAACGGGCCTGGGTCGCGGGGGGAGAGGGAGAGGGGGACTGCTGTGGGTCCTCAGGTCATCCATACATCTCCTTGATAACTCATGCGCCTTTCAGACCAAACAGAGTTTGAGCTGCACCCGCTCATGTCTACTAGGATGTTGCGGAGGACAGAGAAAAATGGCCGATATTTTGAAAGCTTCTAGCAGGACTATTGTGTTGTTACCATTAATGCATCATCTGCTAAGAAGCATGCATTAGCACTAGCCCTGCTATTAAGAAGAAGAGCAGCAAGGAAGAAGAGGGTGGGCTTCTGAGGTCTCAATACAACCATAAACTTTTGTTGTACAGTTCAAGGAACTCAGATACACATAATATCAGCATTTCCTCCATGTTAGCAGGCTGGATGTAAACAAAACGGTCTGGGCTGCCCCATTTCTGTTGCCTGTGTAGGTATTCGTCCAAGAGCGGCAGAGCCATTGGAAATAATGAGTTTTAGAGTGCAGCGGTACCATTTACTCATTTGGTTTGAAAGGCCCATCACAGATCAAATTTAAAGATTAACAAAACTGGATATATGAGGTTTTCCGGCATGGAAGACGAATAAAATCGGATGTGCTGTAATTCACTGTAAACCCCTTGGAAAATGGTGCATGTTGAATCCGTTTGCTCGTCAAGATCGGGCTGTTACAGGCTCTCCGGATCCCATATGATATCATCCCAACTCCTCCCATCTGACCCTGAGAGGTCATTATGGTAACCATAGAGATGTGAAGGTGGTGTTCTCTGGCATAGTTTTTGGAGGCTGTAATTGGTCCCGTCTTGTCGATCGCTTTTAGCTCTTAGGCATTCATCACTGCTGGGACAGCAGAGCAAGACCAAGACATAGTTTCTGTCTGGGAGGAAAATGGTTACTCATCGTTCTAACCTGCCCACTTCCAAAACTGTAAGCCAAAAAAAAACATGGTTCAAGTTCTGCACATTCAGATATCAGACTTATTCATATCACTTATCAATTAGGAGTATAAGTATACTTATAAAGACACTAAGTGACAGTACATGAACACTCAAAACCCGATTAATTTCTCTCAAAAAATATAAAAATGGTAAAAAAAAAATGTTTTTAATAAGGAGCAAATGTTTTATTTTGTTTTGTTTTGCTATTTCTTTTATATTATTTTGTGGTGGTTGCTCTACAGTATAAATACAAATTAAATCATACATAATTAGTTTGGGTTAAGGTGCTCTGCTGCATTAAATCAAGTATCTAGCACCACTTGGATCACTGCTTGGTATGCCTTTGTGAATTTCTCATATGCTAACTTAGCTGCTAGCAAGTTTTAGATGTAAGGAGGTGGAATATCCACAGTAAACATTTCTAACACCACTACAGACGTTTTGCATTTAAAAACAAGGTGGATGAGCTGTAATGTATGCTGCGGAACAGACTGCTTATTGCTCAAATGATCAAGGAAGTCAGAACTTTACCCAAAGAAATCTGTTATTCAAATGAAAGTATCCAACTCCAAAATTAACACAATGAGAGTCCAGTTTACTGAGTGGGTGTGTGTACAGTATGTGTTCAGTATATTGATTGATCTTCTGAAGACTTCACGCCACTGAAGGAAAACAAAACTCGCATGACTTATTTTTACAGTACATCTGGCACAGCCCTCAATCTTCTCTTGTCTACCCCAGTTATGCAGTCAGCCAGTGGAATCACAAACATGCTTTTGACATCTGCAGGAAATGTGCGGTTTGTTCTTTGGAGATTAACTCCATACCAATAATTTCATATTTGCTAAATGGTTCTTTACAGCAGGGATTTCAGGACATCACTCAGTTGGACAGCTAATGAATTAATTGTATTGATTGTAATGCCCGGGAGCCCCAGCTGGGAAATATGAAGTGTCAAGTACTCATTAATTCCAGAGAGAAGTTGGCAAACATCACTGACTCATTCCATTACACAAAGTCCACATATAATTGACCTCGTGGCTCATTGCTTTTCAGACTGCTAAAGTTGAAAGTTCTGGTTTTCAGCTGTGAAAATATATCTTTTGTTCGTCGGATGGTCCTATCTTTATAGCAGGATCCCCCCTCTGCGTGCACAGGTTATGCTGGATGTTCATTTTATGCCTACTTAAAGATAATGTGAAAGTTTTCAAAATGAGAAATGCCCAAAGCATTTCAAACCCTGTTTATTCATATGCACCTACATCAAAGGCATCTTTGTGTTTTTCATAATTTCACTTGACGTTTTTTCCCCAACTCTGCAGAACAGAATGCTGAGAGAAGAAAAGAGAAACAGAGAAAGAAAATAATTTGGCTTAAGAGTGGATAGATATTTCCTTTTATGTTGTAATGTAATGAGGCCATAATTTTGCTTCAGCACTAATATATCCCAAAACTCAGCTTTATCATCTGGATGAGGACTCACAAATCCTGCTTCCTTCCACACGATAAAGTGCTGCTGTATATGTTCTGTATTTTTAGCGGATATATATATTTATTTATTCAAGAAGAGTATATGGATGCACTTGATGCTGATCATCAGAACATTTTTTACCTCTGCAATTTACCTCTGCAATGACAAATATTTTGTCAGTGGAAATCTCTCAGGAGCCTTCCTCCCAACATTCATATTGCTTGACTTTAAAATGTCAGTTATGTATAGGCGATTGTAATGCTTGCTAGTGCCTGAATGATTTTGGGATTTTTAAGAACACTGCTGATTTTAGAATGGGAAAATTCACAGCTGTGGCAGCTGATATAGTATAAGTTTTTGTACTGGAATGATACTAGACCTTTTCTATAAAGACTCTGCACTGATATGACTCTGCAAAGGTTCTCAGAAGGCTTATTTTTAAACAAAACAACTTTATTAAGAAGAATATTCAACATTAATATATTACACGGTCAACCAATTATAAATTTACCATGAAAATCTATAAACATGTATCACTAAATTGCTGAGCATTAAAATAAAATAAGTTGAAATTAAATGTAAATAAAAATATAAAATGGTGCAGTCATCCGTAAATGAATGTTTCCCTGCAATGTGGCAGAACACGGTTTATCTCCCTTTGATGTTGGGTGTGGATGTGGGGTAGATCAGGTTTGCCTCAGCATGTCCTCTTAGGAGGGAGGGGCTGGCTCCTGTACTGCTACTGTATGTGGTAAGGTAGGTAAGATATTTCTGTAGGAGATCATATTATTTTACATTTAATGTTCTCATTGGTGTGTATGTGTGCCCATAGAAAATGTTGATGTCAGCAGTAACTAAGAAGTCTTACATTAATGTTTACTTAATTGTTTTTTTATTTTATTTTGAGGCTTACTCTCAGTTTGGCTCACCCTACTCTACTTACCTGGACAGGGGGTGGGTTCCAGTGAGGTGAGGCTGAGACTGTAAAATGCCATTTACTTGAGTAAGGGGCTGAGGATTCAGCTTTCATTAGCATCTTTCTGCCTCAGCTTAATTTAGTTTTATAAAGTTTTTCTGGGTTCCATTTGCGTCTTTGTTTCAGTCGACCTTTTGTTACATTCCACACTTTTTTGCAGTTTCTCGTGCTTATCAGCCTGCTTCTACACTATCCATTTTTCAGGTTTTCCTGTGCCAATCAACATCATCATTTTATATGATGTCACAGTGATACACTCACAACCAAATTCATCTTTTTTTAGAGTTCTGTTATTATGTCACTTTATATGAAGCATTAAGATGATATCTCAAATACAGTTGTAAACTTTTGACTGATAAACCTTGTGATTTACAGTATGTCACCTGATTGGAATAACACCAAAGGGATTAATGATATTTTGGGATATATAATATATTAAGAAATATTCTACTTTCTTACCCTGACATTTAAATGTTTGTTTGTTTTGATGTTGAATCATTATCTTACCATTGGGTTTTATCTTCACCTCCCTAATACTGATATGTATATTAATGTTGTTGTCTTGGTTTAAAGAACTCTGATAATCAAAGAGGTTACTGTCTGAATATATTTAACTCTCTGTTTTCTCACAGTTCAGAATTTATTCCTGATAAATCTTAAATCTTTCTCTCTATGTGTGTCTTTTGCAGGGGAGCTGTACATCGGTGGTGTGACGAAGAGCATGTACAGCAATCTGCCCAAGCTGATTGCATCCCGGGACGGGTACCAGGGCTGCCTGGCCTCCGTGGACCTGAACGGGAGACTCCCCGATCTGATCGCAGATGCCCTCCACAGGGTGGGCCAGGTGGAACGAGGCTGCGATGGTGAGTGGTGGAAGCAGATATCCATCACATACTGTACAGACTGACATACAGTAACAGTCCATTTCAAAAGTAGCAGTAGTTTGTCATACTTTATTTTCGCTGTACTCCCATAACTTCTCTTGGTTCTAAAGAAAGGATAAATAACTCTTGTGAACCCACAGGGGAAATCAAATAGCATTGATTTGAAGTGTTTGTGTTATCATCCAGTGTGTAATCCAGCGCTCTTGCTATCAGTGACAATTCCTCACAGGGGATTCCAACTTTTCAACAATTTTCAGCAAGGATGGCTTGGTTTGAAAAAAATGACAGATCATTTTAAGGAAAGCAAGTTAGGAATAGGATCAGAATCTGTTTTTTGTTTGTCATTTAGAGACAGAGATAAAAGCAACATCTAGTATTTGACTGCTAACTGTTTCAGACACTGATAATATGTTTTGTTAATTGTTACTTAAAATCTCCTTTTCAAGTGATTTTAACATAGGTCTCACAGAGCAAAAGGACAGCTTTACACACCCTCTTGGTTCTTCGCTTTAAATAGCCACTCTTTACTACCATTTTCTGTTTTTATTTACACACATAAATTCATGGCTGGATTTCACACACGACTGCCACTTTCACAGAGCTTTCACTAAACACACACCAGTGCAGTAATTCGGTGCATTCTTCTGTGGCTGCTGTTCTGATTTACACCAGTAACTCCGCCCAAATTCTCCCAGCTCTGGGCGGTCTTTACAATCTAAGCCCCTGTCCTCTGTAGATCCTCTCTATTGCTTCATAAAGTCTGCATGAGGGAGGTATCTCTCTCTAATGTTATTGTCAATGTGGCTAATCTCAGCAGCTTTTGCCTCATCAATCTTGCATTTGTTGTGTTTTTACTTCTGCCTTGCACAGTTTGCCACCAAATCTCAGGCTGCATTACTTCTGTGTGGTTAATCCTGAGTATAACGGTGGATTTTAGCTATAGCATTTCCCCTTCCACACACCCCACCCTTTACCCTCCCGCCACCACGTCTCAATGGCGTACTGAGTGTCGGAGAGCCCAGACTTGATTTCCCTGAGGGCTGCACTGGCCGACTCGATGCAGCACTGATTTAGCTTCTTTTTTCCCCCTCAATCCCTAACGCTGCTACTTCAGCCAGCCCGTCTTATTACCTGCCTACAGTAATACAACACAATTACTTTGCTCCAAACACTGTTCAAAACCACATTAAGCTATCATATTGGCTCCCCAAGGCACCCAAAATGGATGCTAATATTAGTTAATGATTGGAGGTGCCAGGGAGCTGAGCAGTTGTAATTGACCAGTTTTGGAAGGGTGGACCTTTTTGACAAATAATAGTTTACCTTGACCTGAGGCTGTTGCAAATCCATTTATCCCCTTGTTGATATTACCGGAATACATCAAGAGCACTTTTCACTGCTTAGCATGCAGCAGAGAAGCCAAACGCTGACATCAAATTGGTTAAATTGCAACTTTTATGTTTAATCATGTTGACTGATCTTCTCTAACAACAACAGTTCAGATCCGATCTCTGATTCTCTGCTTTACCAAAGCACTAGCAAAATTAAGAGGATTTCTACGAAATGCAGTGTGTCCTGGGTATGGATCACAGCCAGAGTCCTGACCCACCTGGTTCATAGGTCATTGTTAGCTCGTGGGCCAGGGAGGTGGTGTTTTAAGGCCAAACAAAGGGCAACAGTGACCTTGTTCCTGTGGATCACAACAATGAAGAACAAGACAGGGAAAGGGAAGGAGACTGAAACAGAGCACAGGTGCTTTATCAGTGTTGCTGGCTCACTGTAGTTCAAGAGGGGAGAAACAAGGCCAAATAATGAGGAACAAACATCTATGGTAAAAATTATACATACTGGCATTATTAATAGGAGCATGATTGTTTACAGGAGTAAAAGCATCAGTAGTAAGATTCATGGAAATGAAAACACAAAATAGTTCTGAAGACTCTGTAAGAATAATCATCTCCAAAAAATCTCAGCACCAGTAAAACATCCTCCTTAGCCTCCTATGAACATTTATTTCATTATCGGTCTGGGTATCAGTACGCAATACCTTCAAGGTATCGACCTCATGCGATCCTTTTTGTCCTCCTACTAAAACAAAATGACTATTTGTATGGTTTTGCCAGATCATTTGGAGAGAGTGAAGTAGTCGTGGTCCAACCCTTCTTTTATCAATTCAAACCAAGAGAATCAACACGGGTTAATCTCTGGTAATGATTCAGATACAACCAGGGTCACAAACCAGGAGCAATGCATACTAATTTCCCAATACTTAACAACCCTGGTATTCCCATTGAAATCCATCCTCGTCTGACCCGTGTCTAACCCACCTCTAGACCCTGGTCGCGAAGTTGAGTCGTTCAACAGGAGTTAACCCTTTAAAACACAAAATGAACCTGATGCCCAATCAGAGATGGACCAGAGAGAGAACTGAGGGTGCATTCACACTGTCCATCCGTAGCACGTTTCACGGCTAAAGTCTAGTTCGTTTGACCAGTGTGAGTGCAACCGTACCGTGCTGCGGCTGTTTATGAAAGGTAGGCTTTTGAAAAGCACGTTTGCACATGTACGAGCAACAGCACAAGGCCTACGACGGTTCTGATGCCATTTTATGTGCGCCTGTTCGGACATAGAAAAAAAGGATGGACCATGCGCGGACATTTAAAACAATGGTGGCGAAAGGTTCATGTTGGTGTGATGCGGAGGTGGAGTGTTTACTGCAGATTTGGTCAGATGAAATTATTCAAAAACAGTTGGACAAGGCGCACAAAAACTTTGAGGTCTATGGATAGATTTGTAAACAAAGCAATGCATCGTCAAGCAATGCATGTTACGTGTTATGGCGTGATGACGTATAGGCAGCAAGAAGCATTCGCCGAGGCCCAGGTAGTGTGATTACAAACGGGCCTGGGCCGCGGGGGGTCAAGTACCCTAAAGCACGGGACACGGTACGGATGGACAGTGTGAGTGCACCCTAAGTCCTCTTTTATATTAAGTAATATATGTGAAAGCACCCTGACTGACAATCTGCTGTTTTTAGGTAACGTGCATGAATAAGGGTGTTTTCACATTTAGTCCTCTTTAAACAAACCAAACTAAATCCTCTTTAAGTGGACCCAAAAGTGGACCAACAAAAAGGGACTCAGTTCCTCTTGCTTTGTCAGTCTTACTTCATATAAAAGTGGACTAAGTTTCCTCTCTGGTCCACTTCAGCCATCGCCAAGCATTGGAATTGAATTGAGTATGCAAGAGATAAAGTAAAGAAAACTCACAATAGTCAGACATCAGGCCTACTGTGACACCAGGCCACAGGATGGCTTAGTTATAAACTTACTCTTGTGAAACCTCTGGTTGCATGCTGTGTTATGCTGCATGAGTACTCCAGACACTCTAGTGTAGGAGTATATTCATGATCAGGAGCATTACTTTTCTCTGCTGCTTATCTTACATCTCCTCCTTATTCAGGTTCAGTGTGGACCCTCTGGTTGGGATTACCTTAGGACATTGAGTGACTGGGGGTATAAGAAGGCGGTACTGGTATGCAATTATGCATCCATCCCTAATGTAATGAACCAGGAGCTCTCTGCTCTGGTCTACCTTGTGAGCAGATGTTTAATTTGTAACCAGGCTGGTAGTTGTAGATGCAGGAGCCAGCAGCGAGGGAGTTCATGTGTTTTCACTTTGGGTTTTACAGTTACTATATTGTGCAGGATTTCTTAGAACATTTAGAGCAAACACGGCATATGGAGTTTTATACTTCAACAACCAAGGCACCTAATAACAGCCAAGCAAAGGTAATGTTTGGTCGATCAGTAGTTGAAGGAAGAGTAAGGAAGAGATTGCATGATTCGGGTATTAATTATGACAATATACTTAATTAGCTCCTCAAGGGACCCTTTTATTAGCAAGTAATTAATGGGCCAATTACTGTGGTTACTGTAGGAACTAATAACAGAACAAGCTGATAGAGAGGAGATGATTTTGAATTTAAGTGGAGATTTTGGAGCAAAAAGTGAAAGCTCTGTGATGTATTCATTTTTTATTTGTTATTTATTTTCTGAGGGTTCAGGGAGGAAGGGGTGTCGTATAATTGGGCCATTTGTAAATGACACAGTGAGATGTCTTGTTTATCTATGCAGAAACAAATTAGTCTGGCACTGAACCGCGGTTCTTTGGAAATGTTTGTGTTTAATTGAGATTTTAATGAGAATCCCCACCACGGCCACCACGACAACCACCACACATACTTCTTTTAATACCAATTTTCTTGCCTAAGACTGCATCCTAATGTTGTTTCTATCATTCATCTTTCTTCACATCAAATTCTGAGAACAGAATTTTTAAATGAGGTTTTGTTTTGAAGAAAATAAATGAAGATGTTGTCCATTTAATTTCCATCAGTCATATTAGCTTCTAATAATATAAAAGCAAACACCTAAATTACTTTTCATATCATGTCAGTTCATGCGACAATATCTTTGTGTATGGTAGTATGTATAATGTGAAGTGGAAATATGAGTTTTCTAAACAGCCTGTCACATCATCTCTTCAAATAATTGAAGAGAATTCCACAGAGAAATTACCACGGTAGAGTTTCTAATTGACAATTTAAATGTCTTCAGCCATTCATGACAGTAGGAGACAAAAACAGGAGACAACATCCACCAAAACACACACATCACACACAAATATAATGGATTTGCTAAGCAGGAACTGATTCCACCACCACTATTATTTTTTTATGCAAATGTGCCCAAAGTCTGGCAATACAGCAGGTTTGAACCTTGAATTAATGTCCAATTGAATCGGAATACATTTTTAAGCAACACAAATCTGCTACTGGCCATTAAGGGCGCACTCACACTGTCCATCCGTACCGTGCCCCGTGCTTTAGGGTACTTGCCCCCCCCTCCCTCTCCCCCCGCGGGCCAGGCCCGTTTGTATTCACACTGCCTGGGCCTCGAGCAAATGCTTCATGCTGCCTCAACTTTATCACGCCGTAACACGTAACACGTATTGATTGACGTCATCGCGATGCATCGCTTTGTTTACAAATCTTTCCATAGACCTTGGAGTTTTGTGCTTCTTGTCCCACTGTTTTTGAATATTTTCATCCGACCAAATCTGCAGTAAACATTCCACCTCCGCATCACGCCAACATGAACCTTTCGCCGCCATTGTTTTAAATGTCCGCGCGTGGTTCGTCGTCCTCGTGCTCGTACACGTGCGCAATCTCGTGCTCGTACATGTGCAAACGTGCTTCACAAAAGCCCACCTCTCCCAAACAGTCGGTGGCCGTAGGCGTGGTGCGGTTGCACTCACACTGGTCAAACGAACTAGGCTTTACCTGTAAAACCTGTTTGGGCACAGCATGGATGGACAGTGTGAGTGCCACCTAAGATCCCATGTCAATGCATTTTCAATTTGACTGATGGGGTACATCATTGGAGGACATTATTTGTGAAAAAATATATTCAGTTTTGAATCTGAAGCTTACATGAGGCTTTGGCAGAATAGAATAAAAGGAGCTCTTTCAATAGCCGTTATAAGGAGGAGGGATCTTTCAATGTTCATAAAGGCATCTGACTAATTTTTTAAGACAGCCTTGATAAACTAAACATATTCTCTTAACAGCGAGCATTAAGAGAGTCTTGATATGTAAGCTTATGAAGATCATATTGCCAACTGGTTCACAAACAGTTGCCTAATTAGACATCCAGCATAAACAGCATCCCATTGGATGCTTAACACTTGACAAATGTGAATCCATGTTTTTCCTTTTTTAGCCCTCATTTGACTTAACAACTCAGAGGCTTAATATCTACGTATGTCGCTGATCAACACTTTTCACCAACCACTCTCCTCCATCGCAATGCGCTAAAGGCTGCTGAAGTCGTTGATTCCCTATGAGATTCACAGTACTGGTACTAGAAAACCAACAGATGCCTGGATGTTAATGTGTATTTCTAATAAAGACCTTTTAAAAGTATCTTCAGCTCAAGAGAAAGACCCCATTACTTAGTCTCTTTGCATTATTTGTGGGCCTCCACATGGATTTTAATATATCTTTGGATTGAAATCACTGATTTGGTTATGTCCTCAGGACCCAGTACCACCTGTACGGAGGAGTCTTGCTACCATCAGGGGGTGTGTCTCCAGCAGTGGGAGGGCTTCACCTGCGACTGCACCATGACGTCCTATGGAGGTTCATTCTGCAATGATCGTAAGTGATTATTTTACTGACGGCTATGGTTTGAGTGTGTATGGCTGGAGGGAGTGGTTCAGGTTGAGATATTGGTCTGAATGTGGATAACTGGTGATAGGACTTAGAAGTTAAAGCAGCATGGGCATCTTTGCAATTCTGCTGTTAAAGTGGAACTCAGAGACCACTTTTCCTTCAAAGGTTTGAAGGAAACATGTGAACATCTTACTGTATTACCCCACTTCAACAGGATCACACAGATTTTCATACACTTTATATGCACTCTTCTTCTAACACCCTTATACTGGCACATTATTCATAGTTACTCCTCAGATTCTACAACTCCGAGTTGACCGCAAGATTGGCTCCTCGGTTCCTGATAGCATCGCTATCACACGCTGTGAGCAGAAATGGTGATTCAAGTCATTTGTCCATGCAGTGTGGTTGCTTGCTGGGTGGCTGGCAGCATGGGAGTTCAGGAAGGAGAGTCTGGGGGGATGGCAAGATATATTTATCCTGCTTATTTCCTTAGGTTTACAGTATCTGTATCTATTGTAATAGGATAATATACACAATGTCCAGTGAAGCTACCTTGTATATATTTGCAAAGATAGTCTTAAGACTTCATATACCTCATACAGGTAAAACACTGGTCTGTAATATGATAATAAAACATTTGTTACAATGGGTATGTTTTGCAGTTCTTAAAAATTGCATATGTAGCAGAGCCCAGCTTAGTTATGTACAATTAGCATTCAGTACTCCTCACAGGCTTGATTTAAATGGGGGCAGAGGCAGGGTGACAGGCTAATAGACTTGTTTGCATAAGTCTTTGTTTGCTTATTAAGTGATGGCTGCTGAGCTAATCTATATCACCCTCACCTTCTCCATTTTTGTAACCACCCTATGTTTCATTTGTGATGTAAGTATATCTCTGATTGTTGTTATTTCGGTCGCCATATTAGACAGAATATTACTGGGCATGACAATAAGTTGATGATTAGCAAAGGGCTCTCGCAAGACTCAAGGTAGGAGCGATAAGAGATGTTCTGTCGGCATGACAGCCATGCCAAGACAAATGGAGAGATCCCTTGCTCCTTGAGAGAAGTGAACAAATGATGAAGAGAGGAGAAGAGAGAGGGATGATGATTCCTGTATTCGAGTTGTTGCCTGTGGGGAACGTTCAGTTTGACTGTGCTGGTTTCAGAGATGACAGGTAGAACTGTGTGGCACCAGGGAGTATACCAACACGTATACTGTGGAGAGACCTGGAAGTGTGTGTCTGTTCTGTGAGAATGTGTCGAGTGGAGGGGAGGACCTTAACCAGCAGCCTGAACACAGATCTTGCATAACAGAAGACACAAAAAAGAATCATTTCAGTAAAACAAATATCTTTCTGCACTAAATTAGGTCAACTTTGTGAAGTTCTCACACATACGAGACTATCAACACCAACATTTACTATTTGGTGTGTTACTTAACATACAGCACTAGTATTTTAGGTTAATTGGCTGTTGTTTTAAGTTTACTCCCCTCTATTCTTTTTCTTCTTTCAATGTTTTCTTGGTGAGAGGTTGCTACAGTATAACGCATTCATAGTATTTGGGAGAAAAGCCAGCACCTTTTAATTCATATTTGTGAACCATTGATTTTTATAGATTGATTTGGACTATTCTAAAAAATAGGAGTGCAAGGGAAAACTGTTATCAAAAAGCATTAAGAACTTGTACACAAAATGTACACACATTACAAGTAGTTTTCCAAATGTGTTATCCAACAGTCTCTCAGGCTCTTTCAATGTGCATGCATTGCTATTGCTGCTTTCCTTCCTCACAGCCGCCACAAATCTTCAGACATGCCCTTCTGTCTTCATTCCTGGCAGCTCGGACCTTTTCAAAAATGCATTTCATCGCTTGACCTTGAGAGCCTAACCCCCGCGTTGAACTTTTGGCTCCTTCTCTTCATCGTATTCTCTTTCTTGTGTTTGCGTTTCCGCAATTCTCGCAGTAAGCAGCCTTCTATGCTTGAGCCTTTTCTGGACTTGCACAATCACAAAATCAACATGCTTCTGAACTTGCCGACCTTCGGAGAATTTTCCTTGAGCCTGCTCTGAAATCTAAGGTAGGATTTACGTCGGATTGCATTTTTAATTTGTGTATGAAACTGATGCTACTACTCTATCTTGGGGTTTGTGCTTTCTATTTACTCCAGAGAAAAATAGCTCTCCCCTGTTCCCTGCCATGTGTCCTTGATTTGTTTCAAATGTTCAGCTTTGACATGGTTTTAATGTTTTTTATTTCTATAGCCACAGAATGCAAATAGCTTGCATCCTACCTTTTTGTGTGTGCGGCATAATGAGATTGAGAGAGGGATAAACAGGTGTATGGGTTGCATCTCATGTCATCAAAAGAAGGGGCAGAAATAGGGCCAATAAAATGAATCACAAACAGCCACTGTGCCATGTGACACCAGTTTTTATCTCCCACTCAGCAGCCATGCATTGAGAAATAAAGTGCATACATACAGTACACACACACCTTCTATGTAACCTCCCAGTCACGCACTACAGTAGTGGCTGTTTATACTGTTTATACTTTATCTCACACATGCATGTACTTCCCTTCTTACAAAATTATTTCCTTTTGCTTTTGAAGAAGAATAAAGAAATAAAGTGATTTCCACTGTTTTTTTCATTCACTGTTGGAGATAAGAAATTGACATAATTATTCTCCCATCATGCTCAAACTGCTGTTTGTGGATGGCCTTTCTCAGTGGCCTGAGGTGTTTAGTCAGTGTGTGTCCATGTGCCTGCGTTCCTGTGGTCTATACTGCTCTACAGAAAAAAAACATAAACATAAACAGTTACCCACCATCTACCTACATCCCTAATTACACACTCAGAGTGGAGTTTGATAAACATTGTTCAGTAGAGCAAAGCTTTAGTCTATTTCCCTAGTTTAAGCCCAGTCATTTGTTTTACTCTGGGTAGAAAGGTTGTCAAAATTATTGACACTGCAGTTATTATTTATGAATGGAAAATCACGGTTGAATGGAGTAGATATTAAACAGAGAAAAGGTTCAATTGCGCAGCATTTTTCAACATTGATGTTTCATCACAGATAAACTGAAGAAATTTGTCTTTTTATTATCTGTTGGACATCAGCCAGTCATCTGTGCTGCTTGCTATATGGTGAAGGCAAACCCTGTCCACAGCTACAGGAAATACTCCTATCAAACCTGCAATGACAAGCATTAGTTATCTTTGCACATTTGATTTATTGAATTAAAAAAAAAAGTAGAAAGTTGATGTATAAGCTACTGAATTCCAGATCTGCATAACCGGAATAGGGGAATGAGTCAGTTAGCCTAAAGTAGCTGCATACTAAAGACTTGATTTAGCTCTTATTTAAGTCTCACATCATTTCTGAACACTGTTACAATCTACAGTTTACAGTTTATTCTGCCAAGAATAAAAGCTAACTAATGATTATATTTACTTTATCTTATAACTTGCCGCATCTGAGAATCCTTGAATCTTTTCCAGTGTCTCCCCGGCTTCTTGTTGTGTGCATCCCTTTGAAACATCACACATTTTAGTTCCCAGAGGGAAGGACAGTAATGTGTGACACATTAAACTGGATCTAAAACAGGATTAACCTTGGGTTATCCACTCCAGATGATGGTGTTGATGAGGCCATGATCAGGGATTCACTGATTTTTTTTATTAAAGCACGATTCCATGTTTTTACCTCCCATTTCATCAAAAACTCACTTATTTGTTGGTTCTTAAATGGTAAATGGTAATTGTTTTATTCATTTTTAAACAGGTTTGCCCTCTGGGCGTCCACTAACAGTTGAGTCTGCTCAGTAAAGTTGTTTCTGTAGTTTAATATTAGGTTTTCAAGTTTAACTCTATTTCCTCACATTCCCTGGTCCAGGAAACTATTTTTGGAGCTCTTCTTCAATCCCCATGTCATACTGAAGTGCAGCCTATTTTTTTATTGGCATTTCTCATTCATGATCATACACCTGTTATGGCAGATACCAATTAGGAAGCCCAGCAATCTGATGGGCAGAGCGTTTATATTTGAAGTAATCACTAAAAGCCCAAGGTTAACATTGTTGCCTTTTACCGTGGATAAAGGGAAGCTGCCTGCTGCTCACCGTTACCAAATACATTTGTCAAGTTTTTTATGTAGCAATGTTGCAGTTCAAACTGTGGTGGGTGGTGATGTTTGTGTTTCTGAAGTAATTCAGGGGCTCCGATCCGAATGGAGAAGCTCCTGTTATGTTGAATAGTATTGTTTGCACCTCTTCAGTGACCCCTTCTGTTGGTCAGGTTGTTCTGACAACCCTACCTCACTGCACTATGGGGAGGCTAATATGCAAAGCCTGGCTTGGAGGAAAGGGAAGGTGCAAATTAAATGTGGCATTCCTCTTTTCTACACACAGTTTACTGACCTTGGCAGCTAAATTCAAACACAAGTACTCTCCAACAGTATGCAGTTATCAAATATATCCCCTTTCTGAACAGCTGCTTCTTTCCTGTGCCCATTAACAGTGCAAATATCTGGTGCTGTTGCATTGAAAAACACTTTTCACAAAAATTTAAACTGGAGGTTGTTGCACATACCGTACAACAATGTGTATGCAGAGAGTTGCATTTAGGGAACAACAAATAGAAAAAAAGCTGTCTTATAGCCCCTCTTACACACACACACATACCAGAGAGAGCATTTGTTATTCAGCAGCAGCCTGCGGTGATTGACTGGTCTATTTGTCTCTGCGTAGCGTATAAGTGGGCCACTTGGTATTCTGCCTTATTCATCTGGAACCAACTCAGACAGAGATGCTGTGTAAGTGCGTGCAGTACGAGGGCTTTGTTTCTCTCTCTTTGCGCTCTCATTCTTTTGTTTATGTAAGGGAGAGAGCGACCAAGAGAAAACAGGACGGAGAGGGACAGAAAGGGAGGAGCAGGCTGTGTCTGTGCAATTCTTTGTTTCACTGTAGGCTTCCACTGGGCGTTAGCGTGTATACAATGAATCCAGCTGCAGGTGCATAGTGCTGTCAGGCATACTAATTGAATGCAGACTTCCAGTGTGTTTGCAGCACTGCTGATTTCAATCTGCTTCATCTAAAAAACCCTCATCTCTGTTTGTTTTTTTACTCCATATCAATTCCCACAGAAAAAAAAAATCAAAGCATCAACTAGTTTTCCTACTACCATGCATGTTGAAGAGACTTATTGGGTTCAAATTTGTGCCAAATGTGATTCTTCATGGCTTTTATCAAAGGTATGTTTTTGCCCTTATTAGTAGAATTGTTTGAGTGTGCATTTACTGTCGTTCTTTGTTTATTGAGCCCTTTATGCCATGGGAGGACCGTAACATGAAGTGAATTGACATCAACAATTCTAAAGGACTAAGTGCAGCTCACTAAGTGTTGTACTCCTTGCTTTTGCTAGTCTACTGTTAATGCTTAATAGGCTTGATAGGTTTCCACAGGCATTGGTCATGCCTGGCCCCTCTTGTATTCACTCCCCATCAAATTTTAATGAAACCCAATTACTGAAATGCATTCGCTCTCATCCTGACTGGCAACTCCACAGGTTAATATTTGCACCGAACATCGTTTGAAATGGTGAAAAAATGGACAGAAAAAAACCCAGCCTTTCTGTGAGTGCGATGCACTTGGTATAGGCTTAACATCGATTGTCAGGCTGCTTGTTTTGATGAAGGTCATACTGGCTTCAACATGGACTCTGCTCAACACAGCGTGGATCAGGACAGACTTAAGGGTAGGCTTTAGATCTCTCAGATTCTCATCACCAGCTGAAATCACTCAGCCAAAACTCATGAGGAATGAGTAAGCAGAGCTGAAAACCTCTGAGAGGAAGAAAACAATCCCCTCAAACCCCCTGATCCAATGAGGGAAGTCACCCAAGAAGCCTTCTGAGAGAAAGACAAGCATGGTTGCACATAAAAGCCAGTTCATGGATGGTGTCCGACTGGCTTGTTTTGGCATATATTCTCTACAACTTTCAATTCTTATTTTTGTTGATTGCTGTTATTCACTCCTCCCACCCCTTCCATGGCTCCCATCTTCTCTGCACGCCATTTGCCAGCCGGCCCCAAAGAGCTGCTGTCCGGACCTAGCAATTAACCGGCACCTCATTTGGCCAAAAACGCAGTGTGAATCCTGAATAAATCACTTGGCTTGCTATTTTTCATGCACATAAATACCCCCCACTCTCTCACACACACACAAGAATCCTCTCTGCTTCTCAGTTGTGGGCTGCCCCATAAATGAGATGGCGAGAGACCGTGGAGGTAGCAGCTATCTTTCCATTTGCAGACACTGTGAGTGAAGGCATGGGCAGAGAAATGAGAAGAGGGATGGAAAGCAGTGAAAAGAGGAGAGTGTGAATGAATAGTGTTTGGTCATGCAAAGGCAATTTTGGCTCCCCCAAAAGAGGGCAGTGCTAAGCTCATTGGACTTTAGAAGTCACCATGTCAAGAGCTTGAAGGGGATTGGTTGGTGTGTACAGCCATATTCTATGGCCTGTGGTGCTAAGGGTAGTAGGTGAAATAATAGCCTGGCTCAACATATGGATTAGGTGGAAATAGTCTTTTTTTACTGTGACATTTTTTTTAGACCCGCAGTACATTTGCCATAGAGGTGAAGATATCTCAGCTACAATAACATTAATAGTGTTACAATAACTCATATTTTTCAAACCCTTAGTGTGAAAGCCATTTAAGCCAGGCTTTGTGTGTT
Source organism: Echiichthys vipera (assembly GCF_963691815.1). Lineage (NCBI taxonomy): Eukaryota > Metazoa > Chordata > Actinopteri > Perciformes > Trachinidae > Echiichthys > Echiichthys vipera. Next base: position 17,827,862 of record NC_139847.1, read on the forward strand.
TACCCAAATAAACTTTCCTTTGGTCTTGATGAGTTTTTATTTTGTGTTGAACAAGTGCAGATTTTCCACTCCGTGCTTGGTTTTAATTAAAGACCGGGTGAGCTTTTAAACCACAATGTGCATGAAAGAACAATTAATGAGGCTTTGTAATTGCTTCGAGACCACTCCAGCCACTTCCAAACATTATCAAAAGGCTTGCACTATACGCTGGAATAAGAACATGACAGTTGGGAGGGATAAATGTGCATGTGTGTGTATGTGGACTTGACACAGAGAATCCAAATATAAAGAGGGGAAAAACAAGGGAGAACAATTATTTCTCACAGGTGCTCGGATCACAAATTTCACATTAGTCAATTCCTTTGTTGACGCTTTGTAAATGGCAGCCTCCCACATCTGACTAGTGTCAATATTCTGAACCTGATTGAATTCAGTGGAGCAAATGCACTCACAAATACCATACACACCTTCCACGTCCAAACATGACTCAAATAGATGTACTGTGTGTGTGTGTGTGTGTGTGTGTGTGTGTGTGTGTGTGTGTGTGTGTGTGTGTGTGTGTGTGTGTGTGTGATACCTTTTGAAAGCCACCACAGTTAGCATGATGCAGATCGAAGTCACAGGCAGGCGCTTAAAGGCTTTCAACCATCTCATTATTTATCCATTTCTAGTCATTTTTTTTACTTGCTCAGACTCATTCTCATTTTGATCATGAAGCCAACTATGGCTCTCCAACACTTTGTTGAACTTTCACATACATGTAAATCTAAAACGACTCTCTTGGGTAGATGTAATGGATTTCAGCACTCAACACAATGACACCTGCTGGACTCATTGGCAAATTCAGTTTCAAATGCTTCCTATGAACATGTTTGAAAACATGGAAACAGAATTAAGCAATAAACCCCTGAAACACTGTGGTTCACACAGATTTTGTAACAGCTAAGGGGTATTGTTAGGCATGACACAGAGTGTAGAATATATGACATATACATGCACATATGCTACCTATATTTGGCTTAGTTTCATGCAATAAACACACATTCTATTTATGTAAAATGTATTATTGATAGCACACAATCATTCCTCCATCAAACAATGTAGTTATTCAGCAACATTAAGCAGAATGGTTGGCAAGCAACACACCTCACAGTGGATAGCACTTTTAACTCACTTTCCAAAGCTGTTGTCACTTGCCAGCAATATATCTTTTTTTTTTTTTTTTTTTAATACAGTGAAACGTGATTTAGCAGTACCCTGAATTGTTATTGCTAACAGTTTACAACATAGCTTAAGAAAAGTGAGCATACTAGGCCACACATACAAACAAGCAAGTTACATTATTAACTTCTCATAGATCATTGGTGTAACTAGTTTGTTCACTTTGGATGAACATCAAGGGCCGGTGGAAGAGGCGGCAGCAACAACAGGTATTTCTCAAAAAAAGCTTTGGGACACAGCAGGTAACCTGGCTGATCAATCAAAAATCATGTTTCTTTTGGCGGAATCTTTGTGTTTTTTTGTGCATTCCTTAAATGACAGTGTTGCATACTTGTCACAGTTCTTGTGCTGGGATACTAATTGGTGCAGTAATACTGGAATTGTGATGCTGTCATAGCTTTGAGCTTTCATTCCTTCATATAATGTATATCACAAAAGCTTTATCCTCAGTTAAAATTGTTGAATTGTATTTTTGCCATTTGAGAATGTGTTTTATTGTCTAAAAATACTGTGCTTTGGGACCCTAGGAAGTTAATTACTCTGTGACCGTTTAAGCCACCTGCCAACTCCTGTATACAGATGACAAAACTTGATTTTTGCTCCATGCTCTAATGAAGGCCAATAGGCAGAAACATTGGCATGTTTTTTGGCCAGAACAAATTGGTGAAATTGAGATTACTCATATTTGCCCTGAAGATCTCTCTGTATGTTTCCTTTATCATTGGGTATTTAGAATTGTGTATTTTTTTCCTCATATAATTCATTGTCCTCAACTTTAATTTAAAACAAACAGTGCTTTGGTTATAACAACATAATAGTTTTCCCCTTTACAGTTGCTCCAAAAACTCCCCTGAATATACAGTAGATTAATAAATAACCAATGTTTAATATGTAAGCACCATAGGTGAACTGTGTGTTAGATTTTACATCAGGAATAATTGTGCAGTTATCACTCAGTGCATTTACATGCAGTTTAAAAACACGATTAAAATCGGGTTAAGGGCATACTCCCGTTTCTCAAACACCATGTAAACACCATACCCCAGGTAAAATTGGAGTTCTCATAACCCGGTGTTACAACCCAGCTTGTGAGGGGGAAGGGAAGCAACATTAAACCTGCTGTTCTTGGTAATGTAAATTATTCATTAACATTAGGATTTGAAGGTTGAAAAGAAAAACATACAGGACTACAACAGAAGGTGAGGGCCTATGGGTGTTGCTAAAGCAATAAAAAAAATATATACTGTATATAACTGAAAAAGGACTCTTTAATAACCCCGCTGGCAAACCCCGCTACGGAGCAAGAGCGCCGGTGTTGTGCCGTATTCAGCACCCCTGCCGTGAAATGCATCCCCTCGCATTATAGGTGATATTCTGGATCAGAAGGCTGTTGTTTCGACCTATAGGAGTAGTTTATATACAGCTAACCCACAACAGTCAGACCATTGGTTACTTACAGTCTATTTAAAAGAGTTTAAAAACACAAACTTGGATAATAGCGAAAACAAAACAACACTTTTTGTATGTTCTGTGGAAATATACTGCAGCCATAATTACAAAATGAATGAAATGGATCTTTTGAGCAAGTTGAATGTATTTGACTTAGCGTTTCCTAAATATAATCCCATTTTTTCTTGCAATTCATAGGTTCAAAAGTGTGTGCTTTTAATGTGGTTACCTCTATATAAGCTACTCCTATAGGTGGAAACAACAGCCTTCTGATCCAGAATATTACCTATAATGCGAGGGGGTGCATTTCATGGCAGGGGTGCTGAACACCTGCCACCCTTTGCCCCGGACAAGTGACGGAAATGCATCAATCATTATCATGAGATTTGTAAACAGAAAACAAAAGTCCGCACTGTTGAAGCAGGAAAGGAAATTGAAAGGGACGAATGTATTCATTAACGAGCACCTCACTAAACGTAAATCCGACATCGCAAGAAAAGCACGCATTCTGAGAAAACAAGGGAAAATTCAAAGCACATGGACAAGCAATTGTAAGGTACTGATCAAGCTGAACGGAACACCAGAACAAGCAAAAATTGTCGTCATCAGGAACATGGAAGAGCTGGACAGGTACCAGTGAGCATCATGAACTGGACTGTAAGGTATGATCCATCCACACACAATCATGACACCGGAAATATATCATACACATCTGGGAACTATGACGACACAACTCAAAGGACTTTTGATCTCCACAATATAGAACTGAAAACTTTTCAGTATACAGATCATAATGTACTGGACGTAGAAAACGATATAGATCCAGACAATAATTTATTTTCCAATATTACTGATAATTGCTGTTACTACAAGGACAAACAGTACAATCAGACCATTAAAACGGATAACAAACTATCCATAATCCATTTCAACAGCAGAAGCATGTACGCAAATTTTAGTAACATTAAGGATTACGTGAATAAATTTACAAAACCATTCAGGATTATTGCCATATCAGAAACATGGATTAAAGCTGATAAAGGAATGGATTTTGAGCTGGATGGATATGAACTCAACTACATTAACAGAAAGAATAAAAGCGGAGGAGGTGTGGCTGTATATGTGGAAAAAGACTTGAACTATAGGGTAGTGGAAAATATGTCAACTGCTGTGGACAATCTGTTTGAATGTATAACAATTGAAATCTGTAGAGAAAAAAATTAAAATATAATAATCAGCTGTATATATAGGGCACCAGGTTCTAGCATAGAATCATTTAATAACTGGATGGAGGCATCTTTTTCAAAGGTTAATCAAAAAGTCATTTTCATCTGTGGCGACCTCAATATTGATCTTTTGAATCCAAACAAGCACAAAGCAACAGATGAATTAATTAATACAATGTACAGCATGAGCCTTTATCCAAAAATCACCAGACCTAGTAGAATCACACCTCACTGTTCCACATTAATCGACAACATCCTACCAATGATATTGAAGACAACACTGTCAGTGGATTACTTATCATTGACATCAGTGACCATTTGCCAGTCTTCACAGTTTACGATGGTGAATTTAAAGGAAATCGGACAGATGAAAAGACAACATATAGACGGCTGAGGACAGAAGGAACTATGGAAGCACTGACAAATGACCTATGTGAACAAAAGTGGGATGCTGTGTATAAGGAAAGTGATATTGATAAGGCATACAACACATTTTTAAGCATATTTACATCATTATATAATATAAATTGTCCTATTAAACAACATAGTAGGAAACATAAATACTCAGATCGACCATGGATCACTAAGGGATTACAGAATGCCTGTAAAAAGAAAAATACACTATATAGAGAATTTATAAAAGAAAGAACTAAGGAGGATGAAAATAAATACAAAAAATATAAAAATAAATGAATCAGTATTTTAAGGAAAAGTAAAAAGGAATACTATCATGAGATATTAAATAAAAATAAAATGAATATTAAATGGATATGGGATATACTAAACAGCATTATCAAAAATGGCTCTAGACAATGTTACCCTCAGTATTTCATAGATAATGATATCAAAAAGGAAAACATGGAGGATATAGTAAATAGCTTTAACCAGTTCTTTGTGAGTGTTGGACCAAACCTGGCTGAAAAAATTCCTGATCCCCCGGCATCACAGGATTGGAATGATAATCTTATAGATAGAAACACTAACTCAATGTTCCTCACAGCAGTGGAAGAGAAAGAAATAATTGATATTGTAAATAAATGTAAAGATAAAACATCTACTGATGGCAATAACATTGATATGAAAATTGTGAAAAAGGTCATTGAGGGGATTTCAGGACCGCTAACTTTCATCTGTAATTTATCATTTCAAACTGGCAAATTTCAAAGCAAAATGAAAATGGCTAAAGTTGTACCGCTGTATAAATCCGGAGATAGACACCAATTCACAAATTACAGACCCGTCTCATTACTACCACAATTTTCAAACATTTTAGAAAAAGTATTCAATAATCGATTAGACAAATTCATAGTCAAACATAAATTACTCACTGACAACCAGTACGGATTCAGATCAAACAGTTCCACATCACTGGCATTAATGGAATCATTAGAAGTAATCACTAATGCCATAGAAAATAAACAATATGCAATTGGAATATTCATTGATCTTAAAAAAGCCTTTGACACAATTAATCATGACATATTAATTAATAAACTGGAACGACAGGGGATAGTTTTGCACTGGGTTGAGAGTTATTTAAAGGGCCGGAGTCAATTTGTGAAGTTAGGAGACTATAGCTCATCCTGCTATGACATTGACTGTGGCATCCCCCAGGGGTCAGTGCTGGGTCCCAAACTGTTTATTCTATATATAAATGATATATGTAACGTCTCAAATATGTTAAAATTGATACTATTTGCTGATGACACAAACATGTTTTGCTCAGGGGAGAATTTACAGGAGCTTCTGGGTTGTATCACTGAAGAAATGTGTAAATTAAAAAGATGGTTTGATAGAAATAAATTAGCTTTAAATTTAAACAAAACCAAATTCATGTTATTTGGGAACTGTAAAATGAACACTCAAGCAATAATACAGATAGACAGGGTGGACATTGCAAGGGTACATGAAAATAAATTTCTGGGTGTAATTATATATAAAAAAATAACATGGAAACATAAAGCATGTTCGAAGTAAACTGTCACGGAGGTTTTCAGTACTAGGTAAGGCTAAACACTTTCTAGACCACAAATCACACATTCTTTACAACTCATTGATATTACCATATTTGAGTTACTTTGCAGAGATTTGGGGCAATACTTATAAATCTACACTACAACCACTGTCGATTCTGCAAAAAAGAGCAATCAGGATAATTCATCACACTGGGTACAGAGAGCACACTCACCCCTTATTCTCAAAATCAAAAATACTGAAACTCACAGATCTTGTCAGTTTTCAAACAGCGCAAATCATGTATAGAGCAACAAACAACTCGTTACAAGTAAATATTCAAGCATGTTTTTTTCCAAGAGAAGGGGGTTATAATCTGAATCTAAAACATCTGTATGCACGCTCAATTTTAAAAACTTTTTGCATTTTAATATGTGGAGTGAAACTGTGGAACAGACTAGCGGAGGAGCTCAGACAATGTCCAACCATGAGCAAATTCAAACAACAGTACAAACGGATGGTGTTTACAAGGTACAGGGAAGAGGGGTATGACAAACACTAATGTTCTCACTTTTTGCCATACTTGTCATTTATTTATTTTTACACAAGCGGTTATTGTGTTGTTTGTTGGTTATTGTTTGTTTTGTTGAGCGTATTAAAAAAAATAAAAATAAAGAAACAGGATACACAGGAAGTAAGAACACCTATAGTACTAGGTACTAAGTGGAGAAGGGGTAGGAATTAATAAGCTAATGCTTCTTCGTGCTCCTTTTCAAACATACAAAGGGTTTTTAATGACTCGTGCTTCAAGTGTAATTTTTTTTTTTTCATATGTTTGAAATAAAGCATTCATTCATTCATTAATTCATTCATTCATTCAACAGTGCGCACAGGCACACTCGGGTCACAGTGGAGCGCTGCTACGGGTTGACTGCCTCCGTTATTCTTTTCCATACAGCGTTTTTATGGGCCCCTTTTCTTCCACTCTTAAGACTGCCAAAAAGCACATTTTTATTTTGCTCCAACAACGGATGTCAGAATGCCCATCTCTGTGTCAGAAAAGTTTCTTTTCTTCACAGTGTTTCTCCTCTCCATGTTTGACCTCAGTGGGCGAGGCCTCCGAACCAGGAATATTTAAGGGCGTAACATGTTAATGACAATCAAATTCAGCCTCCGCATTTATCAAGGCCCGCTCATTCGTACGCTGAGATTGGTCAGATACGAATGTTTTATAAATCACACGTGAGTCCTGTCATGCGACCAATTCTGCGCTCAGATCTGCGCCCGTTTTCACGCAAGATTGATAAATGAGGCCCAATGTGAGCAGCACCCCTATTCCTAGTGTTAATAACATTAGGCAGCTACGGTCACAGCAATATCAGTGTTTTAACCTACCCTGGCCCAATAGTAACCAGTAGTAGTGACCAACACAATGAAGGATACAATAGACAACAAAGCACGAGGCGGCTGATTCACAGAATCACAGCCCTGATCGTTACACGGACAAGCAATTTATAGCGTGAGCCGGTGACGCTGAAGTGGCTGGAGCTGCTGCTTGATTGGTGGCCGCAGGCCGCCGCACCAATAGGGATTCGCAGGAACAAGGAAGTGGGATTGGCCAGAACGAACCCATCCCCAACAGGAGGCCACACATCCTACTTTGTATACACACAACTTTCAGCACATGAGTGAGGAATAACTACAGCCGTAACAGACCTAGATAACTCCTTCAGTAACTGGAGTTCTCCTGCATGAAAAGGCTTTACCGAGATTATTATTGGGTTTCTCATCTGCCTATGTGCCAGGGTTAAAACTCCCCCTCCCCACTCCATCGCACCACAATAGAGCGTTACCTTTACACCGAGAGAGGATTTTGCTATGGCAAGTAACATCAAAACAAAGAAGACCTGTTTCTGTTGTAATTTTGTCCAAAAGTCCACCATTTCTGAGTGACAAAAAATAAAGCTGTGTTCCGACCAGCTGTTGGCGGAGAGCCACCTACTGTACCCGGGGTCGAGTTACTCCCATCATTTTCCCATTCAGCCCCCTCTCATGTATACATGGGGAACTTCAATAATCTGTTTATTCCCTTAATCGGGGTAAGGCCATTTTCGGGTTACTGATGTGCATGTAAACGCACTGACGGTACGCCTTTGGCTTTGACCGTTTTTTGTTGGCACAGTGTAAGTGTGAGACTGGAGAGTAGGATTATCAAGAAGGTATCTTCTTTTTAAGGATAAATGACAACTGAAATTCAAGCTAAGGCAGAGTTTATAATTGGGAGTGCTGACCATCTGAAATTATAGCTGGTGCTTTAGAGATAACTGCACCAGAATACATTACATACAGGATAGTACTGTCCGCACATAGGATTTGGTGAAAGGAAATACTGCTTTGTCAGACAGTCAAATTCCCTCATATTTTCTCTGCCTCTACACACGCCTACAAACACAGAGTAAACTCTGCTCAGAATGTTTCCTTAGGGCTTGAGCACAGAAAGAGACCTTTACTCAAGTTGACATGGTAGATCACCGGGACGGATGCATACACACACAATCACACACATATACATACACAGAATCTTCCTTGTATTTCTCCCTGTGGGGTTGAGCTGTCGATAAGTTGAGCTGACAGTTTCCTCTTTACCTTGTCTTCCCTCACCATCCTGTGCTCATCCTCAACTCTCATCTCCCTGCCCTCTATTCCTTGTACAACTCTCATTACTACTCTTTCCCACAGCTGTTCCCTGTAGGCTGAAGGGATCCCATGTTACTAGTAACGGAGGTTTAAACATTTAAAGCATGATAAATTTAAACATTAGTACTTTGGTGTTAAGTTAATCGTTGTCTTTTAAGTCTATTCAAGCTCAAATTTCAATAAGCCTATGAATTATTCACTTTGATTTAATCAAGACAAACCTTCTTCTTTTTGTCTTTAAATAAGCAATCAGCCTGTCACACTTTCACCCATTTTTTAAATTGTGTAAAGATTTCCCTTGTTGTGATACTGTCTAGATGTAGTCTAACCAATGTCTTTATTTTTTTTACATGTGATAAACACAGCAGTGCAACAAAATTGGATGAGAGATACAGAATAGATCATTTTAACTGCTTACCTAAGCAATGCTTCACACACCTTTCACATGCTGTATTATTTGCACCACCCACACCTTGCAAGAGATGATGATAAAACTTTTGAAATCACCAATTAAAAACAGATTTTATAAGTATAACATTTCTGTGGATTTTGGAGGCAAATACATCCAGACAGAACCAACGTACTGATCAATCTTGGAAAACTATATGGATAGACGATTCTTGAAAGATGTAATAAACAATCTCTGCATGTCCACAAATTCTTCTTCTTCATCTATTTGCACATTCTCCAATAATAACAGTCTATATGTGTGAGCTACAAACTTTAAGTGGATTTTGAAAACATGCACTTTAGCTGAAGCTTATAGATAATTCCTCTGACATTTTTTCTCTCCACATTATGTCTTTTCAGTGGCATAAATGATTGCTCTAATGGATTGGTAGCAATGCATTTTGTAAACTCTGGGAGTAGTTATGTGGTTGCGGGTATATTTGATTGAAAGCACTCTTTATGAAGTGGAGATGGCTGGACCATATATGATGTGATGTGTCCTAAACAACCACTGCATTTTCTGTGGTAAATCCCCACTAGTTCATAATGTTCGCTGTAATTAAATGTGATAAAATAAACATTAAATTGATCCATCCATGTCAGTGCTTTAATCGTCCTGTTCAAGTAGTAAGTAGTTCATGTCCATCTCATTCTTTTCTTATGCAAATGTGTTCAGACATGTATGTATGGTGTATTCATGTGCTTACATTTAAATCAGGAGCATCAGTGTAGTGCAAACTGACTCTCTCTTGAACATTCGTTGTTATATTTTTACAGTGTTGAACTAAAACTGCCCTCACATCCTCCCCTATGTCTGTAGACCAGTAATCGAATTCGTTGAGCGGAAACACAGTGGCCGCTTCAAAGCGGGTCTGAATCAGGTGGCTAGTGAGGTGATAAATGATGGCCGCTGAAGAGGGTGATAAATCAGGAATATCCCTTTCCTTTTCCCTAAAGAATTAATATACATTGAGGTGCATTTCACAGCACAGGCTGTGACATTTTAATAGATTTTCTTTGGCCTCTCTTTTATCCCCAAACCCCTTTTGCTAAAGCCCCTTGTGGAATTTTATACCATCTTTGGGTTTTTACGATGTGTGGAATCTTATTGATATATCGTCTCACAAGAAGTAAAATCCTTTTTTCCTTTTTTTTTAATTAACTTCCATGGCAGAACTGTTTTATAAAACATGACCTTCTGTGTATGTGCTCCACTGTTTGCTTTTGATGGAGACCTTTTGACTCACTTAATGAAGACATGTACAAATGGTGCATATGCTTATGTGCCCTTAAGTTACTCTACTGGGATGTGCTGTGTTGAGAGTCTGAGAGAGAGAGAGCTGGCACACTTTTCAAAGCCCTCTGTCCATAGCTGTCGAGCGAAAGTTTGACTTTCACAGTTGGAATATATAAACAAGTCCCATCACTATCTGACACAAGAAGCTTTGCATTTTGTCACTGTATTTCTCTATTACTGAAGTGCAGTGGCTTATACTGTAGGCAGTGACTCTAACTTTATAAGGCACTATTAATAACATTAATTGAACAACTCTAGATCAATAACGTACCCATGCAACACCCCCACAGCAGCATTATATCAAACATAGATCGATATAGATGCATTTCCCCTTTACTGTATCTCTCTTTGGTCGTTCTTTGTGTGGTCTTCTTTTATGGTCGAAGTGGACACTATGAAACTACATTCAGAAGTATTGTGCCGCAATATTCACATTTAATACTCTTTATACATATTATCCAAATCAACTATTTCAATTTCAATTTGCAATTGCATTAACACAGTATATACACACAGAGTCTTCCCTGAATTTATCCCTGTTAGGGTTGAGCTATATATATATATATTTCACTACATTGTTATAGTATGACTAAGTAATTTTACATTCAGGTCAATATGCCCTTTCAGCATATGTTTTGAGTATGCAGTAGCTTTGAGGTCATTCTGAATAATATTCTGGACAGTATTTGGCATTGTTTTGGATTGCTGCAATAATACATTTTTTTTAACTAAAGCAAGCATATTTTTAAAAAATACCCCCTTGGGGTACATTAAGAGCAGAATGTGTGATTAATCAGGAGTTAACTATGGACAATCATGCGATCGATCGCAATTAAATACATGTATATACTGTATATTTCTGTAACATTGATTATACATATGTTTCAGAAAATCAGGAATAATCTCATTATCTTTGGGATACTAAGGAAGATGGAGCTGCAGCATCCAACCTGTCTTCATGAATCATCATGTTGCTGAATACTCTCTATGCTCTGCTTTCTCGCAGACAGATCACTCACTACAGATGCATCTATCTTGTGTTTTCAAACTTTGCCTTCTCACTTAACCTGCTTGAAATAAGCCAGAACCTCTTCCCCTCTCCCTTGTCTCCGACCCTGTGCTTGGCACTTCCTGTATTATTCATGGTGAGGCTGTTCTTTGTAAATAGAGTAGCTTTGACCGCCCATTGAGCTGGCGTGTATTGGAGGCAACAATGGGCATGCCTGACAAAACATCCCCACTGTTAGAGCTTTTAAAGCAAAGGTGGGAGGAATATTAGGAAAAGAATGACACATTGAAACAAAAAGCTGTATCAACAATAAGGCCAAATCCCCACCCCCCACACACAAAACCAGAAGCCTTAGCCAACCCTGGTTAAACAAACAAATCCGGAAAACTAATTCTTATCCCCACATCTTCAAATGGCAGAAAATGTGCTTACAACAGCATTGCTGTTGAATAATTTATTTGCATTTAGCTAGTCCATGGTGCTTTGTTTTCTTAATTCATTCCATTCACTGAGAGAACTTGAGAGAATAAAGGTGCGCTCAAGACCATGTTGTGAAAATGTTTTTTTTTCTTTTATTAGGGTAGTTTAAATACATAATGGGCCTTCATTTTAGGTAATTCATCACACTCATACATTACTTTTCCATTGTACGTGGCAAATTGGACATTTCATCCATATTTTCCATCCAAAATCAGGGAATTTGCACCTCCTGGCATCTAAATGAGTTCAGGAAACTGCTAATATAAGATGTGCAGTGTCATTATTTTACATGGCTGTGCTCTTGTAAGGCCAGATGACTATTTTACAGTATGCCATTAACATCAGTACTTCTTCCATCATGGCTGCCACAGTCACAAGCATCTCTCTCGATGGCCCCCACTGATCTAAACCATTTGAGAAACCATTGAAAGAGGTTGCCCTTGAACTTCATATTCCATGAATGAACAGGCTGGAGAATAACTGTCCACCCTCCCAGAGGGTGGATGAATTGAAAATCACATGCAGTTCTGTGATTAGCCTGAGGGTAGTTTAAATCTCATTGAAATGCTGTGAAAGAAGGGACAGAAGAGTTTGAATTGTTTTCTTTCTCTCTTTCTCTTGCTTGCTCGCTCTTCTATTACATTCCCAATCCACAAACACCACCACCACCCCTGGTTCCTACAGTTAAATTTAGCTGCTCTTATTCATACTTTCACCTCTCCACTCTCTGCTAATTGCGTGCTTTGCTTCCCCCTTTGCATGTTCAACCCCTGCTCTTAGTAACACTTTCAGTTGCTTGGGGAACATGCACATTTTCTGTGTATTCTTTATTGAAAATCATAAAATACTTGTGGTTCTCAATAAGAAATATTCCTCTGATTTTTGTCAATGGTTTTCTTTTTTATAGTTAACTTTACTCCAATAGATGTCTTACAGAGTACTAAATTGGCCTATCTTTGCTGAGTAGTCTGCATACAGGCATTAAGTGTGTTTCGATCTGAAACTCTCTTCAGTATACAAATATGCACAGAAGCTCATGTCCATGCCCCTCTCTTTGCACACAGACATGAACACACAGCCTAATAAATAATGCTCCCCCTATTTTGTGTCATTCTGCTCTCAGGAGAAAGGGCCGTATCGACAAGCAGCACAGCTTTGCTTGATCAATAGTTTCTTTCTCTACCTCTCTCTTTCTGTCTCTCGCTCCCCACACGTCTCACATATATCTCAGCTCTGCCTCTGATCTTCTGGCTGAGTTATTTCTCATCTTGAGCATATACCCAGAAACCACAAAAGCTCTAATCAATCTCATTTGGTTTCATTTTCAATCAATTACCCAGTATCCTGCATGTTGGAAGCTGGCGGGAGGACAGGCGAGGGGGGGTGGTCTTCTTCATTTGATTGTATATCACAGAAAGTTTCATTGGAAAGGTGCACGGTGCCTCAACCCTGATTTGCACAGCCAGTCACCATCAGCAGTGCTATAATGTGCTGCTCGGAAAAGGCTAAAGGGTTATATGAAACCATTTAAAACCAGCTAGATTGAATACAGCTGCAGCATGCTGTAGCTCACACTCTTATGAATATAAAACTGAAATACTGTATTCTGGGAGACTAGATGCCTCTACTAGTTTCATTCATATTCAAAAACAATGTGTTAGTCTTGTTTCATGATTCATAATGCATGCAGCATTGAAATGCCTTGATTCAGTAGAATTCTTTATAGCAGCAATATAATTACTGTTACTACAGCTGCTTATGGAGTCACTAATATAATTGTAGTCTCTAGTTGTTGCTAATTTGTGAATGAAAATAGGGTTGCACAATTTATCACAATCACGAATTTGGCATCCCAAAATGAAATGTACATGATCGACTGTGATTTTTAAAATGAGTGCTAAGCTCACATCTCTGCAGCATATCAAATCAAGCGCTTCTTACACTGCCAGTATGACCAGGCTGCTACTGTATAGCCATGCAGAACCCTACACAAATCAGACATCACTCAGGTACAACTCCACCTCCACATGTCTCCATTCTCGGCTGTGATGTACGGCAAAGCACTGCAGTGTTTCAATGTTTCCACTGTATGAATTAGCCAACTGGCTACCATACTTATTCTCCTCATGGCTTAGTCACAACATTACACCACAATTTCAGCCTGCATGCATGTTTATTTTTCAGCCCAATATGACTTGAAGAGAGAGAGCAAAAATTCAGGTTCAGGTTAGTGCAAAGACATCTGCAGGAATGTAGCACAACATGGGAGTCAAAGCAGAGCTGTGTTTATTTAAATGTAAAAGTGCAATAGAAATATTTGTCCCAGTCGACACTGCCAACCTCGCTCTGCTATCTAACAATAACTCTAGACTACCACAACACTGTTGCACATTTCTCCAACTGGTGAAAACATAACTTCCTCCATCTCAATGTAGCCAAAACAAAACAAACATGGCAATAGGTACCCATCAACCCAATCATATCAACATAGATACAGTTGAAACAGGTGACATGTTCAAATACCTAAATTAATAAAATCACTTTTGACCAGCACACAACGGACATTCAAAAAAGGAGCCATCAAAGACTGTATGCCATCCATAAACTAAAGGACTCCTGTTGCCCCCCATCTCCCCCTGCTGTTGTCAAAAACCGGGTCAAGCTCACACATGTCACAAACATAACTGCCAAATGAATTGGTCTCCCCACTCAACCTCCACTTCACCATCATGCCCTCTGGATGCAGATACAGGTCCCTGATGTTCTGGAGGGTCCGCTATGGCAAAAGCCTGGTGCCTGCAGCCATAGCAGCCCTCAACAAAAAGCCAAGTTAAAAAAAACTCTTTGGTCCCACTCTGTCATGTATCTGTTCTGTTTGTCCATCTGTTTATTAAATATCGGCGTGCTGTCCATAACTGTACTGTGAAGTGCAAAAGAATTTCCCCTTAGGGACAACAAAGTCTTAAGAAATCTATGAATAATTGTGATCAATCATCATGATTTCAGTATTGATAAAAAACCATCATGATTACCATTTGCGACATTTATAATCGTGCAGCCCTAATTGAAATTGTGTGTTTTCTTTCTATGTGAATCCACAAATGTATTGACTTTTCATGTGTTAAGGGCTTTCTATTGACAGCCAGTGTGGATCAATTCTATGATAAATACATAATGAAGCAAGGATTCATTCATTATATCAGCAGTGGATACAACTGAGACTTTTAATTAAAGACCAGCATTGGAAAAACGATTTAGTGGCCTGACTTTGAATATAGAACATAAAGAAAAGAGGAATGAGGGAGGGAGGTAGAGAAATTATATGTAGAGTAAGAAGTGCAGGCCTATGGGTACCCCCTGAGGGCCCAGCCACAGCTTTGTGTAAATATATGACAGTGGTGTTCAGCAGAGAGGAGACTCAATTCAGGAGCTAAAACAGCAGGATATCATCCTCTTTTTATCTTTTGAAGTCACTGCTCATTGGGAATTGTCTGGACTGGCTTGAAATGTGTTAGCTGTGTGATTTGCAAGTTGGACTGCATTTGAATTGGCTTAGCATCAATATCTGCAGACTGAAGATGGTCTGATAACTCCCTGTATGGATATAATGTATAATATGCCTTGTAGTGGATGAAAGAAAATGATGCAAAGGTAAATGAGTAAAAGATTAAACAGAAAAAAAAACAGATAAAACATTGACTCAATGTATAGTTTCCGTATCTCACTCTCCTCCAACAATCATCACTGGTGGCATTTGATGCTGTCAAAGACCAAAAAAAAGGGTGAAAATCCAAACTTTTGATGCCTGGCCGGGCTGGAGTGATAAAATATTGAAGTGGTTTTCAACTCACAGTGCAGCCACCACTCTTCAGATATTCTGCTTCAAGATAAAAGGCTGACCCCCCCTACTGCTGCTTTGCTACACCTCTCCCCTTCTCATCAATTACTCTCCCTTTGTCTTACTTGTTCTCTCTGTCTCTCATCCATCTTGTCTTGTAGTTTTTCTTGCCCTAGTGCACATATGTTCTGTCTGTGTGAAAGAGGGAGGGTATATGTGACAGCATGAATGACACCATACCAAGCAATGACTGGATGGTTTGACTTACAAAGGTTGATTTCGAAGCTCACACACGTGTTGATTGATGGCACAGTTCACACTGAGCCCTTAAATGCAGCTTGCCTGTTAGTTATTTTGATAAATGGTTAGCATAGGCTACACCACTTATACCAAAGTTAAATGAAAGTGGCAGAGTTCATTATTACATTTATATTCCTCAATTATGTCCTGTTTTGTCTCAGTAATGCTCCATGGGCAGATTTCATAACACTGGACAGCGAAAAGACACACTGTCACCCGTATCTGCAGTGGCGTTTCTATCCATCCGTAAAGACATGCATTTCCTTGCATGTCCCTACTCCGCATACTATACAGAGCTACGGACACACAAACAAACAAAACTTCAGAATTCAGTAGTGAATGGCAAGTGACAAATGTTTTTTCTTTTATTCCAGTGTGTGTTATAAACTACAAATGTGTCAATTTAAATGATAGTTATGCATATAATAAACCAACTAATTGACTAACATATCCAGAAAGTCACAGTTTGCTGTATGTTTGTCATAGTACCATTTAGTTTTGTCTGAAACTGCCCAGTGTAGTACATCACTCATCTTGCACAATATATGTCACCTAGCTAGATAAATAAGTTATGTTCCAAGCACAGATGTAACGTTATCTTATCTGATGTGCATCCAGCATTTTTGTTTCAGCCGGGAAGCAAAAGAGTAAGCAAGACCTGATGTTTCTGTGAGTAACGTTACATCGCTGTAAAAAACACACACGTTGAAGCTTCAGGGAGACACAGGTACAGGACTTTTGTAAGTAGTCTCTCTTATTACGTATTTTCAAAGTCTTATACTTAAACAGTTTTACATCAAACTCAAACATTTTACTCAAATGTCTATGCCTCTCTCTCTCTCCCCGTCTGCCTCTCAGTATCACCATCCATCCCTATATCCCTCTCCCTCTACCCTTCTCCCATATGGCAGTGATTCATCACAGCATTGGAACTGTGAACACAGGGAAACAAGCCAGTGAGAAGCGTATGGTAACCGTAACTGGGAATTGCACTTATTTAAAAGAGCAGACAAAAGAGGGAGGTAGAGAATGGGGTTATTTATTTATTTTTTGTATTTTTGAATTCATGTGACCTTACGAAACAGATGGACTGGGAAAGGTCCTTATATGCGTGCACACACACACACACACACACACACACACACACATACACAAATACACACACACACATACATAAGGTACTGAGCGGGACATTTTGCAGTTGAAAAAATAAAGTATGTTAGTCACTGCTCTCCAGTGCACAAATTCAAACCATGTCAGATCTGCACTGCTATGTTGTGTTTCCTACCGCCCGACTATACACCAAAACAGGTGAATATGGAAGCGAATATGGGCAGATATGTCAGCCAGACTGATTTACTGGTCAGATTGTTCTTGCGACAGTTGTACCCTGGAGACCTAGCATTACCATCAAGTTTATATAATGAATAGTCATTATGTAAATGACTTTGGTAACATACCATTTGGCTTTTTATTATTGAAAAGAAATATGTAAATAGGATTTAAGATCATATTTCTTCTGTATGTGTTTAAATTGAATGTCTAGATGCCATCCTCATGGGCATATAGTTGTATTATGTATGTATTATCTGATGGCAAGCAGCCACTCTATCCCCCTCCTCACATGAAAAGGGAATGATGAAAGAGCAAGAGAAGAGGTAGAAGGGATCCATACTGTCGGAGAAGGTGGAGAGCGTTTCCTTGCTTCCCATGGTCTCCAGAGAAGCTGCAGTGCAGCAGGAGAGTGCAGCACAAATCGGTAGAGAGCACATATACAGTACACACATAGAGTACACATACACCATGTACAGAGTGGTTCACGATAACAAGGAGATCTCCAATATTTTACTCATTCATCTCCCTGATTCTTTTCCCCGCTCTCATCTTTCCTCCATTTCTCCATACAACCTTGCTTTAACCTTCTCATACTTTCATTAAATTCTTGAATCCTTCCATCTTGCCATATCTCCTGTGCCCCCCACCCTTCTATGACTCACTTCAACCGTTACCACTTTCCTCCTGCATTTACTCTTTTCATCCCTCCGTTGCTTCCTCCCCATGTCGCATGTTGTTCCTTCGATGTTGCCATCTTTTTCTTCCCTGTCTCTTCTCTCTGAATTTCTATCTCCATTCCTCCCTGATCATCATCTTCCTTTTTTCCTCCTACACTCTTTCCCCTGCATATATACCTACATGTACTGTATATCATAACAGTCACAGCCTTTCAAGAACTTATGCCTGTCCTTCTAATTTAACTGCACACTAAGGCAGCAAGGGGAAAAAGCTCATTGCAAATTTTTTGCCTTCATTTGATTTGCTCCAAAAAATCATTGGCTGTCTTGACACCTAATGTTTTTTTTATCTGTCTTTCACTCTCATTTTATGTATACATTCTCAATGATCTGAACTGTATTCTCAAGATTAAAGGTTTTAGTAATTTTAGTAATCTAATAATAACATGTGACAACTGTTTTAGATGCAGCAGTTTTTGTGTTGGCACATTGATATCAAATAAATTACATTTGATTTCAGAATAATGTTGGATTTTGGATAAAATGTTTAGTAGTTAACTAGTGATTTATTAAGTTTATCTTCTCTTTAAAGAGAATGAATGGATGTAAATCATTCTCCTATTTGTCTTAAGACTGAGCAGGTCACCTGTGCCCCCTCTTCACTTAAAATCAGAGGGTTCCGTCCCTAGGTTGAATTAGACTTAATGATGTGTTCCTAGACAAACAACCAGTCCAGTTGTTTTTGACTGAAATTGCTTTGAGGATAACGATGACCTGGACGAATGAGAACATTCACAGGCTTAATGATGTGTTTGGAAATTTTCACCTTACCAATGTTACTTTGACGCTGGATTCTCCACCTCCACCAAAAGTATGCTAGCTGTTTAAGTAATTGATTTGGTCCCATCCATGTAGCACATTTCACTGTTGTGTCTAAACCACCATTGTTGTTTCTAGGAGGCTTAATTTGTGCAACTGGATGTCAAGTCTTACCCGCTAAACAGGTAGTAAATTATTAATAATAGGCCTAATTGATACTTTCATTGGCTGAGAAGTAGTGGTCTCGTATGTGTGTAAGCGCACTTCTGTGCATTCATTCACTATGGGGATAATTATTTAAAGGGAAATAAATTGGAGAAAAGAAGAGAATATAGCTTTAGAAATAGAGAGGGATAAGATTGTGGGGAAAGGAAATTGGGATATAGACGGCATGTGGAGAGGATGGATTGCATAATTAAAATAGTAGGCAGTGTATATTGATTGTGCAAGATTCTGGGATAGGATTGTGAAGAAATCTCCTGGGGGTGAAGCTGTCCCCAGGCCAGAGTGACAGATAGTGAGGCCAGGGTACAGGGATAATGAGCTCCTTCAAAATGTAAACTGCTCCTCATTTAACACGCAGTTATCTAGTTACATTTTGATGGAGACATGCAAGAGCACGAATACACCTTGTATTAGACCACAGAAAAACAGATTGTACGTGCTACACACACACACAAACACACACACACACACACACACACACACACACATATATACTCGAAAACATGATCTCTCTTGTACTTCAAAATTCATGAAACCCCACATGTACAGATATGCACAGCAACAGACATTAAGACATTTAGTTTGTATGTCATGCTTCCCATGAAAAAGGTTGGCATGCTGTCCTATTATTAGCTCCCCCCTTCATGTTTGGTACTACAGGCTGTTTATGAAGCCAAAAGAAACAATCTGTGTCCCCTGGAAGAGAAAGTGAATATAGAGAGAGGGAGAGAGAGAGAGACGGCAGCCTCCTTTTTAGCTGAGTTAATGTGGCTTCTGGTTGGAGTGTTTGAAGTGTGTTTGTTGACCTGTAGACCTACGGTACAGCACACTTATCAACCATGAGTTTGGATTTATCATGCTGGCAACTGTAAGTAATAAAGTACAATAAAGAAAGAGGGGGGGGGGGTAGAGAGAGTGTTTACAGTCCATCTGCTACAACAACAAATGTGTCAAAGTTCAATGTGTGTTCAGCAAAATGCAGCATAAACAACATGTTTTACCTTATTGGTTAATAGGGCTGAAGCCATTACTCGAGTAAGTCGAGCAAAATCTCTGCCTCGATGATCCGTTTGATTCCTATCTTGCGCATTATGTGGCCTGTTCAGCGCAGGATTCATTGTTTCATACAGAGGAAAATGCAGAGAATAAGTTTCACACTTAAAAAAGAAGCCAAACAGGTCCAATGTGTCCACTGTTAACTAGAACTGTTATACCACAACAGCAGGACATCGATGATTCAGCGTCTGAGCCCAAAGCAGAACTTCACTGAGCGCCGCTGTTCCAGTTTAAGGAGGGTAATTGCTGTAGGTGCATATAAACAGGAAAAAAGTGCGTGACGTTAGCTGTCCTTGTGAATACCCCAATGTTTAGTTTTTCATGAATGTTAAACATAACGCAACCTTACTGATCAGTCTTTATAGTTTTGTTTGCGTAAATGTGTCAGTCGAGTTTTGCGTTGCTTGTTGAAAACGGGGAGAGAGGGAGTCGCTCTTCCTGATAATATTAATTGTTAATTAATTTTCGAAATGAATCTGTTTAACTTCAAAACCTGTTTGAGGAAACACGTGTCCTTAAACTTTTTTATGCACCACTTCTAATTGTTTAAATAATAAACTTATTCATGGTAAATTGCCAGTGTATTGCCTTCAACACACACACCCACACACACACACACACACACACACACACACTCATATGTATAAACTGTTATAATGTGTATTTTATTCATCCGTAAAGACACAAGAGTTGTTTGGAACGACTCTGGTCGTTCTATGATCAAGATTGCCGAAGTTACAGAAATGTGGTGATATAAAACCTGATCATGTAAGTATTGACATTAAGGATCCACTAAGGATTATATTTTAAGTTTGTCCCAGTCTGTATACATGTATCATTCAATCATACCGTATATTATTATTGAGGATTTCATTTTAACACATTATCAAAACATATTTAGACTACTATCAAAGAATGATTATTTTA
The DNA here is from genome assembly GCF_963691815.1 of Echiichthys vipera. NCBI lineage: Eukaryota > Metazoa > Chordata > Actinopteri > Perciformes > Trachinidae > Echiichthys > Echiichthys vipera. Next base: position 17,848,821 of record NC_139847.1, read on the forward strand.
ACATTTGAAAATGTTATTATTTGATGTTATTGTGTCACTGACATTTCCCCAGAATTATTAAGAGGAACATTCACATTATGTGTTAATGTGTGTGTGTATTCACTGTCAAATTCATACGTTTGGACTTTTGGTATGTCAATGTAAACCAACCCTCTTCTTTTGGAACAAAGGAAGAGGGAGTTTCCTCCAGTTTAAGTGGGAAAATGAATGCATCTCATTATCCAGGCCACACCTTTGGACTTAAAGATAGCAAATACAAGAGATCAGATTTCTAGAAGATTTCCTCGGATGATTTCCTCATACTTCTCACTTTTTTTTCTCCTCAGTCTTTTGTCTTATTTTGTCCTAGTCTTTCTTGGTTGTTGTATTAGTCTTGTCTATTGTACAGTCTTTTATTTTGTAACATCTATCTAGTTTATTTTTGTCTTTTTTTTTTACAAGTAACTTTCTGCCTGACTTTGTCTCAATGAAGTTCAGTGGTATATATGAATAATAGAATTTTATTAATCAGTCAAACGTCGTTTTAAGTTAGCGCTCGTGTTTTTGAGAACAAACTTATTTAATCTTGGCCTGGGGAAATCAAGCTTTAGTCAACAGAGCAAAATTATACTTTAAGTTTATATCAAAATCCAGTATTCACCAAACACTTGCAATAAGAGACCAACTGACTCTGTCATCCACCTAACTCAAAGCTGTCAAAGCTGAAGAATCCAGCACGACTCTTTTTAGGGTTCACAACGAAAGTAACCCATGGCGCTGAACAGCCGTTGCCACGGTGAAGCGCCCCCTATCGAGAGGCTGTCGTGTTCCGCTATTGGACAGCCTGTCCACTCCTTGGCCCCTGACGAAAGGCAATATTTACAAAGGAAATCATTTTTTCTGTTTTTTTTTACCTTGCTTTTCAAGGCTTGCGTACACTCCTTATGATTAGCAAATCATGTATTCTTATTTTCTGCACTCCAAAAAAATTGCCTTTTCTGTTTCCATGTGTCAGATTGGATTTAACCTTCCTTATAACTAAAACTGACTCTGTGTCACACTTTTAACTTCACTTCCAGACCTGCAGTACCCCAGTATAACCGGAGGGACACCAAGGTTTACAACAGGCAATAATAAGGGGTTGAAATATATTTCCTTAATGAAGACCCGATGAATTAGAGCTTTACAAAACAAGACATTAGCAAGGTAGTATTAACTTAAGTGGTGTTGGCAGTGTTAAACTGTTACCAAGTACACAGGTGAGGTACGTGAGTATTTTCTTTCCATGCTAGTTTTGTGCTACATGCTATGGTACTTTTTACTTCACTTAATTTATCTGACAGCAGTAGGGACTTTACAAATTAACACAATTAAATACAAAATATATGAAGACCTTATAAAATGTGATGCTTTTTAATAAAACTACCGAACAAGTATATATTAGTATATTATTAACTGAAACTATTAGTAGGTCAATGGTTCAGGAAAGGAAATCAGTTTTTCTTGCAAAATGACAACATAGCATGGTGTCAGCCCCTTGAATGTGAAGATTTGTTGCTTTTCCTTTTAATTATTGCAATTATTTTCATTTATATAAAGTCTGTGGTTAGGATTATTGGTTGGGTAAAACATGCATTGTGAAGGTGTAATTTGGAACTATGACGGGATATAAGAACCTGACACTACGTTATTCATTATTTTCTTTATATTTAAAAAAAACAAACACCCAATGAAGATAATTCATTTAATGCAGCTAATTATTAGCTACAGTCTTATACAAAATAGTTGTAATTTGCTTTATTTCAACCAACTACAACAGTGAAAAACTGCTTAAAACAATGCTTGAGTAATAATAATCTAATGATATAATATATACAAGTATGGCGGTCAGGTGGGCCACTTTTCTGCATTGAGTACTTTTACTTTTGATAAAAGTACATTTTCCTGACTTTAATACTGTTCCTAATGTAAAGGATCTGAATACTTCCTCCATCACTATGCTATTTGTATTCTCCCCTTACATCTATTTCCATCTGCTTCTTCCCAACCTGCTGTGCAGAAAGGTTCCATGGTTAGAGCTTTGTCTTACTTCAAAATGTCATCCTTTCCAGCTCAAGCAAGTTTTTTTTAATTATACTTTGTCAGATGACACACACTTAAGAGTCAGCCGGATGATGATATGTTGTTTTTACATCTTAAACCTCTAAGTTTAAGTCGGTCAAGTTTGCCATTTTGGTCTCCCACGGGTACCTCCACAGTGGGAAATGTCAGGTGACAAGGTTAAAGACATCAAAGGGGGGGTTGTGAGCCTCCCTGCTCACAGGACAGACGGAAAATGAGAGACACAGCGTTGTCAGCGGTTAACCGTTTATTTCCCGCTTCTTCTCTCCCCCCCAAACGTGACTCTACGTCTTTCACGCCGTACGGAGGAGCGGCCGTCCCTCTGACGGCCGTGGTCCGGTGTCTGCTGCCTCCTTACTTGGTCCCGCTCTGGTCCTCCCATAGGACCCAGTCTACTGCAAGAGACAGAACCAGGTTACAACCGTGCTTATATAGCTGACTGATTACCTGATTCTGTCCAGCTGTCTGATCACCGGCCGAGCCACTCCTCCCTCTCCTCCAGCAGTCGACACCTTAACCACACCCCACTGCCACATACCCCCACCGCCCGACTTAGGCCGGGATCCCACCGGCCGCAAGCCCACTCCCCCCCCCCTCCGCGGAGCGGGAGAGAAAGTCAGCCACGACCATGCGGTTACCCGGCCTATGGATCACCTTGAACCGGAACGGCTGTAATGCCAGATACCAGCGAGTGATCCGCGCGTTGGCATCTTTCATGCGGTGGAGCCATTGGAGCGGGGCATGGTCCGACCAGAGGGTGAATGAGCGCCCCAGGAGGTAGTAGCGGAGGGCCCCGACCGCCCACCGTATGGCGAGGCACTCCTTTTCCACCGTACTGTAGTTCACCTCCCGCTGAGCCAGCTTTCGGCTAATGTACAGTACGGGGCGGTCGATCCCCTCCACCTCCTGGGACAAAACGGCCCCCAGCCCACTGTTCGAGGCATCGGTCTGCAGGACGAAAGGGAGAGAAAAGTTAGGGGTGTACAAGAGTGGCTCCCCACAGAGGGCTCGCTTCACCCTCTCAAACGCCAGCTGACACGGCTCCGTCCACTGGACCGGATCTGAGGCACCCTTTCGGGTCAGGTCGGTGAGGGGGCTGGTCAGCTCCGAAAAGGCCGGAATGAACCTCCTATAGTAACCGGCCAGCCCCAGAAACCTCCTGACCTCCTTTTTTGTCTTGGGTGTCGGGCAGGCCGCCACTGCTGCGGTCTTTTGCACCTGTGGCCGCACCTGCCCGCCCCCCAAGTGGTACCCCAAATACCGTACCTCCCTCCGTCCAACCGCACACTTCTTCGGGTTGGCCGTGAGCCCCGCCTTCCTCAGAGACTCGAGCACCGCCCCCACCTGCTGCATATGCTGCTCCCAGGACTCACTATGAATGATTACATCATCCAAGTAGGCCGCAGCATATGCAGAGTGAGGCCGCAGTACCCGGTCCATGAGGCGCTGGAAAGTAGCTGGGGCCCCGAACAGCCCGAACGGAAGTGTGACAAACTGGTACAAACCGTACGGAGTGGAGAAGGCCGTCTTTTCCCTGGACTCCGGCGACAGGGGAATCTGCCAGTAGCCCTTGGTCAGATCCAGTGTCGTGAAAAAGCGAGCCGTGCCCAGCCGATCCAGGAGTTCGTCGACCCGGGGCATTGGGTAGGCATCGAATTTGGACACCTCATTGACCCTGCGATAGTCCACACAGAACCGTATTGACCCATCAGACTTGCGAACCAGCACAATGGGGCAACACCAGTCACTGTTGGACTCTTCTATTACCCCCATCTCCAACATGGCCTGAAGCTCTGCCAGAACCATTTTCCTCTTGTGTTCTGGCAGCCGATAGGGTCGTGAACGCACGGTCACCCCTGGGGGTGTTTCTATGTGGTGGTGTATGAGGCTTGTGCGTCCTGGCAGGGGCGAGAACACATCCGCAAAACGCTGCTGCAACGAGGCCACATCTGCTATCTGGCTCGGTGAGAGATGGTCATCAAAGGGGACCGGTGCTGAATAGTTCGATTTTTCCACCTCCGGCCCCAACTCATCTCTCTCGATCACCGTAGTAGCCAGAGAAACAGCAGTCACCTCCCTCCAGGCTTTAAGGAGGTTGAGGTGGTAAACCTGTGTGGCTCCGCCCCTGTCTGAACGCACAACCTCATAGTCAACATCCCCCACTCGCCGTGTGACCACAAAGGGCCCTTGCCACTTGGCGAGCAATTTGGAGCTAGATGATGGTAGCAATACAAGCACTTTATCTCCCGGTGAAAACTGTCTAAGTTTTGCCCCTCTGTTGTACAGACGCTGTTGACGTTCCTGGGCCTGGAGCAAATTCTCCCGTGATAACTGACCCAGTGAGTGGAGTTTTGCTCGCAGGTCCAGGACGTGCTGCACCTCGCTCTTGCTGGTGCTTGGACCCGCCTCCCAGTTTTCCTTAACCAGGTCCAAGACACCCCGCGGTTTTCGGCCGAACAGGAGTTCGAAGGGAGAAAATCCCGTGGAGGCCTGGGGAACCTCCCGCACTGCAAACAACAGAGGGTCCAACCATTTATCCCAATTACGGCTATCCTCGTGCACGAACTTACGAATCATGTTCTTTAGTGTTTTGTTAAACCGCTCCACCAGGCCGTCGGTCTGGGGATGGTACACACTAGTCCGGATTGAACGGATGCCCAGTAATTCGTATAGTTCGCGTAGTGTACGTGACATAAAGGATGTGCCCTGATCCGTCAGGATCTCTTTCGGGATCCCAACTCGGGAGATAACTTGAAACAGTGCCTGTGCAACACTCTTTGCAGAGATATTGCGCAGAGGCACCGCCTCGGGATATCGGGTTGCATAGTCCACTAGGACTAATACAAAGCGATATCCCCGTGCACTCCGGTCTAATGGCCCGATGAGGTCCATGGCAATTCTATCAAATGGGACCTCCATTAGTGGTAGTGGGCGCAACGGCGCTTTTGGGGTGGCCGGCGGATTGACTAACTGACATTCGCGGCAGGATGCACACCACCGACTTACATCTGCGCGAATGCCCGGCCAATAAAATCGGGCCATGATCCGATTCAGTGTTTTGTCATAGCCTAGGTGGCCCGCCATGGGGTTATGATGAGCCGCCTGGAAAATTGTTTCCCGACGGCTTTTGGGCACCAACAACTGGGTGAGTTCTTCGCCTGTCCGAGCGTCACGACTCGCTCTGTATAGCCTGTCCCTAATGACAACAAAATATGGGTGAGTGAGTGCTGTGTTAGGGTGGACCTGGCACCCATCAATTTTCATCACTTGGTTAAAGGCATGACGGAGGGTCTCATCCCGAGACTGCTCAAGTGGAAAATCTTCCATGGGGGCTATCTGCAGGGCCCCCGGAGCCAGCCGTGCTGGCCCCGCCGGCCCCACGCCCCCCCCCGACGGCGTCGGGATGCGGCACCCCGTCTCACCACTAAGCACGGCACACCACTCGCATTTCCCTGACGTACGTGACCGCACCCTCATAGTTTCCCCCGCTAAACTAGCAAACCCTGGCCAATTCGTGCCCAAGATTAGAGGGTGCGTGAGGCGAGTACTAACTCCAGCCCTAACTTTATGCTTTTTCCCTTTAAAAAGAATTTCTAGAGCCACCACCGGATAATCGTGAATATCCCCATGCACACACCTCACCTTCACCCACGATGCCTCTAGCAAAGCCCCCGGTCGAACCAAGCGCTGGTGGATCATGGTCTGTTCACAACCAGAGTCCAGCAGAGCTTGGTGTGTACCCCCCTGTATACATACCGGTATACGGTACGTCCCTTCCGGACCGGGGGAGGGAGCTGGCGGTCCCGCAACCCGCACCACTTGTCCCACCTCCATGAGGGGGCACTCCGCCCGGAGATGGCCGGGCTGCCCACACCGCCAGCACCCCTGCCCTGGCGTCTGAGGAGCCCCCCGGGGTGCCGGTCGATCAGACACGTAGGCTGGGCCCTGCGGAACAGAAGGCAGTGCGTTACTAGTGGACCAGAGCGGGGCGGGTTCCGGGTGTGTGGGCGTATGCGAGGCAGGGTGCGGTGCAGCGGCCGCCGGGAATCTCCTCCTCGGGGCCGGGGTGGGACGGCCCGCAGGGATCGCCGCTGGCCTCGCCGCTGGCCTGGCCTCCTCCCTCATGCTCCGCCGGGGAAGGGAGAGATGGTCCTCCGCGAGGGCGATCGCTGCCTCGATGGTGGGGGGACGGTGGCACTGGACCCAGTTGGCGGTGGACGAGGGTAAGCCGGCGATAAACTGCTCCAGCGCCACCTGTCCCACGACGTCCTCGGCGGAGTGGGTCCCCGGCTGGAGCCAGCGCCTCGCTGCGTCGAGGAGCCGCTGCGCGAAGGCGAAGGGGCGGCCGGCTTCCTCAAAAGAGAGCCCCCTGAACCGCCGCCGGTGTCCCTCTGGCGTACTGCCCAGCCGGTCCAGGATGGCTCTCTTCAGGTGGGCAAAGTCATGGCGAGAGGCCGCCGGCAGGCTGTGCGCGGCCAGCTGCGCCACGCCGGTAAGCAGGGGGAGAAGCCGGACCGCCCTCTCCTCCTCCGACCACCCGCACGCCTCCGCCGTGCCCTCGAATATGTCCAGAAATGCCTCCGGATCATCCTCTGCTGTCATCCGTTGAAGGGCAGGAGAGCACGATCTTCCCTCTGGGCCGCCGCGATGTCGGCCAGGGCACGGGACTGCTGCTGCTGGAGAGCGGTGGTGCTCTCCTGCATCGCGGCGAGGTGCTGGAGGGCCAGCGCCAGCGGATTTTGGGCTTCTGACATGTCCCTTTTCAGGCGCCAGATGTGAGCCTCCCTGCTCACAGGACAGACGGAAAATGAGAGACACAGCGTTGTCAGCGGTTAACCGTTTATTTCCCGCTTCTTCTCTCCCCCCCAAACGTGACTCTACGTCTTTCACGCCGTACGGACGAGCGGCCGTCCCTCTGACGGCCGTGGTCCGGTGTCTGCTGCCTCCTTACTTGGTCCCGCTCTGGTCCTCCCATAGGACCCAGTCTACTGCAAGAGACAGAACCAGGTTACAACCGTGCTTATATAGCTGACTGATTACCTGATTCTGTCCAGCTGTCTGATCACCGGCCGAGCCACTCCTCCCTCTCCTCCAGCAGTCGACACCTTAACCACACCCCACTGCCACAGGGGTATGCATCAAAAAAAGCACTTAAAGGAGACCAAAATAATTTAAAGAGGAACACATACTCAGGACTGCATAAACACACACACCCCCACTAAAACATACAGGTGCACAATGTTTTGCTCCTGTGTCCTCTGACTCCGTCTGCTAGCTCATCTTTGATGAATTTATCAGCATTATCCTTCTGTCTTTGCTTGTTCAATAGAAAAATGGAAAAACTAAGCCGGAGGGAGCAAAGGGGCGGGAATGAGAGACACACAACTGCAAAGTAGTGGAAAAGATACATGCATTGGTGCCCTTGCCAGTTCCGATAAATCTCACAATACACCAGCATCAAATTTCATCAAATAGTCATCACTATAGATAGTATATATGCAGCACAGGTTCTTAACACTGCATCCAGAAGCCCTGTCGATGGAGCTCTTTGGGCATATGTGGGAGAAGGTGTATGTGTGTGTGTATGTCAGTGACCTTTCAGGAGGCCACTCCATGTCCTTGTGTTCAGTGCTGCCACCTTTTGACCGGCACTAATGGCATAAAGCACTGCCGCTGACACTGGACACACACCTGACCTCACTCTGATACAGAATCCCCAATGGTCAATCCTGAGCACCGCCTTCACTTTCGCTTTGATCACCCCTTATCCCTTTATGATGTTCTACTCTTACTGTATTCACCGTCTCTCTCTCTCTCTCTCTCTCTCTCTCTCTCTCTCTCTCTCTCTCTCTCTCTCTCTCTCTCTCTCTCTCTTTTCTCACTCTCTCTCTCTCTCTCTCATTCACATTCCACCTCTCTTCTCTTTCTCTAAGCCTCATCCGACATCCTGCACCTGCCTAGAATTCTAAAAGGACATTGCAAGAGTGTCACCTCCCAGCAACACACATACACACCCACACAGAAGGACACAAACACATTTACCCATCCACTGTGGACACTCGTTGAACCTGGCCTGCGGGAGTGTACAGTATGTGTGTGTGGAGGAGGTGGAGGGTTAGCAGAACGAAGGAAATAGGATGTCAATACATGCCCTGGGCTGAGAAAATGTCAAAGACTTACAGATGAATTGAGAGACACTGCGTGCTCTCTTTACAGTAAAGTGCCTTGATGGTCAATTAAGAATAACACATGGCATCTCACACTTAAATGTGGTCTGTGATCTGAAAGGGTCAATACTTGCCTTAGAAGTTATCAATCAATGTCTGACATCAATGTTAATACAATAGTCTGATATCTCCAAGACTTGATCCATTTCGACTGCGTAAGGATGAAAGAAACATCAATAGTAAATTGAAAATGACACTGCTGGCCATACTGTTTATGTCCATACTGAGAAATCTCTGAAATGTCTTCTTCTTTAAAGTTAGTGAGAGAGGCAGATACAAACCATAATGCATGCTTTGATAAATGTGGACACAATGAAGAAGGCCTGATGTAAGCAGGTCAAAGTGTTTGTTAAAGCAGAAAATTCTGAGGCCTGACATTTTAACTTGGTAAATAAGACCAATAATTAGCTGTCTATGTGCAACAGGTCTTTGCTCTTTCACGGTGGCACCCAAGCCATGAAGTTCAGCTGAGCAAAAATACCAGAGCATGAGGCAGGGGAAATAAATGGGTTGAAATGTCTCTGTGTGCTCTGCCTTTTTTCTCTCAGATGATTGATGGTGAACATTGTTCTGTGGCTTTTAGTCACAGGCTTGTAATTGCTTTTTGATATTGGTACAAATGAGAAATTACTCTGTCCCATTACCAGCACCAGAGATAAACAGGAGGGAGGCTTCAGTAGAGTAGGACGATAAGGCAATGTTTACAAAGGGACATTCCTTTATTTGAACAAAGTTACAGTTTGCCGAACAGAGAGAGATGTAAAGTTGATAGTGTTAAGGTAGTGTGATACCTTATGATGTTTAAAATCAAGTAATGTCGTTAAAGCTGCAAAACCCAACAATCCCATGTAAACAGCCTCAAGGAGTTATATTAATGGTCCCTGTCTCTTCATATCAGGCCTTGTGTCAGTAATGTCCTGGAACATCATTTGCTGCTCTTTCCTGCCACTTAACTAGACACGTCCAACCCCACACAGCCACAAAAGGCCATTTTCATTCCCAGGTTGTCAAGTACCGATGTGTTGTCACAGCCCTTGGCACCAGGCTTTAAACTGTGAATCGTCCACACAGATACTAAACGCTCAGAACATGCTTTCCATGATTATGACCACAAAACTCCACATAAGGAGGTAGGTTGGGGTGGTGAATGCAAAAGTGACACCAAGGGGTCCTGACAAATGGGTAGTCAGTGAGGAGTTGGGATGAGAATGGGTTGTCCACCAACTTTCTCACACCATCTCCTTCCAACACCTTCCTCCCCAGCCAACCTTACCAATGGTGGAAGCACTGCTAATCACACATTACTCATCTGATCCATCACGACTAAGGTGTGCCTTGGTGATGGGGGTGGTGTGTGTGTGTGTGTGTGTGTGTGTGTGTGTGTGTGTGTGTGTGTGTGTGTGTGTGTGGTGTAGGGTGTTTGTGAAGGAAATTGAGTCCTCTGGCTGTAGGAATTGTTATTCCTATTATCACAAGCATGGACAGAATCCTGTTAATACTGGTGACATCATCTTCACAGAGAACCATTACCCAAAAAAAAGACACATGACGTATTAGGAGCTTGTGTGAGAATAATGGTCCGTTGGGTTGTTGTTTGCCTCATTTGAATTGGCTGTGTTTACATCAAAGCTCTTATTTGTGGGCGTGTCCCAAGAGTCAAGCTAAATAAGACAATCCCAAGTCACGTCACAATTTTTTCATAAGATAATAGTTAGTTAGATATTTGACAAACAATCTTGCAAAGGTGTGACTTATAGGTAAATGTTTAAGGTGGATCTATGCAAGACGTGATTTTCCCAGTCTAAATGTCAGACATGTTTTTGTTTTGAAGTCGCAAGTAAAGTCAAGTCTTCTGCAACTTAAGTGTCAACACTGGCAGTAGTCAAGTCTAAGTTAAGACTTTTTTGTGACCAAAGTTTAACTCAAGTCAATGTCTCAGGTTTACAGCTCTGGCATATAACCCCTTAAGACAGGGAGATTCTAAGACATTTCAGAATGTCTTATCATGTGCTTCTGTGTTATTCCAAACCACTTTATTCCCCATCCGCCTTCCTACTCCTCTCTCTTCACATCATTAACATTTCTCCTCAAGTTAAAAAGGGACACTTCATGTGTCTGACGTGCCACTATAGAGCCGTAGACCTGCAATTTCCTTATGACGACTTGTGATTGGACTTGGATTTACCGTGGAGGACTTGAGACTTGACTTTGTACTTATTACAGAAGCTGCATTATTTGGACTGATCTCAATTAACTTCAGACCTATATTACCAAGTCTTACAAAACAGCAGCAGCAATCTGAAAGGATTATGGAGCGAAGGCCCCAGCAGATAATGGATGAATAGATGGATGGATAGCACTCGGAGCAACAATGACAAACTAATATGCTTGCTTCAGTGCATCAATTAGGCAGACTTTAAATCAAACACCATCTGTGCTTATAAATACCCTTTCAACATGTTTTTGTGTCTGCCGGGCGTCTTCTACTTAATGACAACATAGAGCTGCTGAACTACAGGTGCTGATATATCCAGTGAATTTGCATTTGCTTGGTTACTTCTTGAAGATGGCACCACTACATTGTCAACATTTGTATTGGCTAGAAGTTATTACGTAGCTCCCTATAAGTGCAGTTCTAGAGTGTTCTGTGGCTTGCTTTGGTTTGTACAGCCACAAGATGCTGAAAAACTTGTTTGCCAGTTGTAAAAAAAACAAACCTGCTCTCAGGGGTACCAAAGATCCCTGCAGAATATGTCCCAGCCTTAGTGATGGAGACAAGCTGGCGTGCAGTGAGTCTCTACACTCAAAACATGTTCTCTCTGTGTTGTGAGTTTCCCATATAATTCTCGCCCTTGGACATGGAAACAACTTCCCTAATTGATAGGAAACTTGTCATGGGATGCAAGCTGATGATTCAAAAAGCAATGTTTGGTGCCTGAAGGCACAGGGTTTTTTTTGGGTCTGCATGTCAGAAGGTAATCCACTGATTGCATGCCAATTAGCCTCTCAGAGATTAATTAAGGGGTCCACAATAAGTATGTGTGTGATAGTGGCTGAGGGAGGGAGACAGAAATAGAAGCAAAGACCACGTATCAGTTTACAGGAGCACTAGTAAGAGGAAACTATTTTACATTCTCCAGCCATCCATACTTTCCAAGAGTACTAATAAAACCCCCAAACACACACAGCAAAGCCAAAGAAACTGAGAATGAAATATGCAACTAGAGTTATTTGTTTTTAAGGCCTCAAAGCCAAGGTTATTTGTCATCTCGTGCAGAGGGTTTCTCATTTTAACTGATTCTGTCTGCCTTGGGCTGATAAGAACTGATTTGTTAGGGGCAAATAAGTCACAACCATCGTTTTACCTAAATTGGTATAGCAGTAAAAAAGGTTTAAGTGTTGCATGTGCTTCTTTTATATATGCAACTTCACATTTGTCTACCTAAACATAGAATGTGCTAGAATGCTGTACACCTCTTGATTTACCTTCTTGTCACAGAAGAGAGGTGCTAATGAAGGAGGAATAAAATGGAACAAAAACACTATAAAGTGAAGTCATAAGGTATCACCATCTCACCTAATTACTTTTCAAAATAAATAAATACCTACCCCCCCCCCCCCCCCCACACACACACACACACACACACACACACACACACACATACACAGACACACATAATCAGACACACACACACACACACACAGCGTCTGTAACTTGTTTTGATCAATCATGTGTGTAGTATGCTTTGTGATCTATTCTCCAGTGGATGCCATCTCTGAAGTGTTTAATCACTGATTATTCTGTCAGTCAGGAGCAGCTGGCTCAGTGAGTTCAGTGTGTGTGTGGGTATGTGTGAAAGAAAGAGAATTTGTTGGGATAGGGAGAAAATTACAAATGTTTTGCCAAACCATAGAGCAACCACCCTGCAAATCATTTCTTGCTTTAAGTTAATCAACCACATGCATGTAGCTAAATATAGGACCAGTATCTAAGTCCGCAGGAGGTGTTGAAGAGAAAATGATGGGCACTTTTAAGCAATTGGAGCCACAGGGCACTTTCAACTGAGAATATATTGAAAACATCAGCTGTTTCCAATCTATTCTATTCTATCAGTTTTCTATCTAAAATGGCATTGTAATGTTAATTATGGTATTGCCTTTTTGGCGAGTATTCCGATATGTGTGTCCCTGTGTTTGTATTGACTGAAACTGTAAATGTATCAAATTAATTTCCTGCCTTAACTACTGCAGAGTATTGTAAAGGGTGAAACCACAATTATGTTCCACTTCTAATAAATAGATGATTTAAGACATTAATATAATCATTATGAAGTTAATTTTGTAAGGGGATGCAAATTATATTATACATTATTAGAAATCTTGTGCTATGAACAAAAAACAGCACTCCTGCTCACAAAGGAGATATGTACAGTATATGGAAATAATATCAGAAATAATATTTTTTGCTGTGTGCTATGTTTTTTTTTGTTTGTTTTTTCCTTTAAATATCAAAGCAAACCCTCATGTATCCTGCTGTTATGTTTTACATTATATGAGAGAGACATTCTTTTTTGTGTCGTCCCCTATAATTGAGAAATGCTGAACCACCTTCAGTTGTGAAGAAATTAACTGAATAGTATTTGGGGGAGCTGTCCCTTGTACTGAATTCAGTTCCGAACCAACTGGCTCTTGTTAGTTTCAAAAAAGACTAAAGTTAAGATGATATCTGGAAGAGGATGTGAGGAGGGAGGTTGGTAGTGTTGCATAATTCAGAGAGGAAGGTAGCAGGAGATTTGTTTGAGAGAAAATGACAGACAGCAACAGCAGTGACACAAGAAAGAGAAAGATGAAGAGGAAGGTGGAAGTAGGGATGCAGGGGAAGCAAAGTGAGACAGCTACATACTGTAGGAAGTGTGCATGTGTCAGGAAAGTGTCATTTTCTAGTAACAGTTGAGCCAGCGAGTATGTGACCTCTGCCACGGTGAAGGCAGTATCGAGGGAGTAGAGCAGATGGATGACTAGCTGGTGTCTCAGCACCTCTCTAGTCCACTACTGGCATATTATGTCCATTTGTCAGCATTAGGAGGAAGAAGACCATGTGGGGAAGTGCAAAGGAAGCTTTACTGCATGTTCTCTTGCTACCCTACCTCTCCTGATATTACTATGTGTACAGTTACATGGCTGATTAAGTAGTCAGACAGTTGTTGGTTGGGTCAGGGTTTTTTTTTATTTGTGGAGCACATTCATGCCAGTATTTGTGAGGATTTCCAGTAGATTTACAGAACCTCTCCAACACAGAGACTTCAACATGCCAGGATCTTACAGCTGAAAGGGGATGATACAGGCACACACCTCAGAGTAGGAGGTATATTGAAAAAGAAACTAGCTGTCAGAATTGGAGTGCATTATAATAAATCGACCAGGGAAGCTCTTGAGCACAACCAAGACAGGTGGGGCTGCTCTCAACTGAAAAAAAGGTAAAGTTGCATCATGTCCATTTAGAGTTCAGACCCATTCAGATGTCCTCTGAGCTGCAGACATACATTACCTGCCACAGTATTGTTACCTAAAAGCAACAATCGCCAGACAGCTTTTCTCTCTATCGATGTTTTACATCTCTTACTGAAGCCCTAATCCATTGTTGTAATGGGTTGGCTCTGCCATGTACCCAGGTTAATCAATGCAGACAGCTATACTAGTTATTTTTGCTGCAGCTTGACAGATTTCCACACAGACAGAGCTGTCATGTAATGCTTTATTTATGCATGGTTTCCTTTTTTGGTTTGCAGACTGTGAACTCCCATATGAATACTTAAAGTACTTAAACCACATGTCAGAAAATAATTTTAACGATCTAGGGAGACATTATTTGAAGCAAAAGCCATGTCAATCACACTTTTATGACCCAGTAAAAATACACCTATATGCCATATTCTAGGAACAACTTCAACTGATTATTGTTTCACTCACAACAGGTTGTGACGTTGACCAAACTGATGTAGCTTTTTTATAGACATCACGCTGCAGAAGAGAGAGACAAGAAAATGTTCCAAATCCAAAGGAGAAATTCTCTGGATATGGTAAGCCCACCCCAGCAGGCCAAAGGTACCTGTGAGGTTCAGTGTGCCTCAGGCTGTGCCGTGATCTCAGTGTGAATTTGTGTGCTGTATGTTACAGATCTTTGTGTGTATCCCCCCTGGTTAAAAATGTTTGCCTCAAGGCATATAATTTGAATGTCTTGAAGTTTGTTTTTGTGTTGACATTATAATCACCATGCTACAGTAGCTATTTAACAGTAACCTGCAAATGAAAATAATGTCATATGCTGTACGGACAGGCAAGGTAACATTGCCATGCCTTAAGGGTAATCAGCAATACAATGGCACAGTAGAGAGCAGCTTTTAACACAACTCAAAAACACATTTAAAAGCAGCTCTTAACAGTAGGGGCAAAACGCTGTGTTACACATTTCAATAGAAACACTAACATTTCTAACACAAACATTTGTTGTGTAATACCTTTATCTGGTGTATTCTGTATGGAGCCATAGTCTTTCATGAACTCAAGAACTTTCTTCTGTTTAGAGGCACAAATACATATTCTCATGTTGCAAACTCCCCCAAACTCCACGATAGCCTAACTGAAAGCAGGCATTTACAATAAAATAAAATAGGTGGTAGGTGTTTGATTACCTGTGGGCCCGGCCAGCATTCGGCGTTCACGCTGTGACAGTGTGTGCTTGTACAGTATTTCCACAGTTGGTCACAGCCTTGAGTCGTACCCATTGTTTCTATCAGAATCTTTTTTTTTTTCTAAATGCAGCTTTTTTCCCCCTATTGTTGCTTCTGTGTTGTCGCAGACACAATGTTATCAGCTTCTGTGCTATACAAACTCAACTAAGAGTAACTTGGTTAAAAGACTGAGAATATGTGGGAGGAATGTGTAAACTATTTTCTTTCAGAACTCTAGTTTCTATCCAAACACTTCCGTTTCACTCCTTTCCTGCTTAAATTGTGAACTTTTTTCGTTTTCTTCATTGATTTATTTTTACTAGCTCCTGAAGAGCTGAGAGTTTTGCTCCTGGTACGACACACAGTTGCCACCTCACCTACATTAATTAGAGGGTGAATCAGTAAGTTTAGGGGCAGCTAGGTTAAATTATATTAATCACACATGTAGCAAGGCGGCACTACACATTTAATCATATTGCTCTCAGAGAGGGTGGTGATAGCAGATAAAGGATTGTATGAAAGGGTAGAAGAGCACACACAAAAAGCTGAGTCACAACATGACTGATCATCACTTACTGTGCAAATGGACATGTGCACCACCAAGCTCATCCCGTTTGTGAGGGACATTTAAAATTGAATTTAAATGCTATTTGCAGCTATTTAAAAAAAAAAGAAAGTATGTGTAAGTGAATATGTGCTTTTCTTGTCACGTTCATATTTTTGTGTGGGTGTGCATGCCTTTTAGATTATTGTCTGGTGTGTGTTTCTGAAGGCAGAACACTTGGTTCTCCTAAGCCAACTCCTTAACCAGACATTTGGCCAGTGAGCGGCATTGTTAGTGCCATCTGCTGTGGGTTAATACACGAGTTAACAAGAACAATGGCAGTGACATAGAGGCTCTTATTTTTATTATTTCAAAATAGGACCATGTTCTTGACTTTGATAAGACAGGTTTAGGGACATGATTCACAAGTGGAGCTACATAAATAGGTATGACCACCGGGTCATGAGTGGGCCATGGCATTCAGATGACCCTGGCTAATTAATTCACTGGAGTCAGCCTGTACAATAGGTTAGTCAGACAGGAAGCAATACAAATATAGTCTAGATATAAGATTGGGTCAGGCCACCAGGTTTCTGCTCTTTGCTTGAGTGAGAATAAGATTTAAATGTTTACAATAAGATATGGTCAGTGCCAGAGAATGGTGTCACCTGTCAGACAGCACATACATACATATAACTGTCTATGTATATAACTAATTCATCTAATTTTATTTTTGATTTCCAAGGGTCAGTATCAACAGTGCAGAACAGAATGCATCTGGACACAAATACACCTACAACCAATCAGTTTAACAAAACGTGGCCTACAACCATTCAGAGCAACAAAGTTGGGGTGGAACTTGGTCCATTTTGAATTAGGCAAAAAATGGTAGCCAATTCACAAATAATGGTGGTCACCTTGAACCTGAACTATGACACTCCTCTGTCAGTCATCATCTTAAACCCGCCCCACATGAGATAATCTGTTAGAATGGGAGGTTGGCCAGACGTATCTGCCAGAGCAAATGAAACATGAGGGTGGCAGATCTGTCTGGTTTCCAGGTTATGTGATCGCCACTGCAGGGCCTAATGGCGGGTCAAACAAAGCTTTTCATTTAATACCACTACAAAACTTAATATATATTACTTAATACTTCCATGGGAATGCGCTCGAGACTTTTGGATATTGTTCTACACATTTCTGTCGAACCAATCAGTCGATTAATGGGCAACTTTTTTATTGTATAGATGCTAAATAAAGATTTTTCTTAGTTTCAGACCTGGTCCAAATGACCTTTTTCAACTATTACAACAAGTGAAACGTTATGGATCCTTCTAACAACACATATCATGATTTTTATCTCATTATAAGGCCTGCTGGGGATCATGTGTTAATTTGTCTTTCTCTCCGAAGCTTATCTCCCGTACTACTTAACACATAAACCTAAAAATTTTTGTGCACATTTATCAGTGTATCTCCTGGTTGTGGTGATTCATATTTCTTACATATGGCACCTCGCTGCTCTTAACTGTCCTGTAGGGGCCACAATTTTGCACAAAACCAAAAAGCAAAAGGCTAACTGAATCTGTTGCAGGCCACATTTTTGGCATTTGTCATGGCTCAGAAACATGCATTCATAGGAAAGTTTAATATAATTTTTGACCAGCGCACTCACTCATCATCTCATCATTCATCTTCAACAGCTTATCTGGGGCAGCAGCTCTAGCATAGGACCCTAAACTTCCCTTTGCCGGGCCACATTAACCAGCTCTAACTGGGGGATTCCAAGGTGTTCCCAGGCAAGTGTAGAGATATAATCTCTCCACCTGGTCCTGGGTCTTCCCCAAGGCTGGAAGTGCCTGGAACACCTCCCTAGGGAGGCACTCATCCTCATCTCATACCAGATGCCTTCACCACCTTAACTGGCTCCTTTCAACGCGAAGGAGAAGTGGCTCTACTCCGAGTTCCTCACGGATGGCTGAACTTCTCACCCTATCTCTAAGGGAGACTCCAGCCACCCTCCTGAGAAAACCCATTTTGGCCACTTGTATGCCTTTTTTAGTTTTGTATATGATTTTACATACTATTTATAGATGTTGAAAAACATTTAACTTTGCAACATGCTACCAATCATGTACATTTTAAATTAGAGGCAGAGAGTGTTACTGACTCTACCTAAGTCAGCCCCTATCCCTTGCTTGTTGTCTGGTCCTTAACATTTTGTCTGTCTTTATGTCTCTCTCTAACCCCTCTCTGTTTCTGTGTATTTCTCTTGTTTCCCCTCCTTGGCTTTAGATCAATGGCTTCCACTGACTAAACCCACCTTATTGACATTTTTGTAACAGTACACTGGTCAGAAAATAGTCACTCTTCAAACTCAGCTCAAGATATAAATAGAGTTGTCAGTTTGAGACGTCACTTGGCTATTACAGTTACAGTGTCATGTTTCGCACTTGCATGAATATGATCAGTAAATTGCCTGTCACAGTTACTTGAGTTCTTCCAGCTTAGTTAAAGATAAGCACTTTTTCAGTTCTCCAGGGCTATTTAGACTAATGGATATTGAGCGTGTTAATATTTTTTCTGCTCATTTCAATGCCTTTACATGTTGCCGTGTCAGCCCTTTTATCATAATGAGAATAAGGGGGGTCTAATAGTTATTTGGATTTTTAAAACTAAAACCCTCTGAACTGACAAGTCAACCCTTTTTATGTCTTTCCCCCATATAAAACAGCCTTTTCAATTCAAAAAGTTTTTTTTTCTTTTAACCTGGCACCTTGTGGAGCTGTTGTAATGGTGTCCTTATCAAAGCAGGTCATCACAAATACATGTTGGCCTTTCACTCAATCGTCCAAGCACATAGACACACAAACTGAGGATAAAGGTTTTTTTTTTAGATGTTGAAGCCTGTAAAGGTGGGAGTGCAGGCAGAGAAAAGTGACAGGTAAAGTGTGGTAAAGTACCAAACACAGGGGGAGGTGACATTGACAGCATGACTGTCAACCACACACATAAGACTGAGAGTAGTACTTTACTTACAAAGTCCAGTGATGCATTGAAGAAATGGAGGGGAGGAGGAGAGAGGCATGGTAGAGACAGCAAACTCACTCCAGCTCAATGACCTTGTAGGGATATTGCTTTGTTGCATGTGTTTGCATGGATTTTGTTGTAGATACTATAGAAGTGGAGCAATTTCTATTTCCGTCAATTTTGATTAGGCACATATTTCATTTTGTGCAACATAATCTTCTACTTTACTACATTTTGGATTGAAATATTTGACCCCAGCAGTATGTAAAGCCATTAAAAGGAGTTCTGCCTTTACCTGCTGAAACATTAAAGTGATGAACACATGAAGGCACCAATCATTATAATCCAATAAAATGTATAATTCTGAAATGGGTCATTCTGCATAATGAATACTTTTACTTTTGGTACATTTGTCCTTTTACTTTCTATGAAATCTTGGTTGGTCAGGTTTGTTCTTCAGAAAAAAATCCACACCAACTAATTTGTTTATGTGGAGTGATCACATCTGTCTGGATCAAATCTATCACTATAACTAGTGATGATGATTTCCATAAACTTATTTTCTCTTTCTTTATTCCTCCATCACTATCTTCTTGACAGTTGTATATTTATAACATTAGAACAGTAATGAAATGGACAGCTTTGCTACTTAATTACTGTACAGCTGCAAAATGCATTTCAAATGACTGTACAAATAAAATTACTGTTTAATTTGCTTATACTTTAATACAGTACTGAATGTTAAACATCATATTGTAGTTCATATTATAATAAGAATAGAAGCTAAAACAGTACATGACAGTGCATTTCAAAATTCTATTACAAGTCTTAACTGTAGGTTACCAATGCCAAACTGGTAGCAGAGTTTAAAAAATAATAAATATATATATATATATATATATATATATATATATAATATGTATGCATATATATACTGTATATATCACGGTAATACAGTCAAAATAGGATGACCATAGTTTATTATTTCCCCATATGTTGTCATGTATGAAAAGACCCACAATGAACAACGGTGAAGTGCAAGGCATCAACTTTGTAGCAAACAGCTGAAAAGAAATACACGCTCTCTCTTCTTTCCAAAGGTATTTCTTTATGTTTATTTATTCGTTTTTCGCCACATTCCCATTCGTCAAATGCTCACTTTAGACCACAGATATGGTTCCCAATTGATATGACTCTTTGTCCCTCCCTGCTTGCTCTGGTGCACTCATCTCCGCCTGTGCAATTATGCCTTCCGGTGGTGAGCTGAGGCCGTTCATTTTGGATGGTGAAAGAATTGCAGCCTGCCAAAATACGATTGGTCGGGCCAAGTTTCCAAATGGCCAGTTAGCTTTTGAAAAGCCCTGTAAAATAGGAAACAGAACATGAATCACTCTTTTTGAGGTAACCTTCAGTAAATCTTCTGTCTGTAATTAGTCATTTGATATTCTGTTAAAATACACTGAAGTAGTTCTTGCAGGTAGTTTGCCCTACATATAGCCACAACAAAACTCAGCTCAAGCTGTCACTGCTGCTTCTACCGTTGCTATACATTGAAAAATATCCTCTAGCAGATAATTCACATATTTGCATTTTGCCTACAACAAAACACTTTCAGGTTGCCATAGTAAAGCCCTGCCTGGAACTTCATTGAGCATTCAGTGGCCTGTCACAGTAGAACATGCTTATAGGTTTCAACCTTACCCTTGTTCCCTTGTCACTGATATGCACATATACAAATTACAAGGCCTGTGCTACACTCACAGGAGCTCACCTCAATCTCCTTCTTCCCCACGGTTTCATTTAATGACTTCATCACTCATCTGCAAGATTATTTTTTAGCATTAGGACAGCTCTGGCCAGCGACATGCCTGGGATTGGTTTGACTTGCCTGGGCAGACGGTGACTCATGCAAAGGGTCTTGGGAGTACTAGAGTTCCAAAGCTACATGATTATCCCTTTCACTCAGGCTGGATGTAGGCTGAGCTGGCTGGACTAAAAGCCCAGATCAGTTCCTCTACAAATGGGACCCTAAGCCCCAGGGCTGCTAACCCTTCTTTATTCAAGCAGGCTTACTGGAAGAACTTGGTATGTGGCGGTGCAGACACATGAGGTCAGTTGGTCTCATGCCTTGCTTTCATTGTCTGACCTCGTTTTTCACTCCCTGATCATGGAATACCCAAATGTTATTTATTTTCTTTGAATCTGCTTCATGGAGGATAAACTGTACAGTGAAGATTGAAAATCTCTTTGAAATGATATGAAAGTAAGGTCTAAGATTTAAAATCACAATTTAGCACTTTACATACTCCAGCCATATACTAGATATAGACCTTGTCATATTTAATTTTTTTTTCTTTCGAGGGACTAACCCCATATGTACATCAGTCCTGCTCACGGCTAACTCCCTCTATCAATGCATGTGTTGTTATTTTAACTTCCTATCTAATGGTTTACTCAATGACCAACTTCAACACTACAGCCTCTGATGTTATCAGAGATGACTTGGTGGGTAGGAAAGAAGGAGAGAGAGGATCATTTTCAATATGGTTATTGAGAGTTAAGCTTAAATCCCCCTCTGTCTGTCTGAGAGCCAGACCCTTGAGAAAAGTGTCTGAAGTTAACTGGGACACTTGTGAAATTACTCCTGTATGCGTGTGACAGGATAAAGGGAATTGCTACTGTACACACTACCTCCCCACAGACTCAAACTAGCAAGTCTACAGTTTTTTTCCTGACAGCTTCTCAACAACTTAAATCTCTGATATAAGCCAAGAACAGGCTGCTGAGTTTCCGGCGGCAGTAAGGCGTTGGTTGAGTGCTATTTGCTGGCTTTTAAAGTTGCAGCTTTTCACCTGGTACACAATAGTTCACACTGATGGCACTAACATAAATAGCTGAATGAGCAGTCATCTCCTTGAGATTTAGACATCCTTCTCACGAGCCTCCTGCCAAATCCTTTATTTTATTTTTTCTCTTGTGCCATTCTTAGGCCTCTGTATGAGCTGCAACACATTTTGTCACCTAGAGATTCATGGCTCACTACAGTCATTGCCTCAATCTCTTGGAAGTCGAAATTCAGAGCAGGACATGGGAATTTGTGTCTGTCAGGGCTGTGTCCTAATTTGTCACATTTTGGCTATGATGGCTCTACACTACATTTATGCTCAGGGGTGGCAGTGGTTTTTCAAGGGCTTTCACAAATATTGTTTTTCCATTCAATTTTCATCTATTTCTTTGCAAAGTTTTGAAAAGAGAAATGTGAATTAGGTGTGTTTCCATCAATTGTTTTTGAACACTAAACTAGGCTACAGTGTAGTTTCTTCAAAAGTTGGCGCTATATGCTATGCATGGCTGTACTCCACCAGTAAACAGAGGAAAAGTAGATGTTTACCGGAAACACAGTAAATCACCTTGGCCATCATAGTTTCCTAACACATGTACAATAGAAAAATGGAGGATTTCTTTTAAATAAAATGTTTCTGTTTCCATTTAGCTTTCACAATGTGATATGCGCACAAAACTATGTGAATTGAAACACTGCTACAGCCACCAACTATACTACTTTAAATGTTTAAAGGGAGTGTTGAAGTTGTGTTTTGCTTCAAGAAGGTATGTACATGGTGTACATGTTGGTATCTGATTTGTTTGCCTCATCTATGTGTGCAAACATACGCACATCATAATGAACCCCACCAGCAGCAGAGTTTTGGTGCAAACTGTCATAAAATAAAAGCCCTGCCTATCCTCTACCCATTCTCGTCTAAATAAAGAATTAGTTTGAAGCTTGTATCCCACCCCTGGCTAACAGCAAGCTTCAACCATGATGATTTGGTTTTCTTTAATGTGTTGTTTCTCTTCTCACCAATCTGTGACCCTTGGAGATAATTGCAAAGCCATTATGTGGAATCATTGCCATTATGCAGGCATGATTGTTGTACCTTGTGCTTTTTAAAGCATTGACCAGGGGTAGGTTAGAGATGCTGTGATATCTAGCTGAAAATGCTACAAATTAAAGTTAAATGTTAATTCTAAATCATATTATGCTAGATTCCCAAAACAATGTGTAATTAAATCACTGTAGAATTAAGTGTCAACATAATTGTAACCAAGATAGTTTGAGGGTTTTAGCATACTACTCATTGTTGTATTTTCCTTTAAAATATACTATATGCTTTCAGCTTTAATGCCATATTTTTAATTTGTTTTATTTGATCCACCATTTGCACACTTAGTTTCAATACACATCAGTGGCATAAAATGTAAAGATATGACTACATGTCACATTGAATATAAACCTCCAAACTTCACATTGTGTGTTCTAGTAAATGCAGCTTGTTCCTATTATTATCCACACCACATATTATTTAATAAAATCCATTGTTTTTTTTAAATTTCTTTTAGCCAAGTGGCATTTCCACATCATTACCATAAATGTTGCAATGACTTTATCTGGGCCAACCAAATTTCTTCAATATTAGTTTACCATTTGTTTTCTAAGTTCAAGTTCTTGCCCACTCACTAAAGGTACATCCATTATAATCCAATATTGAATGATTCTTGAAATTTCTGAATTTGATTTAGGGCAACATTCAATGCCTTATTCAAATTTCATTTAAGTAATTATACCTACATAAAGTTATCATTGTCATCAGTTATCATGCTTTTAAAAAATATTACAATCACCAACACAGGAAATATTGAGAATTAAACCTCCAGGGTCATCCTTTCAGCAATAATGTCTATATCAGCTGCCCCTTTCCCCAAAAAAACCATCATCCCCAGTAATACATTTGCTCACACATAAATGCAAAATAGTCAACATACTCTCCCTCATAGAGCTGTAGGCAAACAGAGGGTCCGTGTAAGAGGCCCAGAGGCAAACTTAAACAGAATCTCTGCCAAGCAGACACAGCTACAGTAATTTGGTTTTGTTTGGGCTCAAAAGGCACATGCAAGACTAGCATGAACAACGAAACACAGGATGATACAGTGTGCCGTGTAAAGTCATTCTTTTTACATGGATAACCATGAGAGCAGACTAAGCTCCTTCTAAGACCAGAGTGATTGAATTTATGTATTTCAAAAAACCCTTTCACATTACTTAATTGGTCATTATGTGTATTTTGATCCCATGTGTTCCCATTTTTACAACATGAAATAAAAAGGAACAACGCAGCATTCATTGTATAGTAAAGAATGATATAAAGAAACCACTATGATATTTTTTTTAATGTATTTTACTTTCCATCCTTTGCTTGTCCATTTCCCTCATCGATAAAATTTAAATTTCGCTACTTGCATATAACCTATTTTTTTTCCTTATCAGAAAGTAATTTTTGTCTAAAGGGGCTTTCACAACACTGTGCACATGCTGCCTTATCCATTTACATGAGGTAAGGTGGCAGAGGTGAAGTGGTTTTGATCACTTTGGTCAGGGTATGAAGGGGTTTCAACTGATGTGAACATGCACAGATTAAACACTAATGCCACCACCATGTTCACCGTGCTGAACTTCTTCAGGCAACTATCAGGCGGCATGAGCAGCTTTAAAAATCTTGCTTTTTGGGGAGACACTCTTGGCGGTTATCAGAGCGCTTATCAGAGCGCTTATCAGAGCGCTTATCAGAGCGCTTATCAGAGCAGTTTTCAGGGCAGTTGACAGGGCGGTTGCTGCGCAGCAGTAAGAAACGTTGTTCCTCAGGCAACTCATTCATGCTTCTGGCTGAATGACTTAAGGGAGACACTGTATTGTTGCCCGTAAATTATAGAATTCTATTTTATCTGCTCTATTTTTCTGATTCATGTGACGAAAAGTCACATTGCATTTGAAATAATGTAACATAAAATACAACTACAAGGACCTAGCTGTAGGAGTTCTCATCATTTTGTTTGATTTTGAGTTCTGGCACTACAGCTTAGTTTCTGTCAGTTAACACGACTTGAAATAAAGCACCACCAGGTGTAAGGTCCTTTGTTATCTAGCTATAGTCTCCCATTGCCAGATCATACTCTACACAGTGCTGTGAAGTATGGTCTGGCTTCACTGGTTTATCATCCTGGGATAGAGTGAAAAAAACACCAAAAAAATACTCTGTCTTGTTTGTATACCGTTAAACCAATTTCAATCATCAATCATGGGCAGAGCTAAGCGGATGACGCCCTTGTAAAATAGAAAGCTGAAGGGTCCTGATATGTCAGGCTTTATCCCAGCATTGTACATCCAGTAAGCCAGACCAATTTTACTGTGGTTTATTCCTTGAAGGTAGTACCTACCTTGACGTACAAAATGTTAGATTACAGTCAACATTAATCATACTAAAAGACACCTGTCTTGGAAAATAGCTGCCCATTCATGGTAACCTACATTTAAAATGGACATGCTTATTACAAATGTGGGCTGGCTGAAGAGAGGCAACTGAACGAGCCGCTGAATATGTCTGCAGCTCTAAATCAGAGAAGACAGAAAAGACACAAAACAACAGTAACATACTGTACCTTGACTTAGTTGTCTCCTGAAAGGGACTTTCAGTGTAACAGTAGCACAGGGAGCAGGAGAACAGGAGAGTAGATTAAAACAAGAGGCAATACAGATATAGATAATCCTAGACAGAAGACAATTACAAAATGGGATATAAAAAATGTCAAATGTGAATGGTTTTTTATGTATATATTCCTATTTCTGCAGTGATTATGGTGATTAACAGAAAAACTGCTTGTCAATATGATGCACAATTTATACAACCAAAAGGGTGTTGTTCTTAGAGAATTGTTTTTTCTCCTTGTTACCCACTGGAAGGCTATTCACTGTCATTAAGATAACACAATCAAAACCCTATTAAAACTAATTTTACACAAGTGGTTGCTCCACATTACCAAAAACAGTATGTCTTTGGCAGATCTCTCAAATGTAGTCTGTAAAACAGTGGGGGCGCCCAGTGATATTCAGATACCAAATTCACCACATGATACATTGAGCAGAAGATGAATAAATTGGATTTCAGTGGAAAGCAGGTTTAAAACATTGCTTCAGGGTCTCATATCATCATATATTTATTGATTAAATGTTTACTGGGTTGTGTTCATCCTGAGGCATTTTATTTGCAGACACAGAGCTCGTTTGGAGAATATAGGCCCAGACATACATCTGCTCTGTGAAGTTTGTTGACTTGCCACAAATCATCTGCAGTTGTTCCCTTGCTAGCATGATAATGAACCTGCAGCTATGTCGGTGAGAAGGATAGACGGACCTATGCCAAGACTTAAGTTGCAAATGTGGAAAGGTCAGGGAGAAGAAGAAGAAGAAGAAGAAGTAGAATTACTTTATTAATCCCACACGGGGAAATTGGATTTTTTCACTCATATTATTATACATGTTACACACACAGGCCCGAAATACACACATGCACAAACAGGGCTCATACATGCAATTAAGGAGAGATGTTAGAGCGAGGGGGCTGCCAGTGACCAGCGCCCCGAGCAGTTGGGGGTTCGGTGCCTTGCTCAACAGCACCTCGGAAGTGCCCAGGAGATGAACTGGCACCTCTCCAGCCACCAGTCCACGCACCATACATGGTCCACACGGGGACTTGAACCAGTGACCCTACGGTTCCCAGCCAAGTCACCTATGAGCTACTTCCGCCCCAAAAAAAGCGAGCAAAGCTGTCACTCTGCACAAATGTCAAAAGCACGGTTCAACAGGTGTGATGAGGAAAAACATCGGCCAATTAATTCTAAATAGACAGCAAGGTTTCCAGGAGTATTTGTATTGTATGAAGACATGAAGCTAAGTGTACATTTTCTACTCTCCGCTACAATGTTTGTTCTTGTAGCATTGTCAGTGACATGTTAATTTACTTCACAAATTATCCAGACTAGGTCAGCACAGCTAAATTAAGTGTAGTTCATTTAAATGATTCAATTCAATTAATTTTCCTCAGAAACAGCCTACAAACAAATAACATGGAACTGATTTTTCTATTCCTAGGTATACATACATTTCTTTGTAATTCCCATTGTCACATGTGTTTTGTATCTACATAATTCCACAAGCTGTGAGTGCTTCACTGTTTCCTATTTTGTTTAATCTAAATGATTTAGAAGTGTCCCCACCCATGGAGTATCTTTTTTTTCAGTTTGTCACTTGGCATCATGGGGAATGGTCCTCTCTTTTTATTTTGGTTATTTACAGACATACCAAATTGGATGTGTTGTGCAAATGAACAAAATAAATTGATGAATTGTCCACACCCTCAGTTCCCATTCATTCTACTTCCTGCCGAGGTCTCTAAACGCCATTAAAACAGTGTGCTCGCGCCTCAGATAAGAATATCAAGAGTGCAATGCCTAATGTGCCAGCTGTTATCATCTGTGTTATATTTAATTTCATATTGTTTTTATTTTTCCTTCCATCCCTTTATGTTTCCATTCTCTCCTTGGCTCGATCATCCTCCCTGTATCATCTGCATGCTCCCAGCTGTCTCACTTTCTGGTGCATGACTTTCATGAGGATTTTAAAGGTGCACCTAAATATGTTCAGAACAATTAATTATCACAAAACAAACTTTTTGTTCAGATTTTTTTTTTCTTTTAAGATATTTCTAAAACCCTAACTTCACTGTCAGGAATATATGGTCCTGGTCATTCCATCCCATGTGTAAAGAAGCATGTTCTGATCATTCCATGCTCAGTGCAACACCAACACAAACAGGGAGGGCATCATATCACATGTTTTGTCAATAGAGGAATGTGTGTGTGAGGTGGGTAATGTGAGATAGGTCTACACAGTAACCCCTCAATCAATGTCATCACCCTTCCTGTCATTGGGGAGTGACACTGCAATCAGTGCCGCTGCTACCACTCTCACCCAGGAATGATTACAGTGGATGAGAGGGGACGAGCAGTTGAGCCCATTCAGTCATTTTCTCCTGTTTCTGTCTTGCTTCATAGTACAACATCTCATAATGACCAGACCAGTGCAGTAAATGTAATGACTATGGTGTGCAAAGAACGTGCTAGAGGCAAGAAAAAAAACATGTTATTTACACACAACACAATAATTAGCCAAGCCCCAACTACAGCAAATTCCTGGTTGATCCAATAAGGAAGTGCCAAAAACTGCAGTTCTCTGAGTGTCCACAAGGAGTAGTTTGAAAAATAGAGCAGTTTCTCATTGACCCCCATGTTAAACAGACTGTTTTTCACAGCATAATTAAACCTATTTAAGGCCTGGGACAAAAAACAGTCTAGTCCGTATTGTTAGGTCATATCTCCATGACAACACTGAGGACTTTAAGGAACACTGCATTTTTTTGTACAAGGCTAGTTTTTATTTTATTGGAGATTCAAGTTTATGAATAATTAGGGGCATGGCCTCTTGAGTGACAGCTAGCCTCTGGCCCTCACTTTTCCTCAGAGGCTAATTGTCAGGATTAGCAAGATAACTCCCTCATCTTGACCTTGACTTTGGTGTGGTAGTGTTACTGTAAGTGACAAGATGGTTTGCTCTTCGATCGACTGTACCAACAAATCATTTAGGAACACAACGTGTTAACGTTAGCTCTGTTATGCTAATTAAATAGTCCCACTTGCACAATGACTTGCAATACAGGCTGCTGTCTATGGCACATACACTAGATGCTAATCTGGAGCAGCGGGAGGATTCGGTGTTTTATAGTCTCTGGGCATGGTACTGTGTTGAATATCGTGTGTTGAATTTAAATCATAGATCATAAATGCTGCTTGCACTTCACTCCCGGAGCCGGTGTGTTTTCCACTAGACTGACACTGGAGTGCCTGCACTCGACTTGCGCAGCCGCTGTAACTTCCGCTACAGACATAGAGAGCCGTGTGTCTCTACCCACGTCCCGTTGAAATTTTTTTTTAAAAAGACTCCCGTTTCCTCCCGGTCCCGGAAAATAATCTCAACATTGACTCCCACACCGTTTATCTAGTAACATGTTCTTTTAGCCTAGCTCCCAGGCGGTGGAGCTACTGTGGCTAATACTGTAAGCGTCAGCCAGGCGGCCGTATCTCCCTCCCCCCAATGTCACGTCAATGCCCTTTTTTGGTAAGAGGAAATGAGGAGGAGTCACAGTCTGACAAGATGGCGGCTCCCGTAGGCGAGTACGATTGAATCAAGTTGAGAGAAAGTACCCCGACGGAGAGGCTACGTCCATTTCTTTATACAGTCTATGTAATTAGCAGGAAACAAGCTCACTTAAACGAACCTTTCGTAACCGATTGGCAACACTTTAACATCATAACCATCTTGTGCATGAGAAATGCAGATTTTCATTGCTATGAAATAAGCAAAGATGAAAGGCGCCCAGTAGTTGATGGGAAAAGTATGTCACTATTTTGAAACCTAATTTAATAGTATGTGATATAATTCATCATCTTTTCCGTAGATCGGCTCTATTCCAATCTACCCCCATGCTTTGTTTTTGTTGCATGTTTCTTAGCCACAATCTTGTGGTCCTGTGATAGTGTTAAATCACTTTAACAGCCTCTATGTGCTCCATGGATGGTCTTGTAACACAGCATGACAGCTAAGTGTGCCTTGGGTAGGGCACAGTTTGGAGAGATGAATCTTTTTGCTGTGCTCATAAACTGATGGATCTTATAAGAGGATAGAGTGATGTCAAAAACAAGTTGATGTGATGAGACCATCTGCAGAAGCTGGAGAGGCATCTGTTAGGCCAAGGGGTAGTCATCAAAAAGAATCTGTGTCAATTCACAAGAACTGTGGCTGCCGTATTTCAGACAATAATTAAATTGATTCTGATCATCTTGGCTGTGATGTCAGAGTGAAGCACTATCTTAAGTACTATGCATTTTAAATGGAGCTTCATTCATAATTTCCCTCATTTCATGATATTAAGGTAGAGAGGACTGAAATGGATCTTATTTTGCAAGGGAATTATAAGGTCTTGTGAGGCCAGAAGGCTCTGTCTACATCTTTGTGCCTGTAAGACATAATTTGATACCTCATCGATTCAGTCATGGTGACTTTGACTTTTCAACAACACTGTAAACGTGTTTCCACTGCCCTGCTGTCTCTCTTTCTCGGTTGGCCTCATGCCTGGAAGATCTCAGGCCTCACCCTAAACTCCTCTACGTCTGTTTCCTCCTCCTTACCTTTCTCCATCCTTCAACTATCTCCTGAGGGAGTCAGGGAGCTAATGGTTTTGAGCTGAGACCTTGCCATTAATCAGGCCCCAATTAGCCAAGCACACAGAAAGCATTGGATTAATGGATACACAGGAATAAGAGGATGAAGATGAGAATTTACAGATGGAGAGACAGGACAGGGTAAAGAGGGAAATTACAAAGTAGGGCACGGACAAGGTGAGGTAGCTGTTTTACAGTTAATTCACTGTCTCGTCTAGAGGTTATGTCTGTTGCACCTGTCTGTAACATCTGCAGCCAGGAGCTTTACCGGTGTCTTTGATTACAAGTAAAACCATCACGCCATGGTGGTTCAATACATTCAGCAAAAAGGGGAAAAAAAGAGTAACTGAGCACACTTAAGTGATTTGTCTTTGTTCTAAATCCAAATAAATAATGTAGCCAATGAATTTATTACTTTGCAAATGTCTAATTGAATTCAAAATTGATTTACATTATCCGGCTTTTTCTACCTCTTCTTGGCCTAAATCTGTGGTTGTTTTACATTAACTAGGAACAGTAGATAATAAGGAGCTGTTTCAGTATGGCCTCCACATATCAGACTGATGTGAAGCTAAATTGTCATTAACCCCACTGTTTGCTGGCTATGTATGGATGGAATATTTTGAAATTATCTTATATCATAGGTTGTGCTGCACTCCCCTCCTGAATTGAAATCTACCTTGTTAACCGAGGCACTTTTAATGTTGCTGTCTTGCAGATAATAGCCTGTACTGCTTTGTGTATGCATTGAAGTCAACAGGGATCTTATGATTAGCTTCAGTGTTTTGTATTACTGTTCAGGTCTCTCTGCTATGCCTACTGTGCACCCAACTTGCCTACTTCACTTACACACATGTGCACAAACACAACTTTTTCCCTCATTATGACTTGGAGGAATCTGCTGAGTTGAGAGGATCCAGACAGCAATTATCCAAGCCAGAGAGTCAGCAAGCAGCAGCACACCGTAGGAAGGCCTGTTAGACAGAGACAACACCATGTTCTCCGTGTCAGATAGTCCTCATCAGAGCCCGAGCCGCTCTGTGACTGACTACCCTGTCTTTGGTCCCAATGAAAGAGAAGAGGGAAAACACGAAAAGGGGCAATTTAATAGGCTGCAAAACGAGAGTATTGGAGAGTGGGTGGAAAAGAGAAGGAGATATCCAAAGGCACTGTAATGTGATGTATTGCCCTGCCAATAGTAATGGCAAGTTGGAAGCTGGAATGATGATGCACAGTCACATCTTTAAACTTATGCCTTTTTCTTCCTTAATGGAATGAAAAAAATGTATCACTTCTTTTTCTTCAGGTTACATGTAACATGTCTCATCTAATGAGAGTAGTTGGGGAAGATTCCCTTAACGCACCCTTTAATCTCGAGTTACTATGTGATGCAAACTATTGCCGCATATCTTCGCCTCTATATTTTGTGGCTGTAATTTGGTTTTCATCCAAGTAGGATAATTTGTATGTGTGTGTGTGTGTGTGTGTGTGCGTACTGTATGTTGTGTTGAAATTATATTTATGAAAGGGAGCATGCTGAGTGGCAAAGATCAACAGTAAGTTGACTTTCGAAGGGTGAGTGGGGCATTGGTGGTAACTTTTGTCTGTACCCAAAACCAGTCATTTCATACTCCTGCAGGGTTTCCCCACAGTGGCAGGCTTTCTGCTTCTTGCATGACAGAGGCTCCGCCAAGGTCTGAAATATATATGAGGGGTGCGGGATGGCGCATCATTTCAGGACCTCCCATTATGACTGTGAATCAGAGCATCCTCCTCAGCACTGAATAATTCATATAGAGAAAGTAACTGCTTACTCAGTTTTTTTTTTTCATTTGTTTTTTTTTTACCTGATGCAGGGAATGGATAGAAAGCAGTCAGCACTCATCCTAGAGTAGCTTGGGTACAGAGTTCAAGATTAAGTTTGAGTCTAGGGACTTTTAAAGTGAAAATAAAAACTTTAATCTTTGCAAATGGCAGATATATCTTGAAAGAGAGATTGTCCCTGGAAAGAAATATATTTTCAAGGAAGTATTTTTTTCAACCATCACAGATGCAATGAGAGGTGAAAGGAGTAAGGTGGATGGTGAGTTGGAGTGAGAAGGGCTGTTCCGGTCGCCCGCTTTAGTTATTCCAGACACCATGAGAGGCCCATTGTTCACACAGCAGCCTGAGAAATCTTACTCATTGAAAGCCCTGCGTCAGCAACGCAGACTGAAAGAGGGGAAAACAAAGAGAGAGAAGGGAAGAGAGGGCAAAAGACAAAACAGAGGTGAGACAAAACACTCGTCCTGCTCTCAGCACCCTTTTTCCTGAGTGTGTCTGCCGGTGGTTACTATCCAAACCTCCATTAGCCTCCATGAATAATAAAAAGGAACAATGAGTGTGTTAGCATTGAGCTCCCCCTCCCACCTTCGCTGCTGGGACCAAGACCCTTGTGAGTGGGTGGGTATGTAGGCAGACAAGGTTGAAAAATTAGAAAAGATGTGCCAAGAATGCCCAGACTGATCTAAAGGAGAACTACTCTCCCCATCTATCTTGCTGCTGGACGTGTTTGTGTCAGGGGAATCATCGTTGATGTACTTCGTTTCTGTTTAAGGTGATTGACCCGGGGAAGAAAAACTTTGTTTTGATTGGTTTAGAAAGTTTGAGCTTGAGTTTGGTAACACTACACTTTAAACTGACGAACAAGAAACACCTTAAAAGAGCATATGGTGTTACCAATTACAACTGTATACATACTTATACATAATAATATACTTACCAACATCTAAACTACAAATGAATAATAAACTTATTGGTTGTGGCAAAACAATGCAGGATCTCATCCATTGTTAGTGTCTACTCATTTGTTGCTGTTTATTAAAAATGTTGTTGCCTTTTAATTAAATTAATCCCCTTATGTGCACCAACAATCCTGCCCACCAGTGACTAAAGCTTTTTCTTGAAATTGATTTGGGCAATGGAAATATACACACTCTGTTAACAGACATTGGTATTCCAACCAGATTTTACACTGTAGATAGAAAATATATATTTCTGTTAGCCTTCAACACCCTCTGCTCTGTGATCGACATCCCTCAGCTGTTAGTGCACACACGCCCTGCCAAGACCATTGCTATCTCTTGTTGTTGTTGAACACTTGAAACAGCTCAAATCAGGCAGCAACAGCTGGCCTCAGACCTCTGCTTAGAAAGAAAATGTCAGGACAGGCTGAGAGCAAAAGAAAGAGAGGGCAGTAGTGATGGCACAAATATGAAGCAGATAGAGGCTGAATAAACGCAATAGTGACTGAGAAAGGGAAACACTGACAGTGAGGAAATAGAGACTTAGAAGACAAACTAATCTTAGAAAGTTAGAGAGTGAATTTGAGAACACATACATGAAAGCTCAAAGTATCTTTTCTCTCTATTCAGCTCCCCCCACAGTGGGAAAAGATGTTAAGAAGAGGGTACGGAGGCAACATGAATTTGTCAAACGCATGACACCTATGTATGATCTGTTCTGTCATCTCGAAGGGATTTCAATTACACATGACATGTTGCACAGCAGCATCACCTGTCACAGGGCTTGTGATGGACTTTTTCGTATCTTGAACTTGTTTCTACTTTCATGCTGCATTTCAATTTCTATGACATGACGGAAATAGGGTGTAAAATATGTACTATATGTTCCTCAAGAAATACAACGATTTGATGTGGCATGACAGAGATCCACGTATACAACAGTGGCGGCTGCTGGTCTTTCAAGGAGGGTAAGCTAATTTTTGCGGCCTACATCATAAATGTATGCTTCTAATGACAACAGTTTGTACAGCTGAGGCATTGCACTATCCAACTCCATGTCTTTCAGATACAGCAAGAAATCACACAGCTTTCCGCTGTTGCCCTGCAAGTTCTAGTTTGAACAAAGGACCTGAAGTTCAGACCTCAGTCTCCCTGAATCACTACTTACTTTTCAGGACACTCTGAAATGCCTCCTCTGGAAACACTTGTCTAACCTAATCAAATTCCCCTGGACTGACTAATTCTAAGAAGCGCATGCTTTCCAAATTTGCAGAACGCTGAGGTATCTCCTTTGAAAGATTGATGGCCATGTACATATTTCTGTAGGGCTCTTTGGGATCCTGCAGTTGTGACAGAGGGCGCTTTCTCAGGGACTCAGTTTGCGGGTGCGATGTGAGATCTGCTGCTTTGGCAAAGACAGCCTGGAAAGCCCCCTCTGACCTCTTCTCTTTGACATAAGCAAGAAGAGACTCAATTATTTTCTTGCAGTACAGAGCATCCATAGATCTCTGCTGGACAATGTCAAACACCAAATCAGTCTCAGAGAAGATTTGTTCATATGTGTGCAACATGAACACAAACTTAAAATCCTCCAGTTTCATCAGAAAGCCTTTGGCACAATCTAGTGTGTCATCATCCATGGTCTTATCTGCAATGATCTTCTTAAAGTCTCCATCATAATTGTTTGCCACAGTGCTCACTAGCTGTGATGTAAAATTCTATTGAGTAGGAGCATTTCTGGGCAACCTTGAGCAGCCTGCAGACTCAAGAAAATACCTCCTTTTTGTGGATTTTGAGAAAAATGTGGCAGAGATGCAAAAAAAGTTCTGCACTCAGATAAACATTTAGCCCCCTGAGACAGGACCAGATTCGATCTGTGTGCATGGCAATGCACAAACATTGCACTGTTAAAGCAAAAGCCCTAACTTTGGCCAAACCAAATGGCAAACCATTGAGAGCGGAAGCCACGACAGCAGCCCCATCATAGGTTTGTGCCACAAGTTTCTCCTTGAAATTATAGCCCTGCATGTTCTCATTCAAGACTTCAAAAACAGACTGAGCATCTCTTCCCCCAGAAACATAAAAAAATCCAATAAAGTGCTCCTGAATTTTACCTGCACTATACACATAGCGAACAATGACAGAGAGTTGGGCACATCAAGCTTTATCAGTTGTCTCATCCACCAGCCATGCAAAAAGGAAGCAGCCTGGATTTCATGTTTGATCTCATCAGAATCAGTGGCTGAAAGAGCAGTGATCAAGTCATTTTGGATTGAATGGGAGATCCCAGAAAACACAGCTGATGACTGGAATTGTGTGGCCAGGACAGTCATATTTTGCTAATGTTTCTGTAAACTCCCTGTTATTCCCCTTGTTCTGTGATTCACCACTCTCATCATGCCCCCTAAATGACAGCTCCTGATGGCCAAGCAAAGAAGTCAATCAATCAATAAAGCGGTTTAGGAAAGCCCTGTTTTGTTTGACTGTTTCATTATGTTTTGCTAATTGAATGCTGGCACCTTCATTTATTGCATGTTCAACCCTGACTCTGCCCAGGCAACTTAACCTTGCACATGCACCCACATGTTCATTGCTTTTTTCATGCCTTTTGTATGCCCTGTCAAAGTTAAATAGATCCCCAAAACCCACTTTTGACTAGACAACACATCATTGAGATGGTTTCATCAAGAGGAATGGCCAACAGTACATTTTATTTGTGACAGCACTTCCAGTCAGCCAGCTCACCTTGTCATACCAGGACACCTGAAAAGACCTGTTACTTTTCCCCACCTTTTGCACTAAATCAATCTAAGGAGCTGAACTGCTCTGCTGTTTAACTCTAATTTTCTCTTCGTAGGGAAGACTGTCAAATGGATTCACCAAAATCCGGTCGACAACTTTCATATTATCTGCCATGATGTGCAGCTTGCTAATGCTAGCAGCTGGAGCTGCTGCGCCAAGCTAATGTGAAGTTTGACCGCCTGTGAGTGTGAGTGTGAGTGACGGGGGGAGAAGCTCTGCAGCTGCCGCTACTCGTTGGGGAAAGAAACCGTAAAGTGACAGAACAGAGACGCCAAACACAATGCTAGTCATTTTTTTAAAAGTCACCGGTGATCGGTAAAGTCTCCGGATCAGTTCAGAACAACGGAATAAAAACTTGAAAATGGATGTATATTCTTCAAGATTGCTGATTCGCTCATTTAGCTGTCAATCAAAAAAGGATTCCGCTGTACAGCAGTACATATTTCACCACTTTTTACTTAGACTTGTAATCTTAGAGCAATCGCCACTGTATACACAGCAGACTACCATTTAGTAAAGTTTCTACGACTAAAAATTGGCTTAAATGGTCATAATGTATTACGACAGTTAGGGTAGTTTTTATTTTTAATAGGCACCTGTACTGTTATTTAGACCATGTCATTTGACAGTGAGTGCATTGAGCATGTTATCTGACCCTAATTTGTTGGTTTCAGCCATCAAATCTTCACATATGTTGCACATTAAGGCACTAAACCTAATAAGAAGTTCTTCAGTTCCTCATACAATTAATACCTCAGACCTATGTGAGACATCTACATAAAAAAATATCGGCAAAAATAGGTGCAAATAGATGCTGTACTTTTTAAATAGTTTGAGGTAACAACTAAAGCCTTTTTTCTATTTGCTGTAATATTAATATCTACATTTCTGTTACAGAAAACATAATTATGAAAATTATATTCAATATCTGCCAAAAGAATCCCCCTAAAAGGGACAACTGTGGCGGAGGAGGTAGAGCATTTTTGCTTTAAAACCAAAAGTTTGGAGGTTCGATCCAAGGCTCCTTTAACAAGGCACTAAATCCCTTATTGCTCCCCGGCGTTTTTCAGCTGCCCACTGTTCCTTAGGTTGGGTGAAAGCAGAAGTCAAATTCCACTACATAGTACTTCCAATTGCATGTGCCCACTGATCAATAACGTTTTTTTTTTTAGTTTTTTTATTTTGTTTTCTTTATAGATCCTACACACAGCTCCTTTTAAAGCAGCTATAATCAACTTATCATCTTAGTGATGAATTAACTGACTTATCACCCAACTCTACAGCTCATCTCTGCTTTATGGCGCTTTATCGTGAGTTTCAGCTCATTGTTAGCTCTCCGGCCTTCAGCTTTACTTTTCTACTTCACTCTCAACGCTTTCATGATGGCGTTCTCGTCCACATAAGGCAGCTGTTTCAATGAAGTAGCTCTCTAAAATGTTGGTGCTCTTTGGTCATGGTGATGGTGATGGTGATGGTTGGAGTCACAACACCACACTTAATTGCTCATCTCTCATGTCAGTCACTACAGGGCTGTGCACGTGTGATTTCATGCTCGGCTGTGCGTGTTTTCTGTCAATCGATCCTCCTATCTTTCTTCCTTCCTCCTCTCCATCTTTTGCTCCCCTGCTTATTCATTTGGTCAAGGGGGAGAGAGCAGGAAGGAAATACAGATGAAGGATTTTGACAGTAGTGCAACCCTGTCCCCTAAAAATGACATTCAACAACAATTTATTTGCATTAGTTTCCCAAACAATATGCATTACTGGGAACTAAAGCATGACTAACATGTATAGGTCATTCAAGGAACTTGGGTCAGCTTGGGAAAAACCATGGTCTGGATGTCTGTCCGTCCTCCTGTCTCTGTCTTTCAGTCCACCACCTTTGGTTCTGTAGTCTAGGAAGTTCACAGAGAGAGCTAGGCTGGAAAGAACCCCACCTGTTTGATTGCAAAAGGGGCCAGTTATGATTGCTGCAGATTTTAGTTCCTCAGAGAAATGGACAGGCACAATGAGAATATGGGTGTGTGCGTGTCTGTGTGTGTGTGTGTGTGTGTGTGTGTGTGTGTGTGTGTGTGTGTGTGTGTGTGTGTGTGTGTGTGTGTGTGCATGAAGGTTGAGGTTCTGCAAAATGTGTGTGTGCAAGTGTCTGCATGTTGCTAAATGCTGGTGCATGTGCTCTGTTGTGAATCAGCTCCTAATAGAAAGAGAATCTGAGGGAAACGGACAGCTGTGTCGAGGTCTGCCGTGAACTCTCCTCCTACCTTATTATTTGCTGAGATGTTGTGCCTGAGCAATGTGGACAGTTATTATCACCTACAGATCTTTTACTTTCGGTCAATTTTACCAAGCTCCCCCAAAGCATGGCCCAGACGGATAGAGGTGGCAAGGGCAACAGAGAAGAGAGAGTGACCTTTGGCAAATGATTAGCTTTCTTTTTCAGCTTTGGCTCTAATGTGGGCTTAAGAGCTGAAAATCATCACCACTCGTGAAAAATTTGTATTCATACACCAAGAGAGAGGGGCTGTTTCTTAAAACTGTGAAAATGGCGTTGAAAAAAGATGGATAAAAGTGCTGTCATTGATTACCAGAGGGAAAAGGTAGCTTAATAGATATACTGTGGTAATGGAGTCAAATGATGAACAGCAGTGTAAAAAAATGCACAAACATGCTCAGATTCCTTAAATATATGAGTGTGTCCAGCCTT
Organism: Echiichthys vipera; assembly: GCF_963691815.1. Classification (NCBI taxonomy): domain Eukaryota; kingdom Metazoa; phylum Chordata; class Actinopteri; order Perciformes; family Trachinidae; genus Echiichthys; species Echiichthys vipera. Next base: position 17,886,910 of record NC_139847.1, read on the forward strand.
GTGATGAAATGCAGTTCTCATCTTTGTATGTTAAGGTCATCTTCTCTCCCAACCCCTGTCACCCCAGAATGACCCTCATCTCCAAATTAAAGAAGAAATTCCCATTTAAAGCCACCACCCTTCATAGCTTTCCAGGTTGTAAATTCCCCAGGCTGCCTTTTTAACCCACCTGTCAAATTCACAACAATAATGATCGAGCAAATTCAAAAGAAGATGGCCAGGGGGAGTAAAAAGTTAAAGGGGAGGGAGAAAAAGACAAAGAGGGTAAGAGAAGTGATTAAAGGTAAAATAGATGAGTGCAGGAGCTGGAGGAAGGGGCGCTATTGGTTCCTGTGACACCATGAGGCGGTGAAATATGAAGCCCAAAAAGCAAAGTGACATTGTCAGTGTCATTTAGAACTCTTCAGGTGCACCCCACACCTCGTGAACACTACTAAACAGGCCTAGCCAATGGGGCAAAGAAAAAACAAAGTGATTACTTCGGGCTAGCCATGTTTAATCAGTCTTCCACTATGCTTTAGATAACTTCTGACCCAGGCTTGATAGGAAATTAATATGATTTCTTTTGGTGGAGAATTCAAGGAGTAGTTTCCTGAAGGACATTCATGTCCTTAATTACATTCTGGGCAATTCTCCATTACGGGGTCAACACAGACGGCCTTATTCAGTCAAAAAGCAGGAAGTGAATTACTAGCATACATCTCGTTATGGGTTCTGTTGAGGCGCTGAACCAGCCTCCCCGGATCTGTTGATGAGAAGTGATCAGTCTGGACACATACAAACAAGCTTAAGATATTTATTAATGCAAATATCTTTGGAGATGTCACCACAGAGAATCACATCTGTTCAGGCTGCAAGCCGGGTGAGATCTGCTGACACAGAATACACTTCTCCTTTATAGGTATAAGCAACTATCACACACCCACAGACAGCGTCCTTGAAGGTCTCAGTGCTCTTTCGCTTGTTGTTGCCCCTTCTACCGACTGTTACACAAACTCCTTTTTATCTCTCCTCTGCACATACTCTTACAGTGGTTTCAAGGCTGAAAAACAAATTCTACGCTGAGAAACAAGCACCTGCTGCTGGCATAATACATGCAACACAGAATATAAATGTATGACACCTAATGTGATATTTATTTATTCAACCACTATAACAATCAGCATACATATATCCTTCAACAGTTCCCCTGATGCCCGGTGACCCCACTAACCCCTCCAGTGTCCCCATCAAAGCCGCATTATGTATTAAGGTGATGGTGTGAAATAGGCGGTCGTAGCAATTTTGCCTTAGACTACAAAGCATAGACTGTATAAGAAATGGATGTAGCCTCTCCGTCGAGGCCCGTTCTCTTAATATGATCCAATCGTACTCGCCTATGGGAGTTGCCATCTTGTCAGACTTTGACTCCTCCTCATTTCCTCTTACCAAAAAAGGGCATTGATGTGACGTTGGGGAAAGGGAGATACGTCTATCTCGCTGATGTATAGTGAGTTAGCCACATTAGCCCCACCGCCCGGGAGCTAGGCCAACAGAACATGTTACTAGGTAAACGGGAGTGGGAGTCAATCTTGAGATCTTTATCCCGGGACTGGGAGGGAACGGAATTCTTTTTTTTGTAACTAGAAGATGAGTTTTTATAGGGTAGAGATTTATTGAGGTCAGTCTCTAACAGAGTCAAGTGCAGGCACTCCCTTGTCTCTAGCAGAGATTACACCAGCTCCGGTAGTCCAGTGCAGGCAGCCAGCATTTATGATCTATGATTAAACTTATATTCAACACAGTACCATGCCCATAGACCGTGAAACACTGACCCTCATGGCCCGAATCCTCCCGGTGCTCCAGATTTGCTTCTAGTGTATGTGCCATCAATAGTACGCTATATTGCGAGTCATGGAGCAAGTGCGGCTATTCAATTAGCATAACAGAGCCAACATGCTGTGTTCTTAAACCATCTGTTGGTACAGTTGATCGAAGAGCAAACCATCTTGTAACTTATAGTAACACCACCACATGACTGACAGCAATTAAGATCGAGATGATGGTGTTAGCATGCTAATCCTGATAACTAGCTTCCGAGAAGAAGTGAGGGCCAGAGGCTAGCTGTCACTCGAGGCTGCACCCCTAATCATTCATAAAATGTATCCTCCAATAAAATAAAATCTAGCCTGGTACAAAAAAATCCAACCCCCTCAGTGTTGTCATGGAGATATGACCTGAACATACAGACTAGAAGGTTTTTTTGTACCAGGCCTTAAATAGGTTTAATTATTCTGTGAAAACGGCCTGTTTAACATGGGGGTCAACGAGAAACTGCTCTATAGTGCAAACTCAGAGAACTGCAGTTTTTGATACTTCCTTATTGAATCAACCAGGAAGTAGCTGTGGTGGGGGCTTGCTACAAAGCTGCAATGTTCTTATACTTAAGAGATGTGAGAGACAACCATGTATGCAAGGCATAGATAAAAAATTATCTAACTGTAGTCGTCTTTTAAAAACAAACCATTCTAGAGCAGGATATATCCGGCGAGCAGGTTTGGTGTTCAGAAGATTTCTTATCTAAAAAATGAATAAACACTGCTCAACATTGACAGCACCTTCACGCTCTTGGCTGTGGTTAGCATTCAGACATTGCAGTTGCTTCCTTGGGTCTAGTGTCTAGACAGTATGAATAAATACAATAGATATGACATCCATTAGGCCCTTTTGATCGATCTATAATCCCTGTGTTGATATGATGACTACTGTGGCAAGAAGTGCTGCAGTCCATACTGTATATCTCTGTTGACTAGAAAACAATGCAGGAAATTTCCTTCAGTTTCAGTTCAATCTGCAGTTGGTTCCATGCGAAGGGCACAGCAGAACTAAATAATAAGTAATAAGAGTACTTCAACCGAACAAACCTGGAACCAAAAACCCTAGACCTTCACTGTAGCTTGATCAGAACTTATGGGAGCACTCACAGCGCTAGCTAGTCCCTAGGAAATTAGCTACGTACTTCGCCTCATTTGCCACGGCAGCCGCAGCAGAACGCACCTGTCTGTTTTAATCTGAGGTGTGTGTGTGTTTATGTATGTGTGTGTGTGTGTGTGTGTGTGTGTGTGTGTGTGTGTGTGTGTGTGTGTGTGTGTGTGTGTGTGTGTGTGTGTGTGGCAGATGGACTCAGAGCAGGAAGCTGTAGCTTGTTAATGATCGGAGCAGAGAAGAAATTAACAGTAAGATTGTTAAGTGTTAGTAAATGTACAATGTATTGTTTCATATTTCCGCTGGTGTGTTTCTGTAAACGCAGCGCCTGTGCCTGTGGTATTTATTATGTATACAGGGAATATGAATATATGATATAATATACTAATAATATAATATACCTCAGAAATAATCATTCTTAAATCCGAAAAAGAAAAGAGAAAATGATTTTGTAGATTTTGATAAAAGGGATCATTTATCTTCACTCTCATTTTGTTTAAAAAAATCGTATTGTGTCCTCGGTATCGCGAATCAAATTGTGAGTTCAGTGTATCATTACATCCCTATCACAGCCGTATCCGAAGTTGGAGAAACACAAGGCAACCAGAGAAAGTCTGCAGCAAATGCAAGCCTACTTCAGGATTTCCTTTTTTTTCCTGGTGTATTTGTAGTAGTAATTCTAGTTGATTTCAGTTAGATTAACCATTTTAAAGTGCAAAACTGATTATATAGTGTGAAATGATTATGTACTGTTACATTGCACTTTGTTTGTTCTTTCATTCATTTATTCATCTTCAACCGCTTGTACCTGTCTGGGTCGCGGGGGGCTGGAGCCGATCCCAGCTGATGTAATAAATACATCTGCCTTGCAAGTAATTCTGGTACTATGATGGTCTTAAAAAGGTCTAAAAAAGTCTTAAATGTAACTTGTTGAAACCTGCAGAGACCATATGGCTATAAGGTCAACAGAAATAACTACTATGATATGATGCTTTCCCACACAGAGAGGTAAGGTTCTGGGCTGCTTAGGCGACTTGTGAAAGGTCTTCTGCTGCCTGTGGTGAAGAAGATGGAGAAGAGGAGGATGGGGTGGTGGGAGACCCAGAGCACCAGTGGCTTCTGCTCTCTTGTCCACAGGGCCTAGCTTTATCACTTCTCTCTCAGTTGTCAACTGATGTTACCTTGTTGTTTGTATGCATGTGTCTGTAGGTGTTGAGGACAGCATGGAACATTCATTGCCCAAGAGGAATTGTGCATGTGTGAATATCACTGCATGTTCATTACTTGTTGTGTCAATATAAAAATGTTACCTATCCATCCTAAAATGTTGTCACCAGAACTTTTACAGTACTGTTCAGCTAAATACAATCCGAAAACATTCAAGGAAAAAGTTGCCATTATTCAATAAGGTTGGGGTAACTTAGTGTTAGCAAAGTGCATTAAAAGATCAAAACCAATAATGTCATAGTCTGTCACTCTATGCTCTCTCGACGTTCGTACCTAGTGAGGCTCTCATCACCAACCCTATTTGTTCATACTGAAGACATAAATCTTAGGGGGAGAAGATTTTAATAAATAGCTCAGTAATGTCATTAAACAGCTGGACACTGTAGCACATCTTAAAGCATTTCTTACCTTTTTTGACATATTTACACTTTTCTGTTGTAATCTTAAAATGCTCCTACTAAGCGTATGACACACTGAAATGTAAAAGAAATCCACCAGGTGTTGAAACTCATCAATATTTATTTCTTATATGTTTCTGATAAAAGTCTGACCAATAATTGTATTCGGTCTCAATAAAATGATTTGCGAAGCTCCCTGCCTGTCATGGTCACAGCTCCCTCCTGTTGCCTACCACTGTCACTGCTTGCAAGTTGTGTGCCTCTCTGCAGAGCTAGTGGGTTGTGAGAAAAAGCAAGGAACAGTGAAGAACTGATGCGTCAAGAGGCAAGACACGAGTCAACATCGGCTCTGCTTCCCAGCGATGGCGGAGGCTAATGCAGCTTCATCTGGAGCTAAAAAGAGATGAGATGGTCTTGGAGTTTCAGTTATCCATAGATCTGTAAAATTATGTTATTTCTGCAAGTAAGATTAGAGTTAGTATGTATACAAACCAGCTGTTTCACTTGTGCTGCTTACTTTCTCATCGCACGCGTCGGGGGAGGGGGGAGCGTGAGAGGTCAGGCAGGGGGAAGAGGGTAGGACTTTGGAGGGAGGCGGAGTTGTTGATGTTCAAATTTTTAATAAGGGCTGAGCAACATGCCAAGAAGGTAAGAATAGCTTTAAGCTTATATTGTATATAAACCAGAATCAGTGCTAATACTGTAAGTGATAAACGCCGTAGAAAGGATATGGGGATTCAGTAGAAATGAATCAGGCTTTGGATTTAATTAGGATCAGGGAGAAAAAATGTTGCTCCTCTGAGACATTTGAACCCAGATACAATGCATATTTAGAAATATTCTACAACCTACCAACCTCTGCAACTGGACCTTTAGGCATTTCATCAATGTAAGACTTGAACCCATTATTAGAAATTGTGTGGTTGGGCTTGAAACAAACAAACCTTCATAGGTTTAGTTAACGATTAGAAGATCTGCTGATTTATTTTGTTATTATTTTCTACTAGATTCAAGTCAGTGGCAGAACATGATGCAGTCAATACAAAGCACACCATTGCATCAGGCTACATTGTGCTGAAATCAAACTAACTGTCATTTATGGCACTAGCCCTGAGAGGATTTAGGCTGTTTTTGCTTTCAGTGGCTTGGTGGGCAATTTTTCTACCATAATTCTTATGTCCTCCTGATTAATGTTTGACCGCTGTTAAGCTAAGTTTGATTGATACCATGTGAGGATGAGAACGCACTAGTGAAAATTGTCTGATTGATATCACAGACAAATACTCCACAATTACTGTTTGAAATGTGGCTGGCTACCCCAAAAGGACTTTGTCATTAGTTTGACACTGAGCTTGATGGCTACACATGCATTTAAAGTGGGAAAATGAAAGGGATTGAAAGAATGCTGGTATAGAGAATGAAACGAAGAAGAGTAACCACTTTAATTTAAACTTCTAATAAAATAATAATACAATGGTCATGTTATACAAATATGAGGAAGTCATCACATCCTTGTTTCCACTATGACTCATAACTAGACTAAATAATACATGATCATAGTCTGCATAACATTTGCAGACTGTGCTCCTACATGCTTTGTTGCATATAGTCTACACATCCTAATAAATGTAATAGGATGTTGTAACAGATGAGTGCACCACAAATAGTTTTGATGTTTGGGTTTGTATGCCACCGATGCTACTGAATCTTCACACCTGCGGTGATGGATCACGCAGAGGTGGTGGGGAACATTTTCTATAAGCACTGAGAGATGTGAGTTGCAAGGTGAGTAAATGGTGCGGAAAATTCTGAATAGTGTCATACCATGATGATGACCATTTCCTGTAAAACAAGATAGAGTGTGCAGCAGCCTTGGAATAAGGGAACAGAAGAGTGGAATTGTCTTTGGACTGATGGGGGAATTGCACTAATGGCCACAGAGGCAGTGCATAAGAACAGAGGTAACATGTACAACAGAATGGGCCCAGTTTAATACATTGGAGGAAGATGGATCTATTTTCTCTTATCTTTAAAAGAGACTGAACAAAAAAAAGATAAGATTTGATGGTAGAGAATGATTTGAAATATTTGTGTTTTCATTAGTGTGCATATGAAGCAGCCTATTTATAAAAATATGCTGTTGAAATCAGAGGACATATACCTGATGGGTATACTGGGATGCCTGGACTGAAGAAATAGTTATAATAGTTAATAGATATTACACCAGAATATTACTTTAAGGTGAAGAAACAGGAAAAAAAAAAAAAAAGAAAACCCAACATGAATCCCACTATCCCGGACATGGGTTGTTGGGAGTAACCAACTAAATATCTGAATAGGGGTGACCCCGAATGGTCGACTATTCAACGATTCGCTCCGAGGAGCCTGATTCGACTGCCAATCATCGCTAAATGCGCAAAATGTGGTTATGAAATAATGGATTATTCCATTCTGGCTTTGGGGTTGCTGAAATGTCTGATTTTACATATAGATGCTTTGTTTCTCCAAATAAACCATGATACATAGCCTATTTGGGTATAAATAATGTATAAACCTATAAATAAGTATTGTTGCTAAAAATGTAAAAAAAACAATCTAATGTGCTTTTAATCTATCTCCGTAGTGTGCTGGAATAACCCCTCCCCTTTTTAGACTTAATTGTACTATCCAGGATCCACCATCATCAGAGTGCATCTTGGCTGGGCTTTAAATCTATCTGGGCGTCATAAATACAACAGTATAGTTTAATCGTCAGCATCATTTCATTTTAATATTTGCCCATTTTTTGTTTTTCATTATAGAAAAACAAAACACATATATGTTATAACAACAAATGCTTTTAAAAAGATGCTCCTATCAGAAATCACATCTCTCAGTAACCCTCTGCCTGACACGTGTCACAGCGCAGTGCTGGACTCACGTGCACCCGCCGCTACCTGCTTCATGTCAATGGCTCGCCAACCCGGATCAGAGAGTTTCTCATGAGCAAAAAAAAACAAAAACTGATTCGACGATTAGTCGACTATAGGCAATACATGACTTATCAGATTCAACTATGAAAATTTTATGTCAGGGACACCCCTAAATAACATATTGCATAAGTAGATAAATAACGTACAATGAAACCAAATAGAGTGAAATTTATAGCTTATAGCAAATAGCCAAAATAACTAAGGTAATTCATGAAAAAACGAAGACAAAAGGGAAGAAAAAAAAAAGGGGGGGTCTCTCCTTCCAGGCACTAGGAAGTGTCCTCAGCATCATCAGGAGTAACAGTAAGACTTACTAACAAGAGCCAGCAGTGGGTCCCAAGTATTGTGGAATGCTGTCAAAGATCCCTTCTGTGAAAACCTCAACTTCTCTTTGACTTCTCATTTCCATTTAAGCAGAAAGGTACGTCTGGCGAGCAGGGTAGAAAGGCCACAACAAGTTGTGTAGTAATGGGCAGAATTTTGGACGGAGGGAGCCCAAACAGAGCAGTCAGGGGATTTGGTTCCCAATCTGTGTTAAGAGCCTGTTTGAGGGTTTAAAATATTTCTCACCAAAAGTCAGCAAGCTTCTGGGATGTCCAGAACGTTTGAGTGTGGTCGGCTGGGGACTGCTTGCAGCGGTTACAAGCGTCACTGTGACTAGGGTATATCTTAGCCAGTTTAGCGTTGGTGAAATGGGTTATATGGAGCACCTTCCACTGTAATAGGCCGTGCCTGGCACAAATCGAAGATGAGTGGATCAGTTTTAGAATGTCCCTACACTGGGCCTCACAGAGGCCGTTTTAAGCCTTTTCTTAGTTTGTTTCTCTGTCTGTCTGCAGACAGATTTTGTCCTTTAGTGTCCCAACCATGTAAGGTGCCGGAACTTTACAGGTGAATAGTTGAGTTAAGGTAGAGCGGGTTGTCTAGTGATTACAGGGTCGGTGATTCTATACACCTCCCACCCCCACCTAGCAACAGTCTTGATTATATACTATTTGTCTCCAAATACTATTCATTCATGTCTTTTCTGTCTGTTCAGAAGACAGAAGAAAGCTGCAACTGTGGGATTTTGCAGAGGCTTTCCCGCCATAAAGGGGATAACTACGTTTTATTACATCTCACTGATCATGTATTCAGCTTGGACCTCAAGTCATCCCCAGATTATAGCGCCTGATACTGAAATCAAATTAAACCAAATTAAAAATGAGCCTATTATACGCCTAATGAATGTAGAATGCAATGACTACTCTATGCTGCAGGGAGCCAGAAAGACATGAAGAAAGGGAAAGGCTTTTCATGTTCTAAAATCACAGATTATATCAGAAAACATTCCAATATTAAAGGGCACTTGGGGACACATGAGTGAATGACCACCAAACAATGTTCTGCACACACTTCACCGCTCCTGGATTATATTCCAGGCTTTTGTCTCCAGGGCTGTGCAGTATGACAGTATGCATTTTGAAAGACAGGGTTTTTTATAAAGAAAACAAACCTGAAAAAATAAATGGCCCATGTCTGCCCTTTCCCACACTCTCACCAGAAGCCATTCACCATCAATGCAGGCTAATTTTAAAACGTCTGAAGACGAGTCATGATGAGAGCTGTGTGTTTGTTTTTGTGTGAGGATGAGTGTATGCATGAAGTGCTTGGCTTGTTCCAACATGTCTTAATCAGTGCCAGTAGCTCGAGTGAAGCCCCTCAGCTCTGGTGGCCTGGTGGCCGGTTGTCTGGGAGGGATAAGACACACGCTTACATACAAATACAGACACTGAAACAACTGTGAATGCCATCTGGCTCCAGCGGGCCCCTGTGGAGGGGCCAGGCCCTCAGAGAGATGTGCAAGGAGTGGGGGGTAGGAGAAGGACAAGGAAATAGGGATAGGAGAAAAGGAGAAAAGGAAAGGTTTATATACAACAATATACAATGTATATACAACTGCAGACTGATCGGTCTCCACCTGCGCTCTACTAATTGTTAATTGGCCATCAGATTGTTGATGACGTGCCAACCCAATATCACGATGCCAGTGTACAATCTGACTGCCATATTCTCTCTCTCTCTCTCTCTCTCTCTCTCTCTCTCTCTCTCTCTCTCTCTCTCTCTCTCTCTCTCTCTCTCTCTCTCTCCTCTCTCTCTCTAGCTGAGATAGATGTGTGTGTGTGTGTGTGTATGTGTGTGTGTGTGTGTGTGTGTGTGTGTGTGTGTGTGTGTGTGTGTGTGTGTGTGTGTGTGTGTGTGTGTGTGTGTGTGTGTGTGTGTGTGTGTGTGTGTGTGTGTGTGTTGTATGTGTGTCAGTGATATGTGAGAAGTCAGACCGAAATCCCCAGTTTAACTCTAGTAAGACAGATTTTTAAGTAAAAATAGAACAGAAACCATTATTAATTTCATAATCGGACAAAATCTACTTGATTTTTGTGGACAGTTTGCCTAATGACATTGTCGCTAATCCTTTTTTTCACCAGAAATGTGGTTTAAGAAAGATGTGCGCCTGTGGTTCTGGCTTTAGTTAAGTTTGTGTGAGGGTCTAATTATTTTTGGTCTGTGTAACAGCCTTATTTAGTTTTTAAAAGGCCATTTCCCTCTCCATTTGATTTGACTGATCTACATTTGTAATAGAAAGGCCAATAGTGACCTCATCAGTTATTTTTTTACAAACAAGAAGTAGAATGTCAATTACGGCTAAGTAAGTTAATTTGCATAACAATGAGTATGGGCACTCAACAGACAACTGGTGACCGCTGGGTTTGGGTAATTAATAGCCCTTCATAGAGGAGCTCGGGGAGAAGCATTATTCTAGTACAGTATTAAGTTTGCATTGGTTAATAGAAGACAAGAGAATGATCGCCATGGAATCAAAGTTGTGTGCCTTGAACAGTGTTTTTGTAAACTGAAGGAGAGAACGAGGAGGCAATTTGCCCCCATGGAGTTGGAGCATCAATGAAAACGAGAAGACAGAGGAGGAAGAATATGATTATGTAGCTGGGCATTGCAAATTGAATTATTTAAATGTACTCACTGTAATCACGGCCAAGGGAGTGAAAATAAAACGATCAGAGCCAACGAGTGAGCCAGAATAAGTGAGCCAGAGAGGGAAAAAAATGCAGGCTTGTGAGTATGATGAGATTTATCTACGCATTGTTTCAACCATACATGTGCCAAAGCTTTCTGTCCAGTAATAATTTAGCAAGAAATGCAAGATTTGCCCTGCTCCTTAGGCAAGGACTCCATGTTTGCACTTCTGCAGCCAGGAACAAAAAAAAAAACTTGGGAAAATGTGATGTATAACTGCCATGACACAGCCTAGGTTGTCTCTTGTAGCCGCAGATTGATTTATACAACCTATAGTTGCAGCCCCCTCACAAGCCAATCCCAGAGAGCCAGAGATTAATTTCTTTCCCTGATTAAATATCAACTCTGCCGTTTTGTGTGCCATTAATCCTATGTGCTTTTTTTTACATTACTGTTCCCTCTGTAGTTCCAATCATCCTAGATTAGCAAGCCTCCATTACATGTCCCTCTCTCATTTTCATAAGCATTCATCCTCTCGTGTAACATGCTAGCGGTGGTGGCTATCTCTTGGCTTACAAAAGGACATCCCATCCCATTTCCTATTATTAGTGTGAGAGCCTAATGACTTTATTAGACCCTGTCACAGAGTTGTTCCTTTAAACCCTCGCAGTGCATAAGTGAGACAAGACACAGGGCAGAGCTGAATGAAGAGTGCAAGGGTCTTTAATTAAATGTGTCATCTAAACATTTGATAAGCCCGGTAGGGCATTATAGCTGCCAGCTATACAGCCTGATCGTGGGAGAGGGGACCGAAAGCTACCTATCTCCATGTGTCATCACTGTTACAAACAGAAATAAAACAATGCAGAGAGAGAGGGAAAGGTAAATGAGCCAGTACATTTGATTATCATTTATCAAAAGGGACAATGATGTATGATCTTTTATGGATATAATGAAGTGAGTTGAATTTAAAGATTTATCCAAAGTAGTGTGCAAACGTTCCCCTACCTTGAGACAAACATTGGTCAAATCTGATCTCATCACTGCTTGATCCAGGTGTGATTATAGGTGTAGTTCATGCAATACAATTTTACATATAAGCGAACCACATACACCCAGCCATAACATTGAAAGAAAGAGGCACTTTCTATTGTTGGGTTTTTTTTGTATTTTTTTAAAGGATCCATTTTCTTAGGATGGATTCAAGGTGTCTTCTCTTTTCCTCTAACTTAATACAATATATTTTCGAATGTAAACGATGTAGATTTTGATAAATGTCATTGTACTTTATTGAATTGTTAAATGTCAGTTGTCTTGGATGAACCATACCTGCCATCAACATTCTAAGCTGATAACGATCCAAGTAGGATTAAAATTCCTGCACATTTTCTGCATGCAACAAAAGGGTTTAATAATTACCTTACCTTCTCTTCAATACTGTAAGTAAGCACCATAGTTGTGAATACCTGTTGTGGAAGTAAATCATCTTAAATGTTGTAATTAAAAAAACTTGTAGTTCATATAATATCCAATGATAAATGTTCCAGTAATAGGGTTGATAGTCAGAAGTGCATGCATTCACCTAACAAAGGTGTTTTGGATGACTTGTTCTCTACTAACTAGACTTTACCTGATGTCCTCATGCTGGTGTAATATATGCAGGGACGTCAGCAGATTAGCAGAGGCTTCAGAGAAGTCATCATCAGACATCTGGGAGTGAAGATGAATGACTTTGCCTAACCGAATCTTCAAATATGGATTGCACCTACAGTAGAAAGTGCTCACACAGCCCTCTTCCCCCATTTAAATTATTGAATGCGTACATGCGATGTGTTTATTTGGCCTTTGTCCATATGAATAAGTAATGCTGTGTCACGCACAGAACATTGACAGGAATATGAAGGCCGAAGGTTTCCGCACAGCGGTGGGGGAGGACTTTTGTTTCTGTCTGTCTTTATTAAAAAGTACCTGTCCTCACACAAAGACAACCTTTTTTTGGTGGGAACATTTTGTTGGTATTCACTACAACCAAGCACAAGTTAAGGCTTATGTTTTGGCTCTGGAATTAAGGCTACAATTGCAATATTGCATTTGAACAGTCAGGAGCTAAAGGGCATATTTTAGAATAGCAAGTACATGTTCTGTCTACCAGTATACTTTCGTTGAATGATGTTTTCCAAAGCTTGGTACGGTATACCATATATATTTCTTTCATGAGTAAAGAATTACGCAACATATAGTCCGATCACTGGATATTGTGATTGTGATGGAAATTTGACTGGTGAGAAGAAATAAAGTGTTAGACAAAGATCTGTCTTATCATTTAATGAAAGGTTTAAGAGCAAATACAACAGCAGCATGGATCAGAGCAGTATACCATACTGACTGAGCCCGAACAAATCAATCATGAAGTTTTTTATAAGGATCTCTCACATGATTTGTCTACATCAAATGACACTCGCCAAGAATACTTGCAAAAAAAGGAAATAGAACAGTTGAAAAGTTCAACTGAGCTGGTCAGGGCCAGGTCAGGGGTTTCACATTTGGTTTTACATAATGAATCAAAGGTCAGTGGAAAGTACCTCAAAATCCGATGAACACATAAAATATGCATTCATGATTATAAATGATCTTATACAATAGCAATAGTCATTTTCCTAAATGTTGCTTAACAGTGATGAGGCCTTCCATTTGCCATCATGGCATTTTATCCCCTATCCAAGAATGATAGCTCATGCAGCCAGACTTGCTGTAGTGATGTCTGCCAATGATTAGTCCTGTAGCTCTGTTCTACTGCAGGCTTGCCTTGTGTCCCAGTATTAATAGGTTTCTATTATCTTAACAAAGACACACAGTGTTGGCCTACAATCCCTCATACATCAGGTATGGTTCTCTACAATCCAGTGGTGGAAACCAGTACTTCTGCTCTTTAGGTATGACAGTCTCAGCAGGAATGTCTATTAGTTGGTTTGAGATCTGCAGAGGTGTCTAAAGCTCGCTGGCTGGATTATTCAAGTGATTGACCCATTTATTGGAGGGCTCCTGTCGTGTAATTTCCTTCCACCTGACACCCAAACCTAGCAGACTCAGTGTCAACTTGCTCAATTTCCTGAGCGCTGCTGAAGTGCCCATCAAGATTTTCTTTTTCCTCACCTTTACTCTTGCTCTCTGCGGTTGTTGGCACAGTACTTTCCCGCATTTTAAATTAAAATGACTCTTTTCTTTTGTATTTCAGTGAAATCAGTCAGGGATTTAACACAATCTTGCCAGACAAAGGCCCGTCGGTTAAAGGCAATCACCATCTGTATATTACATCCCATGACTGGTGTTTGCATAGTAAATAGCTGACTGATAGTGTATGGTCAATGAGCATTATCATAAATGTTTCATTGCATAAATAGAATACAATAGCAGTATGACTGTGCTGTGTTTGTGTTGCGTGTATTTGTGTGTTTTTCACTTGGTTGCTCCATTTCTTCCTGGTGGCTTGAATTACTTTATTTAATAAGCACTGATACAGCCACTCTCGGTCATTAAGTCTGCGGGAGGAGAAGAAGAAGACGACAGCTCCATCACTAATTATCATGTTGGCGATGTCACCCTCGTGCCTCGGCTCTTAGCATGCGTTCGCGGTGTGCATGAGGTTGAGAGGGAGAGAGAGCAGTATAAGAATCCCTTGGGAAAAAATAATAGATTTGAATCCATCCATTTAAAAGATGATTGTATTTTCCCATGAACGCACTAAAACAAAAACATAAGCGTTAATAAAAACATTTCCTGGCACATTTAAATGTGCAGTGCAGTACTTTTCGTCATTCTGATTGGCATTGGTCGATACCATGATGGAAAGTCATGTTCAAATATTCAAAGCAGGCGTATCCATCTGCCTATCGATAACCTGAACATGTTCACCCTTGGACCTTGCTCTGCTGAAAGTTAACAGATCAGCAGCTAGAACTTGATGTCTCCATCAGCCTTATCCCTAATGAGCCCTCATGCAGCCACCTGATGGGAGGCCTGCACTTCGATGCTTAATGTTCTCTATTGAGCTGAATCTCTAACAGCTCTCAAAGGTGGAACAAGGGACAATGGAATGATGGAGAGAGGTATAAAAATGTTCAATGTTTTTGTTTCCACTACTCTCTCTACTATCCACTTTACCGCCCTTTTTTGTCTTTGCAGGAGGTGTAAAATGTAAAAACAAACCAGTCATCTCCAGCCATAGAGAACACCCCGACCGTAATCATTTGTACATCTTATTGGCTCTATGGGAGAAAATACTGCTGTGAAGATTGATTTGTTAACTGCTGGTATTTATGATAGAAAGAAGAGGCCATGTAAGGTTGACGTTATAGATCCATAATTGCTGATTTTGTTTTGTTGCCTTCTGTATTCCCTGGTGTGAAAAATTTACTTGGGGGTCAATTGCAACTGGGGAGGCCTGCCTTTGTAGGGAGGGCCTGACTCGGGTGACTGAGTTCAAGGTCTTTGCTGTAAAGCAGCATCAATGATTTAGCATGCTGAGCATTAGGGATTACTTTTGGCTTTGATATAAAAAGCACTACAAAGAACAGTAACAAGCAAGCTACATGTGAAAATGCATTCTCATGCACACAGACGTACACACAGATAAATACACACATCACACATACACATGAGCAATAGTATTGATTTTTCACAAGGATGGGGGATGGGGTTGCCAGGAAAGCAACAAAATGTGAAAGGTTTGATACAGTAAAGTTTCACTTTGTATTTCGGTTGTAATGCATTCAGCTGCTGTGTTGTTCTGTCACAGACAGCGGTGGCTTCTGTGTGCAGAGCGTGTAACAAAGACTGACATGTTGAGGAGGCAGCAGTCACCCTGTCCATTAACTCTGAAATACCGATTCCAGTCAGTTATACCGCAACAGAGGCTCTGCACTTTTGCTACACTCACAACACATGCGTACATGCACCTGCAACACAAACACACACACACAATCTGTCTCAATGTACAAATTCATCCAAAACCTACCCTAAAAGGATATTTTCTGCTTCTGTTTTCAAAAAAAGTTGTACTTTGCCAGTGAAACTGTGTACAGAGAACTGGGAGGAAATATTTTCCTCTGAGGGGAAATCAGTGGAAAGTGTTTATTTCAAGGGTTTCTCCCTTAGATAAGAGATGACACAAGAAGGAGCAAACATCAGAAATGGGGATTATGACCAAACTGCCTCCCAGAGGGAATGATAAAGACTTTTTAAAAGTCTAAGCTGGGAGCTGGTTTTGGGGGAAAGGATTAAATTGACAGGTATGAATATCAAAGGAGATTCGGTCATCCTGGTGAAAGGACACTAAGTGCATCGAAGCTAAGAAGAAACATGGCCAAAACTAGCTGACATGAAAGAACAATTCGAACTTGCCCAACTTGACCAAATTCCCAGAGACCTCTCCCTCGTTCTTTTCTCATTTTTCTCTCGTAAATGCGTTAGATAGCCAAGATGACTTATATATTTTTTGGCAATTTCTTCTTCTTCTACTACTGTTTACCCCAACTTCTGACTAAACTACACTGAAGCCTAGTTTTTTTTCTTCTCCAAACCAGTTGAAGGAAATTCACTCGTTTGTGTCACTTAAAAAGTTTGCTTAAAATCCACTTGGCTAGACTTACTAAGAGCCATGTGCAAAGTTAGCCTGATAACTTTTGATATATTGAAATATATCCACAAAATGTATCCACATACTGCCTCCAGTGTGACATTACTTCACACTACAGCTGGGTAAGAAAGGAGCAGAACTGATCCCAGTTGAAATTTCAAATAATTTCCAAGCACAGTTTCCTTCAGCAGTGCTTCATTCTTATCCCGATCTCATATATCATCATGCATAGAGCATGTATAGTTGAAGCTACAGGTTTTATTTGGAACTTGCTTCTTAAGCGCAATCAGAATCACAACTTATAATTCAGTATCACATCTTATAATTCAGTAGATTGAATAGCTAGGTTGATAGTTGCATGATAGATTGAACGGTGATAAATGTAAGCCAACAATAATACAATTTTTATAACAACACATCACTTTCAAATATATGAGGCATAAACATACACATAATTACCTGGATTAATTAGAGTTCTCCTAATTAAGTTTATGTTTGGTACATATCGTCTTTCTCCAAAATGTACTTGTTAAAACATTTTTTTCTTTCTCCGTCTCTCTCTCTCTCTCTCTCTCTCTCTCTCTCTCTCTCTCTCTCTCTCTCTCTCTCTCTCTCTCTCTCTCTCTCTCTCTCTCTCTCACTCTCTCTCTCTCTCTCTCTCTCTCTCTCTCTCTCCCTGTCTATCCTGTGGGTAATGTTTTGCAGGTAAATACATATTATCCAGTTAAAACAGAAAAACAGAGCTTTGCTAATGTGATGGTCTCAGGTCTATTTATGTGCTCAGATGTGGCAGTACCCATATCAATATCTCAGTTTTAGAGTGCTAGATTATTTAGACTATTGACACACAGGACTTGTTCTTGCCATAACATGCTGTGCACACTCTAGGTGTACTTGCTATTCCCTCTATACTTTAGTGTAACTGAGTAGTTACTTGAAGAACATGTTATAATGCCATCAGCTCACTTATATATCCAGTGAAAGCCTGATCTCTATTTGTGAAAACACTTTTGAGGGCAGGCTGCTGTTTTTGCGCACATACCGTAATGCATGAGTGCCTCTGCAAATATTTAGTAAATAGAGGCTGACGCTGCCTGGTGGCTTTGTCTGTGTTATACTTGTACATCAGCATCTCTGACTGTGTTTGAAAACCATGTAGGGTGCTATCAGCCATAGACGAAATTGCAGCTCAAGCCATGTATCTCTTATGTGCAGGCTAAGGCTGAGAGAATTCTCTCCACAATCTGTTCCCTGCAGATTTCACATTGTTGTTGTGTGTTAATCTCAGTGATAACAGCGACGACTCAATGCGCCCTATCTGGAGTCTAAATCAATAGGCACTTCTATTTATCGAACATAGACCCCAGCAGAGC